>NC_137947.1:5371833-6015583 GCF_963969265.1 Rhamphochromis sp. 'chilingali' | reverse complement strand
TTTGACTTTCTTGGAAATGTATTGAAAATAATAAAAAATTAAACTATAAAAATGTAAATAAGTATTTGCAGCCTTTTCTGTAAAGCACCTTTGGCAGCAATTACATGCGCAAGTCTTTTTGAGTATGATGCTGCAAGCTTAGCACACCTGTTTTTGGGCACTTTCTCCCATTCTTCTTTGCAGAACCTCAAACAGCAGGTTGGATGGGGAGCATCGGTGCACAGCCATTTTCAAATCTTTGCAGAAATGTTCAGTCAGGTTCAAGTCTGGTCTCTGGCTGGGCTATTCAAGGACATTCACAGAGTTGTCCTGCAACCACTCTTCTTCTGTAATCTTCTGTGTGCTTAGGGTTGTTGGAAGATTAACCTTCGTCCCCAGGTGCAGAGTGCTCTGGAGCAGGTTAACATCAAGGATGTAAATTGCTGCATTCATCTTTATACCACCTCAATACAATCCTGTCTCTGAGGTTCACGGACAATTCATTACAATGTACACTATGGATCCAAATCATGTCCAATCAACTAAATTTACCACAGGTAAAGTCGTAGAAAATTCTGACAGATGAACAGTGGGAACTGATAACAATTTATATTTTTGTGCTGTTTTTTAAAAAGATACACCTCCACCTTGCTTCTATGACTAGATCACTGGTTCCTGGGCTGATAGTGACCCAATGCTAAAATCTGAGCTGAACTCTAACACATATAGAGTATGTCAACATCTGGGCCAGAGTGGGCGCAACTTTTGATATCAAATAATCAGTATTGAGCAAACTCAACTGTCCCTGAGGATGCTGGGATAGCTGTCAGAGCTGTGATGTGAGCTGGAAAAGTAATCAGTCAGCTTGTGTCCAGTGGCAGCTTTGATTCTGTCCCACGCTGCCTGTGGCTCGCTCATGTGGCCTTGTAATGATAAAGTGGCATCCTTGGCTGCCCAATGAGAAACAGCTCTATTCCAGAGCCCCATAATGAAATATATTCGTTTGCTGCATCTTAGTGGCACTACTTTGTCACTTGTGAGAAGAACTTATCACGAAGGTCCCCATTTCTCTGCATCAAGAGCCCTTCCTCCTCCCTTAGTACAAACACAACTCTTTCTAAATGAAGGCAACATCATCTAGATCATGAGCGATCCCATGAAACATCTATAAAATATGACAGCTCCTGCTGCACAGGGACAATCGATGGCAGCCTACAGTATTTCCTAAGGCGCGAAGACTCAAGAGCGCTTCCGCAACGCTCGGGATCGGGTAGTCACCCCATCAGAGCAAAGGGTTCAGTTTTGAGGTCGTGCTCAGAAAAATCATTTTTTCCCCCTGGGATGTATAAAAAAAATAAGCAGCTTTCTGTCTGTGTGCTGTCTGAGTATGAGCAGAGGCGTTCTCGCCGCACAACAGTGACCACAGGACCGTGAAGCTTTAGAGGAGTCTGCAAAAACACACGCAGCAGCTCGTCTCAGGCTAAGACGCCCGTCCGGTGGCTTTGTGGCCTTCTTTGTCTTTATGTAAAAACCAATGCTCTCCAATGATGTGTTATGTAAAATTCCCAGAGGCTTGATTTAAATGGTTGGATATCCTGCATGCTAGCTTAGTTATACTCCAGTGCATCGCCCCTAAGAGCACATGGACGCTGCATGAAAAGCAAATGTAAATGCAGCCTTAGCTTCTTAGATAACAAGAAATTATGTCATGCGTTTTTTTCCCCTCTTATTGTATTATTATAATAATAAATAAAAAAAGGGGGACTTTTCTTACGCAGATGTTTCTTTTTTATCCGTACAATCACAGCATCCGGCTGTTCCTATGGCCTCTCTTAAAAGACAGCTTTAAGTTGCGAGGGAGCAGAGGTCCTGTGCCAGGGGCGAGAGTGGCAGCAAACCCTCGCCTGCTCTCCTGTAAATATCACACCCACAGAAATGTGAGGAGAAAAGAGGATTTGGAGGGGCCCGAGCAGGTCTGCAGCAGGTCTCCTGGGTCTCCCCCTTTGAGTGCTCGACAGATGACCAGGTGGTAATGTATTGTTGATCTTCATGTCGCATAGAAGCGGAGCTTAATACACTGTGTACACTACATCTGTTACATTAACATGCCTGTGGTTTTGCAGGTGACACCATAAAGATGTAGCTTTAAATTGTTTAATTCTCATAGAACTTGAGCATTCAGAGCATTTACCCATTCACATACACATGTTCATACAAGTACTTTTTTCTCTCTATCGAACATTCCCACTCCGACGAACTCTGCATTCAGTAGCTTGATGTTTTGGTATGTAAGGATCGAACCAACAACCTTCTGATTAGTAGAGGACTGCTCTAATTCTTGAGCTACAGCCACCTCCAGATTGTAGCAGTGCACCTACAAGGAGTTGCAGATGCATTTTATGCTATTTTAAGTGCATCGTTGTATAACAGCCTGGAAAAGATTGCCTCTGCATTAGAACTAAAGAAATCTAGTTTAATCCAACTAGTTTCAGAACTTGGACTCTATACTTCTTCAGTGGGATCTTTTCAAGGTCTTTACAACATCAAGTGATGATGAGTTGGTGTCCTAGTGTGTCTAAACAACAGAAGAAAGAAATGGAGATTCAGTTAAAGTTAAAGGTGGTGACTGCCTTTGTACATATTTCAGGACGTCGGTGGGGCAGTTTGAGTTCTTGTTGGCAGAGTTGGGATCACACATGTATCATACACATTTTATTATTTCCATATGATTATATATTCAGTACAAATTCTGAGTTACAAGTACAGTTGTTGCCAAATGCAGCAGTCTGATGGTCAGATCTGTTTATTTGCAAAAAAAAAAAATGGGAGGAAATTTTTTTCCTAGATCCAAAAACTAAATGGCACAATTACATCTAGCGAAATTACACGGTTGGTGTGAACGGCTACGTTAAGAATAGGTAAGTCTAAAAAAAAAAAATGTTTTTTTTTTTTTTACAATATTTGTATCTCATCAGATACAAGTAGCTTGTTGAATTTGACTTGTGAAAATACACAAGTTTACCAAAAGAGATCCATGAATTGAGACACAGTGCATGCACAGCATTTTGCTAACCAAGGGTTTTTGATGATTAGCCAGCTGTTTCAGCAAACAGAAGTCTTTGTACAGCCAATAAAGAGGGTACAGAATATCAGCTAAAAGCAAACTATTAAATACATTGTACAATTACACATTTAGCTTCTCCTACAGATTTATGCTCCTAATATCTCAAATCTACAATCTCACAGTCAAAGAAGAGAAGATTTGGATCTCTGAATTCGCAGAAAAGCATCACTTCTATTCAGCCAGAGACTGCTTTGAAAAGTCTTTTTTCTTTTTCTCGTCTTTTCAGAAATGTAATTAGGCTGTTAAAACTAAGAGCTCAAATTTAACTGAAAGAGCATAACATCCAATCTAATAAGAGGGCTCTTTAATGAGTAGCTAATTATCTACAGCATGGTGCACACAGGGTGCTATTGTGGCTTGAACTTGTGCAGGGAGCCAGCTGACTGGGGCACCCTTTGTGTTAGATTGGTTCCCACTTGGGAAACATTATTCACTGAAACATGGTTATGCTTTGCTTTATGCCTTTATAAAAGGCACCACTTGGATATGTTATGGGGTCAAACAGAGGTATGTCTATTCATTGGGATGATTGTGTTACTTTTAGGGGGGGGGGGGGGGGGGGGGACACACAAACAAAGCATCTAAGCATCTAATCTTTAAGGAGTTGCATGAAATGAAAGGGTCTGCTGACTGCGAGAAGTCGACTGTCGTGACTCAAGTTTTTAAAGGAATCTCATAAAGTGTAAAGGATCTATCTTTGCCTTTAAGCTTGTGTCAAGGCAATAAAGAGAATCACACACAACATAAAACAAGACCAAGAAAGCCAAACAACACGGGATGAGTGAGCCCAGTCAATAAATGGGCATGTATATTTGCTTGCTCAGTCATAAGAGATTTATTTTGGTGTGTGCATAAAACAGGACAGAGGCAATACATCATAAGCGACTGCATGCTCCGCCTTCGTTAAATGCACAGTAAGTTTCATCAGACAGAGTCTGGGGGTCCCCTAGCTGTTTCCTTCCTTTCTGTTTACCCAGCACCGCCCCTCATCTGTTCAAGCCCGTCTCCCTCTGACCTCCACAGCCTTAGCGCGACTGCATTAATTTTCCTAACAAAAATCAATCGGCCAAGGAATGGGACAAGGAGAAAGGGCCTTGTTATTACACCGAGCAGGAAACACCCTCTGACTGAGCGCGTACAGCTGTTTTTATAGGTAACAGTTCAACAGAGGGGTGGGGGGGGGGGGGGCGGCGGCAAAGGGATTGCTCATTTCCCCTCACCCCATAGATGAGTCACTCCAAATAAACTTACACATGCCCTATGTAATGTCATTAGAAAATGAGGCTTAAAGACAATACAGGGGTTATTTGATGTGAATTTGTTCCCTGTTAATCATAAGGGAGAAGCATATGAGAGCAATTTGTCTGCAAAGATGGCAGTGGAGTGTTGAGGTTTGAAGAGGAAAATAAAGCACTCAGTCAAGGGAAAAAGAGGGCATATGACTGCAAATTCCCAGCCATGTGGCCGTTTCATTTTTGTCTATTTATGTGCTGGCTAGCTGAACAGAGTCGCAAACATTCCCTAAAACCAGATTAGGAAGTTATGAGGCCTATAATTAACCGGCTGTTTCAGCCGAGAGCTTCGGCTTCCTGTTTCCTAATGAAGAGCGAGTGAAAAATGATTTAATAATGCAACAAATGTGCCTTACGAGCTATTAATAAGTAGTACATAACATAAACATGACAACAATATTGGCTAGACATTTAAAAGAATGAATAAACTGTCCGCAGTGGGGAAAGTATAGAGTTATGGCAAGTTAAAGGTGAGAGGCAAACACTGAATGCAGAGCTTGGGATGCCATTACTCTGACGGCAAACAGGGGATCATGAGCCCAGGGAGTGACTGAGTGTGCGTGAGTGCGTTGGCGTGTGTGCGTGTTTAAAATGGTCTATGTGTTTAAAATGTGCTGCACAATACCTGCTAATTCTATTAAGTGCTCCTGTGGTGTGGCTGTGTGGTTATGGGTTGATGTAAATGGACGGCTGGTTGACTAAACAATGCAATAGCATTAGAATAAGGTGATTGGATGACAAAGTGCAGTAGAAGACCCGAGTCCAGCCACCTCAGGTCTTGCCAAGTCCATTACGTGTATTGGAGACGTCTCGATATCCGTCACTGGGAGTTGTCAGCTGAGAGAGAGGAGAGGTTGTTGTTTTGTTTAGCCTTCATCGTCAAGATGGCTTCCACCTCATGATATCTAGGTGCAGCTAATGCAATCAATCGAGGACCTCAAAAACATCTCTCTCCCCCCCCCCAGCTTTTTTTAAAAATCTGCACTGGACCTTTCATGCTGTTTTAGAAAATGCTGGCAGTCAAAATGGCTCAACGCCAAGCAAAGCCTTAAGTTCTGTTTTCACCTTTGCCAAAAAGCCATCGCTGGCTGATTTCATGACATGTACCTGTTTCCGTAAGTCATTTGTACAGTTGCAGACATGCACACAGTGGAGGACAACAACAAAGTTAGAGACAATCGGGAGAGAACACAACACAGGCCGAGCTGCGCTAATCAGCATCGGCCACCAGCAACTCCTGAATTCTGGGAGGTAAAATTACATTTTTATTTAAAAGACGGGTGTTTTTTTGTGGCGAGCAATATAACGGCTTCTGAAGAGGTGTTCTACGGCAATCTAAAGCAATAAAAATATTCTAATAAAATAGGCTGATCCTTCTCATTGCTGGCCTCACTGAGTAGCAGCAGCTGTTTAGCTTTCAAGTCAGTGCTTGCCCCTCCAATCTACAGGCACTACAAAAGCACTCTACTGTAGTTGATAACCCGACTATGAATAAGCACATGAAACCAAGGGCAATTATTCACAGCACACTTTGAGACAAAAGCTGACTTGAGTGATGGGATCATCTTTGGCTGTGGCTTCAAACACAGCAGTCCTGTGTTGAACAATCAGACAGCTACAAAGTTGACCTGCAAAAGCTAATCTCACCATCCAATTGTGACTGCTACTATGACCTACACCTACAAACTAAACAACAGGAAGGCAGCGTGAAGGGATGCGCTGATTGAGTCGATAGTACAGCCAGAACAAATGTTTGGGACACCAACAAAGAAGAAAATCTAGTTCAGCTGTGCCAGCAGAAGCCTTGTTTTCACAATGTGTCCTCCAATTGTAATCACGACCGAGCTAAGGGGTAGCATGGAGACAGACACAGGAGGAGGAGACATAACTTTATTAGATCCATGTCACAGAGGGAATAGCTCATAAATGTTAAAGCTTTTGTTTGCAAGCAGCCATAGTTTGAGACAGCACCTCCGATGCTGTGCTCTATTCTTCACATTGTTTAACTTTTTTATTCTTTTATTATTATTCACTTCCACTGCTGGAAGTCTCTTCCTGTTAAAAGCTCATAGAAGGCCGTCTGATTGTTATTGTAGGGTCTTTAGATTACGATATAAAGAGGCTTGATGCAACTATCGTTGTGATTTGGTGCCATCTAAATGAAACTGAATTGAAATTGACTTAAATCTTTCATCTCTATTAGCGCATTTAAAAACTTGATTTATACATTTGCCTTCTGCACACATTCAAGTGAAAAGAAAGTGGGTAAAAAGTACACTCATTTTAGAGGAGCTGTCTCATGCCAAGCACAGCTAATGCATTGAAATACTGTCAGCTTTGTTCTTCTCTGCCACTCGCTCTAAGAGCCCGTCATTAAAAGCACTTGTGTGCAATGTGACTGTTTAAGTGTGTTGATTGGAGGAAAGTGTCAAGAGGTTGTTCCTTCTGCTTTAATTACTCCACAACAGGGTCCTTGCCACGGGAGCCGCAGGCTTTCTCCAAACCGGAGAGAAATTGCTTGAGTTTAATGTAACGATTTCCTCTCCCTGATATTAACCAGCTGTGCGTGACACCGGGCTCAAGTGAGGAGATCAATTCCCAGTGACAGCGTCGTCGTCGTCAGGCAGGCCAGTGAGCGAGTGAGGATGTGAAGGAGGATCACGGACCGCCACTTCCACCGAAGAGAGAGGGGTGTTGGTGGCTCGCTGCAGGTGTCTCAACCCGGCTCCCTCTACCACTCTAATGCCTCCCCGTGCTCCTTTCTCCGTCTATACATGACACCTGGTAGGGGGAGTAGGTGATCCCAAAGGACAGAAGGGATATATATATATACTTAGGCAGAAGAAAGGTCAGGCGAGCTGAATGTGGCAGGCAAACAGGCAGTGGGGGTCTGGGGGGTCTGGGGATGAATCACAGGAGAATTGGTGCATGGCAGTGAATGAATAACCCGCCATGGCTCCCCAAACCCCATTATTTCCCTCCTTCTCCAGCGGGGCCTGAAATTCATGTCTGCGCATGCTGCCAGTTCATTAGAGGGAGGATGTCATTCCTCTTCTGGCTGCGGCAGGACAGGCCAGGCGGGCCCCAGGAGGACCCGGCCCTGTTTAATTCCACATCAACCGCTCCACTGAGGGCCTTAATCTCTGCTTGTGTGATCAATACTATATCAGTGTAAATTAAAATGACAATTTTAAAGTAATTAAGCCTGTTAATGCTCGATTCAAATGGCATTATTTGCCTGAAGAGAAGCAGAGGGTGAGGGATGTGGATAAATGGTGCATGTATATCAAGGGGGGAAGTGGGATTTTTTTTTTTTTTTTTGGGAGGGGGGGGGGGGGGGGGGGGGGAGGCTAAATTCGGAGCAGTGTCCGCAGTGACAGGTAGCCCGCTTTAAGTGGCACAGTCCAGTGTTGCCGCCACGGCCACCAAAAGGAGGGCTTAACAAAAGCGCATTAACTCTCAACCCATGCCGGCCCACAGATCTCTCCAATTTCAGAGGAGGATAACCCAATTGCTGAAATCTGATTTGTGCAACCAAACCCAATTATGGCCATATTAGATGAGAAGTGGCAGGGAGAGAACGCTTGCTGAGCGAGGCAGGAAAAATAGAGACTCTGGGAGGGGTGGGAGGAAAAAACGAAACGTTACACAATAAAAATGCACTTAACTATAGAATGAAGCCTCGCAGTAATTGTGTGATTGGATTATTTTTGTCTCCCTCCTCACTCCGCTTTTGAAAGGCTATTTAGAGTCATTGTTGGAGTGAAATAAATGGGGCCCAACGTTAACCTTGTCCCTGAGTGTGTGTGTGTGTGTGTGTGCTTCTGTGGCCTGTTCCATGTGCAGTGAGGTGATGTGTAAGTGAAAAGGAAATGAAATGATCACATTGTTGGTTGTTATTATGACAGACTCACAGCCCACAGCCGCCGACCCTCCACTCCCTCTTAAGACCAGATCCACCAATTACATCCAATTGCACTGGTTAGGGGCCACACTGGGCCCAACTGCCATACCTCTAAGTCCAGCTATCACTTTGCTCTGATAGGGCCTAAAAATATGAGCTCCACCTTCCACCTTGTGTCTCTTCCTTTTCATCATATCCCTTAACTTATACAACTTATACTTATTCCAAAAGGATGCAAAAGTCACGCGCTGTGAACTCGGGCTAATGAAGCGGCTAACATAATCATCCCCCCGACAAAATACCTATATCTCACAATTAGTGGCTGCCACATCACGTGTTGACAAAACAAGAGGAGGTGATTAAAAGGAAGCCTTTAGCACGGGGGCGTACATCGGTCATGAATACGTTTGTCACTGCTCAGCTCATTCAGCAAAAAGATGCAAAAACAAACAAACCCACAAACAGCTGTCATGAGACAGAGTGACTCTGCGGAGCGGCTGTCACTGTGGCTGAACCACCTCAGTGACAGCTGGGAGGATGAAACCGCTTGAAGCTGCTGTTATTTGGCAGCAAATGTCCCGCAGTGGTGCGATTCCTTCAGATGGATGATAAGAGTTTTCTCAGAGCTAGTTGTTATTAATTTGCGTCATCTTTATCCGTCGTGATCACCATTTAGTGGAAATCGAATGCTGAAAAATCATAGCTAATTTCCTGCGAATTAGGTAAAATGAAATGAATTGCGACCACAAAGTTTGCAACAGTACAGCACAAGTCCTACACCGTGTCCTCGGATGATCTAACTCCATGAATTATTAAATACGTGCCAATAGTTACTAGATAGAAAGCCTCCCTGCTGAAAAACACCAGCGACCTGTGAGGATTTAATTAGCAAGGTGGGTGACACTATGCATCCCTGATCATGCTGGAGGGGGAAAAAGGACACCCGGGGGCTTTCAAGAGGGATGGAGAAAAGCTTGGCTTTGTATTGGTTTGCATCCAAGATGTCCGATCCATCATGCTGTCTGTTGACTGGTGTTAGCAGAGCCAGCCGTTATTAATTATCAGCTCATTTGGTGAGGAGGGGGGGTGTCAAGGGTGGAGTGTGGGTTTGAGGTAGTAGGTCCTCTTTGATCAATGTAACCAATCGCTCCAAGAGAACTCCACTGAGGGTGATTAAGGTCAGTCTGGCCTGGCACACTGGATGTTTCTTCTTTGAAAAAAGGAGCAGATGCTCCTGGGATGGATATGAGGAGAGGTGAGGCTGATAGCTAACTAGAGCATTAAATCTATCGCTGTAACTTCACTGTATGTGTCAGAGGAAGTTTGGCTTAAATGGAGAGAGAAGGGAGCAAAAACAGCTTTTTTAAAACTGCGAATCAACTGAGAGGCTGCACCAAGGTGAATATGGATTATTTTGAGCTGTGAGTCAGGCAAAACTACTCCAGCTGAGTCCAAAAATACAAATATAGAGTTAAAAATGAGCACAAAAGGCGTCTTTATAATCCATTTTTAAAAAGGTTTGAAAGGAAAGCTTCACACTCGCTGCCACATTTTTGGCTATACAAGCCTCACAAGCCTATTAGAATATTGAAAGACCTATGGGCTGTTTTCAGAAAATAAACATGTCAGGAAAGTCAAGCCTAGAAATTTTCGGCCTCATCCCCTCGCACACGGACATTTCTAGAATTCCCAGAATCAACCAATTATTTATTGTAAATTATGAAATATTCACAGTGGCTTTATGTTGAGGCACATTATTCTGAAATTGTTCCACAATATGCAGTCAGTTTTTCTGCAGATTGGTGAACCTCTGCCCATCTTTACCCCTGAGAAGCCTCTCTAAGATGCTCTTTATCCTCCCAATCATGTTCCTGAACTGCTGCCAGTTGCAAAGTGTTCCTCCAGCTGTTTCTGTTTTGTACCACTTATTTTTCCAGCCTTTTGGTGACTCCATCTCAACGTTGCATGGCGTGTTGCTGCCATCAAATTCAAAATAAGCTAATATATTTCATAAAATATTAAAACATATCAGTGTATATGTTCTTTTGTGAATAAACTATTGGTTTATGAGATCTGCAAATCATTGCTTTTATTTACACTGCATGCCAAATTTTTAGATTTGTGTCTATACTTAGATTAAATATACAAATAAAAATACAAATAAAACTGCCTAAATTAACTCCACATTGATTATTTACACAATAATACACAATAATAGTACCCCTAACACTAACCCTATCAGAATGTGTGGCTATCAGGGGACAAAAACACACATTTAAAACATCAAAAACGTCAGTTCGTTTTTCTAAAAGGATTATCATCCTAAGCTAACAGGGTGAATAATAATTATTATTATAGTGTAAGTGTTAAAGAATGCACTCATAAGTAAAAATTGTGGTTTTTGATCTTAATACTTCCGCTGTTGCCAAAATGTAGCATTATAAGTGAATAACACAGCATAATGGGGCATCATCGGTTACGCCAAGTATACGAATGCTGGCTTTGAGTGTGTGATGCATGTTAGTGAAGAATGGAGTGTGTGGGCTGAGTGGGGGTCTGTTTTCTTCCTCCTCAGAGAGTGGGTCTGTGAGAGCTGTGAGGGCTTTCAATAGAGAGAGGATTATGGAAATCAAAGCTGAGAGATTAGCTAATGGGGATATAATGGCCACTGACGGCTTGGGTCAGCCGGGCCATGCAAATGGAGCAACTATAGCTGGTGGAGGAGGAAGAATCGATATGTATGGACAAAGCGCTGCCTGGAGATGGCCCTATATGAGCAACAGCTGAAACGTACACACACGCTGAGTGAGGGCCTGAAGCCAGCAGACAGAAGTGAGCTTTCAGCAAGAGGACCCGGCTCAAGTGGGGAAGAGGAGATATCGCCAGCTCCAGGCCCCGCTCCCTCTCACTGATGTCAACAGGCAGCATGTGATTCTCCCCAACGCCCTGGCTCTCATCCCCACTGACACAGCAGAAAGATGCAGATGCTGGTGCGGCCTCGCTCTCCACGCTCCATCAAATATCTATTCATCCCGCTTCGGGCCCAAAACACAACAAACGTCCTTGTAGACAATCAATAGTGCTGCGGCCAAGTATTACGACAGCATTTAGACACACTAAGTAGTTTATTTTCCTACAGACTCCGGACAATCTGACATCCGCCATTTAGGGTGTGCGGATATTAACCTTCTTCGGATGTACGAGGCAAAGTAGAAGTCGTAAAAAGCGATTGAGTGGGACACATGACGGCTTTCATCATCAAACTAAATGGAACGTCGCCTCTCTTATATATCAGAATACCAATTCTGAGCATGTCAGAAAAAAAAATTTCAATTTCAGGTAGGAGCGGCAGGGACTCTGGCTCCCCCGCGCCTGGCCTCTCCCCTCTCATTTTCATTCCTGCCCGCTCGGCGCAGCCATTCATCAGGACCCGGGCAGAGGACACCTCCCGCCTGCTCACAAATGCATGGAGCAGGCAATAAAATTAACCTTGTGGCAATTGTTTTCCCACCCGTTTGATGGCCCCGTGTCAGCTCATCTGTTAACGGCGGAGAAGGAATAAAAAAGTCAAGCTGGGATGTGCAAAAAATTACGACTCGCGGGGGTGGTTGGGGTGGCGGGCCGGCGGGGGGGAAGATACCTGAATGAAGCCGAGCTAATGCCAGATTATGGAGTCAAAACTCGATCAATCAGCGTTAGGGAGTATCTGAAAACATGTTTGCTGCTGATTTGTGTCCGGGAACAATAAAGAGCGCTGAGAGTCTGCGAGGTGGGTGTTATGAAGACAACCAACAACAAGACGCAGTGATGTTTTTACAGTCCAGCGAGCCCCCACCACCCCCTCCATCTCTAACCCGGCCCTTTCCCTGGACAAGACAGGGATAGGAGGGAAGGAGGGGAGGAGGGGAAAGGTGGTGGGAGAGGAGTGGGGGGATAAAAATCCTTCAGAGGGTGTTTATTTGCTCTCAACACCACCTAAGCGATCAATATTTTTAATTTGGGTCCGAGTTATTATTTTTCACATCACTGCGCTGGGGAGCAGAGTAAAGTGGCTCATATTTTAGCACTAAAAAGATCGATATGACAGGCTCACCTTCACTCTGCCCCCTCGGTGGCTGCGGGGCTGCACATCATAATGGACGGCGGTGAGGTACACCCAGCCCGCCTCATGCTGGAATCACATCATTATCTGAGGCTGGAGACACCTCACCACCACCACCACAACGACATGCCACCCTCCGCCACAGGACAACAACACGGCCACCTCAACTGATTTACTCTCCTCGGCCAGATGCTCGGCTTTATCAGAGAGAGTGTGTGTGTGTGTGTGAGAGAGAGAGCGGTGCCGCAGCAATCCGGGAGGGTAAAGGCTCAACTGCCCCACAGATTTCCCTTCTTGTAATAAATGCATCAATTTCTCCGCTTCTTTACACAATCCATTAATTATATCTACATTTTCAGTCAAAATATTTTCACATAGAGAAGGCCCGCTCCCGAGGAATCATAATTCACCTGTGATGGCAGATTCATTGATTGTCGCTCAAGGCATGTCCAAAGTGTGTGTGCTTTTTTATTTTCGCCTACGTGCATGCTTGGACTGTGTTTATCTGCCTCTGCGTGTGTGTGTGTGTGTGTGTGTGTGTGTGTGTGTGTGTGTGTGTGTGTGTGTGTGTGTGTGTGTGTGTGTGTGTGTGTGTGTGCACTTATGTCTGCCCACGAGAGTATGAGTGATGGCCATGGAGAGTTATGGCCCGGCGATATTACCGAGCTGACATCTACTCCATTCAAGTGGCCTCAGTCGGTGCCGTACTTCTCACCATATTGAAATAAGAGCTCTCTTAGATTTAGTTTGCAATATTTTAACCTGCTTATGTGCCCGCTGTGGCGTTTTTAAACACAGAGCTGGGAGGCAGAGCAGGAGGAGGAGGAGGGTAGATGCTGGAGCTAGTTAACCTCTGTGTGCAAAACCAACAGACTCTACATGGAGACCCTTCCTCTGTGACCCCACTTTAACTGGAAAGTATATAATCTCTATATGCAACCGAGTTTGTGTCCTCATAAAAAAGCGGGGGGTGGGGTATAGGATCAAGTCGTTGTTTTTTTTAAGAAGGGAAAAAGAGGAAGGCAATAAATGTGAGTTAGGGCTGGGCGATATGACCCAAAATTCATATCTCGATATTTTTTAGCTGGATGGCGATATAAGATATATATCTCGATTTTTTTTTTAAGCCATAAAGTAAGAACAAAAAGAGAGTTCTTAGTCAAAGCTGTGTCCCAGATGTCACACAGGCACTTTTATTAACATACAGCACAGATGTACATGAAAAATTACTCAAAATTAAATTATGAGCATTCATTAAATAATAATGCTCCATAAATAAAAAGAAAACAAGGTTGTTTTTGTGCTAAACAAAGAGCTCACAATTGTGCAGTCAAAATGTAAACTAAAAGACGCTGAGCGTAATAACAAAGACAGACAGATTTTACAGCTGCTCTGTTCCCAAGTTTTACTGTGTGACTGATAGCCTGGAGTTTGAAATCCGCTTCATAACCACGTCTCTTACAGGTGCCATTTATGGTCCTTATACACACACAATACGGTAATATTACGTTGATGCACAGTACGTATCACTCCGCGAAGCTCCTCGGTAGCCGTAATGCGCCGACAATCTATCAAGCGGTGCAGCTCCGTAGCTTACCAAAGTCGTACTCAAACATTTTTGACAGATTGCTGAGCGCCGTGTACCACATAAAATCAGTTCGCGGCCATCAAGCACAACCAGAATTCATACATAAGGCGCGCTATCAACTTTTGAGAGAATGAAAGGATTTTAGGGTTAGCGCTGTTAGCTCGTTAGCATGTTTAGCTCGTTAGCACGTTGACGCCGTCCAGCCCCACGCATGGGGCGATGCGCAGTAACTCGTTAACGGAGATTTGCCGTGTCCGTCTTGTCGCTCCCTGCACGTGAAGCGATGGGGGAGGAGGGGGAGTTGTCTTCAGTGAAGGCGAGGCGGAGTAACGTTGCGTAGAGACAAAAGTGGACGAAAGAGAGGCAAACTTGCGGCTCCACAACTATAATTATAACGTAACATAGACTATATCGATATAAAGGATATTGTCACATCTTATATCTCGTATAAAAATATATCGATATGTTTTAAAAACTCGATATATCGCCCAGCTCTAATGTGAGTGACATGGATTTCTGGGCAATGGTTTAAACACAGTGAAACTGAAGCCCTGTCAGCACAGACGGACACTAAGCGTTCATAAATTCCTGCCTTAGGAGAGAGGGACTGATGATTGCATTACAGCATGCATCATGGGAATCACCTCTGCAGGAAGATGAACCAGGAATCTGAATGCAACTTCAGGAAGTCAGGAAATAAAGGCGTTAATGCTTTGCTTCAGGTGGGGTTTCTCTGCATAAAACTGGGACTCTTGCTTTCCTTTACTTAAATAATGAGGCTCCGGTTTCACAATCCACTTTTTGCAGTAGTCTTTTTATTCCCTTTGCAACAGGATCTAGTTGAGCCTGCCCCAAAACACAGACTGACTGAGCTGAGACTCTGAGGCAATTTTGTATTTGTATCTTTGGTGGTCAAATTAGATTTAATGTTAGATTTGACTTCCATGTCATACCAAACTTACCATTATCTATCAATAAAACATCCCCCAAAAAGCACTATCAGGTTTCACAAATGCAAAACACAGAAAAGTGTTACAATATACACTTTTAAATTCCAATAATCTATTCATATTGTTTTTGTATTTCTTCTTTATCTGCTTCCTTTTTTTCATCTTTTTTCTTCACGGCACATTTTCATTTTTACTTCAAATTCATCCATCCATTCATGAGAGCCTCACCCACCTGTAGAGTGGCTCTGGAAACCTCACCTCGCCCGCCCATCTTCAAATGTTAAAAGAGCTTCTGGCCTCCTTCCCCACCCACCCATGTGCATTTTCATTAATTAGCAGCAAATTCCAGTTGAATTTCAGACAAATAAAGGTCTGCACGATAGCATCAACAAACTGTTGCTTGTTTATTTTCCGTTCATAAATCATATTCGCTTAACTTAGTTACACCCAGTATTTCTCCTCTGGGCATACACTCCGTACTGCAGTGGCTTTGTGCCTCAACAGAGGTTTGCACTGTGCTGGAGTCTACTCCTGTCTGTGTGGGGTAAAACGCAGACAGGTCGTTAGTCCGTCTTAGGACAAAGTCAAAGAGACAGACGGATATGCAAACACAAACTCACTCGTACAGCCGATTTAGAATCCCCAATCAACCTAACAAGCATGGATGGCCGGAGGAAATTTGAGCAGACACAGAAAACCGCCCCCGCAAATTCGACTAGCAGATTAAAACCCCAGAAGCTTTCTTACATGACGTGACAGTGCTAACAACTGCACCGTGCTGCCCAGCTTCAAATGCAATATACATATGAAATTAGATTTCATACAAATTAGTTTGACCCAAGGCTTCTACTGTCATCCTGTCCTACTTAGCAAAGCTGGGCTCTACTGTAAATGTATTTTTGTCAGAATCCTGGCTTACCTGAGAGAGGACTCAACCTTGGTGGTTATAAGACTCATTCTGAAGCCACAAACACAACTTCTGCTCCATTATTCCAAACAAACTAAGATGCTTAATGCAATCATAATAAAAATTCAGTCAAATACAAACGATTTAAGATTCATGCTAAATGTTGCCTCTGCTGGGTCACCATTTGCAGTTTGTATCAACTTGATACACTTGATCAAATCAAGCAAGCACAGCAGATTTGTCTCATCTTCACGTTCAAGGACACAAATCCAAGGGAAAAACAAAGCAGGACAAAGTGCTAACACAAAACATAAAAAGAAACAGCGGTCTCCTGTCAAAGCACGAGGCCTGATTTATCCTCTACTCTCTGCTCTCATTCCTGTCCTGCAGACCACAGACATGAGAGAAGCCTTTAATTTCCCATTAAAATGCCCCGGAACAACTGAGGGCTGAGGAGGCGCCGTGTGCCTGCTCTGTGTGGACAGCTTGATTAGGCTTGTGTGACTGCGGTAGGTGTCCTTTCTGTGCTAGCTGCAGAGACACCAGAGCAAAGTGTGTGTCGGGGCGCAGCAGCATCAGCATCAGCGCACGTCACTCCAGATGACATGGGCTGCAGCTCCAGGGCCAGGCCTACGATAAATATTAATGGCCAAGAACAAGTGGATTGGGAGTTGAGTTATCAGGGCGGGCCTTCCTAATTGACATTTTACCTGCTGTATACCTTAACGGGGCTGTAAAACACCAGGCCGGGGCTCAGCCGTAGGGGGGAACATGTCAGTCAAGGTACCGCCACCTTCCTCTGGGAGGAGAGGAGGAGCTACCAGCTCGCCCGGCTTCTCATTGTTCAGATTTTTCAGATTTGACATGCAGGTATTACACGGTGCTATTATCTAGCAATTATTGGAAAGATGCTTTAAGAGATGTGAGGACTGGAATCTAAATAATTCTAATAAATTATGAAAATGAAAAAAGCCAAGTCTTTCCTATAAAAAACTAAATTAGGCTTCGACATTTTTTATTTTTGCATTACTTGTCATTATTTATATGTTTAAAATGATTTTTTTTTTTTTTTTTTGGGGGGGGGGGGGTTAACATTTCTTTTTTAGCTTTATATTTCTTTACATTTCATCAGTTGTGTTCATGCTTATGACTTGAATTATTACAATTTAATATTCTACTTATTTACTGGAAAAAATCCATCCATTATTCAAAGGAGCATATTGAAATATTTCATTTAAAAAAGCAAAAGTACAGATTGTTTGCAAAAAATAGCTAAAAACTGGGAAGAAAAGACAAATTTTATATCATATTTTCTTGATTTAGGCATTAGATGAATCATCAAGTTGCAATAAATCAATCACTGCAAGGAAATAAATTGACCGTCTTATTATAGGGCTCCATGCATTCATGTCAACGCATTTATAAATTGCATTCCCCTTTGCATTCACTCTCAAACACACACACACACACGTTGGCCTTTAACATACACCTGTAACACTACAACACAAATCATCCAAAACAGTCACTCGTCTCGTCCCAAAAAACACCAACACAAACATATATGCATACACATACACGGATGCATGCAGGAAACACAGCAGCACACACTCACATCGAGTGGAATCTCAGGACCCAGAAATGTGTTCCCACTTACATTATCTGAAAATTGACAAGCGGGGCAGACAACAAACAATTATCCCCAGAGCACAGGGAGGAGGGAACAAAAAAAAAAAAAGATCGAAGACTGAGAAAACAAATAGAGGTGATGTCATCAGAGCTAAATGGCAAGCCCTGTGTGAGAAAGACTGGAGAGTCTATTCATATTTACTGTTGCCAGGATTTCAATATCAACATCATCGAAAGCACATCAGATGTTTCTCTTTCCGCTGACTGACTCACAAAGACGAGCACAAGCTGGCGTCTGTATTTGAGGAAAATTAAAATATAAAAAATGGTGGAAAAAAAGAAAAGAAAAAAAGGTTAATCCATAGACAAACACCATTAAATAAACAGATCATAATGCTGGGATATTAGCGGCGCTTATGTGAAATGGCAGATAATTAGATTTGGGAAAGGCCAGTGTTTGTAATATTTTTTTGAAAAGAGCAAATGTGACTCAGTGGGTGCTGTGATTTATGAGCGTTTGTGGAGGTGCAGTGTAGCGTGGCGATAACGCACAAAGTACTGAGGAGATCCAAGATAGACGCAGGCAGCGATCACAGACAAACTGGGTCTGGGGGCACGGTCCATAACTGGACAACATCCATATGTTATTTTATAGTCTATCTACATAATCTCCTGGGAACGCGGAGATCATCATCTGATGCACCTGCAGCCTGGTCACTATCAGCCATAACGCTACAACATAAAACATGCTTCTATGTGGAGAGAGAGCAGCACTCAATCCTCTGCTGCTGGTGTTACAATTGAGCATTTGGCTCCACCTAGAGGGCACAGAAGCTGTTTAGCAGGAGGAGGTATGGAAAGAGTCATTGAGAAGAAAAATGATTTTATAAGTGTCGATTTTAAGGTCATAAACATGTACGAAACAGGACAATTTCTCCACTTTTTTTTTCTTTTTTAATTGAAATATGCTTTGTTTATAAATCCCAGCTCACGTTTAGGAATCTATGATTTACTAATCAGTACTGAAACAATCCCCAAGCACTTCCAGCCTCAGCTCAGCTGAGTTCCAGATCTCTACTGCCATCTTGTGGTCATCTGCGTTTACTGCAGGTGTTAGGAAAACTGAGCAAGGTGGCTCCTACAATGTGAGCAGCTAACAACGTGAGTGTCATGTATCACATTAGGTGACACTTGGCTGTGGGAACGCAGGTGCAAAGCTGTGTCACAGCTGCTGCTGCGTCACTCCATCTTTCATTTATGCACTCATATCAAACCAAAACCAGGTAATGCGGTTGTCCGTTTCCACAGACTCAGCTCATATGTAACAATTACATGGTGTGCGACAGCTTTTTAGTTCATGTTCTATCTACAGAAAACAAACAGAGCAATGCCAACCACAGACTAAAATACCACCACAGTGTCCTATTTTAGGAGGATATTGTGGTGCCATTTCAGTCACCTATCACAAAATTGCTTCTGCACTGGCACGTATCAAATGTTCTTGATAGCATTAGAATTCATGTGAAATGTGTAAAGAGCAGGTGGTGGCAGTGGTGGGGTTGTGTGGATCAAAGCATATAATTTTATATATATGCTGAATTGTTAGCATATAGTTAGGGCTCGATCAAGTGGCCCTGAATTCTCCTTTAGTTATGCTGCAATAGGTGTATGCTGCTGGGGGATTCCCATGATGCATTATGTGTTTCTACTTCAGTCACCTTTCTCATTCACTATGTGTTAATAGACCTCTGCACTTTTCTCTGTATCTACTATTATTGTAGGCTCTACCTTACAATATAAAGCGCCTTGAGACGACTATTGTTGTGATGTGGTGCTGTATAAATAAAACTGAATTGAACTTTTAAGCTTCAAGCTAAGTTAATAAGAAATTTTTTCATCATTTTTAGGGTACAAACTGTCTGCTAATGGAGTTCTACTTTGATACAACTAGTCTGAGGTCTGGGGCCTCGCTCTGTGTGAAGTTTGCATGATTCTCCCTGTGCTTAAGTGAGCTCTCTCCAGGTACTCCAGCCATGCACAGGTTAGGTTAACCGGTGACTCTAAATCGCTGTAGGTGTGAATGTGAGTGTGAATGGTTCTCTATCCCGCTGCGTTGGCCCTGTTCTGTGGCTACACATCCTAAGTGCATTAAAGATGATTAAATCCAGTACCAAATCTTCATGTTGAGCAATAAAAATTGATTCAGACCAAATGATTGAGCTAGTTAGCCATCCCTATCACAACAGATGTAAGCTTATAACAAACAATCCTTCTTTTTCTGTGTATTTATCATACATGTACATCTGAAGGAGTGCACAGGAATGGCACTTTGCCTCCTAGCAAGGAAACTCAATATTGTATATTTAGCATTTAGCATAATCCCGGTGAAATCCAATCATCACTAGCATGTAATTCATGCAAGAGAGCCAATGAAAATAAAGTGAACAGTCAAAGCACTCACTACCTTTTAAGCTGCGTTGACTGACTCGCATCAACTTCTGCACTGATGCAAGAAAACATTACACCCTAAGTTAGCAGTGTTTGCTTACCGCCATCAAATGCCACCCACTGAAATCAAGATTTTTTTTTAATACGATCGATATTGTGGCTGAAAAGTAGAAGATCTTTTTTTAAAACAGCTACAACAGCAAAAATTAACCAAGAATATTTCTTACTCCTTCTGTTTAATAAGTATAAGTGCTTATCAGCTTTGTTAAAGTTTCTACATTACCATGTTTATACTAACTCAACATTTCCTGCACCTCTTTCATTGATACACATCATTCGACCACTTTAGAGAATAAGTGAGGTAGAAAGAGGGGAACAGAGGGCAACCACCAGAAAAACAAGGAACGACAGAGAGGGGATGGCAGAGATGGAAATGAGGCAGGAGACACTTTCACAACTGGGGTAAATCCACACAGCAGCCGATACAATCTATCAAACGCCACTCACTGTGAAATGCTCCTGGGATCTGTAGTTCTCATCGAGGTAGACGCGGGCTCTGCTGTATTCCTTCAAGGCATCGCTGGACAACAGCTCTCTGAGGGACAGAACACACCAGGTCATATATAAGCAAAAAAAAAAGTTCAAACTAGCGCAAAAAAAGTTGAGATATGACCTAAATGGCTAAAATTTTGCAGGGGGTGTTGCACGGTCTATAGCACTACAAAAAACTATCAGACAAACTTATGAGCACAACACTTACTTCACAAAATTATCCACGTGTGACATGGACTCCTCGAAATTCTTCCCACCCACCTCCTGACAATGCAGTGCCAAGAAGTGAGGCTTATGCGACTGTACTGTCTGAAACACAAGACAGAAAAAAAGCACAGGTGAAAAGAGAGCAAACAGGACAAACAGTTGTGTTTCACTTCATTTTATTTTTTAAGTGGAGTACATCCACAACAATAACTGCAGCACGCCCATTTTCACACAATAAACAAAATTTGAATCATTTATCCAAGCGTAAAAACCTATATTGACTTGGCACCTGGGCCTCTACAATTCTTCCTAACGCGACTCTTTGACATGCTACTATATTTACACAAGACAAAGTGCCTTGCTAATTTAGGCAGAAGGCACTTAGTGAGCTTGTTCCACACGCGTAACGCTGGCCCCTCTTCATCTACAACCAGAGATGGGCCTGCAGATCTCTATGTATGTACAGCAGGGTGTGACAGACGCTCACACATCGCCATTAGTGCTGACACCTCACTCAGTGTACCAATAACAACTGCACCGCTCCAGCGATATATCAGATGCTTATTAGAGTTTGGGCAAGACTCCAGGAAACAGGAAAAAAGTGATGATTTTTATTATACGGCTGTGAGCAACAAACACTTCCTGGAAGCTATCTCCCCCTGAGTCACATGACCTCCTATTACACATTGGGAGGTGTTTGTGAGCACCCTGTCAGAGGTGCTCAGAGTGGCTGACTTCTAATGGAAAATCAATACCAGCGAGTGATTTACAGCACTCACAAGCACTCACAGGGTCGCCCCTATGGATGTCAGGCGCGAGCTATACATCATTGTCGCAGCCCGGTGAGTGGTGGGGGCTACAAATGATCCCTGGACCCCAATGGAGCCACGCTACTTCACCAGCTCCCGCCCCCACCTCAGCATTGCATTATGCTCACTACAGGCCCAATCAAATAAAAGTAATGTATGGCAGTAATGCTATGGATTTTCCATCAACCTATGGCTTGTCACTTAGCTCGATGACCCAGGAGCGGGGACCTGCAGAGGCCCCAAAGCTGGAAAGATTAGTGCACCTATCAACTCAAGATGGAAAAGGTCACACTCTCAAGGAGCTTACAACTAATGTCAGGCTGGAAAATGGTGCACGCACACTGACGCGCCTGTGCCGTTTTCTATTTATCTTTCCACACTGTAAATTCTGGTCTAGGCGAGCAATCAGACAGAATCCGTGTAGTAATATCATTATCAGGCTCACCAGTGCTATCAGGCCAGAGCCAAACAGCATTGACTGATGACCTTAGTTTGCAAAAGAAAAAAAGAAACCTTCGGACTAGCTTCTAATTAGATATAATTAGATAGTTATTCAGTTGACGTTTGAGAGTCGAGCAGTGACCGATGTGTTGACAAGCTGCGTACTGAATCTATGACAAAAGATTTTATGGTGCGTAACGATAGTGGAGAGGAGAGGACTGCCTCCAGTGACATCTGCTGAGGCAAGGGTGAGAAAAGCCTGTTTGGCCACATTGACACTACCAACAGAGAGCTCCCATATGGGACCATTTTTCAAACTCACAATGGTGTCAAGACGCTGATGTGTTTGATATGAAGGTGTGTCCTCATATCCTCTCTCTCTCGAACGCTCCATGACACCATCTGAACTCCGAGGACGCACCCGGGCGTCTAAATGACATATTTGTTTAACTGGAGCGGGAGCCGAGGAGAGATGTGCTGTACCAACAAAGTCAGATCAAAGTCGCGATCTCATACTTTACATGTATTCAGAAGATGGTCTTAACACAGATGTAGTTTGATGGGGGGATGAGCATGCATCAAAAAAACAAAAAGCAAAAAGCTAAAGTGTGCACTGCTAAAACCCGATTATATGAATGAATGTGTTGACAGGAGCGGAGGATTTAACTGGCAAGTAAGGGTTTTTTTCTCATTGTAATTTTGAGTATTTTGAGACACATAATGGCTGTCAATCAAAAACAATGGTCCTAGGTCGTAACACATATTGTCATTTATCACCTTTTTTCAACTGTAAATTAAGTCCTCAATGTTAAGCTGTTAATATCTATTTTATCTCACAAGATAAAGTTATCTCACTTCAGTTATTGTTTCGTTGTTTTGTCAAAAAACATAAAACTGAGTCAGTCTGACCTCAGAATGATATCAATTTATTATCAATTTGATATATATCAGCAATTAAATGCAGTCTCTTTCTGATAATACAGTATTTGATAAATTGTCAGAAATCACTTCTCTGTTACTGCCTACATAGACATAAATTTACATATAAAAGAAATTCACATTTGACTTTGAGATCTGCACTCAGAAATCTAACCAGCTAGAAGCCAGCGGAGTCTGTTCTCGAGTTGTGCTTATTAACAGACTCATTTAAAATGAGGAAACATGCTGGCAATTTGTCAGACGGCATTTGCAAACTGTCAACAATCTCTATGAGAGTGACCTCTTGTTCGTAGTATTTTCAGAGCATTTTAATTTATTTAATAATATATCGAGAAGAAGAAAGTAGCTGGACTCCTTTAGCCTGAAAAAGTCTAGTTGCTTTCTTTTTCAAGCTGTCAAGATTACCATGAGCTGGATGACTGAGAATAGCCAACTCTCGTACTTCACCAGCCCTCACAACGATTATATGACTGTGTGTATGACTACACGGGGAAACAAACTAAGGCCCCAGTCACACAATAAGGCCTAAAGACCGATCAGTGAGCCCATGATAACTACCGGCTGAAGAGGAAAACGTGTATTTCCAGACTGGTTGGTCCTTTGCAATTGTATTGGTCACCAGCAGATTGATGGAGTCACCTGAAGTTTCCAGGGAAGATGCCATCATGTTCAACTACATGCTAAGCAGTTGTGAAACTGAAGAATACGTCATAAATCAGAGACCGTTTGCCTACAAAGTAAATGTTTTATGTTTTGCCAGGAGGCCTCTGAGTCTGTGTGACTAAGACCCAAGTTAAGTGAAAAATGAGTTATGGGGGGAACGAAACAAAAGTTTATTGCTTCTGAAGTATTCTAAGAGTTTAGGCACCACTGGTCGAGCCACCCTGAAAGCCATACACAAGTTATTTTGCATTGCTGATGGTTGCTAACATATTTAGCTGTATGGCAACAACTGCAGGCCTTGACACCAGAAGCACATTACTAAGCACTAATCACTTGACATGAAATTGAGCCAATGTGTCAGAAGTAACCATAATCCTGCCTTTAGAGACAAAAAAGCACACATTACATTAGCTAGCTATTCATATTTATGCCAAAGCACTTGGCAAACTTTGTGTTTTATGTGTGAAAAGGTCACAAGAAGTACTATGCACCAGATATCAACAGAGATAGAGGGCCTTTTATGAGAACTAATCAGAAAAGCCTGAGTCCTATTTCATGGTTCCTTTTTGGAGGTGGTAAACAATCAGAGGGATCAAAGGAGCTTGTACGCTGTCAAACAGCTGGGATTGTTTGTCTTACTGTCCCATTCCAGCACAACCACTAACTGGGAAGAACCCAAAACGAGAAACATTGGGTGTAATGGTGGTTATTAGGTTATTAAGTTATTTTTATTAGCAGATTAAACCAAAAGACCATCTCATCTAGTGCATGTGAGATAGCCACGATATGGGGTAATTGGATTTCAGAGACTTATTTTAATTGCACACATTGGTCTGTTTAATCAATTAACTATCTGATGCCCTTAACCCTCCTGCCATCCTTTAAAAAACTCACACCCATCACCCTAGGGACCATTCTCAGCCACGCCATAAAAAGACCATATATCCATATTTTATTCCACTTTAAATTAGCCAACCTTGTAAAACTACTTCTCCCTGAAATATTCATGTAAAGTTTTAATTATATTTTCGTTGTTTCAACCCTTCAAATCCCAGTGTTATTACATGAGCGCCCTGTGTTATAAGCCCCAAAAACCAAAAAACGAAACTAAATATTTCCACAAAAAACCAGTTGAAGTAATATGTGATTGTCATTATAAGTAGGCCTTTAGATGGACCAAAGATTGGCACCAACATACATTTTGACCTGCCATTATTTTTTTGCATTTTTTTTGCAATTTAAAAATTAAAACTTCAAGGCCCTGAGTCTTCATTGACATCCAAGAAAAGAAGAAAAAATAAAATCATATAATGATAATTTGGGGTTGAAAAATAGCGTTTATAATGGAAGTCAATGGGCAGAAAATGGTCCCCAGGGTGATGGGTGTGGGGATTTCTGCTGCTCAGCCATTTTAGGCTGATTTAAGGAATTCACACTGGAATATTAACATTGACAGGTAAAAACTATCCTGTGGCAAGTTTGGTTATATTCCACTGAACACAGTGGAAATGGCAGCCATTTAACACATAGCAGTGGCACAAAAAGGTCCCAAGAAGGCAGGAAGGTTAAGCACTGTACAAGTACAGATCACAAGACTGGATGCTGGGATCTCACACAATCACTGGCTTGTGACAGGCCATAGAAGTTTCCAATGCAAATCAGCTGGGGGATTATTCAATTCAGTGCGGTGCAATGCAAAGCACTGTTTATACTACTGCACCAGCAATGGAGAGATCCCATTTTCACCAACCTATTGCAAACAAGTGGGACAAGCAAATGAACCTGCTTTGCCTACATGTAAATAACTGAGATGTCCTGACACAGGGTCAAAAGTCCTAATAAAGGATTTGATTCAGTTGCATGAGAAGTCAAGAAAATCAGAAGCAAAGCCTCTGAAAAAAAAACAATAACAGCAGTTAACAGTTCGGCCTTTTCCACTTCACTTGGATTTATAGCATCCAATAAAATGTAACCAGCAGCTTAGTCCAAGTGCCGAGAGTTCACGCTGCCTGTCCATAAAATAAAAAATAAAATTCAGTATCAGGAAGCTAGGATCCCATCAAATAAAGATTTTTTTAATCTAAAATAATTATCTTTTTATGTTTTTGGTTTTACTAAAATGTGCCTTCTTATGTTCATATAAGTAAAAAGCAAATAAAAAAAAAATGTGAATGAGTAATATGATAAACTTTGTATTATTTCAAGCTTTACATGAGTTAAAACTTTCGGTTCAGCAGTACATTCCTGTAAATCTCTTGAGTTCTTCTTTTATTCTACTTGTCTCACACATAAGGTGTCTGAAGGCCACCGTCTTTGTTTAACTAAACTTAACTGAACAAAGTTTTGCTCAAAATATGCTTGAGTATGAAACAGCACAACCATTATAAATAAGTCAAGTGCTAAGATTAAATAGAGAACATGAGAAACAAATCACACAAGCATAGAGAGGAATAACTTTTAATTGCATGACAGTACAGTACCAAAGGCAAACATACCTTTGAGCTTCAAGCAAGGCGTGCCGTTAAAATAATTTTTCTTCCTTGAGGAATTCCCGCATGCGATCATTTCGACCATATATAAAAATACAGCAGGTAACAAGTTTGGTACCAACAATGACCTAGAGCCTTAAGGGCCAGTTTTAAATTATGTATTTATTATTTATGATTTATGATTTATTAGTTTTAACAGCTTCTACTGTGTAATTTGTCGTTAAAAAAAATGACAACACTTGTTCCTTACAATCTTGTTATTAATAGTCGAGGGAGTGTGAAATGCACTGAGCTGCTTTGAAGCAGCAATCCATGCAGCTTTTTGCAGGGTTTTTAGTTTTTTCCTGATGACAAAATGGTCCTGTGTGGTAGAAGTGAAGTTTAGTGGATGTGAGACCAAAGTTCGGTATAAAACAAGCTTTGGATTCTTGCCAGGTGAATGCACTGCACGAGTCTTGCCTGTAAACAGCTTTAAACATACAATGTGCTTTTTCCGATTGCAGCCGCTGACAATTTTCATTGAAAAAAGGGAGAATTGGTTCAGAGTTTCTGGCCAAACGGCAACCAAATCAACTGAGAGCAATGTGTGCTCCAGAAGGATTGTGGCAAGCTGGCCCAGCGAGGCTGATTGTAGTTAACTCTAGCTGTTTCTGCTGGCTGTTCCCAGCCGTGCAAAGTTCAGAGTCTGGTGCTTCTTTCCATGACGTCAGCCGGCAACAGCACAGAGCTGGCATGAGGCTACAGGCCCGCCTGGTTCACACAGGGGCACATCGCTCTCTCTCTCCCTGCATGCTTTTTCGCGCGCGCACACACACACACACACAATGATATCGTCATCTAACGCACATAAGCACGTTGCACAGTGCAAACAGAATTCCTCAACAGCCATAACCAGCACATGCTCTTTACACACACACACACACACACACACACACACACACACACACACACACACACACACACACACACACACACACACACACACACTTTTTCCTCATGATATCTAAAATTCCTGGCAATCCAAAAATCACCTTTGCATGCCGGTGACAGTGAAAATCAGGGGATAGCAAAGCTAAGTTAAGAAAGATTTAGAAATTTACAGAGGAAATGCCGCTGAGTTCATGTTCACCTGTATTTTGTGATTTCTGGAACTTGCTCTACCTTCTACATTAAGAAGAAGCTGTTGTGCCATATGAATAATTTCAATTGATTAAGAGCAATCATACAAACTGACAAAACTGGAACAGTTACATCTATAACTTCTGTTCCCTGAAGGAGAGGAACGGGGTGCCACAGATAAGTGTATCAAACCCCTGTATGTCTCGGCTGAAGAAACCTCTATTTACGCCTTTAAAGTGGGTGACTTGTGATAACTTCCACACAGCCCCGCTTTCACATATACCCCCTGTCATCACAGTCATCCTTTTTTGATAGCCACTCTTCACAAGCTAAGCTGTGCGACAGGGCAACCTCGCTTTGGATTCGTTCCTCTCCTTCAGGGAACATAAGTAATAGATGTAACTGTTTGTTCCCTTTCAGCCAATTCGCTTGGTACAACACATAAGTATGATATATATCTATATCTATATATCTATATATATATATATATATAGATAGATATATACACACACACGCATCCCACAGAGATCCCACCAAACTGGAGTCGGACGAGTCAGTGCATGGTAGACACAGCAGAAAGGACAGCAGCCAAAGACAAGTCCCATGCAGGACCTAACCACAGGTGTTAGCCAGCGAACTCCTTTAATGTATGGCACCAGGGGCACCTTAGCTATCAATTAAACCTCTCAGCAGTTAAGAATGAAGGCACCACAGATCCAGGTACGAATGAATCACTTCTTCTCCTGGGAGAGAAGGTCCCTGTGGAGAGGAAGCTCCCAAGGCCTTGCTGCTAACAGACTCATTATCTCCGCATATCACGACTTGGCTACCAAGGGGCCACTAGAATCAGGGAAAGACGATGTTGAACAAAGAACAAAAAATATATTTTCCTTTGGGGGAAATGCATAAAGTAGCACGTCTGGCTATTAGTGAGGCTCCTGAACTCTCTGCCCCCCTCTCACGGACAATAACCATATCCAACTTCTTAATAGCAATGAACTGGTCTGCATTGGTGCATCATATCTTTATTCTCTTCCCCCTCCTGCCCCCCCCCCCCCCCCTCTTTCTTAAATAGATAACTATCATATCTGATATCATATCTCACAGTACAATAATATTGAATGGGTTGCATTGTTGTATTTTGTCATGTTTCTCAGGTCTTTGTCTGAAATTCTACGAACATTATTGCTAAGGATTGTCTTATTGCATTGGAGTCACACTGGGTTAAATATGTACACTTGGGTTTTAAGGGGTATTTATTATTTTCTTCTTTTTTTTTTTTTTTGGGGTTGTATGGAAGCCCCAAACGCAATTTCATTGTTCTTGACAATGACAATAAATAAATAAATACTAAATACTAGTGCGCTACTGCATCCATGCCTAGGGGTGCATTGTGGTCGACTATGGAGAAGAACAGGGGCCAAATAGATGCCAAAACTGGGCCACTATCAAAGGGTGAAACCTCCATTCTCTCACCAGACAAAAACTCCTGGAGAGAAGGTCTAGTCCCAGGTTCAGATGGCCCGGAACATGGGTGGCTCTTAGAGACCAAAAACCAGCAGTGCACCATAACAGCAGAGAGCAAGACAGCTTTAAGAGGGGATGGGAGCATGTCCCTCCCTGATTGCATGTAAGAGTCCACTGTTGAACTGTCCATCCTGACTAGGACATCCTGGCCCCTCAGAACTGGAAAATTTTTGCTTTGCTTTGCTTTGGTGTTCATTCCAAAACACAAAGACTGCACAGCAAGACTTGAAATTAGCACTTCGTGGGCAGGCTACTCACCAACTGCACAGAGGAGGCTAACATAAACAGGGGCAGATAAGCTACAGAAGCAGACAACAAAGCTAACAAGCAGCAGCTAACTAGTAGCAGCTAACTAACCCAACTTACCAGGGGATTTTTTTGAGAGGTGAAAAGCGTGCTAACTAAGGGATGCCTGTGATGACAGACTCTGGCTACGTCTACACTAATCCGGATAATTTTGAAAACGGTATTTTCATCTAAAAACACTCCGCGTCCACACTATCGTTTTCATCCACACTGAATACGCTATGTTCCTGTACTGCACATGCGTGAAACGTAACACAATTTACTTTCCGGCTCTTTGAAACGTGGCAGCAACATGTCAAGGAAAAGTGCCGAGTTTTATCTGGAGCATATACAAACTGATATTAATCTTTTAAAGGGCTGTCAAAATAGAGAGCAACCAAGACAACTGCTGTACAATGCCGTCCACAATCTTAGTTGAATTGGTCACATTAATGCATCATACGACTAAAATGCATCATCGTTTTCAAAAGCCTCCATTTTCGCAGTCCACACTGTGACGCGAAAACGACGTTTTTAAATTTACCAACTTTGGAGAGCATTTTCAAAAACCTCTGTTTTCCATGACCGAAAATGCAGACGGAAAACCAAAACGGAGAGAAAAAGATGCGTTTTCAAACGAAAAACGTATTAGTGTGGACGTAGCCTCTGATGTGCAGGCGGGCCATGTGCAAGTCATCGCAGCTCATCCGCCTTGAAGGCGTGAATAAAGAGGTTTCTTCAGCCAGGAGACGTGGGGGCGTGATATCCCTTACTTATGTGTTGTACCAAGTGAATCAACTAAAAGGGAACTCAGATATTCAAAATAATTTTCAGGTTCAGAGCCGGTTAAGTCATAAATTAATTGCCTGAAACTATTCAATTTGGTTTTGGTTTCATTGTTTTCATTGTCCTGTTTCTTACTTTAGATGTCTGAAGGGTTGAGGATACGTTTCATGCTCGTGCTTCTATTTTGTTTATCAAAAACATGACACTGCAGCAGCAGGGCCTGGTATCCTGGTTGCCTGGCATATATTTATTTTAATTTTTTTTTTTCCTGTTTGCTTAGTACAACACAGTACAGACATTCAAAGCCATGATGAAAAAAAATCTGTGTGAAGCTTCTTGTAGAAATAAATAATAATGTGTCCCGGTGTTAACTGCTTTAGGTAAACTTATGCCACAAGCCTGCATAACATATACAGTCATCTGAGAATGATTTGAGGTGGCTTGCAACTACAAGCAGTATCAAATCGTATTTTCTGTTGGAAATGCCATTCCTAAACTGTGGCCTGCCCCGGATGTACCCCTCATCTCACCCTATGGTAGCCAGGATAGATCTAGTGCCATCTGACTCATATCCCGATTGAACAAGTAATAAAAAAATGGATGTGCTCCAAGTTTGGTTATTTATTACCACAACTATAGCCATAAAAGAGAGGCAGTAAGAAAAAAAACAACGTCAAATGATATGACTTTGACTATTGTCTACAGCAGCGGTCCCCAACCTCCGGGCCTCGGACCGGTACCGGTCAGTGAGTCGTTTGGTACCGGGCCGCGAGAGTTGAGGCTCAGGTGTGAAATGTATGGTTTTCAGGGTTTTTAGCGTTATTTTGTTATCGTTTTTATCGTTTACTCGATTTTCCTGGGTCTTTTCACGTGTGTTATGAATAAATCTTCTTTTTTTCAGTACCGGTACTAGTTTTATTTTGTTGTATTTATCTGCGACACCTTAAAGGCCGGTCCGTGAAAATATTGTCGGGCATGAACCGGTCCGTGGCGCAAAAAAGGTTGGGGACCGCTGGTCTACAGTACAGGGTTACAAAATCTTAGATCGGGGCTATAACTTCAATGGAATTGCAATAGCTAAGGCACAATACACCAAACATAGCTTTGGTTTTGTTTTCGTGTTTTTTGGTATTTTTATTTCTGCTATGGAAGTCATGAGGAAGGTCCTTCTGTTGATTTCAGGTGACATGGTCTTACAAATATACCCGTAAACCTAATCAGGAATACTATTCTTTGCCTCTTGGTTACTACTCTTGCATCACATTCAGTCTGTTTGATGAGATTTTCCTTGTACACAAGGAAGTCCCCAACTGCTATCATTGCACTGCTGATACACTGAAATAAGATCCATATTTATGGAGCCCGATGCAAAGCATAGTTACAAACCCTCGCTATTATTTTCATGCCCCCATGTCCTTGTAACAGTTTCTGCATATGCAACAAACGGTATACTTGTTTGAAGGAGAACAATAAAGTGTGCGTGTGTGCGCGTGTGTGTGCGTGCGTGCATGTGAATGTGTAGGTGTGTGTGTGTGTGTGCGCGCGTGTGAATGTGTAGGTGTGTGTCCACTGGGTGAGTCTGGAATATTTATAGCAAGGAACCAGTGCTTCGTAAGAATAGTAAATAAGACGTGTGTGTTTTTCTTACGCATGTTTGAAGTGTCATTTATTGACTCAGTTTGAACTAACCACTTTTAGGGCTACTCCCATCCACACTGTTTCTCTTTCCACACACACACACGCACACACAAAGTGGAAGGAAAATAAAACAAAAGAGAAGCTGATGAGTTGAGTGACATTTTATGCTTAAATATATGAAAATGTATGCAAAAGGAGCCAACCAGCATAGTAAAGAGCTTAGTCAAAACATCCATCCATCATGCAGAAAATCAAGTTCTCTTCATTTATTTATCAGCATGCAAAAAATATCTTAAAAAATATCACATTAGGCCACTTTCCACTGCAGAACCTTGCAGGGAAATCCAGTATATACTGCCTGCATATGTGTGTGTTCTTTGCACAGAAACCGAGGATGACATTTTTGGGATAGAAGTCATCTCTACTATAAAAGCGGACACAAAGAGCCAGCAGCTTCACTGTTTTGGTGTTGGAAGTTAATGGCACCTACCTGCAGCAAGAAAGAGCAACCTTCAGTGGCTAAAATACTAAGCCAAAGCAGAAGCACTGCGAGAGATTGACTGAAAGCGAGTTAGTCCCCAAAGCCTGCCACATAAAACTAGCTCTTGTCTTTTATAACTTCTCACTTGTTTAAATTGTATCAAATTTATAATTTAGCTGAGTCTGTGTTGAGCTATAACATCAACTAGTTCAAACTGGATCTGTGGTGTCATTGTCTTTTGGAGCAAATACAATTATGTGACAAAGAAAAAACCTACATTGCTATGTGGTTAACTTTACTACCAGGCCACCCAAGAACATTACAGTATTTAAACTGTATGCTACCATAGCACAAAATAACAGGCATCCGCATCTTCAGACAATCGCAATTGAACATGGGTTGACTGAAATCAGTCAGGCAGATTGGTCAATGACTGGAACATGTTCCAATCAATCTGACTCAATGAGCACAAAACGTCTCTTTGCAACAGGGGACTTGACTCAATTGGATATATTTTGGTTATGTTTCAATTTACAAGCAAGGCTGCAGAGCCGTCCTGCAGCAACAGAATTTATGAATGCTCAATTTATGAGTTGTAGGAGGTTCTGTCTTGTCTCTTTATTTCAGATTTTACATTTTTGCTCATTTATCACAGTTAATCATCCCATTATCACAAAAACATTGCGTGTAACTGTTAGCTTGACCCCATTAAATCTCAAACTGTTTCCATCTTAATGCCGTTTTATCACCAGCTTAACACACAAAAGACGCTTTGAAGACAGAAACTGACTGCAAGTGGTCACAGACCCGGTCCCCTGTCTTCGAAACAACTACTTCACTTCATCACAAGATCACAAGTTGTTGCACAAGTTGATCACAAGTACGCAATGTGCAACTGACTGTAGCATTACAAAGTTTATTAGCATTGACTATTAACTCCACCCTCATCTATATTCTAACTCCAAATAACCTCAACAGTGACCACTACAGTGTTAAAATCTAGGCATTAAAAATGCTAGTCTTCAAGCAAATGGGTGGGGTCACAGTGGTTATGTACCAAGTTCCTGTTAAGGCTTCTATTATGAATGTGGTGTAGACAAACAAGATAATGCAACGTCCTGGAATAAAGATCCTTCTTATCAGTGTAAAGAAGTGAAGCAGCCTGAGTTCGATTACTTACTTCAATAGCATTGTTCAATACACCTATATTCTCTTATAAGTGCTGACAGTGTTTTCTAAACACTTTTTTAAAAAGTAGTAAAAAGAAAATCTTGAAATCTTAAAACTCAAAGGCCTCAAAGAGCTCAAAGAGAACATTTTCCAAAGTCATCATACCAGTGTACAGCTGTTCATTCATCCACGAGTAAACTCGCAGTGCAGGAATTTGGTTTCATGAAAAATGAACGTCTGTTTCACACGCAGTCATTGTAGGCGACTGGAAAACTACTCCTACTGACGAGTAACCTCACATCACCTTCTACCCATTAGGAAAAACTAAACTTTTTCTCACCTATACAATCAGAGCTTTGTCCATTTTTGTGTTGTACACTTAATTGACCTCTACACAGGCATGGCAGGATCCTTGGCCTCACCTGCTGGACACCTCACACATTGGTACTGCATCAGATTACAGATATTGATGGCTGTAGCACCCCCGTGGCCGGAGCACAAATCATTATGGGCCATTCAGCCTGAAAGCAGTGTTGAGTAACATTACAAGAATTGCTCAATTGGCCATCCCAATTGGCCATCCCTGCTGATAAATATGGAAATTGATCTATTTCAATTCTCTGTATCATCCTCTTCACTTTCTTCCTAGAAGTGATTCAGGGTGGGGTTTTTGTTTTTGTTATTTGTCTTCTTTAGTTTCTATCTAACTTTCATTTTGTCTCATCGTGTCTGTACATTAATCAAGTTTCACCAGATCTGACTTTGATTGCTTGATACCATCATTTTATTTTCTCAAGCGTGAAATCTTCTCTCTCCGAGTATAAGGATATATATTTTTCAATATTATTATTATTTATTATTTATATTTCCAAAGATGCTATATTCTTATGCTTTTTTTAAAATATTTATGAGGGCAGGTTTGGTAGAAAGGCTCACAATCATGTTACACATTGCACTACAAATGAGAGAACATCCTGTGTGATGTTTCCACACAGATTAATTATATACAAAAGAAATTCAATAGCAAAGGTATCTTGTATCCCTCTCAAATTATGCTTGGTCCAACAGAGACTGAAATGTTTGTAACATGTCCCTCCAATCTGTCAGGAAATCACATTTCTCAGAGCGATGAGCCAATCTTTGTATTTTTGTGTTGTACACAAATGAGCCGATCTTTCTATTGTGTTTGCTTTTGGCAACATTTAAGGAATCCGTTCCAACATTCAGCATGTAGAAGAACTCTGGTGGAAAACCCTACCTAACACCTTACTTAGGTTAGCTTTCTTCCACTTGGAAATCTGGATATTTTACAAGAACTCCATCCCAGATTTCAAAGAGGCACTAGCCTAACTAAAGCTAAAAACTGCTCGTCTGAATCATAAGTCTGGAAAGTTTACTGCCCTGTATGAGCATATATTTAGCGCTTTAATAAAAAGAGATTGGAAAATGTATTTGAGCATTATTTTTACCCTTTTGATGTGTAAAATACATTGATTGTGTGCAGAATTATGGTAACAGCGAAACTGCATGTGTCCCTCTCTGCTCTCTTTCAGACAGCAGCTAAGAGGTCTAGCTGCCTCATTTCCCTTAACCCAGTGGAAAGAGTTGTGGTTAGTCAGGGGTTCCTATGTAGATGAAAAGGTAAGATATGAAACATGACTGAGCGCGAAAAAAAACAATACAATTAGAGAGTGAAAATAACCCTAGAGCTTAAACTAACTTTACCCTGTACGATTTAAAAAAAGAGGTTTAAAGGTTCATTGAAACTTTTGATAAAGATAAAATAGTATCATCAGTTAAAGCAGATTAAAGCTAGATTTCTAGACAGCAGCCATGCGAAGCACATGACTTCATTTGACTTGATCTATAGCTTCAGCTTAAGAGAAAAATCCCAGACTATCCTTAAAGTTTATGGTGATTGTCACATGAGAGCACTTGAAGCTATAGAAACACACGTGATGGTAACAGTGCGTCGGCTGTTTTGCTATACTGTAATCCACTTTGTGTGTTTTTAGGGGAGAAAAAGACCTTTTGTGAACTAGTCTGTTTTATTTATGAGTTTAACTCATTATTGTACGGGAGGGTTTAGGCCATGTGGGGCACTCTGAAACCTGTAGGCATGCTGATGGTGTTTCCAACAGTCAACGGTTAAGCCCAAGTTACTCAGTGGATTAAATGCATCAAATATTTGATTTCTCTTACCTGGTAAAACTCCCTCAGCCATGTCTTCTGTAGATTTTCAAGCTGGAAACAGAAAAAAAGACAAAGAGTTAGCAACATAATACTTTAATACCAACGCTAAATGCGTAATACTTTATCTCAAAATAACAATAATACTAGTTGGTGTCGTTTCACTTGTCTGTGCACTAGATGAGAAGAGCCCTTCCCTTTTGGATCTGGTTCCTGCTCAGCATTTTCCTAAAGCATCTTGCCAAACCTTTGACCTTTTTTATCGTTTCCTTCCCCAGTTAAATAAAAAATACTACAGGTCAGCTGAGTTTAAATAAACTCAATGTGCTCTTCTGAGGATGTTTTCAAAGACAGTGCAGTGTTGCGGGTCACAGACAAACCACAAGCAGACTATGTATGTAGTACATCAACCAACAAGGTGAAATGACTGCAATACAATCGCACATGAAAAATAAGGTAAAGATGAGTCGAGTACTCATCATGAGTATGCCGCATTTCACAATGACATTAACTTATGCTTTATATTTACATATTTGTATTCAAGTATGTACATGTTATGAAATCCGAAGATTTCATATCTAAACTCAATGATGCACACGTTGAATGAGCAGATTTATCACTTGATTTGGATTTACTAATATCCAATCAAACCCCAGCTCTTTCACCATAAAGGTTACACTGAAACAAACCAGAGTATCCGTGTCAATAATCAACTGCTTACTTCTGTTGTCTTAACTATAAACTAAAAGTTTTTCTTTTACAGGCGTGGAAAGATCCCCAACACCAAATTTATTATATGTGTAAAAGATGTAGTGCATGCACTGAGAGGACCCTGCTTTAATCTACTTACAGCATCTTTCTCTCAGGGTCAAAAATCCTGACAGATCATCGACAAACCTCTCGCGCTTCTTCTTTTTCTCACCTCCCTTTGCTCTGCCTCTATCTGTCATTCTCTCTGTCTTCCACTTTAAAAGGCTATTCGCAGACCTGGACTTCATTTGGTTTGTGCAGTGGAAACAGAAACAGGGCCCTGGGCAGTCTACCATTTATGGAGAGATCTCCCTATGTCGATAACTAGGTCTGATGAACGGCTGTGTGTGTGTGTGTGTGTGTGTGTGTGTGTGTGTGTGTGTGTGTGTGTGTGTGTGTGTGTGTGTGTGTGTGATGTTGAGGAGTTTTTCCTAACAAGACTAGTCTATAATAAGAATACACAAGAGATCTGATGGCTCCGTTGGTATCTGTAACAAAGCCCTAACATATTACAGAAGTAGGTGATGTGAGCTTGGATGGCATGAGGGCTCGGAGAGAGGTTTATATGTGAATAACTGAAATCATATCTACATGCTGTTACCGGGCGAAAAAAAATAAAATAATACAGCTTCTCTTAACTTTGTTCTTACTAAAAATCAAGACACACCAATGCCAACTTCCCAAAACAGCAGCACAGTGACATCTTTTTGTTTTAGATAATAGTTCAACAAAAAGGCTACTATAGTTTAGAAGATCTTCCGCTTAGCATTAAGGCTAGCTAGTCTCTAACAGTGTTTGTTTAATTGATATAGATACAACTGTGTGAACGAGTCACTTTGTGGGGTGCGAGGTAAATATTTTCAGCCTAACAGTTTATCCCATTCATCCAGTACTTAGATAAACAACATCTTCGGCTAACGTGAAGATTTCCCGGCAACTTCACTGTAACTCTGACTGTTACCTGCCAAGAAGCCGTCAGAAAACCACAAATTAACAACCTTTGTATAAACAGGACTGCAGAGGTATTGATAGCAAATAGCTAAACTTAGTCTAGCTATTGCAGACACATTATATGAGAAACACGACACTGAAAGATTCCTGAAAGAGAATTCTGCAACAGCAAAGATGATGGTAGGAGTAGACTTGTGACATGAAGGTTCCCAGGGAACAGTGAGGTTAAGTTTCATTCAAATAATGCTTTAAAATAACTGAATTGAACATACGAGTCTTCAACTTGGCAAACCGCTTCCAGAAAGGCACTGAAGACTTGCTTACAGGTTCCAAGCTAAGCTAACTAACTTGTTTAGCTATTTTACACAGCCATCGTAAGAGAGACATTAACTTCCTCATCTAAGCCATCAGTCACATAGGCTTAGAGACCTGTCAGCAACCCCTAGCAACCTCTGTATTGCAACCTCTGTATTACCAACACCAGTTGGTGAGTGGCTGCAAGATCAACCAAAAAAGGTGCTGGACCTCCATACAAGTTGTGGTTCATGACAGATTGATGCGATCACCCTTCGTTTGCAAGGAAGATGCAGACTTGTCTGCAAACATTTACTAACTGACCTCAGAGCAGCAGTGAAACAGAGAATGTTCACCTTCAAAGCAAAGTTATTCTTTACCAATTTTTACACTGAAGGCCATCAGTCTCAAGCAAACAAGCTGGCATCTTATCGGGCGACCTCAGCAACCACAGGAAGGTTTTTGATGCACCACTGTATACCTGTTAATAACCAATTTCACCTTGAGACTCCCAGCAACCTCCGCAAACCACCAACCAGTGGGGGAATACACATTTTTTCGTAGCAACCGTGGTCACCACGGGGTCACTAACTGGTGCTTAGGCCTGCATGACTGGGAGTTAGTAATCAATTTCACAGCAATTGCTAACAACCGCAGCAAGCGGTCAGAAATAATTATTTTTCCCTAGAGACCGGTGGTTGCCAGGCAGACATCGACCAGTCTCTTGGGCTTGTGTGACTGGGCTCAAACTTTGAGAAACAAAACCAATAACGCAATGCAAGCAAATAGTTCACTCCAGAAATGGTATGATTTCCTGAATATTTAAGCAAGCAATACACTTGCAAAGTACTAACTGACTAATTACTGGATCAAACGCGTATCCCTGATGACATTTCCAAGGGCACCTAAATGTCTCAGAACTTACTAAGTGTGTGTGTATGTGCACCATCATCCTGGCCTCAGCCAGATCAGACAGAGCATAGGTCTATATAAGGACATGAGCAGTGGACCTTGTCATTAGTCACATGGATGGAGGAAGAGAAAAAGAGAGCAAGGCAGAGACGGCCACAGACGAACAGAAAGGTTCAAATTATTTGCCAGCTTACCATCTTAAGGCTGCTGTGAGGATTAAAACCTTTTTCTCAAGTTCAGATCTCAGTGCCCTTAGGTGACGGCGTCATGCAGTAACATGACAGCTCTTGATGATACGTGCTGATATTTTTGGCTCTTTCCATTGGTTGTTTCTCACAGGACCACTGTTAGCTGCACTTACTGCAATTTCAAAGGTTTCCTGTGTTCACACTCATATCGCTCAGACACTCAGTAACAAAGAGAATGCATCGGCGGTGAATTTAATCTCTCTAAAAAATCTTTCTGAGTGAGGACTTTGCACGTAGGGGTCACCATGGTAATAAGGCAATACAAAGGTACCGCCACCTGATTTATAAAGGAATTTGAAGGCATCTTATTTGGGAAATATAAGTCCTAGATCAACCAGCAACAAGCGCTCGGTCATGTAGATATCCATCCAGAGGTTTTCTAGAGCACTCTGATGTGCAGCAGAGATGTGTGGTGGTTCTGGGGAACAGATGTCTGCCTTGCAAGGACAGCTCAGAGCAGGACCGGTAGTTCCTCGGAGGCCCGAGCCCTGGAGAGAAAGTGGGCTAATAGTAAAAGGAAAGGGAGGACAAACTGAGTCTATATCTGTAGCCTCGGCACTCTGCCGTCCGCCCTCCTTGTATCAAAAGTTAATTTGCAGTTAATTAGAACGTGGGGCTATACAGGCAAAGAGGTAAAAATAAACCCACTCCATCCCCAGCCTCTCCTCCATGTACACCACCTCTTCTTCCACTGGTGCTTTCACTAGCTTAGTTCTCTCCACCTCCTCTGTGTTTTTTGCCCATGCCTCTGTTTTCTCAGTCGATGGCCTACTTTTCAGACAGCGTGGGGAACTAAGAGACTCTGCCTGGGTTTTAAGTGGAAATCACTGTTTAACAGTGTTTTACTTTTTCATAGGTTTGTCAACAGCTAAAACTGTTGAGTGATATAAGTGATAATGGAGCAAAACTGCGTTGGAGCCATGACAAAAGATTGGGCTAAATCTTCTCTACTTCATCACATGAACGCCGTTTGCACTCGAGTGGTACAGATAAAAAAAAAAAAAACAGAAAGGGGACTTTCAGTATGACCAGGTGTACCCTCATTTTCCTTTTCATTTCGATATGAAATCTAAAAACTTGAGGCCTATCGCTTCTTCTTTAAAGTAGGACACTATCACAGTACTTCTTTTGGGCACTGGCTGTAGGCTGAGTATCTTGTGACAAGATATTTGCAGATTGCAAATAACCAATCTTTGAATTGAACAAATACCATGCAAAGCACTCTGGCTGGGCATGCTGATAGGAAATGTGGTGTCACGCTGACATCTGAAAAGTGAAGAGACAAGACAAATTACCGCCCAAACTACAGAACTGTTGACGTCTTCGTCCTTTCACTGTTGACACAATGACATTCCTAAATAAATTAAATTGAAATCACTGACATGTAAAGTAATGAAAGCACTTCTACAAACTTATGTGAAACATTACAAATTTGGACACTTGCTCTCTATGAGATGCTGAAAAGCTGGGGCCAGACTGCTAATGGACGTTCCCTAATTCATGTCACATTGTTTGGGCTTTTTTATAGTGTTTGTGCTCTTCTTATACCCTTACCCAAAATGGAAGAAGCACAAAGCTGACCTTCATGAACCTCCTAGCTCTTTTAGATGTTTCTTCATGCTTTTTTGTCTTTTCTACACAGTGTATCTTCAAAAAAAAATCACTGGGTTTGTCTTAATAATACTGCAAACTCTTTGCTTTACTACTGAAGTGAAACGACACTATTAGAAATAACACTGAACTGGAGTGAATAAAACAGGATACAGCAATCAGAAAACAAACTCAGACTGCACAAGCAAGACAAAAGCAAAAGTATCGGCATGACTAGACCCCACCAGATGTTTTTTGGTGAGTGCGTGTTTCCACTGAAGTGATGCTGACCTAAATAAATAAAAAGGGCGGCTGCACTAAAAAATAAAACTAAAATAAAATGCTTGCATTTCTCTACCAAAAGCTGCAAGGTGTATCGTTTTGCAGAAATTGAAGGGTAAAGTGTGGTGATCTCTACTCACAGGAAGTGGTTAATCAGAGGGGAGGCTAACTCACTCTAAATCATGCTGACAAAGACTTACAGTATACTAGCAGGAATGTCATCAGCATGTAATATATACATTGACTGTGGCCACACCGCTCTTGCATTGGTACTTATGGATTTGTTAAAACGGTAACATGAAGCTCTGCTGTTGTAGCAAAGGTCACGGCCTTCAGTCTTCTACAGAATCTTGGGGATCGTCACCTGAAACATGCCCGTACACACACACACACACACACACACACAGACACACACGCATTCTTTGGCTAGAATTAACCAGCACAGCTCCATATAAAAGCAGGCTGTTTAAACTGCAACTGTGGGGAAATTACGTCAAGGCCGGTCCAGTTAGACCCCCATGGTGATCTGCTGGGAACACATGGTCACCACATGAGTTTCCTCCTTCACAGCCCACTCTTTACACTCCCAGTAATCCCTGTGATGTTTTCTCTTGGCCTCATTTTCAGCGGCAGTGTTATTATTTTCATTAAGGCCTACTGAATACTAAGTTTGGCCAAGCTCGTGGCTCAGCTGTCTGTTATTTCCTGCCTCATCCTTCTCAACAGTTGCCATCCCCAATAGGCTCTGACTTTCTACAACCAGACTGGCATGGGGGGAAGAAAACAGCAATTTAAAAAAAGGATCTTCTCTCTGTTGCTTGCAACCTATGTAATTGAAAAGAAGAGAGCGAAGATGAGGAGTCTTAAAAAAGCAACGGTTGCTTGGTTACACCTGGCACTAATACCAGACACGCACAGGTCTACCACAGAAAAAAACAAAACACGGGAGGTACAACTTACAAACCAAGGAACAGTATGACTCTTTACAGCTTTGCTTGTAACACAAATACACATAAACCTCAACTAAATATATGGACTGTCAGTCAAAAACGATTCACTAAAAGGGTCTACTTTTCACTTCGTTTTGCAACAACACTCCCTTAATGAGAGCAGTTATCTGCCCAAGCCAGAGGTCTAAATGACCATCAGTTTGAGGGCCTCATCACTGACCAAGACATTACCTTTGCCCTGCTACATTACGGCAACAGTCGTAATTCACTTTAAGTTCAGTGGAAACCAAGAAACCGCATGTATAGCTTACTTCCTAAACTTTCATCTAAAAGTCAAGCTTTTACAACACAAGCACAGAGTTTCACAACATTACAGCTTCCTTAACGCTCACCCCAGAGTGCTGGCACAAACAGCGTCTCTGCTTCTTACCTTCACAGCACTGAACAATCAGCATGCTAATTTATGTTAGGATACCGTAAACCAAGTACACTTACCTATAACTTTATCATGATATAAAGTATAGCCACAATACAGATGCAACAGTCATCAACATTTACCATGCGCATGCATCAATGGAATAAGACTACTGGCCAGTACGTTTGATGTTTCTCTGTTGATTGGTCTTTTTAGGAGGAGAGGCAGAACAAAGATGGTGGTCTCCCTTAAATTTCTATTCAGGATTCATTCTTATATATGAATATGTCTGCTGACTTGATGATGAAACTGCTGTTTTAAAATAAAAAGACATTTTACACTGTATTGTTAATGGATTGGTAACATAAAAAAATCCAAATTATTACTAGTGTGCAGTGGTCAAATTAGGTGTTATGTGGTCACAACTATTGAAAAAACTTAACACTATAAGAAAGATAGTCCTAAGATAAGATAATCAAGTGTGTTTGTGTACAGTATAAAGAAAATTGTCAGGAACACCACTCATCCAGCTGTATAGCAGTCTGTGAGGCTCTGAAAGAGCTCTGTCAACCTGATTATCAGCTTCTTTCCTCCATGTGCTTCAAGCTCAGAGCTGCAAATACGTGGGAATCGACCATGCAGGGAAGCTCTAGGCAGAGATGCTACTGAAGTGCAACAAGGGATGTGTAGGATCTACCAACGAAACCTCGGTGTCTCATTCTGTCTCTTGCAATCCCATAAAATACAAAAACTGCACAACTGAAATGCAGAAACAAGCTTTTACAGTGCAGATGCTCCATTGTAGCAAATCAGTACTTTTTCTGAAATCCTCTGGTCTAAGATACAGTCGCCTGCCATTCTCACGGGGTTTTTCCAGAACTTTAGTCTTTCATAAAATTGACATTTTCAAGGGCGCAATCAACCATCCGTGTCCCATTTGAGTCAACAAACCATGAATGAGTCAATGATAAGAAGGAATGGATCCCTTTTTTGCAGATTATAACCACCTAATTTGCCATGCAAAATAAATGAATGAATAAATCAGTGACAGATTTTACTACCATGAAGGCTGCAGCAAACAACCGCAGCTCACAGAAACAAATGCTCTTCAAAGAGAATCAATTCTCCACTTTGATATGTCTTATTACCTAAATGAACTACAGCATGCGTAAGTTCCTAGGAACAGGGTTTCATTTCCTTCTATCCAAAGCAAATGACCCAATTAATAACCACAGAAAGTTAAGATGTGCATCAGTGGGCAAGAAGAGAGGCCTCTCACGTCAAAGCCTTGTTTTTTCCAACCCTTGTGGCAAGGCTCGTTGTGCATTGGCAGCTTGTATGCGAGTGTTGACAGGCTGCTTAAAAGGAGGTTATTGGCTTTCAGGGGAGCAGGCCGCTCACTAAAAATACCCTGCTAGATGGAGGCCCTTGACTGATCGAGGGGATCTGAGGAAGCAGAGCGAGAATCAGCAGGGGAATCTGCCGATTGGCTGGCCTCGCATCCTTCAACAGTCTGCAGGCGATGTCACACTCCCGAACAACTCTCCTTCGTGGGAGCTCTGTGGAGGCCCGATGACGCAAAGGCGTGTCCCCTCAGTATTTTATATGACACCACATCAAAGAAGCTCATTATGGAACTAATTAGAGCAAACCCACACTGAAATGTTAAATTAGATCGTGGGCCGGCTCTAGAGAGACGCCTTCATCCTTTGAGATGAGAAGGTATGGAAGTACAGTGCAGGTACAGAGGAAGGAAACGCGTCAGCCTCAACTGGCGTTTTGTATCAGCGCCGGGCTGCTCATAATTGATTAATTGATGACGCATGCAGAATCTGAACTCTTCAATTCTTTTCAGATCACACAGCTACTTTATTTGCGTCATTCTTGTGTACAAACAAGCACAACACTATGAATGGCTTTGACTGTGCTGCGTTTCCACTTGAACTCTCTTCTTTCTCTCTCTAAAGGCAAGGTTTCACCCAAATGTGCAAATTTAAGCTACATTTACGGATAATTTGCTAAAGGCAAATTCACGTGCAACTCAGTGTTGTCACACAAACATAAACTTCTGGACGTATCAGCTCTCTTACTGACTGCAGTTAAAACACTGTAGAATAGGAGGGAGCAAAATCAAGAGTGAAATCTCAAATTTCTAAAACACGATACATCGGAATAAGCCATCTTATGTGCTGATGTGACATTTGACAGATATGCAGGCATTATCTGCACCATCCATGTCTTTTGCATCTTTTGCACCCTGGGATGGAGACTAGTATGAAGAACGGGGATGCCACAAGAACAGTAATACATTTTGATTTCAAAATTCCTAAAACAAGACTGTACTTGGTTTCTTAGTACTGTAGGCACAACAGGCAGCACATGTACCGGGGTAGTTCTTCCAGAACTGACAGGGGCAGCACATGCCTACAACTATTCTTCTTCTTCTGTGGTGAAAAAGAAAAAGAAGGCCACCCACAAGCACAGGAAAAACTACATATGGAAGATATTTACAGTAGTTTCAACCACAACTCATTGATAAGAAAGCCAGTAAGAGTCGTTACGGTAGTACTTTGCATTGTTATCCTGAAACACATCAGAATTGTGTTGGAGACAGCCGGCAATGCCGTTGTGAAGTCAGCTATGCTCAGTAGGCTTAAACGCTTGCAATGGTTGGTGTTATATAAATGTTTACGCTTATATAACAAATTAGTAACGTTCACAGGTTACTAAACAACCATCCTAACATTTAAGTGTGCGTCGTCAACACACACTAAAACAACACGTTCACATTTTAAACTTCAGCTTACCCATGTCAGTTATTTCAAATATTTTTTATGAAAGAGTTTATATTTACATACATGGGAGAATCTTTTTTTTTCAGGTCTTGAGAATCGTAATTTCTGATATGATGACATTCATAATGAAGAACAACTGGACTTATTTCAGGGGGGTTTTGCCTCTCTTGTCCCTTAAAGTTTGGACATTCGTGGATGACGCTTTTAGAAGCTTTTAAAAACCTTATTTTGGAGAAAAATCTAAAACATATGTTTTTTAATCAGATGTGTCTGGTGTCCCACCTGTACACTGACCTTTAAAATAAATGAAGATTAGATCCTGAGTGGCTTTTCCTCTTCATCTCTTAAAAAATTTAATTTTATTTCATTGATTTATCTGCACTGGATTTTCACGATGACTTGCACTGAGAACAAAAGCTTGACTAAGAGCTCTACTTTTATATTTCTGAAAGTTTTGTCTGATTATCTTTTTCATTTAGAAAGCATTCACTGGCACTATGATGTTTGTTTCTGTTTAGTTGTTATTTGATCTTAAGCTGTCATTAAACTCTATTTTCTTCTGGATAAATTCCAGCCCACCTTGACCCTAAATAGAAACAATCCAATACAGAGGATGACTGAATAATTGAATAATTTCATCACTGCTATGAAAATATTCTGGAGAAAGCATATTTTATTGTATTTGTGGGGGGGGAAAGATGAGATGATGAGGGTGACTTCTGCAACCTTAGTTAGGGATACGTAAACTGCTATTAGAGTATTGATGCAAATGTACACACATCCACCCATTTTAGTGTGAATCGACATTATAATCAGCTGGGATTTGTCTAGATCAAATGTCATTAGAAAACAGGAAATTACAGCACTCAGGGCAACCACCATGTGGTTGGAAAGTCTTTTCCCCACTGCCTGAGAGCATAGCGCACAGTAACAATACCATTCAACAGCACACACACCTAGGTTGAAGAATACAGTCTGCTGAGTGTGACTGCACAGCAAACACTCAGACGTAGGTGTGTGTGACGCCCACAAGTGTATGGTCACAATTGTAATTTTCTTGTGAATTGTTTTTGATGTAAAAGACCTGATTTTATGGTGGTATTGCACTTTTCATTTAGCGTTATGGACAATGTAATTGCGTGGCATTGCCACAAGGGGGAGATAGTGGTGAGTGCGATAGGCCGTTGCAACGCGTCTCTGCCTCAGACGAGGAAGAGCCTGCAGACCGAACGCAACTGATATCTCCTGTCTCTGCTTTTCTGTTAAAAAAACAGGTCAGTAGTTCAAGTTTGCACACCGCAATGTACATATAAAGGCAAGAAACCTTTTTCTGTCTTAGTTTAAAGACCGCAAATGTTGTGAGAGAGTGTGTTTTCACCGATTGAGAGAAAGCTAACTATACCGCCATTTGTAATGGCAGCCGCCATTTCACTCGTAGTCTAAATAGGCAGCTGGTCTTATTACCCAGGGCTCTAGAGTGCGACCAATTTGGTCGCAAATGCGACCAAATTTTTCAGTGGTGCGACTAAAAATAAATATTTGGTCGCACAGGTGCGACCAACTGTTCCGGTAACAAAAAAAAAAAATCTCTGTAACTCTCCGTGTGGTCAACAACAGACACACATTATGCCCCTATCGTGGACTAAACCAATCAGAGATAGTCAGGGGCGGGACCTCTCTGATTGGCCGTGGTCCAGTTGAAAGTGCAGGTGGAAGAGAGAGGTGAGTAGCTTGAATAAAGCGATATCAATTCATTAACGGATTCCACACAAAGACCTAAACACGGAGCGGACCCAACACATCAGAATCAGCTTCGTCTTTCTCGGCTTTCTCACCCGACGGCCCGAACACGGACACGCTGTCGGAGCTTAGCGATTCTTCGGGTCCGCGCTGTGTTTACGTCTTTTTGCGCTGATTCTGAGCTGCAGGTTTTGCCTCTCTCCAACCAAAATTCACCGAGCCTGCAGCAAAAGAAGCAGCAAACTGCGCTTCACATTTGATCAATGTCGTCATGAATTCCCTCTGACTTTTGCTGTTTTGCTTCCACCACGATAAAAATCACACTTCCTGCACAGCTCTCTCTCTCTCTGTACTTCAGAAACAGTTTCCCGTCTCAAATCTGTTTTCTGCATTATTCATTCGCTTATTACCCACCAGTCTAGCGTTGTTTACAGCGCTTTTTCTTTTTTCACTTAAATGACCTCGGACAAGAAAGCCTAATTTCTGCTGTTCAATACTGAAGAAATTTAAATTTCTTAAAATTATGCAAAATTGCAGAATATTTTTAAGGTTATCTGCTATAAAAAGCCAGACCAGGAAAATCTCCTTCATGTTTTCCTGTGTTTTATTCTCAGTTACTTTCACACAAAGGCATCTGCTGTGATTTTCACAATTCTGATGAAGTCTCATGTGTATCAGTACTGATAAATGATCAGAATTATAATATTTCTGACTGTCTGAGGCTAAATTGAATCAAATCAGGACTTTGAGAACCGGAATTGAATGGATTATAGAAATCAGTGATGATACTCAGCCCTAGTGAGCAGCCTAGGCCTGAGAGAAGTGGATGTACTGTAGCTGTGGGTAATAAGAAAAGATGAAAAGAACTATTGATAACTTTTTTGTTAAGTTAAGGCCTGATCTGTCTGAAATTCATAGCCAGTGCTCTGACACGGTGCCATCAATATTTGAATGCTGAAAAAGCACAGTGTATCCAGAAAACACATTATATGCTGCAGTAAATGCACTGCCCAAGTGTCCCCTCTCCCCACGGCCTTTCAGCAGCAGACAGCAGCAAACAGGTCGTCAGAGGAGGCCAAGATGATGATTAAGTTTTTAACATTTTCTACAATATTGACAAAGCACTTTAAGCACAAGTTTGTTAGTTAATAATTTAGAAATTAATATTGTCTGTATGGACACCCCCCCCAAAGAAAGTGCACATGTAAAACTGCAGTGTTAAGCGATGCGGTTGAAAAATTTGAGTGCGCCTAACTTTTGTGCCGGTACGCCTAAATTTTTAAAGTTAGGCGTACCGGTGCGCCCATGTCAAAAAGTTAGTCTAGAGCCCTGTTACCTGTTTTATTTTGTGACAAATGGAGCTCTTAGACACTTCTTTTATCCTGGCATTATTGGAAGTTACAGTTGAATAGGACCTACCCAGTTCTTATGTGTCAAATGTAAATAGTCTGATGTATACTGTTTGTGGATGATTGTGAACTGTTTGTGAGCAAGGGAAGAATATTTTTGTTTATTGGTTACAAATGTAATATATTGTTTGAATCTGTTAAAGTATAAGAAAAGTATAAAGGTGACATAAGCGGGTTAATTGCAGTGTTAGTGGTGCTGCACAGAAATGTTTTTGATGCTGAACAGCAGCAAAATTGGTTACAGATTTATTGTAAATAAGGACGTTCATATACAATGATTATTTTGTAAGTTTATTCTTGTGAGCGTGCAAGGTAACCAAAAAGGTTTGAGCTATGGACCTAATTGAATGTTTGTGTTGTTAAAAGCGAAATGTGTGTGTCTAAATGAAAAGAAAAGGACGTTGTTAAACTCTGTTAATAAATGAGACGAGGAAGAGCCTGCAGACCGAACGCAACTGATGTCTCCTGTCTCTGGTTTTCTGTTAAAAAAAAACAGTTTAAAAACAGACCCCATCGAAGGCTTGTAACATGTGTAAAATCTCTGCATGCAATGCAGACTACAGCATGGACCTTATACCGTATGAACCATATTAGCTTTCCATTTCCTTTAATAAATGATTTAGTCTTCACTGTAAAGAGGAAAAAAAAAATCAAGGACATTTTAATTGCCCTGAAAAAAGCTTTTTGCTGTATAACTCTCAGGTGCCGCAGAAGGTGTCAGAGCAGAAATCTGACAGAGCTCTGCTACGATCTAAATAGTGTGAGCTCTCCCACTCACACCTCTGCCATGTGTTACTCAACACATACAGTAAACTCCCTTGAACAATGTGATCTATGCAGCTACTGGATGCCACTTGAATACCTCTTTATTGAGAAGTGACAAACAATAACCTTGAATGAACTGTAATTTTCCCAAGAAAACACAAATGAAAGAGCTGTGTGATTCAGCATTGTGTCAAGTGTGTGATTCATACTTGTATCCACTTGAAAGGTTGGTCAGTGTCATATTAAAGATTCAATTATATACTTATAGGTTGTAATTTGAATACGCTTTGGTTCTATAATCACAAATTACAAGAATTAATTACACAAGCTTTGCAATGTGTCTTTAATAAATTAAACCACCTCAGGATTATTTAAAACAAAGACATCCCAAGAATAAAAAGCAACCAAAGCGACATTATACACAACTATCATAATAAATGCTTTTGGTGGATTCATAGTTAACCTGTTTGCCTTGTTTGCAAATGCTCCCTGGTTCGGTACAAAGAGGATACCCAAACCCACCCGCAGCGGGTCACAAGTTAATTTACTCCTAGAGCTCCTCCCAGTTCTTGGTAAATGGCAGGGTTGCATCAGGAAAGGTATCTGATGTTAAATCTGTGCCAAATCAAATGCTTCTTTCTGCTGTGGCGACAGTGTGGGTAATAAGATGAACCTTCCTATTTCAAAATAATTATTATAGAAATGTTTTTTATTTCTGCGTTTATACAGCCAAAGTAATCATATGTGTTTGAAGGTTTGGCTTGTTTATCACACACACAAAAAAACCCTTATAATAACCAGCTTGTCAAGAAGCCACTTACAGTGACACTCCAAACAGAATTTATCTGTCACTCTCCCACTAACGTGAGAGGTGGAGTGTAAACAGTTTGCAGTTTTCTCCTTAAGTCTTGGCTGTGTGCTTAGACTGGCCATTTCACAGTCTAAAGTCATTCAGTCAATTAACACACTACTGGTACTCAATCAGTTCTCAGTATTGTCCCAGAAATTCATATTTTCCCAACATTTTAGTAAACTAAACAATATTTTTGTCTCAATACTTGTGCACAAACACGTTAGGCTAACATGGAAGCCAAAGATAAAGAAAACTCAAAGTTCAAAACGAATATTTCAGATTATATTAAATATGTTAAACCGGTTTCCTTCACCATGGAAGCATAAAGCACAACACCGAGTCTGAGCGCGCTCTCTTTAAACCCATCCTTCATGCCAGCCTAAAGTAGAAATACAGTATAGCTTTCTAATAGTTGTTAGCGATACAAAACAATTATGTTAGGCCATTTTAGCTGAGTGCATAAGCTTTTATTTCTTTCCACAATGATCTTAACAGCCCAAGGGAATCTATGACTCATAAAATGTGTTCCAGGAAAGCCTGTTTCTATGTGTGTGCTTGTTTATAAAAGAAGTGTGGCAGAATAACAGGGAAATACAGTTAGTGATCACAGAGAGGGAGGAAGGGCGTGTCTGCTGCTTTAGATGCTACCCAGACCCACTGCACTGTAATTTCGAGTCACCAGCGAGCAAAGATAAAGACTATCCACACGATGAAGGCCTGCTGTGTTTATCTCTTTGGCTTCTTCACTTTCAGCCACCAGTGATTAGAGCTGAAAGCGACTGATGCTCAAACAGCATCTGATACTGACCTCATAAAGAATAACAATGAACAATAAACTCCCACCAACTACTTTTTCTGGACTTTAAATCTTTGACTGCTTTAATCTTGGGTGGTGTGCCATATGTTTAGCTTTCTTTGGACCTAATAAAAAAATAAAAACGCCATTACCTATAAAGATAAGAAGCTTTTTACATCACAGCCAAGGTGCGCCTAAGGGTTAGCCCTGGCGTTCCGTGCATATACTGAGAAACAAAGGTCAGCATGTTATTTTCATACAAGGCTAAAATCTGTTATTTACAGGCTTTTCGTTATTTTCTCTCATATATATATACTGCTCCAGTGGTGGATGATCATATCAAACATGGTTTATATTTCAAATGAGGAGATTCAGGACTTAAATAACATGCAAAGTACACAAAATACTTTCCATGTTATTTAACTAAAAAAGTACAGGCTTCATCTTTTCTTTTAAACCATATTCTAACCATTCATTAGAAATGACTTCCATCCTTCTTGGATGTCATCTCTTTCATCCCACAGATGATAGAGAAGGTTTCAAAAAATGCTTTAAGTTTCTCATTTTTTTTGCTGACAGATCAGCTGCTTCTTGTCCTCTACTTGTCTTCTTCTTTTTTTCTTAAGGTCTGTTAGTCCTATATATATTTTTATATAACTTACAGTGTAAAAAAAATGGCTGCTCTCTTACAACATCGTCACCACTTTCTCCATTTCACCTTGAGGTAAACATTCCTGATGCAGAGAAGTGGGGACGTGGCAGTGTGGGGATAGTATACAGATCGCACAAACAGATTCAGAATGATTCAGTTTCACCAACAAACACACGGTACTAAGAAGAAGAAAACTGAACGGGGCGTGTTTAGTTATATCACATGATTTCTTTTCATATTTATATATTTTTGAACTATGAATCATCCAAAGCTATTCTAATAGAGCCGAAAACAATGATATATTACAATTCAATTCAGTTTTATCAATATAGCGCCAAACCACAACAACCTCGCGTTTAGGTGCTTTATATTGTAAGGTGAAGACCCTACAATAACACAGGACCCTAATATAATACAAACAATACACTGCAAATGAGCAAAATGTGTTGACTTTTCTTATTTTAAGTGTAAAGTAAATGACACACTACATAGGAAATCTGTCTTTCACAGCAAAATTCCTCCCAATGGGAATGACAGAGGACTGATTCCACCGTTAACGACATTTCGTTCTTTCAGAATCTTTTTCCAGACTTTTTAAACGTCACAAAACCAATAAAAAATAATAATAAAACCACCGCAACTAAATTAGTTCATAAAGCAAAATGACAGTGATTCTAATTCAAATAGGTCAAATATCCACATCAGCTGCTCCAGGGTCTATAAGAGAAGGTCTAATATTTCTTTTTCCTTTTCCGAGAGAGAACTCATTAGTAGGGCGAGGCTGTGGTCGTGCTAGAAAGCATCCACATCTGAAAGTAACCTCTCTGGAAAAGAAATAAAAACTTTAACAAGCACCAGACACTTTCCTGGAGAATCAAACAACGTTCCACATGGCATCAATAATTGATAGATCTAATAAAACACGGCACAGGCCTGGTTACTGTCTCTCTAAGTAGAATATCTTCTCCCCTCAAACAATAGCCTCAAGCAAAAGGCTATTGTTTGAAGGAAGGGGATGAAATAAACGTACTGAGTTGAGTATTTCTGGACAAACAATGGAGTGCTGAAGTCACTAAGTTCGAACTGGAAGGAATTCTTATTGTTTGAGGTACAAAAAATTAATTCCACTGGATTTAAAAGCTAAGGCAGAGTTCCTGCTGGAGTAATTCAACAGAAGGAGTACAGAAGGTAGCTAAACTCCATAATAAGTCACATTATCAGGGAAATATATACATTCAGAATATTTATGATGCACATTATCATGCCGCTGTTCCAAAAATAACTTTTTCCCAAGATCGTTTTGGAGTCTTTAAAATGCCGCATACGAAACATATCCACTCCTCTTGATTCTCTGCTTATTTATTATTCCACTACACTGCCATTATTCATAAAATGTTGATGTGAAGAACACTAACTTGTCATCTTAGAAAAGTTATTTCAGCATTTCGAGGTCAGAGTTCAGTCGAACTGAGGTTTTTGGCACAACTTCATGTGTTTTTATGAAGAAAAGCCTTGAAAGGTCAGAGCTCCAGCACCACATTCATCGGGATTCTAATGAAGACATCTGGAGAAAACGTGTCAGCTTCATCGTGCTTTTTTTTCCTGAAAGCTCCAACAGTTGCATAAGTATTAACTTCCAGGAGTGCTTATTTTAGATACAGACACGTGTGACCAGGAGCAGGAAATCCCTGACAGCCTTAAAAATCCAGAACTGTGCCACTGGGGACACACTAATCATGATCGAATTACGCGTTTGCCTGGTCAGGCTGGAATTTACGCTCTGACGAAATCTCAAAAATTAAGGAGGCAAATGTGTAGGGTTGCAATGACTGCTCACTTCGTCAACAAAAGAGATATTACTTGACTGACTTTTGATTGGTCAGCTGGGGAAGAAGAAAAAAAAAAGCAGGAAGTGGTGACACGCAGTCACTCACGGACAGATCTTATAGTTTGCACCACTTCTCCATGCTGTCACTGTAGGTCCGGTATCTTTAGGATTCAGACGTGGAGTTTACCTGTCGATATTCTGGGCCAATTTAAATGTTTAACATGATAATGTTGTTGTTGTTTTCTTTTGTTTTTCTTTATTATTTTTGCTGTTGTTTACCTTTTTTAGCAGAAAAATATTTAATCACTCATTTTTGACTCATCACCACTCTGTCAACATTGAATGACAATGTAACTGTCCACAGGCGATTAATGGTTCAGCATATAACACTAGAAACATTAGTTGGACCGACTAAGACTTTTAACCCTCTGAGCACTAACTTATCATTAAATTTAACCATAACCAATGCTATCATGTCATTTTTGTTCTTTTTTGAAAAATGTCTTGGTAAAAAGGTAGCAAAGAAAAACACTAACTTGACATGAATGAAAATCTATTTATTTTCTTTCCATAGAAGTACCTTTTCCTTGTCACCAAAAAAAATTTGGGTTAGGGTTGGAGTTTGAGGTTAGGGTTAACAGACCTCAGAAGGTTAAAGCTCAACCTCAAACACTGGCACACTACCACAGCTGGCTTTACCTTATCTGCAGACGTCTGAAGACACAGCCCAAAGCCACCTTTCGATTACCCAGGGCGATCACCATTATTAAGAGATCCAAGTTTATCATTTAATATTAACGAACAAAGACACCAGTAAGCATGGAATGTAACTACACCATTTCTCATTTCTGTCTATCATAATTCAAAGCATATCAAAGAACTGATGAGATCTATAGTGCACTTTAAACAACAAGGATCCAGTCTGCAAAAAAAGGCCATACTTAGAAATACATGCATAATTCAGCAACGGAAGAAAGAGAGATGGCAAGAATTAGGCTGTCACAGATTCATCATGAAAAAGAAACCCGCTCTACTTTCCTGATCTTTGAAAAGTCACTCGCATGGTTGCTACCTCTAGAGGCATCCGTGCATAAATGTTTGATGAGGAAGGAGAGTGCTTTTTTCCCCTTTTTTCTGTCTTCCAGCTGTGTGCACATGTTCATGTGAAAAGGGTAAAAGTCAAAGATTGATTTGGATATCGATCCTGGACGTTGTGCCTGGGTGTCAGGAACCATTACTGCTATTGATTCAGTGAAACTAACTAAAGAGAGAATTTTGGTGTTGACGCTGAGAGCTGGAAAAAAATGAAAAATTAAAAGACAGACAAATGCCACAGCACAGCACTACCTCATCAAACCCTTTAGTTTCTTTAGACCGATAACTCTGTATTAGCTAAATACAGATGTCATTTCATCCCCTGTAAGCAAGATCGATAATTTGACCTGTGCGTGTTTATGTACACTGCATTGCCAGGGTGTAGCACAGTAGTTTATTGCACATGAAGTCTTCTTTAAACATCCACAAGATTCCTAATCAAACAAATAAAATTAAAGATTATCTACCCAAGTTACAGCTCAGCATATCTCCAGAGTATTTGGAGGCTTTGGCTGCTGGAAATACAAACTCAAACCAGTAAAATTGTGACAAGAAATAAAACTATTTTTTAAACTCCTGCCCTGAAAATGCCACGACCCACATTTTAATCCTGAATTAGTATCTTTATGTCAGTTTTATGGCAAAAAAAAAGGCTCAGCAGATAAGCACCAGGAATGTGATTATAATCTCTGGCTTAGAGGGGAGAAAAGAGGACATAATGGTCCTGTAATCCATTTCTGTGTGAGGATAGCATGCAATTACAATTAGAACAGGCACGACCCTGTCAGCGGGCTGTGTGCAGAGCGTGTGATCACATTCTGAGGTGTCACACAAATTAACCAATGATTTTGTTGTTAAGTGAAGTCATTATGTAAACGTCTCTAGAAGGGAAGCAACAGGAAATGGTTAGGAGTAGGTGGAGGAGGAGAGAGAGAAAACAATGTCTATAGTACAAATTGCGTTTCCTTCAGGTGGCGGGCTATACACTTCTACTTCCTGTACAAGATTTGCCCTTTTCCGCTGATACTGTAACTGTACTGCTGCTCTCTTCTTCTGCCTCTGCCGGGTCAGACCATCTCCGGATCACCTGTCTCATAGCTGTTTTTTTCCTTACTGCAAATGCTGTCCTCTGCCTTCTTGGGTTGCCTTTTTTTTTCTTTTCTTTTTTTTCTTAGCGTTTCCCTCTCTGTTCTTATCTCGTGGCGCTCTCCTGCACGCAGCATCCTGTTTGCACTGGGGCAGGACAAACATTGTCTCTGTGTGACGCCGAAGACATTTCACAGGCTATCACGTTTTCAGCATGGGCCCGATATCTCTATAATTGGGTTCTTCCTGCTGGGAGTGTGTGAGAGAGAGAGACAGAGAGAGCGAGAGAGAGTGAGGAAAGGGAAAAAAAGGAAGGGGAGGGAAAAAGAGTGAGCAACTGGCAAGAGAGGGGAGCTCGGAAGGGTCATTTTCCATTTCCACCAGGACCCCATTAAAATGTCTCAGACGCCCACAACAATCCTTTCTGTCACTGTATACTATCTAGAGCAGAAAGATCAACATGGAGATCCGTGTCATACAAAAATAGGTTAAATCCATCACAGTTCGTCAGGCAAAGCCCAAAATGGGACACAGCAGACTCTCCCCCGCTCTTTCGACAAAAAACAAGTCCAAAATATGTCCAAATGAAGACTGTACCTCCCGAGCAGTCCTCTCATTTAAGCAGCTCCTCTGGGCACTGATCTTCACCCGGTGCCAGAAAACCAAACTTCCAAAATAAACAGCAGAGAGGGATCTGGGTTTCCACAACACAGCGCCTGGGCCCAGACCTCAACCAGACCCAGTGAATGAGTCACGCGTCAGAAACACCACAACAGTTCTCAGTGGTTAAAACCCAGGCCAGACAATGATTTTGGACACACGACACACTTGTTAAAGATGTTTGACCATCTGTTAACAGAGCTGAAACGCATGTTTCTGAAACCTGTGTTAGGATATGGGTGGTGGTGAATAACAGTGTTCTCCACTGCCCTCTAATTGAACTGTATTCTCCTTTAGTTTCACCTCTTCTGACTTCCTGAATTTCATATTCTCTGTGGCCCCTCTCGTTGATATTTTAAGAGGTTTCCATTCGCCTTCAACATCACAGAGTGAACTGCTGACACCCTAGAGGGATCGCCCCTCTTATGGGCCCTCAGTTGGATACACTCAAAACACATGATCTGTTATTTATCTAAGCCCATCCCTGGGTGAGGTGCCTGCAAGGAAGGTTCATAAAATTCACTTTATTATTTCTTCTTCTTTTTTTGTTGGAAATTAGTGGTAACAGTTTATATGACACAATTTGTTTCATAATTCAATTTCAAAACTTTCTTCTGAACTGACATGACAGAGGAGATGTTGGGAAAGTCATGAGGTTAGCCTACATTGAAAAGAATATTTTAAGTGTGTCATACATGTGGCAGCTTGAGGACTTAATAACTTTTTTTAGAGGTCATTTGAAAAACAGGATGAGATGGGAAAGTAAGAAAAGAGAAGGTAAGCATCTTTGCCCAGTTACGAAACTCTCGTGATGAAGAAAAGTCCTGCCATGAAAGCAAGGGCACTGTTGTGCAGAAGAATGTAAGGCCTCGCTCATTTGGGCTTTTCACACACATTTTTACATGCAGAGTCAACTCACACGTGGCTTGAGTTTTGACACAAGGTCAACTGTAAAAATATAAACTTATCTCCATCTCTGTTAAGCTTTTTCAGTGTACTGCAAACCCAGTGGCCTACCAAACCTGAGCTGGAAGCTGGAAAAAAACAATAGTGACATTATGAATACTAATAAGTTGTTTAGTATATATCTGTAATTACAGTGAAAATTTAACATTGGCTTAATCATATAATGTACTGTATATGAACAAGGTTAAGCATTGTCTGGTGCTGTCTTGCTGGAATAGCCTACATTACAATCTGTAGGTCTGCTTTCACCTGCAACATTGTATCTGCACTAGAGTTACAATGAGAGCCTCACATAGGCATTTCCACGGTACTGTTTATATTTGGTTTAGCATACCAGCATCCAGATTAACGACGAAACAACTAGTAGCTCAGTGTTCCACCAGGAAGGCACCAGGCCCCCGACATGGTGTTGTCTTCACGCCTACTGGCTGAAGAACCTGACTGCACTCCGTGAGTGTCTGGCAGTACAAATGAACCAGCTGCCAGTCGATGAGGGACACCCACAATGGCTAACCGGAGGCCGGACAGTCGACAAAGACCCTCTGAAGGTTCACCAACCAACTACCGGCTAATAACCTGCCTCAGTACCACATGGAAGCTCCTGTCAGGCATTATGGCGGCTAACATGGACCGGCACATACATGAGTGGGGCACAGAAAGGAATTGGCAAGTATACCAGAGGCACAAAACACCAGCTACTGGTAGACGGGGTGCATGTGTGTGGATATATTTATTTAGCTATTTGCTAAATGTATCAGTATTCTAATATATGTTCTAACGTAGCTGACAGAATCAGTCTATAAAGCCTCCAATCCTTCCTGTTATTCACATATCGTGTTCAGACAGAAGGAGCTGTTTTAAGGAGTGAGAAAAGGATAATGAGGTTCTGAGTGAAATCGGTGTTCCGCAATCAACTTAAAATATAACATTTCAAATAGTAAAAAACCAAAATCAGTAGCTTTAAAGAAGATATTGAGGGGTACCATGACAAAAAAAAATCAATGTATGTAAAACACTGCTGCAACAGCCAAATAGAGTTTGGTGGGCATTAATATGCCTGAGCTCCACACCAAAATCTATATATAGGAAAACACTCAACCAACAATACTGTTAACAGAGCTGTGCCACTATCACAGCCTTCAGAACAAGACTCAAGCCAGTATTTCCTGTAAAATCTGAATACAAATAACTGCTGTTTTCTACACTACATTTTCTTTCAATCCAATTTACTCTAATCCCAAGAGTATTAAGAGTAGGGATGGGTACCGGTGTCCGGTGCCATGATGGCACCGGTTCTGACATAAACGGTAGTAACCAGACCGAAAAGCAGCGCACATTTCGGTGCTTTATTTCGGTGCCTTTTTTTCCTGAGCTGTGATACACTTTAGATTCTAGCCAATCATTTTACGTTTCCGAGGATAGTAGGCGGGGCCAGGTACGTACGTTCTTTTAGAGCAGAGCTACAGATTAAAAATGTCCAAGACGAAGCGGTCAAAAGTCTGGCTGTACTTCACAGCAAAATATGCAAACTCAGCAGCCTGCAACAAGTGCTTTAAGCTGATACTGTGATACTGTCAAAGGAGGTAACACCAAGAATCCGATGAAACACCTAGCGATGTATAGCATTTTGTTAAAAGCCGAGAAATGCGCCGTATTTGATAGCTTGCTGCGAGACCTCACACCGAGCGCATCTACTACCCCCAAAAACACGAAGAGGAGAGTCCTGGCCCCTAGCCCTGCCAGTGTAGCAGAAATGATGAGGATGATGATGCAGCAGCAGCCGCTCTTCTCTGCGTGAGTAGCTTCATGTTGTTCGAGTGTAATTTACGTTATTACATTAATGCATGTAAGGTGAACTAGCAAACATCATCATAGCTACATGCGGCTGTCTTCTTGTTTGATGGCAGATACTCCCTTCACCCTGGCCAAAAAGGCTAAAATGACCAAAGAAAAAGTGGAAAACAGTTAAACATGAGAGGTTTAGGACAAAGTTTGTGTTTTTTCCATTGTTTAAGCACTGCTTCCAGCCAAGAGTGATACCATATATGCCCCATAGCTGCAGAAAAGGCTAACATTGTTATCTTTTTACAAAAAACAGCTGAACATGAGAGGTTTTTGGACCAATTTTGTGTTCTCCATTCTTTAAGCACCGGTTTGAGCACCGTTTGAGCACCGGCACCGTTTCAAAAGTACCAATTTGGCACCGGTATCAGATAAAACCTAAACGATACCCATCCCTAATTAAGAGTACTCACATTTTGCATACTATTTAGAAATGTTCGCTTTCCAAGAAAAGTATGACCATGACACACATATTCCTGGATCGTATAGATGAGTGGGAGCTGTGATGTGAACATGCAAAGACAACAATGTTCACCTGAACAATGGCAAACAAGTTCCCAGGAACAGCAGGCTGCAAAACCTACATCCTGACCTGGCTCATTTCTATTCCTATCTTTAAAATGATTCACCATTTCAAGGCGTTCTGTGTTGCCCCTGTTGCTTTTCAGGCTGCATCGCCCATCAGACAGCACAAAACACCTCATCAGTTTTACAGATTCAACCACTCGGTTTCCTGTTTACCTAAGCCTGGTCCCATTCGTCATCTAATATATCTAATCATGTCTAGCGCTCGGTCCCATCATTCTCTGGTGGCCTTCCAGCAGAATGCAGACATATAATAATATGAGATGAAAATGTGTGCACAGTCAGACAGGATGAGGAGTGTACACTGGTCATCATGAGAGATGTGTAAACAGGAATTGAGAGACAAAGTTCCATGTAATCTCTGTGCTCCAGATGCCAAGTTCATACAAACTCACAAATAGCTTTTGGCTAGACACAAGGACTGTTATCGCTAACAAAATAAAACCGTTTTAGCCACCTCACACAGCCTGTGGCAAAGATCTCCACTGAGTCACATACACAGGACATTATGTGACTAAAACTGACCACGTGCATTTCACCTCAGTGGACGTGAGTTTAAGGCACACACACAAAAAAAAAACACACTAGATGTGCCTATGTGCACACACATACACGCACAGAAGCCCCCTTAATCTCTGATATTGGAGGGTTTAGGCTATAGAGCCAATATTTTTAGACTGTTTCTCACACTGACCCTACAGCCAAGTGTCATTTCACCCCCGCTGCAGTGCAGTGAGCAAAAATGAAGCTCTTAACACAATCAATGAATGACTAAGCGCACACTAATCACAATAACATTAGGTGCTAGAGAACAGTAAGAATAGCTATGGCCCCGCTCCTCTAGTGTGACACTTAATTAATCTGGTTTAATTTCTACTAATGGCTTCAGTTCAAACAAGGTGAAGAAGATTGAATTAAGTGTTAGAACTTATTAAATATTAGAATACAGTACATCATAAGAATATTATCAAGTATATTTATATGTGAGTATTTAACGCCTTAAAAATTCATGCCAACAACACTTGCCCCAAAATATCAAATATGATCCCGGGACTAATACAGATCCACTCCAGTGCCTAGATTAACTATAAATATGTGCATTGTTCTATATTAGTAAGACTAATCCAGAATAATACAATACACAGTTCCTAATAAACCCAATTAAGAATTAGAGGCCATTGTTTATACTGTAGAGCAGTGGTCCCCAACCCCCGGGCCTCGGACCGGTACCGGTCCGTGACTCGTTTGGTACCGGGCCGCGAGAGTTGAGGCTCAGGTGTGAAATGTATGGTTTTCAGGGTTTTTATCGGTTTTCAGCGTTATTTTGTTATCGTTTTTATCGTTTTCCTGGGTCTTTTCATGTGTGTTATGAATACATTTTCTTTTTTTCGGTACCGGTACTAGTTTTATTTTGTTGTATTTATCCGCGACACCTTAAAGGCCGGTCCGTGAAAATATTGTCGGGCATAAACCGGTCCGTGGCGCAAAAAAGGTTGGAGACCGCTGCTGTAGAGGACAATTATCTTCTCCAAAAGAGAGGCAGCCCTATAACCTCTACCAGGAGGTCACGTCATTGAATTTCTCAGAATATGTCTAATGTCTACTTTTTATGCATTCACATTCAAACAGACGCAGTTAACCACTGTTCCAGTTACACTGGTTACACTTTTCCAGTTACACTGGAACAGTCATCGACTAGGATAAAGCGTCGGTGTTAATCTGCCACGGCAGAAGGCGGTGCAGTTGCACAGTCACTTGATATAGAGCTGCTGGTGCTCACTTTCCTAGCTGCAAAGCTGGAACTAGAAAATAGGCTGGACAGTAAGGGTGCGAAGCAGATCACCATTCCCGGGAAGCTATCTTCTTAAGTGTCCCTTCAAGGCACTACTTTACCTCTGTCAGCAGCCAATCAGATAAGACACTGTCTTTGGCTGTCACCTCTCATTGTTAGTGTCTGCAGATACATTTGCGCGGGCATGAAATGCAAAAAACAAGTTTCTTTCACGTCTCTTATACTGCTCCTCTCATCATTATCAACTTACCTGTATGACTAATCAACTTATTATTAATATAACAGAATGTCCAAAAAAAAAAAATCAAACAACAACTTTTGTTTGCACTCCTTGAAGGTTGTTAAGTAAATCTTGCCTCTCAGAGTGACGGTGGCACTAACAGACCAGTACAAAACTATGGTCTTAAAGTAGCCCGATGCCTGTTTTAGGGTAATAAAAGAGTCAGTGAGTAAACAAAGGTCTGCTGGTGACTAGAGATGCTGCTATTCATGACAGCAGGGCGGAGGAGCTTAAAAATCTCTCTGCTCATTTCTCTGTGAGCACTGTTGCCCCAAAACTGTGTCCTTAAAACCATATAGCCTAGATAGAGCTACAGTATCAACACAGGTGCTTTATTAGGCCAAAATTCAACTGTGTGACTGCAGCTACACTCTGCCAATAACATCAGCTAGTTACGCAGATAATGACGAGTGCGAGAAACGACTTTAACTAGACACAGAACTAAGCTAGAGGTGTAAAGGTCAAAGCACACTGCCTGTAAAATATTATTGTTCTAGAGCTGCTGCACATATAAAGATCAGAATGATAGGCCACATGCAGAGCAAGCCAGGGAAAGTGTTTTAACAACGTGTTACAAGACAAAATCACCAAACTGATGCCAGCCCTTGTAAACCCGTGCGCTCTTCTGTGTTAGACAATTTTATATCCATTGGACAGTTTATATGATACGAGCAGTGTTTTTTCTTTTTTTTCTGCCATCAGTGGAATGTTTTTCAGTATCCCAACTGACACGCTGAGCAGACTTTGGAAAGAAACATACATTCAAAGTTTTATTTACAAGATTTAAAAAGGTTTCCACCTGTGCTATAGCTAAAGCACATACCCATAAAATCTAAATGAGCAGCATTAGCAGGTGAATAAATGTATTCCTTTTTTAGTAGGCATTTGTCTCCCTTTCTAACCAGCCTCTTGCTGGCCAAATTGGGTAATAAAAATCCGTGAAGCAGGCAAGGTGGAGACGGTACCATCTGTTCAGCTGCTACGTGAACTGGCACCTAAGACCTGGCCTGCCCGTAGAGCCTGAGAGATGCCTGTCTACAAGCCAGCAAGTGTTGACAGGCAGCAGGCAAACAGCCAGGAGAACCCTTCACATAAGTATGTGTGTGACTGTCTAGTCTTTTTTTTTTAATCTGTGACCTGTCAATTCAGTGCTGCTCACATCCATGTTACAAACACCTCTTTAATGTTCCAGTGGCAAATCTTTCTTCTATCAGTGAAGCCCACTGAAGCAGGTGATGGCCCTCTGATAAAGCAGAGGTGTAGATCCAAATGCTGCTACTGAAATAAAGCTCAATTTAAAATGCATCACAGAGAGAACTGCCATAAAAACTGCACAAGCAGCTTTATTTAGAGTCCAATAAGACTTTAATCCTTGCTTGATTGTTTTTACTTCTTTATTAACTTCTCCCCCGTTGTTGCTGCAGGAGGAAATCTTTGTGACATTCGAGACTCAAGACAAGAAATAATAATAGGATGTCTCAGACAAAGATATGTTTGTGGTTGCCGAGGTCTATATATATCTTCCAGAGGAGAGCAGATGTGGTGGGGAGATGAGGGAGGGTCTGTATTGTTCAAGCTGTCCGCAGTGGAAACTTTACTGTCGGTAGTGGAAGACCAAGTGATAACCCTGTGGAAAGGCCGGGAGTGATAAGGCAGTGCGGGGGGACCACACACACACAAAAGCAACACAAACAGGCACACATGGAAAACTGGCAAAGCCCCCGTGACCATTTTTTGAAACAAAGGGGAAATCTGCAGGGAGTGGTCACACTCCAGCTTAGTCCTTCACAGCTCAGAAACATCAGCACAGAGCTGCAGATGATCCTGCTTTCAGCTGTGTGACCACTATTAGTGTGATAAATGCTGCATCCTGTGTCACATCTAATGTTATTTCATTATTGCTTTAGGATGACTATTACTGTGTGAAAACCTCATGAAAAAGAAAAGCACGGGAATAAATAATATAACTAATGTAATGTCTGAATTCCACAGTGTGAATAACCTTTCTTAGACCTGAGATAGGTAACACTGCTGGGCTCATAAATCAGTTAAAGTAGTTCATCTGGCAGTAACATTTGACAGTAACATGTAGTGAAATAACAGATTAGTTTAGACTTTCTGTGTGGAGTTTGCATGCTCTCTTAACTGGTTATTCTAAATTTGTCATAGGTGTAAATGTGAATGTGGATGGTTGTCTCTCTCTCTGCATTAGCCCTGCCACAAACTGGGGACCTGCCCTGGTTGCACCCCACCTCTCACCCTGCGGCAGCTGGGACTGTCTCTTACCTTTAAGTTGCTAACTACTCTGTAAATACCCCATGATCCAATTATTTGCACCTTTCTGTACAAAAGGATTACTGATCAATACAAAAAAAAATCAGGATTCTGTATCAGTCACAGTGGCAACAGTGACTGCAATGCAAAGAAATCTAAAAAGAAGAGAAGACTTTGTTTTAAACATCCCTCTACATAAACAGCCATTAGACAGACAGAAAACTGATTATAACAGACTGTAATGCTGTTTGGAGATAAAAACAAAAACAAAAAACAACAATAACCAAATAATAATTAACAAATAGATGATCTAATAATCTATTAGTTTATCTATCAGTATTTTCTGGACAAAGAATGTCTGAGTTTTATATATACAGTAATATTGTGACGTTCACTAATGTCAACAAATAATGCATGCAGGTCTACAGTAATTGAGGGTCTTCTTTTTTCCTGCAGAAGTGAGGCTGAGAGTGGGAGGACTAATGATGCAGTAATTAAAGCAGACGCCAAGCTCCCGACACCACAGCAGCTTTCCGAGGAGTAACGCTCAATGCCATCCTCCTCTGCAGCTGGCTCTCAATTTACATGTGAGGGAAGGAAATAACATGAAGGTTCTGGATGCAGCACGACAACTGACCAGGCAAAAACCACAAAAGCTATATATTTCATTGTGCCGTGTCTTCAAACGTCCAGAGTCAAATGATGCAAAGATAAACCTGTTTGAAAGATGAAATGTAAAAGAAGCTACGTCAGTAGAGATGGAGAGTAAGTAACGAGTGCATATTAGCGTCACTGTGTATTATTGTGCTATCAGTGTACTTCTTGTCTTGCCTTAAATGGGAAGCAGAGGATGTCAAGCAGCCAGATACTGATGTTCACTGGGAGGCAGTGTTCCATTATGGCCAAGCAAGTTGTTGAGGCAAACCAGACACAGTTGTGAGTGGCAGAAGATCCACTTTTAACCGACGCAATACTCTGACTCATGCATGAACAGGCATTTTCATTCAAATGTATGTGTGTGACCTAATCATAGCTGATATTTATAGAAAGCACAGCATACAGTAACAGCATCCAGGTGCTCTGCATTACAGTATGTCTCCAGAGCAGGAAATCCTTAAGAACTAAGAGTCTGGAGGAAGAGTACGGTCATAAGCATAGTTAGTACCAGGCCCCGCTTAATGACTTGAGCAGGCCAGACAAGTTTGTACTTGTACCATAGGAGAAAAAAAAACAATGGCCTTAACAGGGAAATATTCACCCACGAACTGTACATGGATCAGAGACAATGAGCTCTCCCATCAAAGGCTTTGGGTTAAATAAACAGCTGTCCTGCTGGGAATGTGCACTTGGTTGTATATGGGGGGAAAAGGATAAAGGGAAATGGTGAGTGGAGAGGTCTCTGTAGGGCATAGAGCGAGTGAGAAGAAGCACAACCCAGCTGGTGAGGCATGTAGACACAAGGAGAGACGAGGCATTAAAGCTCACGAGTCCAAACTTTACGTTTCTGTCAAACTGTCAGTGAGCAACTTGGGGTTCTGCATGTTCCTAAGGATACTTATGCATGCAAACTGCAGACTTGAGCAGCCAGGGATCAAACCACCAACGCTCGCCTGAGATTTTTAGCCGATGCATCTATGGTATCAAATTAAAAGTCCTACATTCTCTTGTTCTTGAGTTATCGTGTTCACAAAGCTGGGTGTCCACGCCACCCCGCCTGACAAAAGGTGCCGGCATTTCGGTAGGAGATACTCCAATCCACTGTCTTTTTCTGCAGTTTATGGCTACAGTTATGCTTTTGGCTCAGGATATCGGCTTTGAGCTGAGAAATAGTTCATGTGACAATACTCTGAGCTCACAGGAGCTGTGGTCGTCCAAGATGGGGAAGTCTGAATTCGGGTATTTATTCAATATAAAATAAACTCTGATTTTGATGATCATGCCCATGTGGCTTTCTGAAGGGGCCTTCTGTTTAAATATCCCTTCACCCAGGCAAGAGGGCTGTCTTTATATATACATATTGACAGTTTCCTCTAGTTTCCAGTCCTAACTTTATATTTATATCAAAAATACGAGATGGGGTATTGATCTCACCTATCTTGATGGCAAAGATGCCATCAAAAAAACAAAACAAAATGAGTAGATAAAGAAATCCTAATTTAAAAAAAACGTCAGCTAACTTCTAATAAAGTGAACTACAAATATCTTTCACATCACAACGTTTAACCTACTTTTTACTCATCAGTGTGTGCAGCAGCAACCTCCTTCAAACCAATTTTAGCAGCCGCAGCTTCACAGTTTGGTTATCACCATCATCGTCACAACAGGCAACAGTCATTCACTGCTTGACGTTTTATTGCAGGCCGACTGACTATCCTGCTGTGGCTTATAAAGAGTCAACACATTCAACTGACCTTTGAAATCATTTAAACAACACACGATACAGGCCTTAATTTTGCAGCTTGCTGCAGTTAAATTACAAGATGAGGCAAGGACATAATTGTCTTTGAAGACATTAGAAGTTGTAATGACAAAAACAGAGTTCAATTAACATAATTTTTGTTTAAAAAATGAAAATCAAAATGAAGTACTACTAACCCTAACATATAATCAGACAGGGTATGTAAAAAAAAAAGAATCCACTGCAAAGCTTTTCTGTGACCAACACACAATTTTCATGCATCCCATTTCTAAACCTAACCCTACAGCTTCTGGTGATGTGGGGCAGGGCAGGGGAGGACAGACTAAACTCCAGGTCCTGCCTTTCAGCCTTTACCACAGCTCTTTTATTCAAGACGCTTGGCTTCTGTGGTGACAAAAGAGGTATGAACACTTCTGTAATCATTCAGTTTGTATGTCTCCCTCAGCAGACGCGACAGCCTAGAGAAAACGCAGCAGGGAAGAGAAACACGTGAGCATGTGTTGCTGTGAGTGTTTGACTATAACAAACAGTAAGTGTAAAAGTTTCATGTGAGTGAAGTGGATGTGGATCATAGATAAAAGCATAAGTGGACAGAAGGCCTGCTGTTGCTAAGCAAGCTCTTTAAAACACACTCTTTGGGTTTACAAGATGAAAGTCAGCCAAATTCCTTTGATAAACACCACTGACGCGAGCTAAAATACTGAACATAAACTGCACGCACAACTCCAGGTATAAACACCAACATGTTCACAGCAAGCTGTTGGAAACATAAACCTCTTACAGCAAACTCTGCTACATTTTTAGTGCACAAATACAAATGTTGAGAAAATCCTGGCTCTGGGTTTATGTTTATCGAGTGTAGAAGATCCCAGTTTGCTACACAATGCGCACGGTCGGCGAGTCAGCAAGGAGCTGTGAACTTTCCGACCACATCAACAGAAAAAAGAAACCGTTCACGTGGTGCATGGACAGAATCCCCTGTGTGCAACACCTTTATCAACTTACAGACAGCAGGTGAGAAAGAGGTTCCACTGAAACCCACGTGTGCTGATGTTAAAAGTTTGATGTCTAATATCACATGCAAAACAAGGAGATGCTCAACATCTATGAGCTTTCTAAGAAATCATCATATTGGTACTTTATGTATTATATACAGTACTGTGCAAAAGTCTTGTGTCCCCCTCACTGCCAGACCTCCAGGCTTTCTGAGAGTCTTTCAGTTTTGCTTTGAATATTGGTTGCTTTTATCAGAAGAATGTTTTCTTAGTGTCTTTGTTTTTTATGCCACTTAACACTGGCCTATGAATAATTCAAATATAAAAAAGACACCTAATTTAAGGGAAGAACCAGTGTGTCCATATGCATAAAAGACAACTTTAGGCGCTTTGTTACTAGAAAGTGTCACTATTACTATTTACTATTTGCTTCCATTTCTTTATCTGAAATTATGAAAAATGCCAAAGAATAACACAGTTTGACAGGCATAAAATAGTATTTTTCTACCAACAATTGATTCCCAGAGAGTTTTTAGCCAAAAACTTGGCACGTCTCAGCATGATGTACAGTGTGTCCTTGAAATACTTGAGGAAACTGGACAAGTGGAGGACAACAAAAGGAATGTGGGATCTAGAAACTATCTACAGCAGATGAGCAGTATGTTATGTCCTTAAAAAATAGAAAGAAGTTTGCATGCAGTACCTTCACAGTTTGATCCCCCATGCAATTCAATGTGAAAAGCACCTAACTGGCAGCAGCTTGATTTTTTCAGGCAATAACTCCAAACACATTGCCAATGTAGTAAAAGGATACAAAAACATACAATGGAACACTATCAGCCATCGACTGGCCTCCCCAGAGCCTGGACCTCAACATTATTGAAGCAATCTGGGATCATCTTGACAAAGAATGGGAAAAATAACTAATAATCTTAATAATCTGCACAAGTTTCAATAATCTGCTGCACCTATTTCCCACTTGTCTAACACAGCGTACAGAAATACGAGGTGGCAGATGACTTTCGCACAACACCTTACTTGGACTGCATTTCCTACTCTCATTTGTTGGCCTTCTTGCACGCCAGCACTGGCCTTGTCAAAATGATGCAAACACGTTTTCATTAACTCCACAGAAAACATCAAAACAGACTACTTTTTTTATCCATTTTTTGTAGTCAAGCTCTTATTAAAGGTGTCAGTTAGTTCACAGTTGTCAGCCCCTGTGATTTAGCATTCAAACTTCAATCTGCACAAGGACAATTCATCTTCTTTGTGTTGCTTCTCAGAGACAGCTATCTCAAAGTCTGAACAAATAAAGCCAAAGCTGCTGTATCTGCATCACAAGTTGTCAATAAAGGAATGTGAGATGTTCTTTCAATTGGATAAACGCACTATTAAGGTTGACGCTGAACAGAATATCATACCGCAGATTAGCAACTAACTTTACCACTTTACTGGACTTTCTGATCATTCCCCGGTCATCTTTGACGTTGACCTGGGTATCACTGACCCTTACTTGGAGGTTCCTCTCCATCCTACTCGGACTATTAACGCCGATACTGTGGTCAACTTCTCTACATCTTTTGTTAATTCTTCATTTAATATGTCGGACTGTTTTATCCCACACACACTTGAGAATTTTACCAATACTTTTTTAACTACATGTTCCTCGATTCTTAACACTATTGCACCTATCAAACACAAACGCCCCAGAACCTACTCGCAATGCTGGTTAAACGACTCTGTCCGTGTTCTACGGCGTTTGTGCAGGCGCGATGAGAGGAGGTGGAGGAATGATAGACTCCAGTCATCATATGACATTTTACGTATTAGCCGCTCGAAATTCCAATCTGCTGCCAGAATGGCTAAAGCAGCCTTCTTCGCTAAGATTATTACTTCTAATGGTGACAATCCTCGCATCCTATTTAAAATTTTTAACTCAGTGGTGAATCCTCGTCCCTCAATGCCACTCTCGTGCTCCCCAGGTCTCTGTGAAAAATTTTCAAACTACTTTCTAGATAAAGTTTTATCTCTTAGATCTACGCTTCCTTTGGTGGCTGACAGTATGTCTAATCCTGACTGTTCTGCTGCCTTACATCAATTTGAATTAATTTCACTTCCTACTCTGAAGCGTATAACTGAGAAATTAAATAATACTAATTGTGTACATGATGTTCTTCCATCTCGTATAGTCAAGGATTGTTTTAATGTAATTGGACCCTGTCTATTGTCTATATTGAACCTCTCCTTGCTTTCTGGTTATGTACCTTCAGTTCTTAAACATGCTTTTATTCAACCCGTTTTAAAGAAAAATAACCTGGATCATAGTGATTTTGCCAACTATAGACCGATTTCCAAGCTTCCTTTCTTGGCTAAAATCCTTGAGAAGGTGGTTCTACTTCAACTGCAGACCTACCTGGACGAGAATAATATAAATGATAAATTCCAATCAGCCTTTAAACAACATCATAGCACTGAATCAGCGCTGCTTCGTGTTTTTAATGATCTTTTACTTATGGCTGATAATGGTCGTCCTTCTGTTTTAGTTCTATTGGATCTTTCATCTGCATTTGATATGGTTGACCATAACATCCTAGTCGCAAGATTAGAGCACTCTGTTGGCATAAAGGGCACTGCCTTGGACTGGTTCAAATCTTACCTCTCCAATCGGCTTTCTTCGGTACATCTGGCCTCATCTTCCTCTTCCCCTGTACCTGTTTGCTGTGGTGTCCCCCAGGGTTCTGTGTTAGGCCCGACCCTTTTCTCACTGTATATGCTTCCTTTAAGCGCTATCTTTGAGAAATACCACATTGCTTTTCACTATTATGCGGATGACATCCAGATTTATTTTGAGTTACATGATGATCTCGCTTTATCTTTAAATAACTTTCGTGAGTGCATGAGTGAGGTCAAGAAATGGCTGTTGGCAAATACTCTTATTCTCAATGAAAAAAAGACTGAAATCATGATTTTTGGCAGTAATGCCCTTCGCGCCAAACTTCAAGATGCCTTTGGCTTTCTTACTAGTTCTTTCTCTGATACTGTCAGGAATCTGGGTGTCTTGTTTGACAGCTCCTTTAAACTTGATAAACAGGTGTCTGCTGTTGTCAGATCTAGTTTTTATCAGCTTCGTCTCATCTCCAGGGCCAGACACTATATCCCGTATAATGACTTAGAAAAGCTCATTCATGCTTTTGTAACGTCAAGACTAGATTACTGTAACTCACTCTATTCTGGTCTCCATGTTACCCTTCTACATAGATTACAGACAGTTCAGAATGCTGCGGCACGTATTCTAACTAAAACCAAGAAGTTTGACCATATTACTCCGGTTCTTGCTGAGCTGCATTGGCTGCCTATCAAATACCGTATTCAATTTAAAATTTTGCTGCTTACTTTTAAAATTATCAATAATACTGCACCAACCTATCTTAAGGAACTTTTAAACCCTTATGTCCCTGCCAGGGCTTTAAGGTCATCCTCGCAGTTATTGTTAGTTCAGCCCAGATCTCGGTTGAAATCTAGAGGCGATCGATCGTTTGCCTTTGCTGCACCTGAGTTATGGAACAGCCTCCCGATTGGCATTCGGGAGTCTGATTCTATTTTTTCTTTTAAAGCACGCCTTAAAACTTATCTTTTTGAACTTGCCTTTTCTACCCGTTAAATGCTGACTGTTAACTGCGACCTATTGCATTAACTTTTTACTATTCCTTCATTTTTGGTGTTCTCTATCATGCGGCACTGGGTCTGCTATAATCTATGTGCTGCAGTCCATTTTATTAGTGGCTTTCTACTGTGAACATTGTCTGCTGTTCTTATTATATTTGATATTAATGCTCTTAACTGTATTATTTTATTGTTTTTTTGTAAAGCACTTTGGTATGCCTAGGCTTTTAATGTGCTCTATAAATAAAGGTTGTTGTTGTTGTTGTTTACCATGCAACATTATACAAAACCTGCAATCAGTGCCAGCTTTTAGTATCTGTATTATTGGGCAACGACCTTCACTTACAGGAAGAAAGAAAGAAACCTCAGAGTTACTATCTAAATATGCAACGTATATCCTCTGATACAATATCTCGACAGGCAGACAAGTCTGGACACGGAGCTGCTTTGGAAAATGAACTAATGCTACAACAAATTTTTTCCATCACTGATCATTCTGTTTTGTCTATTAAGCGAGCAGTAGTTGTAGTAATAGTTAGTAGTAGTTATAAAATGCCTTCTGTCATCTAACCCACAGTTTAACACGCCAACTCAGCTAAAAACCAAACTATTTATCAAACTACTTTTGCAGAAAAATGTCAATATGTGCAGAAGAAGCACATCTGGACACTTTATGTGGGACATGACCCAGCTTACCAACCCTCTAACCCAGCTTGCTAAAAGAACCCGGTTATCTCACCATGTAAATATCATAAACTAGTTAGCTAATATGAACCTCTCTAAATTTGGTTTACTTTTTACCTTGTGCTTAATATAAACCTGTTGGCTCAGGTCAGCAAAAATAAGACTTGCACAGCGACTTGATAGAAATTTTGCACTAAATCGAAAGTCTCCTGTTCTTGGGATCTGACATTATTGATCTTTTTTCCTCCCATTGCACATAACCTACTGTAATCCTGAGTGGAGTTTCATGAGCCATCACTCTTGTATCTTCTGGGAATCTTATGAATGAGTCTTTAGACTCATCAAGGGGCTGGGTGGGGAGCTGTCCCCTCACTTGCTTTCCCAGCTGGGATAATTATGTTTCTTGGAGTAAACCCAAACTTCCTTTGCACCGCATCAACACTCCCACCCTTATCCCTTATCTGGGCCCAGTGGGACCTGGCCATTCTTTGTCCGGGTCTTTTCACAAAACCATTATCAAATCCTCCAGAGTAGGGTCAATGACCTCAAGGAGAAAAAAAAGTGGCCATCTCAAGCCACTGTAAAATCCCTGTCTCCTGGTATGTGTTACCGAGAGCCTGTATCTGGATTCATATATATGGCTGTGACTGTGAGTGCATCCTTTCCCCCAAGAGAACCCCAATATAAACTCTACTGTCTAGTTTGCCTGTTGTTCAGGCAAACTAGGTGGAAACAGCATGTTCCCCGCATGAGCAACACGATCATATGTAGACTTTTACTGATTTGGGCCTGAACTGACTTGCCTGCTCAGGTACCCAAACCTGGTATTAAACAGCAAAAAGAAGACTTTATTATCTGAAAACTAAAAATAAGCACTATCTAGCTTATTATTTAGCTGAAGAAGCCCCATAAATTCAATATGACACAGTCAGAATTTCATCTGAACTTTCATACAGAGTTTGGGGCAGATTTACTGACTAGCTGGTTTATTTAATTGTTCAAAACTGTTGCTTTAGACGCATTAATTTCTGTCATATGTGGTTATAGTGTTTAGGGTTTTTATTAAACAGGCAAAGCTTCAAATAATGACATCTGCATATGGCCAAGAACTCCCTGTGATCCAAAACTCAGGCTTCAGGCTGGTTTCTGGGAGTTTTTTCTACTGTTTAAGCCGCATGACATCAGCAGCAGCGAATCTCCCAAATATGGTCATCTTTGTCTCAAACCTCTTTCTAAAAGCAGAGAAGGCACCCGAAATAAAACTGAAGACTGCAATGCTACTAATAAGATATTTTACTTTCACCACATTTAAGACTTTTCAGGGGATCAGTGGAAATTCCACAACACCCCTACCCCCCCCCAAAAACCACACCAAAGTGGTTTTAATTAAATCTTGTGGTTTCCAAAAATAAATTCAAACAAAGCACCAAAAATAAAAGAAACCGTTAAAACTGTGCATCAAAGAATAACACACAAAAAAAATCAGATCACAACTCCCTTATTGTTCCCACTGTAACAGTGATAGGTTGAAACAAGGCGGTGAGACTGGCAAACATTCCATCTTGGCATTGACTGGCTGTGCAAAGGAAACCAAAATGAGCATATCGTTTATTAGCGCTCATACCAGAAATTCACACGCGCCTCAGCTGATCTGATAACGTGCGGACAGCGACAGGTTCGCTGGCATCAGAATGGGTGTCCACATCTTACTTCCCTGTTCCAAACTTGTGGAATACATTGCTCTTTCTAGCAAAAAAAAAAAACAAATGCCAGATTCCTGAAATTCCATCCGTACCTTCTTAACTCAGTAGCAACCTGTCCAGAGTCCAATCCAGGCCTATTAAACCACAAAAGCAGCCCAATCCACTTAAAGAGCCTTAGTTTTTCTTGCCTTAGCATAAAAAACAAATACACTGATTTTCACTAGCAGGTGAGACGTCAGCTGAGTGAGCGAGCACACAGTGCTGAAAGAATGTGGCCATATGTTGCTCAGACCACCTCTTAATGTGGTCCGAGTGATCAGACCTCAACAGGTCAGGCTGGAGAGTTTGCAGGAGGCAAACGTGCATGTCTGATATACCTTTTCAGTCTGTGGTGCAGCAACTTTTTCCACTTCTGAAATGAGGCTTTAATGCAAATATTGCGTAAAATTTCACAACATGCAAAACACTCATTTATTGCATTGAGGTTTTCTGCTGATACCAGGCTCACGAAACCCTTATACATTGTCAGTACCACCAAAGAGTAATTTGCAACAAAAGCATCTGCTTTTGCACCTCCCAAAAAAGTATGTTTCTTATAGTAGCACTGAAAAGAAGAAATTGCACTCTCATCGTAAAGTTTTAACAACAACAACAATGGATGCTCTATAACTAATATTAAGATGCACATTTACCAATGACTGGTGCTATAAGAGAAATGTGGTACTTGAAAGTCTGGGCTGCTGTTCCCTTTTGGTGCCATCTTTCAGCCTTCCTTCCAACATCTTTTCCTTTTTGAAATTCTAATTCCACGTTATGACAGGATGGAGCAGGGTTAGCGCAGGGAGAACACCAAAATAGCATCATCTGATCTTTCTTTCATAAACCTTTCCACTCCTGCAGCAACACACTGGGACAGACTTTGGCAGCGGAAGAAACGCGAAAAAATAAAGCAGTCAGCTTAAGTATTTAGTCACAGTCCTGGGCCGTTGAGCTCCTCGGTAAAACACGGGTTACACCAAAAAGGATCCGATATTAAGAAGAAAACCCCCCATCCTACATCGTTAGTTTCCTCCTCTTCCATCTCTTATCAACACTGCATCACGTCTGGGATCACACATTCGCACTACTATTGCCAACACTATAAATACACACCATGAACGCACAACTACATTATTCAGTTTGGGAATTCACTAGCATCTGCCATGTGACTGGCAGCTATATTTAGCTTCCAGGGTCTATGTGGGCTGCAGCAAAATCATCGCTTGTTCAGAAGGAAAAATGCATTTTTAACCACTTTGCTTCTCACCTCTAATGAGACGCAGAGGTTGCGTGGGGTAACAACAAAAAATACTTCCTCACCACACCAGACATTTGATGTAATAGTTACTGAAAATACTGGCAGCTAGCCTCTTGGTTTGAGGCAGGTGCTTTTTTTTTCCTGCTCTGTTCCATTTTTAGTGGTGTAAATATGCCAGCTCAGTGGGATCCAAGCTGTGAAAGCCTGAGCTAATGAGCTGTCTGTCAGTGGACAGGACAGATACAGAGAGAAACAAGAGACGAGATGGAAAAGAAGTTGGAAGACAGAACCCACAAAAGGGGACATTCATAGTAATTTATTGCTTCACCATATGGTTATATTGGCTGAGTAAACAAAAGATGTATATGTCATCAAAAACAGAGTGGATTTCAACTGAATGAAAACTACAGTAAGATGAGCCAATAGTAGTAGTAGTAAAGTACAGTAACAACTCTGCCCTACATGTAAGGTAGCTGAAAAATGGGCATCTGTTTGTCAGATTTTAATCATTTAGCGTAATCACAGGGAGCTCTCCAAGGACAAATCTTCAGAAGTCATGATATGATCTCTCAGTTACTATTACTTTCAGTTTAAACCAGAGATTAAATACTGGATAAGGACACTCAAGTCACACCTACATTGTTTCCTCCGAACCGTAACGGAAACCTTTTCATTCTCTCACTTTTTTAAGCAGCACGATTACACACCATGTCAACACAGAAGGCGTGGCAGGAGGAGCGCGTTAGCTGAGCAGCAGCCTCGGAGCCCCAGTCAGTGTCTACACAGGAGGCGATCGGGCTCCTGTTGAGCTGTAGGTCAAATTGAAACATCCAAAGCAACAAAGATTACAGAAAGACAGCCCTGTTCAGCTAATGTCCAAATATTATATTAGGACATAATATTGGATTTTTTCACTAAAACACTGATAAAAGTGGACTGCTGCTGTTATTTCTTTTTAGGAAAGACAAACTTAACTATTCTTTATTGAGAGGCAGGCTTGACCCTGAAACTGCATGCTCATTGGCTAACGACTAGTGATGCCATTGAGTGTGCAGTTTTGTACTGCAGACAATCCTCCATCTTGAAACACGTTGAGTTGTCCACCAAATGGGAAATGATACGACCACCCCGACCTCCCCAAATGGTTGCCAGTGGTTCCTGGAGGTTTCTGGCTGTTGGGTGCAAAGACGTTGCTGCTCCAATAGCCTCCTAAAGACCTCCACAGCTGCCTGTAATTTATAATGTTAGCCCAGAAGTAGATTAAATTTTTAAAAGTGTGACGCAAACCGTAAATTCATATAGATTGTCTTCAAAGTTAAAGCTGTTTGTGCCTATATTGTGGTTGTGAAAATTGCTCAGCAACTGCATTTTTGTGATATTATGTAGCACTCTTCATGTCTAATGCATATTTGGGCAGAACTACTGAAATAGAAGCTCAAACCATGTTTTATACTGGCTTACTTACCCAAGCGTAGCATTTATTTTGGTTTATCAAATGGCCAAAAATAAAGGGAAAAAAATTCAGTGCTTAACCCATTTAATCCCAAATTTTTCCCTGCAAAATAAGTGCATGTATTTTATTCCTTAGACTTCCCCTACACATAATTTGTTTTAATGTCATAAGGGGTTAAAATGGCAACAATTGGGATCGATCATGTCTACACGTGCAGTTATCCTCCAAAAGTATATTCTGAGCCAGAAAAAAAACCCTGAGTTATGTTCTGGAAATAGTTTGCTGCTGTTATTTTTTCTTTTACCCAACAGGGAGTAAAAGTCTGCCCTCTGAAAAAATTAAAAACCAGGGCTGTGAGAGGTCACAGTAGAGCTGGGCGATATGAGATTTTTTCATATCACGATATGTTTTTTTCGTTTCAGGCGATAACGATATCTATCACGATATAAGCCAAATAACTATATTTGTAAGATTTAAATGTGCCGTTGCTCACAAGTAAAATGTGAAATAATCAGCAGCTTGTTTTTATTTAAATATTTATTTCCCATAATAAGTTCAACAGGGTAGATGTACTTAAGGAACATGAGACTTTTTCAGATAAATAAAGGCAAATATTGCAAACTACACAAAAGGCAGCCGCTAAAGCGTTTAAGTTTCAAAATAGAACAAACGAAACAGACTAAATTGTCAATTCCACTTAGAAACAAAATATTAATTGTAAAAATAAATCTTAGTTTGTTTTACAGAATAACAGAGAAAACTGACTAACTTTTGTCAATATCAAATAAACTGAGAACTAAAAGGAAATTCTCAATCTCTCCTTGTTGTATAGCTGAGCTTTTCAAACAGTTTTAACAGTTACTTTAGTCTGACAAAAGCCGAATGACAAATTAGCGCTTCCAGTCAGAGACTGAGGCTACGTCCACACGTACACGGGTATTTTTGAAAACGGAGATTTTCCGTTTTCGTTTTAAAAAATAATCCCGTCCACACGTAAAGGCAGAAATGAAGGAAAACGCTGCTATGAACATGCCAAAGCAGCAGGTGGCGCTAGATTCCTAACCGTGCAGAAATGTTGGCCAATCAGAAGTCTAGAAGCCTCGGTGGGAAAAAGTAAACAAAGCTGGGGCATAGAAGCAGAACAGAGTCGTGTGTGTGGACGGACAGTAACTGTGTGTATATGTAAGCATTTAAACACTGCAGAGATTAGAATTAACAGTATTGTAGAAATTCATTTCACCGAAACAATAACGTGGCGCACAGTGTGACGCATGCACCAGTTTATTGTATTTCCAGACTTGCTTTCGGCACAATTTACAGTGCGCGCTACTCTGTTTTTTGTCAGACTTGAAATAGCCGAAATACCTTCACACTACGGAGCTTCTATGGCTCTTCCGTTCGACAATCTCTCCGGCATTGGAACCATCATCTGTTTTCTCTTCGGTCACGCTCGGTTGATTTTTCTAGTCGGCACACTCATTTCCTCCATTACCCGGGCGGTACGGTGGCTGGCTGCTTCCCAAACAAACACACGTGCGGCTTGGCACTTGTGCTGTACGTAACAAGTCACGCGACGTGACGCTGCGGCTGTGATTGGTTCGGCTCTGCGCTACTTAGTTTGGATTGGCTGACCTTTTTTTTATTTTTTTTATTTTAAGAGGACAAGAGCGGCGAGGTCTATCGCGATAGCTTAATTTCTCTATCGAGTAAAAGTTATATCGCGATACATATCGTTATCGTTCTATCGCCCAGCTCTAGGTCACAGCGGGATAATTTGATGGCAACAAAGTCTGGCCAGCACAGTGTCCCCCTTTAACAGACAGAGACTAAACACTCCAGGGTTTTCTGAACATGATTACCCAATGATAATTGAGCTCAGCTCCGGCACTTAACTAATTCTAACCAATCATCAACCCTTTCAGACACAATGGCACCTATTTCTAAGGTGCAAAGAGAAAAGCATAAAGTGTGAATTGGTCCAAACTAGTGCAGCTACAGCATCTTCTACAGTTTGACTTGTTCCACCTGAATTAGAAAACCAATTACCAATTAGTTCATTTATTTTCCCCCTTTATCCTGTCTTCACCAAGCTTACACTTCAGTGGGATCATTAATCTCCATCTGTGCTTAATTATGCAAAACAGGGTGGCTCAGGAATCCAGCAGGACCCATGGGACACCTACTGTGTTTTCACACTGTGGCTTCAGGAAGGGAAGAGTTTATAAAAACCTAGCCCGGAGAGAACAGGTCCCGTATACGGTAATGATAGCTTCCTTTTCTGGTAGTAGTTTAATATGCTCAAGTTCAACATGTATCAATATATGGTTGAGATAAATTAAGAAAATTTGTTACACAGGAAGCCAGCATTTGAGCTGCAGTGGCAGAAACCTCAATACGGCTCTTTACTTTACTGCTTTACGATGCTAATGAAAAAAATACCTGACTGAAACAGACACGGGACAGGGATCAGCACGGGACTGAATGGACATAAATAATAAGAAGAAAGACTTCAGAGTCCTGTTGTATGTGGTGCTGGGGTCAATTCACAACAAAAGTCAAAGGGCAAACAGACCACGGGGGGAGGGATGCTTCCTTAGAGCCACAAAAGCGAGCGTGTGAGAAAACAAAAGACAGATGAAGGGTAAACCTTGATGGTCGTTTTAAACACAGGACAAACCAGTGTTTGCTCCCATAATTGGATTCACTGAGCATGGTTCACAAGGCCGACAGCGAATGGCTTGAGCTCGAGGACGATTCTGTAATGCTTATCAAACAATAACTGATAACTACAGTTATCGCATCAGCTTAATTACACACCGAGGCTGACCAAGAAAACACTGGTTTTAATCGCATGGACCACGAGAATGGGTTTAAACTGCGAGACCCAAATGAATACTGTTAGATGCTTTGAAAAAAAGCCAAACACTTTTAAGTTCCTGTTCGATGTAAAATGTCAAGATCAAAATGATTCAAATTCATTTGAAGTCTTGGCAATGGGACTGCGGCTGTAGGCAGGTGTTTCGAGCTGTTTTCACACATGCACTGCAGACAGCACAGAGGTGCACACAAGGACTGAAATATTACCTGCAGTCGGAGTGGATCATAGTAGATATTCAGCCTGCCGGCTCCCCAAGTAAAAAATGTGAAGTCACATTGTACCAATATGCGAATAATACAGGTACAGCAAATAGTACAGCATTCACCGCTAGCGAGCGGGCTATAGCACTGCATCCTGCACCCCTACTCGGGCAACTTCCTCGCCTAAACCGCACAGAGCATTTCCAGTACTGCGAGCATGGCTGAAGTGGACCGTTTCCTTCTGTGATGCATGTGAGAAAGACTGCACTGGCCAAAAGTTGATGTCTGAAAATGACTGATGACCATATAACATAATGTTAGCAGCATTACAGCAACACCGGTTTGTTTACAATAAAAATTAGGCTTATAGCAGGTACTGCTTTATACTGTTTTTTGTGTTTCTATTATTTAGCCCCACTTTTTTCTCGCGCGAACTGCCTGTAAGTGTCAGAAACCATTTTTCTAGTTCAGGACATGATTTCCCTCCTTTTTTTAAAAATATGTGTATGTCTATATATATGTGCCCGTCAAGCCCTTTTGAACCATCACATGTGATTGGGCCATAGGAACAAACTGATCTGAATCGATGACAGAATATAAATTTTTAGGTGTGTTTGTCTTTATGTACAAGAACATAAAACATTGAGGTTTCTAGGGTGCACATTTGTCTTAACGGCAATAATAACAATATAACAGTAATAATAACGATAATGATGATAATAGTAACTACACATATATGGGTTTTTGCCTTGATCATCTCCACTGTGCACTAGACGGAAAGACTAATAAAATAATGCGACATAGGCTTCCTTCCATATGGTTCCCCACAGGCGTAATAGGACGTGATCTAACAGCTGCCATCAGCTCACCTTACTGAGCAAATCTTGTCAAGTATCCACGGTCATCTAGTTCTTATTTTTAAGCCTTTCACCTATAATTTTAGTCTACCAAAAGAAAAGAAAAACAATCAGCGTATCAACCAATACTTGCAGATTAGCTCTACGTGCTAAAATCACACCACAACTGCATGTTACATCTGTTAGTGATGGGTTTATATTTGTAATGTTTGCAACATTACAGTAGCAGTGCAAGGTCGAAAAAGAATATCTGCCATTTCAAGACAAGACTCAGTTAGATGATATCGTACTATACATGCATATTCTGAAGGCCTGACACAGTTTATATTGCATCTTGGCGAATTAGTGTCAGGCTGCATTTCCTAGCGCGCAATTTAAAACAGACTAAAAGTGGAAACGGTATTAAAAGCAGTTAACAAAGACTTCATTCAGCCCACATATTCATCATAAGGATGCAAACACATCAGAGACTAGATTGCCTTATGCGTGACCTGCACACCCACTCAAAGCAGGAAACATGGATATTACATTTCAATTCAGAGTTTAGTAAGGAAAAAAAGCCAGAAAAATAGCACAGGACACCCAAAGCTTGGTGCTTGTGAGTGGTGGCAGGCTATTTATAGGCTTACTCCAGTCAGAGAGATAACTCTTTCCTTATGTTGTGGATCGGCACTTCACAAGAGTGAGAGAAGAAGAAGAGGGGGTACTCAGTGCTGACACAACACTGAAAGTGACAGAAAAGTGTTTGCCCCTCAACTTGGTGCCAGCAGGTACCAGACTACTTTCGTAGACCAAGTGAAAGATAATTACATAATAATGACAAAACAGATGTCATTCAACAACTTCAACTGGCACGCCTAATAAGGCCTGACACACCTATTTTAGACATAAGACGTCTCTGCTGTCTTGACATGTGCATGTGGCACTGTCAAGAGTGGATATCTGAATGCTGCCTGCTCTCCTAACATCTCTGTTATTCATAACACTGGCTGCAGGACACATTTGACATGAATGGAGAAAAGGAGCAAAACATCAGTTGCTGCTGCACTTGTTTTTTTTAAAGCTGAATAACGACTATTTTATACACTCTGTATCACATCAACTAAAAAATAATAATAAAAAATACAGTTCTGATACAGACAGGATGCATGTTTGGTTTTTACTGACTGTGATGCACACAGACTGCTTCACATCAGCCTAGAGGGTGAGTCTTCAAATAGTAAACAGCTACTGCATCCCTGATTAGCTCAAGTTACAGTCAGTGGCAATACTACAGTAATAACAAGCTACGGGTTATCTTCCCGCCGCCGTGCATACACAGCAGGCAAGAAACCAACCCAAGAAACATGAGAGAAAAAGTGGGTCACTGCATATGTTGAACACGTAACCCGTAAAGACAGACGGGTGTACGGTGTGTTTTTAAGGTTGTCAGAGGGCCCCCGGTATAACGGTACAGTAGCTGTTTAAGCTACCGCACGCGACTTGACACATACACGAGTCGTGACCAGCTTTGATATTATTTAGCATGATAAAAGACACGGAGTTGACCGTGTGGCGGGAGAAATAACGAAGCTAGAACTAAGCATTGGCGTGAAGAGACAGCATTGACAGACTGTGTTTATCAATGGGGAAACTCACATCCTCGAACAGGGATCCAACGTTGGCTGTCACCAGCAGTATTCCTGTGCCTTGCGCTGCTGTCAGCTTCCCTGCCATAATTCTCTCTCTCTTATTTCTCTCTCTCTCTCTCAGGTGGGTTGTGGACTTGTATAGCGGACTTTAAAGGTAAGAACCTTTAAAAAACAACAACAACAACAACAACGTGAAGAAGAGGCCCGTGAATGTCTCACGAAACTGGTTAAAACACTGCGAATTTGCGACTGGAGCCCGGGTTGAGGTTGCTTGGCTGGAGCATATTTTTCAGCAGTGGCCGTACATCTACTAGGAGTTGCTTTGCAGTAGAAGGTCCGTTGGTGGTGGTGGCGGCGGTGGCGGTTTAGCGTGCTGTTTCTCGCGCTACTTTTTCACGTTCAGAGCCATCGTAAAAGTTTCGGTTTTAATCCACGGCGAGTGCAGGAGGGCTCTGGTTCATTCCAGCGACGAGTGTTTCCCTGGCTTTTGTGCAGTGTAAAAGTCTCCCTCCTAAGGCAGGACGCTTTGCCAGGACCATTGCCTTCACTGTTTAGAGAGGATAGGCTGGAGTCCTTCAGTGCTCTGACGTCACCTTACCAATGAAAACACGGCGCGTTTTAAAGGGCCAGCGCACAGAAAACACTACCGCTCTGCCTTCTAACGTCACTGCACCCATTATCGGACTAAACTGGTCTATCTCTGAGCGACTGTTTGTCTTTCTGACTTTGTCCTGATATGCTTTTTGTATAATTTACTGCAATTTAGAAAAACTCCCTTTTTGTTTTGTTTCTTTTTTTAACCATTGTTGTTCCTTACATCTCTGTCAAAAGGAAATTTATGCGTAGTTCAGGATGATTGCAGTCAGATGTTACATCACTCTTTCTCTGCAACTTGTTGCAGTTCATTGGAAACAAAATTAACAAAATATATTACAATGGAAATATTTACAATGGAAATAGCCATATTCTGTTAATTTAAAAAAAGAAAATTGGTTTCCCATGAAGTGCAGCATGTTGCAGAGACATGCCCAACCATAGGCAAGGCAAGGCAAGTTTATTTATATAGCACAGTTCAACAACAAGGTGATTCAAAGTGCTTTACAGAGACATTAAAAAACAAAAACAATAAAAAGCATGATTTAAAATTGATTTAAAAAAACAGTAGATAAAATCAGAACACTAGATAAAATCAGTAGTTAAAATATAAGTTTTGAAATTTAAGCTTAAAAGTGTGGATTTGGTGCTTTATTCAAATACAGCTGAGAATAGGGGAGTCTTCAACCTGGATTTAAATAAACTGAGTGTTTCAGCTCACCTGAGGCTTTCTGGGAGTTTGTTCCAGATATATGGAGCATAAAAGCTGAATGCAGCTTCTCCGTGTCTGGTTCTGACTCTGGGAACTGATAAAAAAAAACGGATCCAGATGACCTGAGGGATCTGGAAGGTTCGTACTGGGTCAGGAGGTCACTAATGTATTTTGGTCCTAAACCATTCAGAGCTTTATAGACCAGCATCAGAACTTTAAAGTCTATCCTCTGACGGACAGGCAGCCAGTATAAAGACCTCAGAGCTGGACTGATGTGGTCCACTTTTTTGGTCTTAGTGAGGACTCGAGCAGCACAGTTCTGAATGAGCTGTAGCTGTCTGACTGATTTTTTAGGTAGACCTGTAAAGATGCTGTTACACTAATCAAGCCTACTAAAGATGAATGCATGGACTAGTTTTTCCAGGTCCTGTTGAGACATCAGAACTTTTATCCTTGAAATATTCTTGAGTCTTAATGAGTTTTTCTAAGTTTAGGTCTGCATCCATCACTACACCCAAATTTCTCACCTGGTTTGTGGTTTTTAGATGTATAGATTGAAGTTCTCTGGTGACCTGTAATCGTTTTTCTTTGGGACCAAAGACTATTACTTCAGTTTTGTTTTTGTTTAGCTGGAGAAAATTGTGGCACAACCAGTCATTGATTTCCTCAATGCATTTACCAAGAGCCTGTACAGGGCCTCGGTCTCCTGGTGACATTGTGATATATATTTGTGTGTCATCTGCATAGCTGTGATAGTTTATTTTGTTGTTGTTTATAATCTGTGCCAGTGGGAGCATGTAAATGTTAAACAGAAGGGGTCCCAAGATGGAACCTTGGGGAACTCCACATGTGATACTTGTCTGCTCAGATGTGAAGTTACGTATTGATACAAAGTATTTCCTGTTTTCTAAGTATGTTTTGAACCAGTTTAGTACAGTTCCTGAAAGACCTTCCCAGTTCTCCAGTCGTTTGAGTAATATGTTGTGGTCAACTGTATCAAATGCTGCACTGAGATCCAGCAAAACTAAGACTGACATTTTTCCACTGTCTGTATTCAGACATATGTCATTAAACACTTTGGTCAGAGCGGTTTCAGTGCTGTGGTTCTGTCTAAAACCTGACTGGAAGGCAGCAGTTATTCTGTTTTAAGAAGTAACTGAGCTGTTGAGAAACTGCTTTTTCAATGATCTTACCATACAGCTCCCTGACTGGTGATGTAACATTTGACTCCAATCATCCTGAACTAGGCATGCATTTCCTTTTTGGCAGAGAGGATGAGGAAGGTTCAGGCATGTCAGGCTACTCTCAAACCACAAACCAGGTGTAACTAACATGTAACTAACAGAGCCATTAACATGCAGTATATTGTTGGAATTTTCATTGCTACTTCTAATCTGCAGAGTTATTTTTTTAGTTGCTATATCATAATATCATTAAAAAAAACTTTATTGGCACATTTGCAAACATATAGCCTACTTAGTTCATCACAGTTTCACAGGCTAGAGTTGCACTGGTTCATGAGGCCAGTCAAGCCTGTTTGAAACAGCTGCTGGCAGTTTACTCTCTAAAAAGAGTTTGCGATGCCTAATAAACTAAGAGTTGGACAACAAGAACACACAACCTGGCAATCTAACAGAATTAAAATTTTAACTGTTGGGTGTCAATAATATACTCATAGCTATAAATAAGTTTAAAGTAACTTTGAGAGATTTTTGGCCACTAGAGGGCAAAAACGCAAATTAAACCAAGTTACTGAACTCTTGACCATGTTTGTGCCGTGATGTCCTTTGGAGCATTTTTAATCAGATTATCTATGCTAATTTGATAACTAATCACTCCACCGTCTCATTTAAATATAGTCACTCTAAAAATTATGCTAAAATAATGCTATTCATTGCTAATATCAACATTTGTGGTTGTCTTCAACCTTAGCAGTGGCGATGTGCTGGTTGAGAGATGAGGTCTGGCAGGAGTCTCTCAGCTATGATGTTTGCAGATGACATAGTGATCTGTAGTGAGAGCATGGAGCAGGTGGAGGTATACAGTGGAGAGAAGACTAATGAAAATCATTAGAAGCAGCAACACATGTATATGAATGAGAAGAGGACAGGTGGAAAGGTGAAGTTGGAAGGAGTAGAAGTAGTGCAAGCGGATGAGTTTAAATACCTATATCTGTACAGGTATGTTTATACCTGTACCTAAAGAGAGCAGCTAAAAGAAGAAGGAGATGACAATGATGATGATGATTATCTTTGATCATAGGTCTCTAAGCTGAGCATATGGAGCATGGTTTCTTGTATAGTAAATGACTGAAAGCTGGTCTCGAAGCTGAAATCAAGACCATTAAAATGAATGATTTTAGTAAACAATCTAAATAACTGTTATTTGTAGTTTGCTTGACTGTAATTAAACATCCAACATTAAGTGTACTCTGCTCTGCTAGCAGCCACAGTCAGGCACCAAATTTTTTTCTAACCTGTCATGTTCTAACATGTTGTGTTACACAATTGAAACTATAATTACTCTTTCCATTGTGTGTGTGATCTTTCCACAAACAGAGACAACCCTTGCCAAATGCGGATACTCACTCTTTGATCTAAAGATTTCGTATTTGGGTTTTGGCAGAAAGAGTTTGGAAAATTTCACATTAACAGACTGCCGACCAGATCAGTGTGTATCACCCTTTTGCCAAGGGGTCCTAGACACACAGCCAAACCCACATATAACAGATTTTTGCGAATGAGAACAGTTTATATTAGTTTGCTTTTTTCCTCCCTGGAATCACAAAAAAACTGTTTGTTGACCACATATTGGGATTCATACAGCATTAGCTCTCCTGAAAAGTCACTTATGACTGCTACTTTGGGTTGAAAAGCACCCCCCAATTCAAGTCAGCAAAAGTCAAACAAAATTAGTGTAGATGACAGGGTCGTGCACGCGTGTTTGCATGCACCAGGCTGGCAGCTCAATTCATCATCCAAAATTGGAGACAGAGAAATTCTTTCTGTCACCTTTTAGCTTCTGAAACATCTGGCAGAAACACAGAAAGCAGACTCCTTTGCATCACTCACAGATCATCATGTATTAATTACACGCTTTCTTTTCACGCAGCATGATGTGATCTCCCCTGATGGGTTTGAGGGAGCCCAGGACCATAAATAGCCCACCCTACTCAAAGGTAGTTTGAGGTCAACAGCTTAGAGCAGGCACATGACATGCTGGATAACAGCTCAATGAGCTCCTGTTCTCTAAGAAGAAGTAGAGTAAGATCTAACCTCACTGAGTAAGCTAAAAAATCACATACAATGCTATGTTGCATCTGATTGCAATTACTGAGCATCTAGCTGTGCAGAGATAACACAAGGGAACTGGGGAAATCCTCAAATGATGAAAGGATGGCTCATAAGTTATTATGTTAACAGCATCAAGCTAGTGTGGCTGTGTGTTTGGGAAGGGGGACCGTGGTCACAGATCACTAATGGTCTTTAAAAGAGAGGAGAGAGGTTATTGCCAAAACGAGAGAGCTCACAGCTGTGTTTGGCATGGGAGAGTGCGTGGGTGTGTGTGTATGTGTGTGTGTCTCTGTCGTGTGTGTGCTTTTGCGATTCCCCTGTTGTCATTTACTTGCATGATTGTATGTTTATTTTTATGGAGTCTCGCCATGTTCTGTATTCGTGAACATGATATGCCACAAAATAACCATAATCAGTCATTCAGACACACAGAAGGATAATGATAACATTCAAAAGGAAGAAATTAGTACCAGTATTATTGTGTGTGTGCGTATTCTGAAGTGTGTGTGTGTGTGTGTGTGTGTGTGTGTGTGTGTGTGTGTGTGTGTGTGTGTGTGTGTGTGTGTGTGTGTGTGTGTGTGTGTGTGTGTGTGTGTTCACACGGCTTTAATTAAAAATAATGGCTCAGAGCACCCTTGAAAACAATCCGAACTTTTGCACAAAAATATAACCACACTACTGCAGACAGCTAAGTAGCATTTTGGGCATTTAAACTATGTCGACTGCTGGAACATTCACAGTCTGACTGGCTAATGTTTATCATAAAGTTCACATTTTTTCTCCAGTATGTGTTTAGAAGACGTAATGCTGGGCTTGGTTGACTGAAAGTTAATAGTTTTTTTATCAGGGGAAGCCTTAAAGAACACAAAGCTTTTTTTTTAAAAAAGTTAGTGGCTCCCTTAATAGGTAGAAAAAAAAGAAAAAAGGAGACAAACCAAGGTAGAAAGCTGTAGAACAAGAAAATTAAGTGAAAATCTTCCTACAAGCAGAGCTAAGCAGGTTTATTATGATATGACAAATTAGGCCAATGCTATAAGAAGCTTTTTGATTTTTGTGGAACTAGCAAATTACATTAGCCTGTGAGGTCACCACTGACATACTAGCCAGCCAGAACATGCTAGCATTGATGCATCACAATTATAGACAGATGGACATAGCTTTCAGGCTGGAAAAATAAATTCCAATGCAGAAGTGGCCACTTCTCTGGTTGGCGATAGCAGTAGTTCCAAAAAAAACGACCAATCCTATTGAGGTTTTGCAATCACATAACTGTTAATCACATAATGTTAACTTGTCTGCCATTTTTGACACGTTAAAGGGCTGGAGATTGGTCCACAACCATCTGGAAACCACTGAGGAAAGAAAGGAAAATGTGAGGAAAAAAAATGTGTATTTCCCAACAGGTTGGCAGAAACCTCCTTATGATTGCTTTGATTGCTAACAGATTGCCAAAGTTGCCCATAGTAGCATCAAAGATGTTGACTTGCACTTTTTCATGTTTTGGTATAATGGTTAACAAGTAGTTGCAGCAACCACAGCAGTCTGCTAAGGAACAACACAAACACGTGAAGGTTTTTGATGCACCATCTTTGCGACTGATTTCACCCAGCAACACCAAAATCTCCAGCAACCATTCGCCAACCCTTTGGGACTTACATATTTTTCCCTAGTGAGTCGAGGAGTGTGCATGTGGCATCATTTGAGGAACCTCCACAGAGATATATGGGAAAATGGCTTCCTAACTTGACCTCGATGAACACTTTCCTGCTCAGTTTATGGTATCAGCCACGTATAATCCTCCTTGTTAAACGAGAATTATCCACGGTATGATCATCGGTAACGATTTGTGATTGTTAGCCAGTGAGTGAGCGGGTTTCACAGTCAGACCTAGCCCTTTTTGGCACATCCAGCTTTTTAAAACCAAGATGGTGACAAGTGGATGACAACAGTAAGTACGTCCATGCTTTATACTGTTTATAGTTGAAAGGCTCCCCCCCCCCCCCATAATTCCATTACACTAAGGATTCAGTTTTATTATTAAATTCAAGAGTAGCAAAAAAAAAACAAAACCCAAAACCCTCAAAAGCTGGTAAGTGTTGCTACCTTCCTCATTCTAACTTCCAAAGTGTGGAAATATGAACGTCACTTTCATTTTAAATGCATGAAAGGACAAGAGTAAACAAAATACAAACTGTACTCAGGTCACAAACCAGCATCTGCTGTTGCTAACACACTGCACATGCAAAGAGCAGGCTCATTTTGTTCCCAGGAGCCGGAGAGATGTAAAGGCTGAGGGAAATCTCATACATTTGCAGAGTCAGACTTGTAGCACCAGAGGCTCCATTTCTACCAATAAATGTTTTTATAGTAGACTCACTGTAGCCACAACACTTAAATTTCTTTCTTTAGTGGGTTGTAAGGGACTAAATTATGTTGTGAAAAAAGTGACGGTACTTTCAGCTGCTCTCTTATTTCCCAAGGGATCATTACATTTTACACCAGATGGCCTTCCCACTGCAACCCTCCCATTTGTGTGGGCCTGGGACTGGCGCTTGGTTACGCTAGCTTGTGACTCCTTAAGTCTGGGTTTACATCTCCTCCCTGTATATTTAATCAGGGATCTTTCACATGTAAGGGGAATATGTTAACCAGTAAGCCATGGAGCATCTTTCAGAAGACCGTCCCTTCAAAAGTATTTCTGCTAATACATGAAAGAGCCAGTTGTCATCATGCTCTATCGGACTATTTCTGCTAAAGTTTGCAGCAGTTTTCTCACAGCTAGTCAACGAGTAGAAATGGGCATAAAAATAACAGAACAAATATGTGTGGAGATCTGTGTGCACAAAGATAACAGCACAGGTAATGTGTTCCATGAGGGTCAGTAAATACTACACCACGTTAGCTCCAGGCAGGTTTACCCCAAGGGGAGAATGTAAGGAGGGGTTAATAAAAATTTGTGTGCGTGTGTTTTGCCCGTTGCTGATAAAGAAGTTCTACGCGCCGGCCAAAAGCCCCTCCTTCTGCGCTCTGGGTAATGGAAAAAATTATGTTGGAATTCCAGACTGCAAGCAAGTATGCGCACTTTGACCCTGAGCTCTCTGCGGCTTCAATTCACTTATCTAAAAATAGGCAAACCTGGAAATAATCAGTGTTTTTTTACATGTCTCTAAAGGAGCAGGGATTTGGCCTTGTAATAATGGATTAACACTCAATCAACATGACGTTTTGTCTCCAGTGGACTTTGAAAGCAGTCATGCACACTGTATGTATGTATCCCAAGAGAGTCTGCTTTGTGACTATGGGAATTTAGCATGAGAAAGCTGTTTCATTTGGTGGGTGGGTGGGTGGGTGGGTGGGTGGGGGTGGGGGGTGTGTCTGTGTGGTGTTTTGTGCCAGAGACAGAGAGGGACGCAGAGATTGAGTGTGTATGCGGCGTTATCTCTGACTCATTCCTGGGACAGTTTATGTCTCTCTGATATATTTCCATATGATTTGCATAAAACATCTGACTACAGGGCTCTCAGGTTGTTTGAGCAAGCCTGTTATATGTTTCATTTACCGAACCATAATTTGTATTGACTGGGGATAAAGTTCATTTACATGTTATAACTAAGCCTGTAAGCTTTATGCAAAAGTATTTGAAAAACTCAAATGAGTGAAAAATTAAAAAACAAAACACTGAACACACTGCTGCCAACTTTTAAGAATATCTGTCACCAAATGTTTGATTGTACTCAATAATTGTAAGTACATTTATTGGGAGTAATGACATTTATTGGGGAGAGTTTGCAAAAATTAATATCCCTTCATCTGCTTTACAAGGAAGTTTGTTTTCTCATCAACTTCTCACATATTTTTTTGACTCTGTCCTTGGCCTCTAAGGTGTCCAGATGCTTGAACCACCTCAGCTGGCTCTTTCTGATGCGAAGAAGTAGTCGTTCTACTCTGATTGCCTTCAGAAGGACCAAACTCTTCACCCCGTTTCTACAGAAGAGCCCAGAGGAAGCTCATTTCTGCTGCTTACATTCTTTTGGTCCCTGTCCAGAACTTGTGGCCATAGATGAGCATATGAACGTGAAGTACTGTGCAGAATCCGTATGCCTTAAGAAATCCTTAACTAATAGGAAGAAATCCAGCAACCACATAGGACCCACGGCATGCACCTGATACTTAATGTACTTGGAGTTGGACCAACTTAATTAATGAATTAATGATGATTCAACTTATTTACTAGTTAATTTAACTGAGGTGATCCAACCCATGCAAATTACATTAGTCCAACAAAAATGCTGATAGAAAACCATTTATTAATCTTTTCCATGATTATTTGAAGTTCATATAAAGAGTTGATTTAAAGAGTTAAGTCTAACATAAATGTTTAATTTATAACAACTTTCACATAGTTGTCACTCCATCTCCTATCTTTATCAGGGTTATGGGGGGATGTCATGGGCTGAGAGGCAGGGTACACCTACACCTCTAAAGTCTGACCTAACCCCACTATCTGCCTTTGGACTGCAGAATTCAATTCAATTTTATTTATATAGCGCCAAGTCACAACAAAAGTCGCTTTATATTGTACAGTAGATCGTACAATAATAGATACAGAGAAAAACCCAACAATCATATGACCCCCTATGAGCAAGCACTTTGGCGACAGTGGGAAGGAAAAACTCCCTTTTAACAGGAAGAAACCTCCAGCAGAACCAGGCTCAGGGAGGGGCGGGGCCATCTGCTGCGACCGGTTGGGGTGAGAGAAGGAAGACAGGATAAAGACATGCTGTGGAAGAGAGACAGAGGTTAATAACAGATATGATTCAATGCAGAGAGGTCTATTAACACATAGTGAGTGAGAAAGGAGACTGGAAAGGAAAAACTCAGCAGCCTACGTCTATTGCAGCATAACTAAGGGAGGATTCAGGGTCACCTGGTCCAGAACTAACTATGTGCTTTAGCAAAAAGGAAAGTTTTAAGCCGAATCTTAAAAGTAGAGATAGTGTCTGTCTCCCGAATCCAAACTGAAGAAACAGAAGAAAGCTGGAGTACAAGGAGAGAACCCACTCAAACACAGGGAGAACATGCAAACTCCACACAGAAAGGCCCCGGCTTGATGGTGCATCAGGTTGGGGGCCTACTATGCATACTATTCATACTACCTGATGCTCAGGCCCTTCTTGCTGTCAGGTAACAGAGATAACCACCGCACCACGAGCTGATTTTCCTGTGGTTTGAAATCTCGTGTGATCTTGTGAATTTCACGTGTCCAGGCAACTAACCACTCTTATGGCATTTTATCACGTCATCTCAATAACAATAAATTGAGTTGTTGAATTTCATGCAGATCGTAGGTGACTTAATTAATTTAATTAAGTTAGACTCTTGTAAATGTAATAACCACCCAATTTATTTATTTTAATGCAATTGATCAGTTTATTGAAGCCTCATCAGAAATGGATAAAAAAACACACACAATAGAATACTATCAGTCATGGACTGGCCTCCCCAGAGCCCAGACCCCAACATTACTGAAGCAGTGTGGGATCATCTTGACAGAGAATAGAAAAAAAGGAAGCCAAAATCCAAAGAAAAACTTTAAAAGTTCTTCAAGAAGCCTGTAGAACTATTCCTAAAGATTAAAAATATGAACAAGAAAGTGTATCTAAGAGAGTTCAGGTTATGTTGAAGAATATTAGTGACCATATAGCAGATGCTGGCTGAAGCTGAAAGATTGTTTTTGCCCTATTTACTCTAATTATATGTAGGTCTGCACATTTATGTCTAATTAATGTTTTTGCACATGTTTTTCCATTTTCCAAGTAAAACCAAGAATTAGTGGTTGCCTGAGACTTTTGAACACTACCGGGAAATCAAGAACTTCACTTTTACGCTCAGCTCTTCAACAAGGAACTGAAAAAAAAAAAATCAAAACTAAAAATGTAACTCTATTACCTGAACCTCTTCTATTGAAAACACACTGAAACTCATCATAAAAATATACTTCATACTGTGCATACTACCTTTTTGATGTACTAAACAAAACATGGTTGTGAAATCCCTAGAATCCACGTTCCTTCCTCATCTGGAAATTCTCTGCTTTAATGGGCAGACGTAAGTATATGTTCTGTGTATTTTTTATTGTGTGTCATCATAGACAAAACAAACTATGAATTCCAACCTTTCCAGTTCATCTCACCTGGTTTGGCCACTTGACAAGCCAAAAGAGTTCCAGTTTAACATCAGGGTCAAACGGCAACTGATTATCTGTTATTCTAGGATAGTAAACAGTGTGTAAGCTGTACTTAAATAACAAATAATTTAACCACAGACAGGATATATAGGATCTTTTTTTGCTTTGCCTCTTGTATCCAGATCAATAAGAGTTTAAATCAGAGAGCAACAAGACTACACTGACTCCTCTTTGGTGTAGTCTGTGACTGGAGCAAAATAAATAAATGATGTTTTAATGGATTGCATTCACTACCTAACTTTGTCAGGCTGCTGTGTGGTGCTGGGTAGGTAGAGTGAGTTTGTCAGACGTTTCAGTGTAAATAGCTGCGTGCTGCTGAAAATAAGTATTAAGGGCACAGAGAGAGGGAAAAAATACAGCAACAATGTAAAAACACTGATCAAAGCAGCTTTAAAATTGCAATAATTGATATTTCTAAAATGCACAATGGATTCAGTTACATGCATAATGAAAAAAGTTACCCAAGGGGACAAAAGACCCTACTGATGGATTCTATCATTTAACTCTTTGACAGTTATTATGTAGAAAAGAAAGTTTAGCATTTAATTGTATTGTGTCATCATGTTTTTGTTCCATACAGCTTTGCACCCTATCCCAATATGTACTAATTCATTAGGTGTGTAAGTATTAGGTTGCTAGTACTGGATTGGACCTCCTTTTGACTTTACAACTGCCTTAAATCTTTGTGATGTAGATTCAATAATGTGTTGGAAACATTCCTTAAGATTTTGCTCCATATTGATGTGATAGCATAATGTGACAGCACACATCCATGATGTCCATCTCCCACAGGAGCTTTATTTGATTGCTTTAGCAGAAATCTGGTGACTGTGGAGCTGTGAACTCATTGTCAGGTTCAAGAGACCAGTTTGGGATAACCTAAGTTTTGAGATATGGTGCATTAACTTGCTGGAAGCAGGTATAAAAAGATGAGTACAGCGTGGTCATATAGAGATAGACATGGTCAACAGTAATACACAGGTAGGCTGTGGTGTTTAAGTGATGCCTAGCCCTAGAAAGGGGCCCAAAGTGGTCGAAGAAAATATCCCTGACATCATCAAGACTCATCAAACCAGGCAACCATGTTTCAATCTTTTCATGTCCAATTTTGATGTGTCTGCGCGAGTTGTAGCCCGAGTTTCCTGTTCTTAGCTGACAGGAGCAGTATGTGGTCTTCTGCTGCTGTAGGCCATGTGCTTAAAGGCTGGACATGTTGTGCATTATGAGATGCTCTTCTGCGTGGTTTGGCTGCTTATTTGAGTTATTGTTGTTATTTTCACCCAGAAAACTGCTGCTCATGGGATATTTTTTGATTATTCTCTGCAAACTCTAGAGATGTTTGTGTGGGAAAATCCCACCAGATCAGCAGTTCCTGAAATACTCACACCAGCCCATCTGTTACCAACAAACATGGCACGCTCAAAGTCACTTAAATCAGCATTCTGATACTCGTTTGAACTTCAGCAGCTTCTCTTGACCATCTCTACATGACTTGATTTGCTTTGTAATGGGCTGATTGGAGATTTGCAATAACAAGAAGTTGAATAGGTATACCTAATGAAATGGCCAGTGAATGTTTACTGGGGAAAGTACATATAATTAAAATAGAAAACATGATATTAAGCAGATTCTTGGATCTTCCTCCCAGTTGTGTCAGAAAGGTCATCTGGCGTGAGAATCTGCCAAATCAAACATGCGGAGCTACCCGCTGTGGTGACCCCCTGTGAATAAGGGAGCATCTGAAAGCTTATATCATTTGTTTTATTTGTGTCCCCTCATTTCATCCTGTACATCCTCACTTGTAAAGCCAAGTGTGAGTAAGTGAATAGACTGAAATGTGGGGAAAACACGGCCACGTTCTGAACATAAGAACATACAGGGCAGAAAAGCTAGCTGGGGGTGGCTTCAAGTAACCCTCTCACATTATTTCAGTTGGGTCAGTACATAAAATTAGCTTTTTCAATTTATTTTTCTTCTGGTTTTTTTATATCCTGCCTGGACTGTGCCCTGGGATATTTCTCCACCTCCTCTTGGCCAGAGTGGATCCCACTGCGAGGAAGCCTATTTTGGAGCTCCCAGTGGGTGCATTATAATATCGCCCCATACCAATTTATCTTCCCTAAGCAATTAATTTGGAGCATGTTATTCTGCTGGGACAAAGGTCAGTTATTTTCTGAAAGAGGCCTGAAAGATGGCCTAAATCATTTTTAGTTTAAAGCGGGACTGATTGATATACGTCTCCCTGCTCTGGCACATTGCTCTGGATTCTAAATATGTAGCTTCAAACTAGATAGATATATTCTGAAAAGATGCAGCTGTATTAGAAGGTTTGTAGCTACTTCAGGGCAGAAAAGCAGATAAAAAAGAGTCCTGAGATATAAACTTTTTAGAGCTTTAAAATCGAAACATAATATTTCATATTAGCAGAGGTTCAAACTATTTGTGCTATTTGAAAGGTGCTGCTTGTAGCAATCAGTGAACATAGTGTAGTCTCCACTCTGCAGGACGTTTTTGTGTCCTTCATCCTGTTGTTTTGGTTTTGCTTCCTGTTTTATTTCTCTCTTTGTACTCATGACATCTGCATTTCATCTGCAGCAGTGGCAAAGTTTTGATTATCAAAGTGTACACTAACTGCAGAGAGTTAGAACAAGGACTCCACACTTAGAGCCAAAGGAACTCAAGGTGATGTAGCCTTACTGTGATTGGTCTAGACCCAAGTATAGGTTAAGTGGTCAAAACTATGGAAATATAGGGGTCCTCCATACAGCAGAGAAATGTCAGTCCACCCATTTCATTCTGTTTATCCAGTTCAGCATCATAAAGAGGCAGGGTGTCGCTGGGCTAACACACAAAAACAACATTTTACCCCTACAGCCAAATTAGAAACGCCAGTTAATCTAACCCCACTAACTGCATGTCTCTGGACTGTAGTGAGAAGCTGGAGTACCCAGGGAGAGCCAAGGCAGTCTCCAGACAGAAAGGCTGCCGTCCTGATGGTGGATTCAAACTGTGAGGTAACAGTGCTAACCACAGCACCGCCGTGCCGCCACGTGCTAAGATACATCAAGGCTGTGAAAAGTGATTACAAGAAAGTGAGACAAAAACAAGAAGTGGAATTGCATTATCAACCACTTACCAGTTATTTCATCATCTATTAGCTGGAAACTGGAAAAAACAAAACAAAATGTCTTTGAAGTAAATAGTTCCAAGTGACCTCGCAGTAGTTCCCAAAACTGCTAGCAGCAACCAGACATGCTCTTTAGGAACTGGAGGAGACCAAAACAGAGCTCAAAGGAGAGTGCATAACGAGCTGAAGTTATGAGGCAATAAAAGGTTTACCAACATGTTCACCACAGGATGATATCACAGCATTGTCTTTGTATGTTTGGCCCAAATGGACATAATGGGGCTTTAAATGATCATTTTCCAGGCGATCTCTCTGCACGAGCCTTCGGGAACCATTTGTTATTGAAGAAACCAATAAATATTTTCGAGTGATCTTTTTACCCTTGATGAAAGATCAAACATGAAACTGAATCTCTTCTCTTCTCCTGGCCAAGGTGGAAGCACTTGCCAAACCAGATCTTTGATATTCCTCAACAGGGCGAAATATGTCACGTAGTAAGTTTCACGGTGTCATCTCACGCCTCGCTTTTACTCGTAACATCATAATTGTGATGATGGCTTATGTCACAAAACCGCCGTGTTAGAGGCATGCTTTTCTCCCCTCCCTAAATAGTGTCTACTCATAAGTACTTCTGCGTCACAGGCTCGGGGCCATTCACCTCACTAAAACAACTGCCGTTTAGCAACAGCAGCCCATCCAAAACACCGAGGGGGTTGCTCTCAGGGCCAAGTTCACCTTTCTTACTCATTCCAGCATTAATTCAAACTAAAATTGGCAATATGTCAAGCAAACAACCCCGTGATTCAGACTTGTAATGAGACAACTGTACTAAATATAAACCGCTGGGATTAGGCCCTTTTTTTATGCTGCTTGTCAAACACAAAGCTCCTGAAGGTGCTGAAAACAGGCCTGTGTGTTCCTAGGAAACGGCTGCTGCCAAAACGGGAAACAAACCATGCTCTGTGCTGCTCTCCAGAGCCTTATGTAAATGTCCCGGCAGAGCGGGGCTTAATTGACATCAACCGGTGGCCTCGGCCCAACTGGAAAAGATCACACTTCCACGCTGTGACCAACAGGTGTTTGCTTTCCAAGGACATTTTGGGAGTTGCTTGTGTGAAAAGGTTGCTAATGTAAACTATTCAGCAGAAATGGAAATTGCAAATGTACTTTGGGCTGCCCCTCGTTGCACAACTGGGCATTGAGAGGAGGAGCTGAAACTGTCCATTATATTACCACAGAATCGGGAAAGGTAAGGCAAGAGGTACACAGGCTTAAAACAAAGCTGATGCTTGCATTCTTGTCTACTCCCAGCAGATGGCGGTAGAGATCAAGGCTCTCTACAAGGTGTGGGAGAATTCCCCCCGATTCCAAATGATTCTGTCGTTCACTGTTAAGCAGGCTATATAGGGGAAAAGAGCACGAATCCACATGAGGTCTGATTATCTTCCTACACTGATGATATTTGTAATCCAACCTTTAAACAGAGCCGTCTCTGTATGCAAGAGACGAGGCTGAACATTTAACTAACAGCTGTGATCTTCAGGCCCTCGGGCATTCTGAACAGCACGACCTCAGGTGCTAATCTGGATTGCAGTGCAAACCTGTCATTATTCATATATATTTGTCACATTATGATGTGAACAATATCAAAAACGGAGGACTTCAAGAGCAGCTGAAATCAGGGAACAACTGATAAACCTACTTTAAAAACAAGAGCATCATTGAGCCCTTGTCGAATATAATGTCCCAGTTTTTTCACTTTTTTCCAGTTATATATTGTGTGAAAGAGTTGTGAATAACCTCACTATTGTTTTATTTAAACATTACACAGTATATCAGCTTTCTTTAAAATGTTGTTTGCTCAAAATTATTAAAGGAACACTTTGTAAACACATCAGATCTCTTTTGGGGGGGAATCACGCTGGACAACTATTCTGATATGGATATTGTGCTAGGAACAAAAGATGCCACATCATTTGATGGGAATGGAAGTGATCAACTGAGAGAGGGCTGAATTTAAAGTGAAAAAATGATCCAGCGGACTAGTTCATCGTAACCTTCAGAGGTCTGTGTGTCTCTCTGACCCAACAATGAACCGTGATGTTCTAACATTATCTTCGGCTTCTCCAGACCCCTTCACGTCTGTCGCACGTGCTCAGGGTGAACCTGATCTCATCTGTGAAAAGCACAGCACAGCGGTGATGGACCTGCTGATGCTGGTATTCTATTGCAAATGCCAGCTGGGCTCTACGGTGCTGGGCAGTGAGGATAGCCCTCAGGCCATCCTCGTGAAGTCTCTTTTTGATTGTTTGGTCAGAAACATTCACACCAGTGACCTGCTGGAGGTCATTTTGTAGCTCTGGCAGGGCTCATCCTGTTCGTCCTTGCACAAAGGAGCAGATACGAGTCCTGCTGATGGGTTAAAGACCTTCCATGGCCCTGTCCAGCTCTCCTAGAGTAACTGTCTCCTGGAATCTCCTCCATGTTCTTCAGACTGTGCTTGGAAACACAGCAAACCTTCTGGCAGTGGCACGTATTGATTTGCTATCCTGGAGGAGCTGGACCAGCTGTGCAACCTCTGCAGGGTCCAGGAATCTATCCAAAAGCAAAACTGGAGAAACAAACAGAAAAGATGAAGAGAGAAATAAATGTCAGTAAACTCCACCTGTGAAACCATTTCTGTTTTGAGGTTGTCTCACTGTGGTCCCTCTTCTGCACCTGTTAATAATTTCACTAACACCAAAGCAGCTCCAGATCAATATCCCAGAAGTTTAACCGACCTAATGCTAAATTCTGATTAAATAATGTTCCTTCAATTTCTTGAGCAGTGCAGATTTCAACACATATTTATGTCTGCTGCTACTTGTGAGTGGACGCTGTGAAAGGCTTTTTTATATATATATATATCATGCTGAAGGCCTTTAGTGAAAGTAAAATTTGGCTTTTTAGTGTTATGATACTAAAGTGATGTTTCACCAAGTGTTTACTTTTTCTCCTATTTTGTTACCCCTCCACACGTTGAAGGACTCAACTTTAAAATGAGCACTGAATTAAAAGGAGAGAAAAAAAACAGCATCTTTTAGTAACTGGTCACATAGCACAACACTGATCCCAGGCACAGCAGCAAATCTAGAGCAGAATAGCTCAAAGGAGTGAAAGTGTTGCAGTGGCTGCACCTGTAGAGAGCTGTGCATAAACGAATTTCCACCAACATCACTGAACAGAAGCAAAACTGTAAAGAAGAGTGCGCCGAGACTCCTCTACAATGATGTAAAATATTAATAAAGTCATTCAGAAAACTAATGCTTCATGTTATTGGTGCTAATGTTGTTCCACAAGCTGCTGAATCATTTGGTGTACTTATTATTTTAGATGACTGCAGAGTGCCCTGTGAAAGCTCTTATTCACATATTTGACTTGAGTCAGAGTCAGTGTACACAGCTCCTTCTATTTACCATGTGAGTTGACTATAGTCGTTAATCTAAAGACTGGACTGTTACGTGGATGTCTTGCACGTGCAAAACTCAAAAAAGGGTTAGTTCAAAGTGAACAATATTCCTGCAGATAACACATCTGGTGAGGAAAGTCTCAGGTTTGATATCCAAGTAAAGCAAAGCATCAGCATCAGGCAGGCAGTGGGTTTTTTGCTCTCCTGTAATTTGCAGATTGGCTTCTGAAGATTGGGATCTAAGTATTTCAAACACCTTTGGGTTTTTGTGGTGGGACACACTGGTGGGAGCTGGAGAGTGCCACTTCTGTGGCGGTGCTATGAAGGTATTTGAACTGCGTGGTACGTGTCAAAGTAACGCCAAGACCCAACATTTCCCAGCAGAACTGTGCTGTGACGGCGAGGCCAGTGCTGTGAGCTGGTTTTAATGTCGCGCTAATTATCACACTAAACTCATATTTAGTGCTGTGCACGGTGTGCTCATGTGCTTTTGAAGTTGACTGATCGAGTTAAATATTGAACCTGTCAGTTGTCCCTGTGGTACCACTGGGTGGCAGTGTTGGACCTACTCAGAACCATCCACTGGCTGATGAAAGACCTGTGGTTTGCTGTGAAGACTTTCATTTAATTGGGTGCAACTGCGCCACTGCATGCATTGATTGTATTGATTGAATTCAGTCAGTCTACTATTAGCTGTCCTTGTGAACCTAAAGTCAAGACAAATGGACCACTGTGCGGTTATAAATTATTCACTCGTTAGTAAGGACTGAGAAGTTCTTTCAGGAAGTATGATTCATGGTAACTTAAACAGCTTTTGAGGGGCATCACTGAGAAGTAATGGCTGGTGTCCAGGAGTCACTGCAGAGATGTGTGGCTAATGCCCACACTGACCAGAAGCCCATTATCCAGACCAGAGGAGGGGGCGAGATAACATCCTGAGTGACAGGTCTGTGGCAGCTGTGCAGTGAAGGAGCCCCCCTACCCCAACCCCAACGCACACACCACCCCATCCTCCTCACCCACCCCCACCCACTCCTCATCTCTGAGTGTCCATTCACAGAGGGAGGCGTTTGTTACTGCGTGACAGCTGTCACGGCCCCCTCTCGCCCTCGCCACTTCCTCCAGCACGGCTTTCCACATCATTACCTCTCACCATAACCTGCTGTCCTTCCAAACCTGGAGACTTGTCAATGGAAGCGGAAATATCTGCATATCAAGAAGGAATTCAGGAGCAGCGAATAAAGGCGATCACTTTGCAACTCTGCAGCTATTCACAGCAACGAAATAGGAAAATCATAAGTGGAAACGCAAACACACAAAAAAGGCTGGATAAACATAAGCCTTGATCGGTGCCGGAGGCAAAGAAAAACAAAAAAAATCCAGCGACTTGAGAAGTTCGTACCTTCTCCAAAGAAAATCCAAAGAAAGGAAAATGTCACAGTGCACACATTTAGTTTGACTGACAGATGACATTTGGGAAGTGCCGTGCAACTAGACTGCAGCAATGAACAGTTAGCAGCAAATGTGTGACTAGGAAAAGTGAAGGTGTGCAGTCAAACGCCAAAACAAGCGGATGTGGCTGCAGATGTGACACTTGCTCGAGTTTGTAGTCATAAAAACGATTAACATGATTATGTTTAGTGGGCATCACCACCAGCAGTATTTGTGCCAATCAAAGCAGTGCAGCTTGTGATCATTCATTCCTTGACAAACACCCACAATAAAAGTATACAGTTATAATTCTTATGCTTGAGTTGTTTATACCGTTCAGATTGAGGATTGTGGAGCAAGCATCACAAAGTTTCATCCTTGTTAAGTAAATTGACCAAAAAAAAAAGTCAAAATCATTTTTTTATCTTGTGGCCAGCAGGAAAAAAAATAGTAATAGTTAAAATTTTTAGAAGCTATATATATATATATATATATATATATATATATATATATATATATATATATATATATATATACAAAATCGACATCACTTCTGGGTGTGATGTGGAGGTGCCTTAAACCTGTAATCTTTCTAATCGCCAGCAGGGGGCAACTCCTCTGCTTTCAAAACAATTGTGTGAAAGTTTATGGGAAAATGGCCACCGACCGCTTTACTCTCTGACCCCAGAAATCACAGAGTTTTCTCTACTTTCAAGTTCTGCTGAATAAAACTCTCAAATGATGTTTCTCTTGAAATCAGACAATATAAAGGATGTTCTTTACTCTCTTTTTCTGAGCCTGGTTGCTCCTGAGATTTCTTCCTGTTAAAAGAGAGTTTTTTCTTCCCACTGTTACCAAGTGCTCCCTCAGAGGGGGGTCACCTGATTGTTGGGGTATATAAATAAAATAACTGAAATGAATTAAATAGATGAGAGGGTGGTACATCGACACATTTGCAGTGAGGAAGCAGTTGTTGCCATGCGGAGTTTTGAATTTGTAGTTTCCTTGTTTGAGGTCTTTATGAGTTCTTTATTCAACTTAAAGCTTTGCTGCTTTAAGTTGATTTCCATGATATTCCTTTAGATGCTGCCTGTTTGTCTTCCAGTGTTCCCTGAGTGAAGGTAACCTTGTTCCCTTGTATAGTTGTATTTAGTGTCTAGTTTCACTTCCTTTGTCATTTTACTTAATTAGCTCTTAATAAGCTCACTTTCAGCTCTGTCAGCCAGAGTATTTAAGCCCTCTCTTTCCTTTTACTTCTTGACAGAGCATCTGTTTTCCATCCACTGTGGTCTGTCTGTTTTAAATTCTGGTTTCCTTTGCCTGTGGACTTTTGTATTCTGTGGATTTTTCACCAGCTTTAATAAAGGACTCGCTTTTAGTTATTCTGTCTGTCAGAGTCTGCATTTGGGTCCTAATCCTGCAACCCTTGACAGTGGTGGTGAGAAAGCACAGATAGAGTTGTCGGGCAGCTTTAAGAAAGCAGATGTGGTATTTTTATTACAGGATGAGTCAAACCCTGAGCTGCATACAGCACTGCTGTGTTTCACAACATAGTTATTCAGGGTTGGACCATATGGGTCTTGGCATTTTATTAAAAACGGAATATCTTTCCTGTTTCTGTCATACATCCTTAATGTGACCACAGCTGGATCTTGTAATATTATACGAGGAGCTTTTATTACCTTATGAAAAATATTTGGTCACGCCTGCATTTTTATTTTTTCCATTGGAGAAAACATACTAAAAAATAGCATCACAGAATAACCTGATTTAGAGGCTTCAAGTATTGGGATTAGCCTTTGATAACACAGAGGTTAATCTTTAATTGAAAAGGAATCCGTGCAGTTTTATTAGGTGATAAACGCCTCCACCCAAGGCTGTAAATGTTCTGTGGGACGGCCAGCACAGACCACTCCTGTCCTGTGCCTACCACTGTATTGTTCTGTATGATGCAGAGCAAACTAATAGAATAAAGAATAAACTGTGAATCACAGCATGATTCAACATGGCTTTTAAACAGACACTAAATCCTCTTTTTCAATAACCTAGTGCGTGTTGCTGAAGCCTGAGGTCAGTATTCAGTAAGCGAGAACCTTTACGGTGAAACTCACAAACTTCAGGAATTTAAAGACGTTTCTTTCACTGAATAAAATTATCCTGGTTACTATGCAACAGTTCATCCTGTCTCAGCCACAGGTTGAGCCACTATTTCACGGATGGCCACAATGACACAGTCACAGTCTATTAGTCACGGCATGCTTCCCGCAAACTCTGAGACACCTCATGCCACACCTAGCATGGGTTAAAAACGGGATGTGTGTGTGTAACCCATTACTTACAGTCTTTGTGCTTTGTAAAATGATAATGTGTAAAAAGAAGAAAGAAGCCTGGAAGGTTAATCAAAAACTACAGTACACGAGTAGGTGAGGATACTAGAGCCACAGTTCATATTGAGATTTTCTGATATGAAATGTTGTTGTGGATGCTGGTTTATACCTGCTTTCCTTGAACACATATATTTTATAATTTTTTATTCATTTATGACGCAAGAAAGAGCTGTAAAAGTGGCACAACAACAACTAAACAAAGGCAAATGAAGTGTCAACAGCTGATTCAATAGCCTGTCGCTTGTAAGACTACCTTTAGCTGAAATAACTTGAAGTCATTCTTTTCTGTGTGACCTTATCAGCCTCTCACATCACCGTGGATGAATTTTGGCCCACATCCCTTGTGTTGTCCTCGGGTCAAAAATGACCCCTAGGTGAATGGCAAACAAGTATATGGGAATCCCGAGGACAACACAAGGGTTAAATCATTACTTCCATTCATTGAAATTTGCAGGCATTCACTTATGCATAGCTCTCTCAAACTTTGACAGTAAGACAGCCTCACATTTGACTCCACGTTTGTGTACAGAGATGTTCGTGGTTGACTGAGTGACTGTAAGGTACCCTGTGACTGTAAAACAAGCTCAGATCATCCCTCCTACACCACCGTGCTCGACAGTTGGTATCATTTTGTGCTAATATGCTGTATTTGGTTTGGGTCAGATATCGCTTCTTTGGTCTCGTCTGTCCAAAAGGACCTTATTCTAGAAGTTTTGTGGTTGTTTGCAAACCTAAAACATGCTGCCATGTTCAGACTTTCTTTTGGCAGCCCTTCCTACAAGGCATATTTGTTCAGTCTTTTTCTAAATGTACTGTCCTGAACATTTAACATTTAGCATGCTAACTGAAGCCTGTGGAGTATGAGATGTAGTTCTTGGGTTTTCTCTAAACATTGTGTGGTCTAAAATTGGGGTGAATTTGCCGGGTAGATGTAGCATGAACCCGAATGCTCCAAACGAGAAAACTCTCAAATCATCTGCTTTAATAGAAATGGCCACACTCGCTGATGATCAGATAATCAAGTGCATTTGATTAGCAGCAGCTCTGTGCTACTTAGCTCCTTAATTAATTAGGAGACAAGGATGTACAGGTTTTTCAAAGGAATGCAAAGAGTCGTGTGCCAATTTTTTCAACCTTACTCACAATAATATAGAAAGAAGGAATGAGTTTACAGCAAATACAAATATGATTCTTGTCAAGTCTATTGTTATTCAAAGTCAGGATTCAAACTTAATGAATACTAAATCAAAACATGGCAACAAGTAGCCTTGTAACACTGTAGCAAGACATTTTTATGTTGTTAAAAGTTGCTGTAATTACACAAATGGTCACCAAGAAGTGTATTTTAGATGAGCTGTGTTATTTCTATTATTTCTGCCTTTTTTTCTTCTTTTATTTCCTACACCAGGTGTTTCTGGTAGCTTCTGCCTGCATGCACGTCCTTATTCTGTCTGTAAATACGATACCTCATGTTTACATTAACAGTTGGCTCACATCCACGTACACAGTCTTTAAGGTCAACAATAACATAATAGCTTTTGGTTGAAAATCAACAAAAAAGTTGTATAACTTTGAAATTATGACTCTTACAAGTGTAGTGAGTATAACCAACACATGGAAAACACCATATAAAGATTTAACATATATCACATTTGACCGCTGAGCTCTCCGTCACGGTCACCAGACTGTTCTGAAGGTCAAAGTGATAATAATGCTATATAAAGCTATTTAAAACCATGTTGTATTGTTTGTACTGGCAACATTTAGGCAATGATGCAGGTATATGGGGATTCTAAATGTCACATTATAGTTTGCATCCAAATAACGAGTCACATTTTACCTGATTTCACATATTTTTTTCCAAAAATGTGTCGAGAGAAAGAGCACGAGGTGCCTAGTTAGTTAGAAACATACTGTAGTACAACATTTTATAATACACTCAAGTTATTTATGTCCACTTATTTATTTATCAGTACCTTTTATTCATTATCTACTCCTACATAATATTTATATAGAAAAAAATAATACTATCCCTCAAAAGTAAGAATGAGCTGCCTGGGCGGAGGTTTGCGCTCCTGGAGTGCTTCTTGTTTTTGTGTTTTCATTTTATCTTGTAAAGCTCCTTGAATGACTGCGGTGTTTGAAAGGTGCTATTATAAATAAACTTGTCCTGTCTTGCCTGCAATCAACTTTTATTTAAGCAGACTTTATTGTTGTGAGTGTAAACTAAAACGCCACAGGAATGTTTGCTTGTTTTAACTGCCCAGCACTACACTGCATGTTTCTTTACATTTAGGGAACAATAGTTCCCATATGATTGAATAATTTCACTTTAAATTAAGTTCCTTCTTAGCTTAGACTAACGTTAAAGCCTGAACCGTTCCAGCGACTATAGCAATTTTGAGGCTCGCCGAACAACAAAACCCTGCTAACATACACTAATATCTGGCTTTTATCCTCAGCAGGAAAGGGTACAGTCACAATTCTTTCCTGTCTAAAGTGACTCCACAGCCTCTGTATTTCTACAGAAATTGGTAAATGGCCTGTATTTATATAGCGCTTTACTTAGTCCCTAAGGACCCCAAAGTGCTTTACACTACATTCAGTCATCCACACACTGGTGATGGCAGCTACATTGTAGCCACAGCCACCCTGGGGCGCACTGACAGAGGTGAGGCTGCCGGACACTGGCGCCACCGGGCCCTCTGACTAACACCAGTAGGCAACGGGTGAAGTGTCTTGCCCAAGGACACAACGACCGAGACTGTCCGACCCGCGCCTCGAACCGGCAACCTTCCGATTACAAGACAAACTGCCAACTCTTGAGCCACGATCAAAATTGTACGTAGGGGCGGCTGTTGCCTCCATCAGTACCTTCTACAACCCTCTATGATCCCAGCCACAAATTCCATATGTCCTTGTTAAAGCAGTGCTCAAACATTGTTGGGTCTGAGTGAGGCTGAAGGAAAACACAGTGAGAATATCTCCTGTAACATGGTCACTGACCTTCATGCTGTATTGTGTCATTTACTGACCCTGCATAAGGACATGGCTAGAAAATAAACAAGAAGCTGGTGGAAAAAGGAGTCATTCACCTAGGAAGTGTGTTTAAGAAAGCAGGTACATGCCCATCTGAGGGTTAAAGGGGGCACTGGCATATTTAAAAAAACAACAGCACTCCCTTCAAAATGTTTAATCCTTCCATTCTTAAACCACGCTTACCATGTATATAACTGACGGTGTTAATAATGAAAGACTGGCTACAAAACAGAGAAAAACTGACTTGATTCTTCAGGATGTTGCTGCTTCATTTTTTCCCCTTTGTTCACCATCCTGTCCTATAAAATTCCACTCTGACTCTGATTCAGTCCAGAAGTGATTCAGACTCTGAATAAGCTCACAATCACCAGGTGCATGCATATGGTATGTTTGCTGTTGCATGAGCATTCGTTTGCACATTCTTGTGTGCGTTGAGAAGAGCAGCCTGTGCACCGGGGGGTGAATTTCATTAAGATATTCCATTTCACCTCAGCTGTAGAGGGAAGCAATGATGGTAATTAATTCAGATCTGCTATCGAATTAAACACAGATTGCTCCAGATTTAATTGGGGGGTAATTAATTGCTGCTCTGATTAAGGGTGAATCAAAGATACAGTGCGTGCATTCTGCTGGATTCATTTAAACATGTGAAAGATGGCTGTAGCTGATATGCAGCGCCAAGTGCTCTGTGCTGTCAGCGACAGCCATCGATTTCTTCCCTGCCGATAAAATGTGCGTGTGCGAGTCACTCTTCTGGGGGCTGGAGCTGTCAATGAGATGAGTGGAAAACCTGTCAGGCAGTGAGGTGTCACTTAGATACCGCCATGGCCTGAGGTAATTCTGAGTGAGAAATGGGCTATGTCTCTGCTGGATTTCACCGCCGTCCTTCAGCCATTAGAGATGAAAGAGACTTCCCTTTGTGTGTTTCACTGCCCTCCAACAGTGAATTTTCCTCTTCAGGTTTTCATACACGTGCACGCCACTGGGAAACATTTAAACTTGATTAATTCCCGTGAATTTGTTAGCTTCCAAATGGTATGGCTTCCATGAATATTCAAACAATCCTTTATTTCTTTTTAATTTAAAGATGTATCGCTAGAATGTAAAATTCATATTCAAGGTGAGAATTAGTCACATGTAAACTAGCAGAACACAGATGAGCTTAGAAAGTAAAATGTGGTAGCTTAATTCGAGTGTGTCTGCCACAGCGCAGAGCCCAGGGGCCGTCACACTCAAATTAATAAAACAAAATAGTGGGTTGTGCATTTCAACCAAGCTACCAAATCAACAAATTGCGTGCACAAATTTTCTGAAGAAATAAGCATTTCGAAGGCTCTGTTTTGATCATTGTCTCCAAGAAAGTAGCATCCTGTATCCTGATATCTGGACATGAATGTGCAGAATTTGTAGGAAAAGCAATGTAAAAGAGAAAGCTTTCACAGGGCTCTATAAGAATTAAGAGGGTGCGTATGAACTATTAGCCGCTAATTGAACACACTGGATTACCAAATCATCATTAAGTGAGAAAAAAGACTGAAGAAGTATGACTTGTTTAGAAGGGTGGCGAGGAGATGCCTATTTCCTCTTAAGAGAACATGGCAGCACAGCTTATCTTTGCAAAGCTCTGTATGAACAAACCATAGGACTTCTGGAACAATGTTCTTTGGACAGATGAGAGCAAAGGTGAGGTTTTTGGCCTGCATCATGTTTGGAGGCAACCAAATACAGCATATAACAAACACCTCACTGTAATTTTTTGGCTCAATAGTGTATGTTTTTCTTGAATCCACTCAGGTCACAGTTCAAAAATCACTGTAAACGTTTCCTGAAAAGCACCAGACTGAGTGAAAAGCACTAACTGAACCTCATCTGACATCTCAAAGCTCAAAGCAGCAATTACAGGTAAAAATGGCAATCGTTATCAGCAAGGTACACTTCGTTCATGTTGATTTTCACCTTTGTGAAAGAGACTCGTTGATGAGTGATACTGATCCCTGTTTAAAATCTCTGTGTTTTTCACATGGACAGGCAGAGATAATGACTGTGCAGCTATGGGTATGAACACGCATGTTGGCATTTCCGGGAAAAACAGCCCGCAATCAAGCCCGAAACACTGACTCATCAGCATACTGTAGGGAGAGAAAGACAACGAGAGAGTAAGGAGGAAAGCTTAAACTTGTGCTTTCTTCTGCACATTTATCATTTCTTCATGTCAGGTATTATCCCAGTGAAAGCATGCAGAACTTTTCAAAGGGTTTACCACAGTCCCCAGTGTAGATGTCGGCATGCTTTTCCAGCTGTGGAGGCTGGATATTTAGCTACAGTTGTGGAATAAGTTGAGCTGCTTCTTTTACCCGCTGCGGGGAGGGCGGTGGCGCACAGAAGACTTACCGAGCTGTCGTTATTCTTCTCCTTAGGAGCAGCATCTGATGCTGATCTGCCATACAAGGCCAAAGAATGTCAGATATTGGGGGAGGGGGCAGGGAGTGTATAAAGAAAGCTCTCTTGCCTTCAGGATGCACGCATTTACTCTGCACGATTTTGAGCTGACAACCACATGCGCGCGCAGATACACACACACACGGAAATATTGAAGAATCAACAGTTCCCAGGCCACAGGAGGTGGAAGCTATGCAAACTCAGCTGCTTTGACTTACAATAAGAAAGTAAGCTCCTTGGCTTAACCACAGCCTGAGCAAAGATCCAGTTTCTTTTCTTGCAGAAAGCTGAGTTGAGACCTTAAAGTGCCGGAGGTAAATACATGGCTGCTTGTACTTTGCCTTATTATGTAATTTAAAAATAAATAAATAAATCTGCACCAAGGCTGCAGAAGTGCTATAAACCTCGAGGGCTTTAGGGACTTTTTTATATTAATAATGACGAGAAGTGAGAGTTAAGTAAATCTGTCCAGCCTAATGACAGGCCAGTTTGTGCTTTTGGACAGTGTTGACCTTTGTGAGAATCAAAACTGCAGCTTCCTGCCAAAACGCAGGAAGCTATCGTTTTAGCTGTGCACTAATTTAGACTGACACACTGACTCAACATGGTTTGCAACTGTGAGAAAAGTATGGACTGTACACTTGATCTAATTGAAGTTCCCTCTAATCTGACCTTATTTAGAAGGAAGCGTAAGCCCGACACAGATGCTAGAGCTGCTTGAACTCACTCAAACAGGCCCTTGTGATTCTACCAGATGCATTGCAGATGTATTACATTGTATTTTGAAAGCCTCCCAGAAGCAGCTCTCTGCTCCCGTTTTGCTAAAAATATCCTACAAATCTGGGAATGTTTTCAAGTGCTTTAGACCGGCATGCAGGGTAAAGGGTGACTAATTTTTTTAAAAAGAGAGAGACCTTACCCTCAGGCCAACTAAGCCTGAGGCATGATGTTAACACTGTGACAATCAGTGACACCCAACAACAAAGAGAAACCTCCTGACTCGTGAATTACTACAAAAAACCCCAAAAACATTTATTACATGTTTCAGATTTTGTTGAAAGGGTGTCAGCAACGTCCTCTTAAACTGTATCATTCAGTCATTAGCCAGCTTCATCCTGTTGATTTTTCCATGTACCCTCTTCAGGTTCTCGACGTACATTTTCTGCCTGGATACAGCTGAGCGGCTGGCTAAAGTCTTAATTTACCCGTTAGCTGTACTATAGTCACACTTACAACAGTCAGGGTTTGAAGGGTGTTGTGCAATAAGATGGCTTTAAACATCAACCTGAAGTGTGGCTATTTGTGTTATCTAATCCAAACTATGACCAGTTTCAGTTTTGCTCATAGATCATGTAAATTGAGCTGTTTAACAAGGAAAAGAAACAGTAACACTTTATAATACGTCACGCAACTCAAGGCAATTTCCCTGTAATTGAATGGAATGTTAGCATTAGCATTAGCATTATTTAAAATTGCAGTGTAATTACATTTACATACAAATACTTGAAGTTAGGTACACTAGAATAAGAAAGATTTTTACAGGAAGTAAAGAAGAAATTAAACCGTAAGTAAACCTAAATAGTACATAAGTAATTTTAAGCAAACTTCTAACATATTCAGTACTTTTCCAGGTGTGGACCATAATATGGAAAAGAGCCAAGCGTCACACTCACTGCCATAATTTTAAGAACAGTGTAAGTAAAAAAGGACAAGCCAGTAATAGAAATCCATCGTGCACATCAACATAATGAATATTAAAGATCGATGTAAAAAAATTATAGCATGCTGTTACGGAAGCGTAAAGCTGCCACCCAGGCAAAAGAAAAATACAAGTGTATCACGTTATAACGTGAAAGGTTTATTGTTCTAACAAGATACTTTTCCTGTTTGTACAATATACTATCATGTTTGTACAATATACTTTTCACGTTTGAACAACATAATATCACGTTATTACAATATACATAATTATCACGTTCGTACAATATAGGATCACGTTCGTACAATATAAATATTATATTGTACGAACGTGATAGTATATTGTACAAACAGGAAAAGTATCTTGTTAGAACAATAAACCTTTCACCTTATAACGTGATACACTTGTATTTTTCTTTTGCCTGGGTGGCAGCTCTACGCTTCCGTATGCTGTTGATGTAAGATGGAAAAATACAGTTTTTCTGCAAGATTACCAGGTAATTGCGCACTACTTACAATGAGTTACACCATAGTTAGATACGGTCTGCTTTCCTGTAAAATATCTGGACGTTAGGCAAGGTTAAAGCACTCGATATTACGGCTCAGGCCCTAAAACAATCAGCATACTTATGATGTAAAAACGTGAAGTATTGTTTGTTTTCTTCTAAATAACCAGGAAATTATGCATTATTTAAAATTACTTACGCACCACTAACATGTACATGCAGTATAATTATTTCTTTATTCCTGTAAAAACCTGAGTTGTAACCCTTTTTTTTAATCTTACACTGTTTGCTGAATTTTCTCCTCATTACCTCTGAATTCTTTCAAAGACACTTTCTGCCGCAGTACACAGAGCAGAGGTGTTCAATACGCCTGGTCAGCCATTCTTCTTAATATTCTCAGAATTTGTCGTATGGAAGTCCACCTTAAGAGTCAATGATTAAGCTGATTCGTGCAACAGATGGATTATTGGATTTATCTGCAGTCCGACCATTTGGTTTATCTAAGCCACAGTCAAACACCGTCTTACTGAAACAGGCTCTGGTCAATTTTCTAAATAAAAGACTCGAACAGACGAAACAGTCAGCTTGTGAAACTCTCCCAGTGTGATATGAAGCCATGCAAAGGATGGAACAAAACACACACACACACACACACACACACACACACACACACACACACACACACACACACACACACACACACACACACACACACACACACACACACACACACAGACTAGTCCAAATGTTAATGATTTCCTTATGTATAGACTGAAGCTCTTTTGTTTGCTGCAAACAGTCTTTTTGTTCATGCAGGTTTTAGATAAGCGGTCCACCTAGACCTCGTGAGACTGGACTGGATGCTTCAGTGCTGTTGTGTTATAATTCTGAAGAGGCTCTCTATTTTTAAATTTTGATTTGATAAGACCATTTCCTGCCATTTCTCAGATCTCTATCTGAGGACGGAGAGATTTACTCTTTGTGAAAGCTCAGCCAAGTGTCTCCTGAGCAAAGAGCTTAACGTTGTTTAGTTTGGCTTTACACTTGTGGGTCTGCTATGGACAGAATTTGGAGATGTTTGAGGCCGAAGTAAAAATAGCCAAGAGCTAAAGGGGTCAAATTAGAACCAGATTAAAACAATACTTCGAACCCAGTTCTTTCAAAGGGTTCTTGCACACCATAAAGTTTGTGATGGTCATGTAGGAGCTAGCACTGCCATAACTGGTACTAGCACCAGTCTGCTAAAGAGTGTGCATAGAGCTCACCGTGAAACATGGAGCACATGAAGGCAAAATGTGGGATTTATATAAATAAATCTCATACTGGATGAAAAGATACAGCAACAATCACATGAGAGCTTTAAAGAAGAAAACAGGGATAGCTGTGATCTGAACGGGCATGTTCCCTAATGTGATTTAAATCAAAGATGATGGGAGTGTGTTAAAGCGGAAGGCAGCGCAACAAAAAAAAACCCTCCAGGAAATAACAGCTGAAAAGCATCATCTGCTCAAAGACATGCAAAACATCTCAACATCATGCCCAAGAGGCTCCAATCTGTCCTCCAAAATATGAACTAAATATGTCAAATGTAAGGTTTCATTTGATGTACTTTTATTGCAGTTCTTTCTTAAATCTGGACTTATTCAAATTAACTGGCTTAATTAGTTTTCTGCTTTGGCCAGAGCATTTAAATTGGACACGGCAGATATGCAATCCCTTAAAATCTCTCACATTTGTAGATGTTTATTGTCATTATCTTATTCTCATTGTGATGACAAACCACACATGGTGATCTCCACACCTCACCACCAGCTGATTCACTTTAGTTTAGTCAGAAATACAAGTCAGAACATCACACCTTCCAATGTTTATATGGCGTGCACACATATTAACACTGCAAGTTCAAATTTCTGTTTTATGTGATATTAATACATCTTTCTTTGTTTGAGTTACCTGGGGTTTGGCGTCTCCTCCTGTCTGGCAAAAGGTGTGTCAAAGGGCTGGGAGAGCTGAAGTGCCACTACAGCCTAATCGGATGAAACCACATGCTTCATTGCTGTGGGGGGTATCTTGAGTTTAGTCTATTGAGTTGACCTCTTTTATTGGTCTGCCTGTTTAAGTTTTGGTTTCGTTAAATATCTTTTCATACTTTTGGGTCAATAAAACCCCTTTTTGAATTAAACACCTGTGTCCTTTATGCTTCACTGCTTGGTCCCTGACACTCATCTTTCACCTCCTCCAGCACTTCCTCCTCACCTCAAGCCTCATCTTGTAAACTCAAGTCAGGGCTCAAACGTGCATAAACATGCTTGTTTATTCCCGATATTGTCGCAGTTACTAATTGTCAGCAGATCAGACATGTCTCTGGATAGCTAACAACGAGCCGGCTACACAACAATAGCTGGCTACAAGCTAACAACATGCAAATCTGTTGCAGTCCACAAACACAGAAATTCACAGCCACTGCTTATACATTGTTTTGTAAACAGTGGCTGTGAGTCCAGTCAGGATATCTAGTGCTTAAAGTATATTAAGGCGCTGTATGAATGTATTATTAAATGTAGCCTGCAGCTTAGCTTCGATTGCCCAGTGGAAACAGAAAAGCACTGTATAAATGTCATTCCAAATGGCCAGTCCACTTACACATCTGACCAGTAAAGGTTTGGCCGAGCCAGTAAACCCTGAGATTACAACCCTTTATTGCAAAATGAATTGAAGTGTAGTCTGTAATCCTTGGTGGCTCCGTTGTGTAGTGGTTTACACATCTAGCTTCCCAGTTTGATTCTGGGACGGACATCCAGTGTGAAAATCTGCCAAACCAAACACGCCACACGCTGTGGCGAATGCTTGTGAATAAGCTGAAAGTAGCTCTACTCTGTCATTCTTAAATTCACTAAAGGTGATCTAATGATGGGTTTTCTTTAATAATGTGGCCCGATCAAGTATAAGATCACAATCATTACCTGGATAACAGGGACTGCTTGAGGGTGGGATTTTCACACCAACACTCTCATACTTGAGGTCTCATTTGGTGGTACTGTTTCCTGTCATTCATCACACATCAAAGCATCAATCTGACAGTCAATGAGATCATACAAAGAAGCTGTGGGCCACCTGAATCAGTGACTGATATTACACATTAATGCAGTCGATCCTGACTGCAGCCATTTTCATATTAACACCTGTAGCAGCACAGGCTTACCCGATAATCGAAAGGCAGTTAATCCCAGTGGATCCTGTTAACCTTACTCCCACACACACACACACACATACGCCCCCACCCATCCTGAACCCCTGGCCATGTTAATTAGATTGCAGTCTGTTTAGTGGAGAGAGTTTTTAAGAGCCATCCGGAGCTCCAGTAAGCGCCTGTTGTGGCGCTGCAATGTTAACAGTCCTGGATTAGTGAGACAATGGAGGTGGTGCTGGTATCAAGCTGTGAGGAGGCAGAGTTCACAGATGGGATCAGCATAGCTGCGGGGCTGGGCTGCACACACACCGATGCACTCACAAAGGACACGAGTTCAGTCTCAATGCTAGATATGAAAAATCTACACCCACAGCACACACTGCTGTTTCTGTTTTTGCACATTTAAGCTAGCATCAATCACAGCGCCACGTTGCTGAATCACAGATAAAACTGTTATAGGCTCTGACACACACCCAGACTGTACACACGTATGTTATCTAATCCATTCTTTACAGACACCAGCTCCATTGTCAGGTATCGCATTATCACGTTGCGCAATCGCAGACAGAAACCGTTCTTGATGTAACATCCTTAAGCTAAACTCCAACCCTCAATCTGTACAGTTCACTGAGAACATTCTGTGTGTGTGTGTGTGTGTGTGTGTGTGTGTGTGTGTGTGTGTGTGTGTGTGTGTGTGTGTGTGTGTGTGTGTGTGTGTGCCTGACTCACTGCGGGTGAGTCGATGATCTTGGAATGTCCTTTTCTATGGTGCCAGATGCTTTTGATGTTGGCAAAACGCTGTGGTTCAAAATAATCGACAGATAAAGTAGGACTAGAGCAGCCTGAGGGCACACAACTATTGAAGGATAAACTTTGAAAAGCCAAACAGAAAGAGATACCAGCAGATAAGCAATGCTGTAAATACTAGCACATGCAAGGAATGTGTGACCATGGACCAGAAAAATGACAGATGAACGATGGGGAGATATTATTACAATGCTGATCATGCTGCGTGCCAAAAAAAGAAAGAAATCCACCACCCTCAACCCACAACGTACACGACACCTTCTCACGCATTTCTGTCTAATATGTGTCAGCCCGTTTCATCGCTGGCACAGCTTTCTAGAGGGTAATTTGATTGGCGCACAGGCTTTAATCATGAGTTACCTTGCACCCAGCAGCTGGTGAATTTATAATCAAATGCGGTTAAAATTTATTTACAAATGAGCCTTTGGGTTTTATTAGGCTGCATAAGCAGCCGGGTTAGGTGTGCCTCATTATAAAATGACACAAACAGAGGAGGTCAGATCATTTCACAAAGGAATTGTGATCATATTTCTGTCATTGGCTGCTCTTGCCGTATTCATAGGCGTGCCTGACAGCCAGTAAAACCAACAAAGTAATAGCTTTGACGCTCGTAGAATATAGTTAAAGCCATATATCATGTACCGTAGTATTTAAATTAGAATATACAGAGGCTTAAAAGCTTAAACCAGCAAACTGAAAGCAGATTTGTCCTTCCCACGGTGTCAAATACTGTTGCTGGTGTATCAAAGGTGTCCTTGGGCGCAGGTGCTTTGAGCACAGTGCCTCACTCCCTGTTTCTCACATACTGACACACTAATGTACCCCTGGGCGTCACATTTAGGCTACGTCCACACTAGCCCGGATAGATTTGAAAACGGTGTTTCCGACTGAAAACGCTCCGCGCCCACACTAGCGTTTTCAGTCGTTTTCACAAAGTTGTGCGTCCACATTAAAATGGCCCAAAACGCTTACGTTCCAGTCCTGCACATGCGCAAAGCAAGTGAGAATTAAAGAATTAGAAGAAAAGCTATCTGGAGCATGTACAAACTGATATTAATCTTTTTTTTTAGGGCTGTCAAAATTGAGAGCAATCAAAACAACTGCTGCCCTTCGCTATCTTTGTTTAATTGGTCACATGACTGCATCACATGACTAAAATGCGTCATCGTTTAGAAAGTCTGCATTTTTGAGTGTCCACACTGCGCCGGGGCAGCTCCTTTTTGAAATGTATTCGTTTTCAAGAGCGTTTCTCCTTAAGGAAAACGCCGTCTCAGTGTGGACGGGAGGCCAAAACGGAGAGAAAACGATGCGTTTTCAAACTGCATTAGTGTGGACGTAACCTTAAATGCACTGGGTAAGCTTTGTTTTTCAGTGATCAGGAGGAATGTGATGAGAATCACAATCGTCTGTCAGTTTTAATCAGTTTGTTTTTAGACCCTAACCAGCAACAAGTAAAAAACCTAACCCATGATATGAGCCAGTAAAAACCTAAAATATGTTTTTAAAAAACAAAGCACCTTTACATAGGACACCAATTATGGCCTCCTGGCTGACAAATTTGTGATCACCCTCCCACCCCTCTGGAGAACAAGACCCTCGGTGAGTGTGGCAGGGAATACAGGATATTGCTGAGTACAGGGGCTGCAATACAACATTTGTGGACTTGGGAAGTTGGGGCGGCACACTGGTAGAGGAAGTAAATTGCTTCTTTGTACACATTCAGCTCTTTCCTACTAGTACCTACTCAACTCGACTGGTTTGCCACAGACTAAATGCCAACGATTGGCTAGTCAGTGGTGTCACTTGATAAGTCATGAGAGCGACTCCTTCACGAAAATTAAAACTGCCCTTATTGAAACTCGATAACGGTAATCCCCCCGAGACTAGGGATGGGTACCGGTATCCGGTTCTGACATAAATGGTAGTAACCAGACCGAAAAGCAGCGCACATTTCGGTGCTTTTTTTCCCTGAGATGTCATACACTTTGGATTCTAGCCAATCGTTTTACCTTTGCAAGCGTAGTAGGCAGGCCCAGGTACGTATGTTCTTTTAGAGCAGAGCTACAGATTAAAAATGCCCAAAGCGAAGCGGTAAAAAGTCTGGCTGTACTTCACAGCAAAAGATGCAAACTCAGCAGCCTGCAACAAGTGCTTTAAGGTGATACTGTGCAAAGGAGGTAACACCTTGAATCTGATGAAACACCTAGCGATGTATAGCATTTTGTTAAAAGCTGAGAAATGCGAGACCTCACACCGAGCACATCTACTGCGGGTGTGGTGCCTGTTATCGGACCCGGAGTTAGCAACATCCCCCAAAAACCCGAAGAGTAAAGTCCTGGCCCGTAGCCCTGCCAGTGTAGCAGAAATGATGAGGATGATGATGCAGCAGCAGCCACCGTTCTTCTCTGGGCGAGTAGCTTAATGTTGTCCGTGTGTAATTTACGTTGAGGCTAACCACGTTATTAAATTAATGCATGTAAAGTGAACTAGCAAACACCATCGTAGTTACATGCGGCTGTCTTCTTGTTTGATGGCAGATGCTCCCTTCACCCTGGCCAAAAAGGCTAAAATGACCAAAGAAAAAGTGGGAAACAGATAAACATGAGAGGTTTCTAGACAAAATTGGTGTTTTAAGCACTGCTTCCAGCCAAGAGTGAGACCATATATGCCCTATAGCTGCAGAAAAGGCTAACATTGTTATCTTTTTACAAAAAAACAGCTGAACATGAGTGTTCTCCATTCTTTAAGCACCGGTTTGAGCACCGTTTAAGCACCGGCACAGTTTCAAAAGTACCGGTTTGGTACTGGTATCGGATAAAACCTAAACGATACCCATCCCTACCCGAGACTCCAGAGCCCACACACTAAAACTACAAATACACGAAGACGGGTCTGACAGGATTCCAGGCAAGGTTCTAAAAGCGTGTGCAGACCAGTCATCACATGTCTTCACCAGTATATTCAACTACTCTGTCGCAGGCCTTCATCCCACCCTGTCTGAAATCTGCAGCCCATGTAGCTGCAATTGCTATAGGCAAAGCTTTCATGTGAGGGCCATGAGCAGGGTTTTTGTAGAGTGGAAAACTGTTCTTTTCCAGGCTCAAATGAATGCACAGCATGCATCTTCAATGGCTTTAGAAAAAACCAATTGGATGCACAAGGTTGAATTTAATTTAGATTTTCCAGCGTAAACAGGATTTAGTTGACAGCATTCATTGGATTGACCAATACTCAACATAATGAAAAAGTCAAAGGAACTCAGTTTATTTATTAACGTAAGCTGTGAAGGTCTCTTGGAGCCATTTCTTCTAAACAACTGTAGACTCATCAGTTCAAACTGTATGTAAGTACAAGTCATGGATGTTCTGGAAGGAGACACAAAATGTCACTATCTGAGGAAAGAAAATTAGTTAGGATGGGACCACCAAGCCTCAAGTCTGCCATGAACTGGAAACTACTGGAATCCTAACAGTAAAACTCTAGTAAAACTCAATTTGTGTCCACAGTAAAGTGAGTTTTATATCGCTATGGACTGAGAGAGTTCCAACCAAGAAAGTAGGCCCTGCTCCAACATCGACACCTTCAAGCTCGACTGAAATTTGCAGCTGCCCGCGTGGACAAGCCAAATGGCCTGTGGAGAAAAGTTTTATGGTCAGACAAATGAGATATTTAGCCAGTGGTACTGATGCATTGCACAAAAGTGTGTGGAATAATGAGATAGACTCCAAATGCTTCAAATTCACATCGGTTCAACAGATAGACGGTTGAAACATGGACACAATTGCGTATTTCAACAGAACAATGATCTTAAACACGTCTTAAAACCAAAGCAAGCTGGCTTCCGGGATGACCTGCCCAAAGCACCAACCTCAACCCAATCGAAATATTGTGGAATCTGCTTAAACACCACATCAGTGCCAGGTAACCAACTAATTTAAATGAATATCAATTCTGGTCAAATATATATCCAGAATTATCCATCCAGAGTTTTTTACCCTGAGTGGATCAGAGATGATCCAACCTGGAAAAAGGACTTTCTCACAAATCACCCTCAGACAGTGACACTAACTGAGAATGTGTTCTTTGCAAGGCTGTGTGCTGAATCCACTGCTATTGGCCTTTACACCCATGACAGCAACTCGGGCCATCCCAGTAACACCATCATCAAATTTCAAATGACACCATGGCCACTGTACTCATCAGCAGAAGGGGATGAGTCTGCCTACAGAGAAGAAATCCTGAAAGTGTCAGCCTGAAGTTCAACAAACAACCTCACACTGAAGAGAAAAGAAATCATCTTTGACTTCAGGTAGAACAGCGAAACCCCGGCCTCTCGCTACATCAATTGCAATTATATGGAGAGGGTTCAAGCCCTCGAATTCCTGGGTACCTTCACCTCCGCTGACCTATCCTGGACTGTGACTTCAGCGGTCACTACATAGGCACAGCAGTGACTTCACTTCCTGAGTGCTCAGGAAGAACAAGCTGGGTTGAAAGCTGCTGGTGACCCTTTACTGCTGACATATTGCATCACAGTGTGAGGAGCAGCGCTAAGACAGAGAAGAGGGAGTGTGTGATCATCAACACACCAGCAATTTCTGGCTTGTGCAATATCCCAGAAAAATGCAATACTCCCTTAATGAGCAACATTGATCTCATATTACTAGAAACTCCGTGCAGTGTTGTCTATTACTGATAAAGTCGCTCAGTGGCCATGCTACTCCCTAGCATGGCTGTGATTTGTTACCTCACTTCTATCATATTTAGCAGTTTTAATTACTTTTTATAATTACTGTGCAAATCTTCTTAGTTTTACCTGCTCTGCTATGTATGCTGATATAAACTGTATAATGGCAACAAAAGGTTTCTAACTCTAATTCTTTGCTGCCTCTGCACCTCTGCTGCAGAAGACGCCAGCGCCATCTGACAAACAGAAAGGAAGCATTTGATGTCCTGACATGACAACACCCCTGATTTGCATGATAAAGCGTCACGCAAAACGCAAGTGAGGCTGATGGGAACGGTACGCTTTGAGCTGACGTGTCCGTAAAGCAAACTGATGAGCAAAGGTATTGACCAAACGGGGCTGGAAAAAAAATCTCAGAGGACTCAAACGAGATGGAGGGGGTTGGGGAGAGGAAAAGCGCGTGCAAAGATTAATGGCAGTGCATATTATTTTCTGCCAGTCAGTCAGTCGGACCTAATGACGAGTTCTGTGACCACTGATGTGACCGTGTTCTGGCTCTTGGGAGGCAGGAGAGTTTTATTTAGCAAACACAGGGCTGTGGTAGATTCGGTGTCTCGTTGAATTTCCTGTTTGCAGAGCACGCTCGCTCACATGATGGTGTTCCAGTGCTGAAAAAGGGACAACTTTTACTTACTGTGCAAAAGACAGGCAGAAAATTTCCATCTGGGTTTAAAAAAAACAGAGTTCTCAGTATCACAATGACTTCTTCAAAACATATTCTGTATTATTATGCTACATATGGACATAAAAGACAGAAACACTAGACCAGAGTGCTTTAGAATTACTTTTTCTACATGTGGACGATCAGAAAAACAAAACAGAAGAATTACCTCAGTAATCACTGTCACGTATACATTGTAAGTGCTATTTAATTTCACTGTAGACCACAGTGTTAGTTCTGACCTTTAGCTAGATCTTACACTGGACCCTTGAACCACCTCTAACAGAAGAGTTACATTACAACTAGGTTACTGATTTTACAGCGAGAGGACATAATCATTCATTCTATTAACTTGACTCTGCATAATGCCCTTTTCCTTATCTTATAGTACTGATAAATAGCAAGTTATTGTAATTAGAAACTTGTTTCCCCCCTATCCACACTCACATTGTGTTCTGTATTTGCTGTGGTACAGATGCTCAGTAAGTGCCCCAGTTATTCAGTTTTAATATACCGAGGAACAGCTTTTCCCCCCCGAGCTGTGGCCTCCATCCCCTCTCACACTAACTAGCTTGCACTGATAACAACTTTCATGACTGCTATTGCACCCTATCTAATCACTCTCATCTCTGCTTTTCGCGGATGATGTGGTTCTGTTGGCTTCGTTGGGTGATGGCCACCAGCTCGGTGGGAATGAGGATCAGCACCTCCAAATCTGAGGCTTGGTCCTCAGCTTGAAAAAGGTGAAGTGCCCTCTCAGGGTCAGGGACGAGTTTCTGACCCAAGTGGAGGACTTTAAGTATCTCGGGGTCTTGTGTAGGAGTGACAGGAGAAGGGAGCGGGAGATCGACAGATGGATTGGTGCTACGGCTGCAGTGATGCGGACGCTCTGTTGTGGTGAAGAGAGAGCTGAGCGTAAAAGCGAAGCTCTCAATTTACCGGTCGATCTACGTCCCTACCCTCACCTGTGGTCGCAAGCTGTGGGTAGTGACCGAAAGAACGAGATCGCGGATACAATTGGCAGAAATGAGCTTCCTCCAAAGGGTGGCTGGACTCAGGAGGGGCTGAGAGTAGAGGCGCTACTCCTCCACATCGAAAGGAGCCAGTTGAGGTGGTTCGGGAATCTGACGAGGATGCCTCCTGGGCGCCTCTTGGATTAGGTGTTCTGAGCATGTTCCACCTGCTCATTCCTCCTTCATTTTAAAAAACGTTGAGTCTTTTTGCACCAACAGCAAATAAAAAACACTTTCCGAAAGAGGTCTAAAGCAACAAATCAGACTCAGATTTCTGACTTCAAATGGCAAAGCGTACTGATTAAACCCACCAAATGTGTGATCAGAAGCCCGAGCTTGTGCTTGCTACCACTCAGGTTGCACGCCGCTCACGCCCAATGCTTTTAACATTTAAGATCCAGCTTTAGCTATTCGTGAATCAGGCGTGACCTTTTCACTGTTCTATATTTTTAGCTGCATTTCCTTGATAAAGCATTCTTGATAAAGCATTCTCAGCTGCCCCCAGAGGGCTGTTATGCAATCATTAGTCATCGTATAGTCTAGATTATCCTGTCATTTTGTTTTTCACACAGATGCCACAGACTCTCTTCCTTCCTACGGTGACACTGGCACGCCAGTGGTTTAAGCCCCCTGAGGATGTTTGCCCGGCTGTGGTTTCAGTACAGAAAACCAGTACAGTCTGAGGACAATGGAGGAGGTGATTAACAGGAGGTTGAGAAAGAAAAGACAGACAAGGCCAGACGGGAAAAACAGAAGGCCGAGTGCAGGGAACAAGACATGTGAATCATCGGGATGATTGTGATTAATAATTAAGTCAACGTCCTTTAAGCAGAATTATGTAGAGATGCTAAAGTATGCTTCAGGATTTCTCCATGTTTTATCTCTCCGTATGAATGCCCATCCCCCTCTTTTAGTTCCCTGCAGTGAGAGAAGGCAGGCTGGTGAAGTTGGGGGCAGGGCGACTCCCTCTCCCTTCCTTTCTGTCTCTGGAGCCCGTCGACAGCTGCTCAGGGAGGCCTGGAGCTGCTGCCCATGGCTGAGCAGAGCAGAGCCCCGGCCGTATCCTGGAAGACTCAGTGAAGAAGTCATGCGTGCTCACGGCCGCGAACTGGGTGAACCTGAAATTTAAAAAAAGAGGCCTGGACAAAAGAAGTCCTGGTGTTTACTCAGTCTGTCTGCCTGTGTTAATATTTGAGGAAACCCTGTGCGTCTGACGGAACGGGAGGGAGACGTGACACCGCTGTTTAAAGTCCATCATAAGTGACGGCCGCTTCCTGCCAAGGCCTGAGCAGTGATTACCCAGGTCGCACGGTTTGACCCTCGGGCTGTAATGGAAATCATCAAGTGGAACCGCACCCAGATCCTTGAGTAATGTATCTAGTGTCTTCCTGGAACTGCATTAGGCAAGTTTTGGGAAAGGCTGCATATCTGGCAACCGCAAGCTGAGAGAAATTCAAAAATTGCGTAACGGTGCTATTGTTAAAGAAAATGTTAATTATTTTCATAGCCAGCACTGAAATTTCAATCCTCCCTTTCACCTTTGAGTTAAATAAGCACAAATAAATTGCAGAAAATTACCCATATGTGCGGTTTATTATTCCATTTATTGAAGGCAGAGGAGGAGGTCCGAGTGGGGGGGCGGAGTGAGGGGCAAGCTGCTACCGAATGCAAATAAGACACTGAAGTGATCAAAGCCCAAATGATTAAGCTGGATCAATAAAAACGACTCAATTTAAAGAAGGTAGAGGGGGGGAAAAAAGCCTGGCCAGCAAACTTTCCGGGCCATCGATACGGATGACAGAAGTGAGAAATGACTCCGGGGCATCAAGGACAAAGGAGGCGACAGCTCTCCTGTGCATTGCTCTGGAGACGTGCCAAGGCCTGTTTTTGAAACCACCGTGCCATTTGCCTCGCAGCACCAGGGACAGGTGGGACGTGTCAAATAAACACCGAAGACATGTCAGGCAGGATGGTTATCATTTTTTCAAGGGTGTAAATTTAGAAGAACACATCTGCATCTGTGCTGAGAGCAAAGGTGTGTTCTGTGTTACATAAAATGTCGACTTTTTATTTGTGTAATCAGTCCAAGGGAAGGTAAAATACATATGGATTGTTTCATAGGTCCCCTTTCTATGGAAGCCTTAGCATGATTTTTGTTTTAGTGGTAGTAGTATAAGGACTGCTTTTACTTTACCCCCCCTTGTTTGCTGTCAAGGATATCTACGTTAGACAACATCCACTTCCACTGCTCCTTGCTGACCACGCCTTGCCACAATCTCTCCTGAGTAAGCCCAAGTTTTCACTAAGTTCCGGAGGACAATTCCATTAACATCCGCATCATGTTACCGAGCACGAGACCACCCAGCGTGCCTAATCTGCGGTAGCAGACATGTTGTCTGAACAATGTCAAAGCAGGTTTGCTTTCTTAGGCTTGCCTCTAAGTTCTGGGTCTGCTCCTGCGAACATCCCCTCACACACAGCTCTGACAGGCCAGCCTTTCTCCAAAGTTAATTATGGCCACAGCTTGCATGGAGGCATATCATTAGCAGTAATTGCACCCAGCATCCCACTGCCATGTGCCTTGCGTTTTTGTTTTTTTTTGTCCCAGATTTACATCGCACTGATGCATGAATGAGCAGCACACCGTTCCACAAACTGGGAATGAGTGCACGGAGAGGGCAAAAATGATGCGACTGGAGATCACTCTGTGCACAAGCATGTGCTCACTGTTGGCTCACGCTAGTCAAAGGAGGAAATCAGGGTCTAAAGCTGGGTTTCAAATAGGCTGTGGTAAAATGGCACATGTAGATGGATTGTGCAGTTTTATGTAAAGTCTAGGAAATACAGAGGATTACTGAGAGGCAGCATTTGTTGTGTAAGCACACACATGTGTGTAGGTATACGTGTTTCCATAATAACAGGGGGAACGCTGTTCCCAACTGCTCTGGTTGTGAAACTGCTTGGAACATAATAAGCAAATCTAAATGCAATTAGCCTATTTCATCTGTGCAGTCAGCGCAGGGAGATGACTGAGGCTCATGTGCCCGTGTGCTGCCATGCTCCATCTGAATAGAGATGAGGTCCTGGGGTTATGTTAAACCTGCTATTGTATCACACAGGATAGTTCACAATAGACTCTAGAAATACACAGAGTGCTGCTTCAGAGATATGTAAATATGCACAAGGATGTAAAGAAGTTTGATACCAATTTGCGATGTGTTGACACCTGCTGTGGTCCCAACAGATTCTTGGATTATAATCATCTTCAAATGTATTGAACAGTAAGATACCTCATCTCTGGAATTTGAAATACATTAAAAATGAAAAACAATCTGCAGCCAAGGAGTGAGGACTCAGTGGGCCCATCTGGCTTTACTTCTGACACTCTTTACTGCTGTTTAATGCTTATTCGAGTGCTCATTGATTGGACCACACCAATTTCAGGCTTAACATTCAGTCTGACCTTACGTACGTTTGATTTGGCAGATTTTGTCATTTCTCCCTCCACTCACCCCCAACCGGTGGTTGCACCTCCCTGAGTGTGGTTCAGCCAGAGGTTTCTATCTGTTAAAGTAGTTTTTCCTTCCCACTGTCGCCAAGTGTTTGCTCATGGGTGTAGGGGGAGACATTTGATTGTTGGGGTTTTCTCGTGAGGTGACTGTCGTAACTCGAAACTTCTTTCTCCTAGCGTTTTTCCCGCTCTGAGGGGTTCGCTTTTCTGCAAGGCCGCCTCCATTCAGAATGATCAAGGGCGTCATTCAGGTTGACGCTGATCTTCTTCACCTCGTCTTTGACTCGGTTCATCCATCGCCTTTTTGGTCTGCCAGCCTTGGGGGCTGAGTCGCAGTGCTTCTTGCCACCGAGTTTTCGTCACTTCTGACCACGTGCCCATACCATTGCAGTCGCGCTCCTTGCATCTTCTCCGTGATTGGCGCGATGCCCAGCCGCTTTCGGATGTCGGTGTTCATGACGTGGTCCCATCGTGTCAGGCCCAGGCACCATCACAGCATTCGCATTTCCATTGTGTGAAGGGTCTGTTCGTGCTTTGTGGTGGCCAGCCAACACTCTGATCATAAAGGGTCACAGGGCGCACTACGGTCTTGTACATCTTTAACTATATAAATGAAACTGAATTTAATTTTTATTCTTGATATCGGTCTCGGTGCAACCCTAGAGGGGCTTGTGACCTAGCACTTCTTGGGTGAATGTGTAAACTACTACACACTATGGAGCCACTCAGTCTGACCTTAAATACACTCAAACTGGAGAATAAAGACGGACCACTCTGTATCCCACTGATTTATGGTCTGTTGTTTTGAAGCTTTGAGTCTGGCACTTTGGCCATTTTGTCTTTTTGAAATAAAGTATGACCACATATGGACAAGAGGGGAGGAGGGTCAGGGGGTGTGGTGGGTTATCAGCTAATCTAACCATAGCTGGCTAGCTCGGTTAGCAATATATATCACAGTGAAAAATGAATTACTAATGCTGGTTAGTGAAAAACAGGCATTAAACGCAGTGGTTAGGGCAGTCACACCTTCATAACCTAAGCCTGTAAAGTTGCGTAATTTTGTGTGCTTTTTAACACAGCTTGACATTAAAAAGGTGTGACAGAAAAGCATTCACTAAATCAGACAACATAGACAGCATGACAAGAATATACTTCGAACTCAAAAGTGAGAATCAAATATAGAAACATGCAAATACTAAAGATTAGCACCCAAATAAGCATTAAACAGGAGCTATTTTAACATCTAGCACTACTGCAGTTATTTGTTGCATGTCAGCAAGTACACAGAGTACACATGCTCACACAGTATGTGTACTCTGATTAGTCATCAGGGCGTGAGTAATGGTATGAATCACATGCATTTTCAGGCATGTTCATTACTGCTGCGCAGCAGTTCTTTATCTGGTTTAGTTAGGGTTAGATGCCCATGTGCAAAGTTGCACACATGCACGTTTGTGCTGATTGCTTTTGTTTTTCCTTTGAGTTCTCAGGGCCACAGGTACAGTTTTAACTCTGGTTAGGCATGTTGGATGTGTTTATATACATGGATTTTCCTGAACAGTCAAATCCTGGAGAAAAAGGATTCCTATAATATTGGAAGATGCATGCCAAACTGCTAATTGTGAATATATTAGAGGAGATATATTCCCATTCAGATCTATGTGATCCACACTGAAAGGCGATATTGGCTGCACATCAATGAAAACCACCCCCACCCTGTCAAATCTCTCCACAGTGGTCACTGCTGCTCTGTCTGCAGGTTCCACCTGGCAAACAGACACATCTTTGTTAGACACGTTTTGCAGAGAGAAATGTGTGTGTAGCTAAGGCTCAGAAAAATGCCTGCATGCATTTGTCGCTAGTGCCTCACCTGCACAGAGTTCAACAATAAGCAACTGCCACTGAGCCAAAGGCAGCCTCAGACCTGCCTGCAGGAAAAAGCAGACTTAAGACAAACTTGAAAAGCCAGCAGAGATGCCGCAGCTATAATAAACAGAGTTTCCTCTGTTTTACCCCACGGGGTTTTGGGTAAAGGGTTTTATGGGTTCTGTTTTAGGGGTTCTATGTTTTTGTTTCATGTTGCTAAAAAAGAAATCGATGGATTTTGATTATCAACCAACCCTTTGTTTTTGCATGACAACAGCAGCGAGCGATCTCACTGAATGTCAGACAGAAAGTGAGAAACACTATAATGACACAGTTTCTGTAATGTTGCCTGTTTACACCAACTCAGTGGATTTGTGAGTGAAATTAAGGCTTTCAGTTTCAATTCAATTCCTTAATTTAATTTAACAGAAACATAGCAGTAACTAACCCTAGCTGTTTCCATTTCAGAACTCTGCAGGCCCTTTTTGATGTTTTCTGGCAACTCTAATCTTGTTCTTAACCTCCGATTTCCACCTTGCTGAAACCCCTCTGCATTTCCATTCATGAAACGGTCTCTTGATTGTAGACTTTGATAATAGCACGAGAGAGTTCTTGACTTGGCTGGATATTGTTTTCCTTAACCATGGAAATAATTCTGCGATCATTCTGTAGCTTTTCAAGAATGTACCAGACTGTAGATTTGACCCGTCCTGGGTTTTAGGGTTTTTTTTCCCCCAGCCTAATGATGTGTTCCTTCACTTGCATCAGTAAAAAGCAACCAAATAGTTCTACACTGGTAATCAACTGAACTGAATCACCTTTACCTGCTGACTTTAGAATAAAAATAATGGGGGACCAGTCCTCAACTGGTCATGAAACCTCTTGTTAGTCCAATTACTTTTATAATAATTCTCTCAAACCATTTTGCCTGATTTAAAATCCATTTCTTGTTATTTTTTTAAACAAAAAACAAATAGAATAAACTTTTAATTTTCCAAATAGCAATGGACCTAACCGTATGTTCATTAAGAAATGTTGCAATATACATTTTCTATAAAATATATTACAAAGGTAAATGGACTGTTCATTGTCAGGTGAGACTGACATCAACTTTTAAATATGGAGCTGAGAGAGGGGTCTCTAAAACTCACAAATTACCAAATATTGGTTTGATTTTCACAATGCCTCAAAAAAAAAATAAAATAAAAACCCCTCATCTATCACCAGCAGCCAACTGGGTCAGTGCATGTGGGACTGACCAACATCCCCCAACAGGATATGATGCATTACTTTGTGATTTTTAGAGTTACAAATACAAACGGGGTAGTGGACTGTGGTCGATATGATAAAGTAATTCAAATGTCCATTAACTGTATATTTAAAGGAACAGGTACGAGTCAAAATCCTGGTCAAAAGCAGATCTGTGGGACTCTGTCAGGCACTTGTGCAATTTTCCGTCTCGTGGCAGCTAATGACCTTTAACACCCATCAGTCTGCTTCTTGAATTGAAGTTTCATACCTCCCATTTTTTTCTGGCCTCTTCTTGTTCAGTCAGTGAGTTTACTTGGAGGGTGCTTAGGTCCCGGGGAATAGAGTTATGAAATGTTTGGCAATAGACACAGCAAGTTTAGAGGTATGAAATAAGAGCAGGCGTGGGGGGGGAAGGGACATGTACAGCTGATCCTCTATAGTAAAATGATCTGATCAGGAGATAGGCTGGTCAATGTGAGGTGACCCGCCCGCACTAGTTATGCAACAAACATACTTAAATCCTCCTATTTATGACATGGAGGCTCTAAATTAAACAGGGATCATATGATAATAACTGAGGAGGGCAGACAGGAAGGAAGACTGAGGACAGCGCAGAGAGAGCCCATCAATAAGACAGTGTTTAAAGTTTAACCATCCAGGCATTACATGTCTTTCCACTCAAACCTTACACAAGCCTCAGTTTATTTTCAGGGGTTTGAACGGGTTTGAAATTACTCCTATGTTACGCGAGGAGAAAAACAAGAACAAACCAAAGGCTGTAAAACCAATTTTAGCAGCGCAAGGTGTTGCCAAACCTGAGCAGAGACCACAGAGGAATCTACAGATAGGCTGTCGAGTTCCAACCTGAAACAGAACTGAGGCCTTGTTGAGGCTGACAGCTCAGAAATATTAAGAGCAGCAGCTGGACATAGATGTAGTTATGAATCTTCTGATTTCACACAATGTCAAGCTATTCTTTGAAACATGTAAATCTGACACACTGAACAATGGATGCCAGGGGATAGAAGCCATAACCCATCCATCCACTTACTTCTGCTTCCTATTCACTGTATACTGGTTACAGTTGTGCTGATGAATATATTACTATATAGAACAGAAGCGATACATTCACCTTTTGCCCTTCACATACCAGCAGTATATGCACCATGAAAGGTCATATAGGAACTGTGTTGATTAGTCATTACTTATTAAATGTATTCTTAATTTTCAGACTGCTGCAAAATTTCAACTTTGCTGAACTAAATGAATAAACTGCACAGTTCCTTCAACCCACAAAACTGAGCTTTAAAGGAAAAGATCAAATTACTAGCAGGCCTCTCAGGAGGTGTGAAATTGGACGAAAGAACATGACGGAAACCCGCTGGTTCTGTTTAATACGTGTTAAGACAAATCATCGATTCTGCTTTTCATAATAAGGAAATCCGCGTGAACCCTGTGAACCCTCACGCGTGAATATTGAAATTTAGTCTCTGCCTCTGTGCACGTTTAACTTCATCGGTGCAGTTTTGGACTCCACTTTGTAACAAACTGAAAGCAAATCATTTTATAAATCAATAAAAACTTAAAACACTTTTATTGAACTTTGTGTTTTTTCCTCGAGACAACAAGCTGGTTGATGCACACTGGATTTGAGCCAGCTTAAAACAAAACAACAACAACAAAGGACTGAAATATAGGACCAATCCCGCGAGATATAAAAAGACTCTAGCATCCGACTTAACAAGAGTCACACACTTTCCCACAAAACACTTATCAGATCAAGGGAATTTTGTCTAAACTTTCAAGCCTCAAGCTGAAATAACTCTGATAATATTGCTACAATATCATCAGACGTCACTCCTGCACTTCTGAAGTCAATTAATGGACTGCAATAACATGAGGTACCACAAAAACAGGAGCCCTTTTGATCATCAATGACAAAGTGACAAGTATTGCTTGTATATTTTATTTTATGTACAGTACATGTAAAAAAAAAAAAAAAAAAGTAGCTAATATTATTGACCAACGTGGGCAACAGTAGACAGCCATGTTGCTCATATGTGGGGAAAAATCCTGTCGACCACTTCCCCTCTCAGGCATACGTACGTATAGACTCTTAAACTGTAAGGCTGCCTGGGACCTAGCTGCGCTTGACTACAAACCGTCAAACTGCAGATTATCAAAAAAAAAGAAAAAAAAGAAAGAAGAGTGCATTAAACTGCTCCCCTTTAAAAATACGCTTCGCTGACAGCAAGCCTCGATGGGAACGAACAGTTTCCAGGCGGACAGAAAGCAGACGGACCGGTCTGCTGAGTGTGACTGCGCGCAACGTTAAGTTACGTTTTTAAACACCGACAGGGCTGCCTCGCCTTTCCCTCCCTTCCCCTCTAAATCCAACTGTGCTGCTTTCAACACAAAAGGTCACTAAAGGTCAGCGGCGCAGTCGGTCTGCTTTTGCCTGATGTCTCAATATAACTGCTCCAACTAGTAGCAAGCAGGTTTTTTTCCTTTTATCTTCAGCACACTCAGCAGTTGAATTCACAGTATTCTTACAGCATGTTATTTTTTCTTCTTCTCCCAAAGTCACTCATAAAGCTTTAACTGATAATGCATAGGGGACTTCTGACGCGCTTGTTCGTCCATGTTTATCCAGTGGATAATGTTAAAACATGGAGAATTTTTTTTGTAGTGAGAGAGAAACGCACCCAAGTCAAAATGCGAGAATACAGTGTACACAACCATCTGTGTCTGGTGTCCCCGAAATTGTACGACTAAAAAGACAAAAAAAAAAAAAAAAAAAAGTTGTTTTGTATCTCCAAGGCCATGGATAGTCAACCACAAAGACTTTTGAATTCCCCTGCAGCCTAACAGGGCTGTATCTCGCAATAGTGTTTCAGACAGTGAGCTTACAGCAGGCCACCAAGGTACAGATAAAGTGCTTTTTTTTTTTCTTAAACGTGACACTTTTAAATAATTAATAATGGTTCTCAGGGAAAAAAAACAAGCAAAAAAAACAAAAGCGTTGGGAGGGGTAGAGTACGCCGACATGACACTCGTAACGTTAGAAAATGAAATGGAAAAGAGACACGACATGAATCAGGAGAGGAACAGAGTTCAGTATAAATACATCCACAAATCCAACTAATGTCGCGGAAGGCTACGAGGATGAAACACTGTGATCGCTAGCTGGAAACAGTCACTACTGTCTCTGGATGGAGCTGTTCACATTTTCAGAGGAAAAGAGGTTTTGGGGTAAGACTTTTTTTCCTTTTTAAACTTGTGTCCGAGGGATGAAGGAGGAAGAGGAGGGGGAGCCTTCTTGGCTGGAGGAGGGGAACCTTGGAGCCAAACGACGACGGCGGCAAGGCCCGCGATAATGACAGCAGCAGATTGGGAGGTTTTTGCGAGACTGTAGTAGAAAGGGTGAACTTACTGGATCATAATAAAACATTACAGACAATAAATACATTCAGGTCCTTGTAGTGTTGTTATTCGGCTCTATTGAAATATGATTAAATCTAGGAAAGGAAAAAAAAAAAAAAAAAAAAAAGGAGGAATAGTTTATAGTTCAAAGAAGACCATGAGATGCCAGGCCTTTATATTTTTTGCTCCCTTATCCGGTCTCAAGAACACTCCACCTTGGCGGCCATTTTCCACCAGCCTTGTGAGAAAAAAGAAAATAAAATAAAAAATGAGAGGGCGTATAAATAGTAGCCGTGGCAACCACACGTACTCCCTCCTGGGTCTTGATGACATAGTCTGAGAATTCAGAAAAACCTCGGAGACTTGTCTTCAGTCCTCAGGCTCTATGCAAAAAAAGAGAGAGAGGCAAAAGGGGGATAGACAATGAGCAAACAAGGCAGGTCATGCATCCGGTGCAGGTCATTTTTAACTGAGTCTGCAAGAATCAGCAGTGCGTTTGGTGTTGTGCTCAACATGTTATATCAGTCATGTGAAACCTCTGTGTAGCTGACAGAGGAAGAAAAACGCTTCCTTTATGAGGTCTGGAAAAGGCACCAAATATAGGCTTGCCTTAACCCCTTACTGTTTATCCTCTGCTATAACCAATTCCCTCTTGGCTGCTGTGCTCGTAACAGAGTAAACAGTGGGGTTGGAAATGGTCTGTTTGCCCCTTCTATCACTCAGAGACAATATTTAACATTTGAGTGTATGTTGAGAAACCTGCTGCTTGGCTACCCAGGCTAGGTCACCACACTTGGACGACAACCAAATAAGAGATGACTTTAAAAAAAGAAACAACTTATGGTCATGCACTCTGATTGCTTGAATTGAAGCAGTACAGCCTGATGCGAGTCCTTTTCTGAAATGAGCCTTTTAAACAAACCATCCCTGTTGACAGGCAGCCGCACAGCCTGTGCCTTCATTAGAGCTTGTGTTAATGTTTGCTCTGCTGCCTCAAACACAGCACCTGTTTCAGGACGTGAATGCAGCGAGGCTGGCACGACACAGCTCAAAGTGTTTGGTACTAGAGCGGGTTGGAGCACAAGCTCTTTTTCTTTTAGCTCAGCATTCTGCCCTAAAGTTTAACATGCTCATCAAATTACAGGTTTCACAGATATTTGAGGGAAGAGCTGGTGAATACAGCCGGAGAGGCACAGGGAATATTTAACAATTGTCATTGCACGTGTACTACAAAATTGTGGGGCTCTATACTAACTGCTCCAGCATAAAATATAAAGGAATAAATAGCAAACAGGAGAAATATATACAATCAAGAGGGACACAATTGAAATAAATTAAAAACATACACTTTTAGCTTGGCTGTATATTCTTTCTGGTGTGTGCGCTTTTTTTTGGGGGGGGGGGGGGGGGGGGGGGTCAAATCATAGAATCAATGCAAATATCAAAGTTACTCAATTTCTAATAGTTTAAGAAAGAAAAGGTTCATATTAAAAAAAACAAAACAAAACAGAAAATGCCAAAAACTGAGAAACGTGCCGACTTACTGTCAATCAACTGACTCATGCATGCAGCCCGTATTGTGTCTGCACAGCCAACATTTCTACACTGGCAGCTCTTGCTCATCTGCACCAGCTCTGTGCTGTAATTTGTTCTTGCTGAGTCAGACTTGTTTCTCATAGTCAATCATTGTGATTAAAACTACCAGTTGGGCCACTGATGACTAGACCGAGTTTTTTTTTGTCATCTAAAAAAATAAAATACAATCTAAAATACAAGCAGCCAGTTGGTGTTGGTCCGTGTGTTTGTGTGGGCCTTGTTTTTTTGTTTTGTTTTTTTGTGGGGGAGCACACAACGACAACACCAACTGGCTGCTTGTATTATCTTCTTAGGTTCACTTAAAGCATTTCCTTCATCTACCATGTAGACATTGTTTGAAAAAAATGCAGGTGATCGGTAACGATTTCTGTAATATTCTATGTTTATAGTAGAGCTGGGCGATAGAACGATAACGATATGTATCGCGATATAACTTTTACTCGATAGAGAAATTAAGCTATCGCGATAGACCTCGCCGCTCTTGTCCTCTTAAGAAAAAAGAAAAAAGAAAAAAAAAAAAAAGGTCAGCCAATCCAAATTAAGTAGCGCAGAGCCGAACCAATCACAGCCGCAGCGTCACGTCGCGTGACTTGTTACGTACAGCACAAGTGCCAAGCCGCACGTGTGTTTGTTTGGGAAGCAGCCAGCGGGTAATGGAGCCAGCGCGTAATGGAGGAAATGAGTGTGCCGACTAGAAAAATCAACCGAGCGTGACCGAAGAGAAAACAGATGATGGTTCCAACGTCGGAGAGATTGTTGAACGGAAGAGCCATAGAAGTTCCGTAGTGTGAAGGTATTTTGGCTATTTCAAGTCTGACAAAAACAGAGTAGCGTGCACTGTAAATTGTGCCGAAAGCAAGTCTGGAAATACAATAAACTGGTGCATGCGTCACACTGTGCGCCACGTTATTGTTTCGGTGAAATGAATTTCTACAATACTGTTACTATTAATTCTACTCTCTGCAGTGTTTAAATGCTTACATATACACACAGTTACTGTCCCTCCACACATACGACTCAGTTCTGCTTCTATGCCCCAGCTTTGTTTACTTTTTCCCACCGAGGCTTCTAGACTTCTGATTGGCCAACATTTCTGCACGGTTAGGAATCTAGCGCCACCTGCTGCTTTGGCATGTTCATAGCAGCGTTTTCCTTCATTTCTCCCTTTATGTGTGGACGGGATTATTTTTTAAAACGAAAACGGAAAATCTCTGTTTTCAAAAATACCCGTGTGGATGTAGCCTCAGTCTCTGACTGGAAGCGCTAATTCGTCATTCGGCTTTTGTCAGACTAAAGTAACTGTTAAAACTGTTTGAAAAGCTAAGCTATACAACAAGGAGAGATTGAGAATTTCCTTTTAGTTCTCAGTTTATTTGATATTGACAAAAGTTAGTCAGTTTTCTCTGTTCTTCTGTAAAACAAACTAAGATTTATTTTTAGAATTAATATTTTGTTTCTAAGTGGAATTGACAATTTAGTAGTCTGTTTCGTTTGTTCTATTTTGAAACTTAAACGCTTTAGCGGCTGCCTTTTGTGTAGTTTGCAATATTTGCCTTTATTTATCTGAAAAAGTCTCATGTTCCTTAAGTACATCTACCCTGTTGAACTTATTATGGGAAATAAATATTTAAATAAAAACAAGCTGCTGATTATTTCACATTTTACTTGTGAGCAACGGCACATTTAAATCTTACAAATATAGTTATTTGGCTTATATCGTGATAGATATCGTTATCGCCTGAAACGAAAAAAACATATCGTGATATGAAAAAATCTCATATCGCCCAGCTCTAGTTTATAGTATACCCCTTTGCCCAACATAGTCATAGAAGTGATACAGGCACATGTAAGTGCTATGAACTCACCTACGTGTCGCAGTGAGAAAGCAGTGACGTAATCTCCGGGCTCATGTGACCCACGGCCTTGGCTGCCTCCAGGATAGCTCTCCGGTACATCCCTTTCTTCTTCCGGTTGAAGCGGGACCTGAAGAGCTCTCTGAAGGGCGACAGTTTGGCAACAGAAAGCTGGGAGGTTGTGGGTGAACCGAACCACGCCACCTTGGCTTGGGGCCACTGGGCCTCGCAACTGGCTGTCTCCTGCTTGCGAGTGCCGCTGATGCTCAGGACGCGTGCGGGCCACCAGGGGAAGCCGTGGATTTTCCCCCACACGATGTCACCCACCGCTATGGCGTGACCTTCTTCTGTCACACACTTTGTCATGCTGCGGGTGTGAAGCCGCACTGTGAGAGGCGGCACCGTCTTGCAGTCGTCCCGTGAAGGTACAGAAGATGAGGTTACAGAGAGGTCTTCACCAGGCGCCAGATCGCACAGCTCTGGTGAGGTGCCGTCCGAGCTGAAGGACTTTGACTCGTCCAGGCTGTCGCTACTGCACACCGACAAACTAGAAGAATCCGCTTTACGTTTACGGAAGTTAATGAGAAGGGTGAGGTCGCTGTGGCCGCGATCCACCTCCTCACCTGAACTCCCTGACCACAATTCCAGAGAGTTCTTGCCTTCTCCTGAGTCTTCGGAGTGTGGGAGGCACGGCCCGGGCCCCCTAGGGCTCCGTCTCCTGGTGCCTCCAAGAAGTTCCGCATCATACTCAACCACGCTCTCCTCAGTGTCCCTCTGAGGGGGTCTCAAACGGATCTTTGGAGAAGGTGTGTCCTGACCTACATTTGCAAAAGGTCTTGTTAGTTTGAGTTTGGGAATGGACACAGTGAGGCCAGACCTTGTGGCATCTAGAATGTGCCGCTGTTCCTTGGTGGCATCAGAAGTTGCCTTGTCGTTTTCCCCCACGCCATTCTGCACCAGCTGTTTGGGGCAGAATGGTTTGACTGAACCGTGGACTCGCGCCGGGATCTTCATAACCTCCCCCTTGCCCTGTGGAGTGCTGTAGGAGATCTTTATGACGGGACTGTGTGGAATAACATCAGTTCCAGGGTACTTCTCCCCATCAGCCTCGCACCTTTTGTCCTTTCTGAGACGCTTACTATCAAGGCTGGTGCCATTTTCCCGTCTTTTAGTGTCCTTGGCTGTGACTGTGTCCTCTTTTCTTGACAACTTATTAGGAGTATCCTTGTCGTAGCCGTCATCGTCACTTTGTAGTGAATTTTCTTTTCTAGAGGTCTTGGTGTTGCTCATGCCATCTTTGCTGTCCTCGTCACTATTTAGCGTGTTCTTGCACTTTTCACACAGTACCTGCCGAGGCCGCAGACGGATAGTACTTATGGTCATACGGCCGGGCTCTCGCGTTCGCCTCTTCTTTCTCTTGATTGGTCGTGGAGGGGGTTGAGGTACCCATTGGCTGTAGGTGTGGCGCACCCATAAGGGCTGGGGGAAGGGGGCTCCTTCAAAATAAGGAGGATAAGGAGTCTGTCCAGCTGGCACTGGTGTGGGAACGGGGCAGGGTAGAGGAGGTGTAGGTATGCTGCTTTCAGGGAGAGTGTTTTCATCCTTTGGTCTGTGTGAAACCTGGCTGGGAGATTTGGAAACCGAGTCCTCGCTCAGAACTTCTTGGATTTCAGAAGCAGGTTTAGATTCTTGGCAGTCCCCGAGTTTTGTTGTGAAGTCTGGTAGACAAAATAGCCCGGTCCTAAAATAAACGAGAGAAAAAAGAAACAGTGTATAAATAGCTGTGGATCTTGTTAAGCTTTATACAGCAAAGATGATACAGTCGTGCTAAACCCTGAGAATTTTTACTTCAACAATCCCCTCCATTAGAACAATATGCCTCAACATGTGACACAACCTGAGGCAAGTAGGACAGCACTGAAACAATAAAAGAACAGCCAAAACTGTTCACATTGTCGAAAAAAAACAAACATATATAACTAGTTTTGGTTTTACTTTGACGCGAGACATTGATGTCACTCTCCCTGTCACCTGGGTGCTGAAGGTTCTTAACATGTGGGGGTTGGGGTTTGTTGTGCAAGCAGACAGACAGTTATCTGTGCCTCAGCCTCAGGCCACAGAAGCAACAGTGCTGCTGAATTTTCCCTAAGTGATTTTTATGTGATTTTTGCGTGTGTGTGTGTGCTTTTTTTTTTTTTTTTTTTTTTTTTTTATAAACACACTGGGATCAGCAAACATGTCCAGTGAGGTCCTAACTGCCAAGAAAGTCTTTGAGAGGTGGCTGGCAAGCAACAGTAACATAGCTGTGCTGCCTTAGTCAGGAGACAACAGACAAAGAGACTACAGGATGCCCGAGACCACCCCCTCCTCCCCAACATCTGACTGAACAAAAACAATCCCATGAATCACTCGGGATTCAGAGAGGTAGGGAAGGAGCCAGGAGATTTCAGTTTGTTTTTGCATCCGTGTCTACTTGGGGCTTATGTGCGGCAAGATTATTAATTAGTGCACATTTGGGGAGCCTGCTTTCCTCCCCAAGAGAAGTAGTTGGCAGGCATCTCCAAATAATAGTCTCCTGGTGAGGCTTGTTACTCTTAGCTTTAGGCTCCCATAACAAAATATGCGCCCCTATAGCTGTTGAATATCACTCTTTACTCTGATTGACGCAGCACAAACAAGGCTGTATGTAGTAGGGAACACACAGTAATAGTTAAGCGCAGTACAAGGACGCAGAATATGGCCAGGCATGATTCACCACACTGTTGTCTTTTCATGCTGTGGTGGAGATCTGTCAGAATGATAGGGCAAGACAATAAGATTAAAAAAAATAATGCAACAATCTGTTTGCATCAGACAATGACAGGAAGTGTATTGCCATGAGCTGAAAAGGAGGAATTAGTCAAATTTTGTCAGTGACAAGGCCTAAAATATAGGCCTATTTTAAGTTATTCCAAGGCCGACCTTTTCCCATTTGGGTGGGTTATTTTCAGTACAGCATGAGCTCTTGCACGAAAAACCATCTAAGCATACTAAGGGGAAAAGCTGGTCAGGTTCTGATTCTGCTCGTCTATAAATAGCCTAAAGCCAGTGGCTTTTAAGGTGCACAGCACCAGGAGGAACACAAGGCTTATACATGTGACACACAACAAGAGGGCCTGATAAGACATGACACTGGTACATGTCAAATTATACTTGTATGGTTCTCTTTTGAACAGACTGTGCTTTCTATCAATAGCCCCATTTTTTATGTTTTGCTTTGTCAGAGGCTAAGATGGACACAGATAAGACCAAAGCTTGATTTACCGAAAATGAGACACAGTTGTGATCATTCAAATGTATTTTAATAATTTTCTATTGTTTCTACTAGTCAGAAATGACAGGTTATAATGTTGCTGCCTTTGAATAAATTTCAGCTTACTGTACTCAGACATTTGCCTACAAAACTAGTGCACATTCACATTTCTGTACAATTGCATGATAATAAAACAGATAAAAATAAATAGTGTGTAGCTAAGGCCTGGCTATTTTACTGGATTCGCTTTAGCTGCTCTTCCCTTGATTAGGCTAACAATAAGCTATAGCTGAACCCACTGACAGTAGATATTTTTCAACAGAAGTCACTAACAGTCTCTACAGGCTGGGCTAATGCCTTTATATAGTTTTCCTCCATCATAAAATCGAGTATTTCGCCGTCTTATTATAGGCAAAAATGACATCACTTTAACATTAGCCGAGAAGCTAGCAGATAGCCACCTTGTCAGCTACAATAACCTGCAAGCCTTTTGTATAAAGGCCTAGGTCGCTAATAGTTAGCTTTGACTTAGCATCCAAGGTAAATTAGCCGTTAGCAGTATTTAGCAAATAATTTTTAGACGATAATATATAAAAGAAGTTTAGAAAAAAATAGTGCTCACTTTTTGTTGCAATCGAGTAAAATCCCCGTGTAGATCCTTTCTCGATAGGTCAGCGTCACCACCAGTGTATCGTTAACTATTTGATCGATAGTGACAGGTACCCGAGAGCCGGCCCGCAGCTCCTCGGCCACAGCCTCCATGTTTCCCGGGGTGAGTTGTCCGGCTCGGCGGTGCTCGATCCCGGCCAAGGGAGCCACGGTCGCGTCGGCCAAAGATCCGTCTCCCCTTCGCTATTGGAGCAGGAGGCTACACCAGGGCATAAAATGACGCCATCACCCCCACCAAGTCAATTACAACAGTACTGCCACCGCTGACATCACGCTCTCTGTGCTACAGGAGCAGAAAATCTCTCAAGACAAGGCCTACCCTTTCTCTGTCTCACTTTGTACTGCTTGATGCCATTCATTACCCCGGCACTTTTCGCTTTTTTTCCCCCCTCTTTTAAACTCAGCAGCAGGTTTATGGCGTCCGTCTTCAAAACAAATACCACAATTACACATGAAAACTGAAAACGCATACAAGCATTTTAAAATAATATGTAATCAAAAATTAAAACTGATGATGACAAAAATGGCAATTAAATAATAATCACAAGATGCAGAGCCAGCTGACAACGATTATATATAATGTCACACACGCACACAAATAAATAAAACATTTAATGTGCTATTTGACAAAAACCTGCCACTTTACTTTAATGTATCTTGTTGTAAATTACATTAATGAGGATATTATTATCTATTTGGAGCTAAAAACGTCGAGTTCCCCTTTAAAATGATCTATTTTAAGACTGGCTTAATTTACTCTGCATGTAGGTAATACATGCCCGGTGAGCCAATAACGCTTTTTCTGAAAAGCTTATTTTGACACAATAAAGTATTTATTTTATGTAAGTTAAAGTTAACATGATTACTTTGCTTAGTGGAGAGAGCATCTTGCAGAAGTTAAAAGAAAAATAGAAACACACCAGCTGTGAACTGGAAACTTTCTAAACACTCCCTTGCCAAGTTAGGATTTGAAATGTTTACCTTATAGACTTGTGCAACACAATATGATTCAAAAGGATTTAGTCACTTTATTGATTTATTTCCATATCAATTAAATATCACAAAAACTCAAACAGCAGGTGTGTAGTCTCTGTCACTTATCAAGGAAACCAGGCCAGGTGTCCCCAGTAAAGATCATGAAAGTTTTTTCAAGATCTCGTCCTTGAGTTCTCTTCCTCTCCAGGAGCTGCATCTGTAACTTCCTCATCTGTCAGTCAGAAAAGTGGAGTTTAGATCAATAATCTATATTAACCTATATAATGAGTTGCACAATGAATGGGAATTATACGTCAGACCTCTTCCACATCCTCCATCGCTGCTGCCATCTGCTCGCTTGTTGTGCCCCTGGGATTCCTGCACCTCTCCTGTATCTTCTCGGCACGGGCACAAATCTGCCGTTCCAGGTCCCGGGCCGATCTTTAGGGCCGTGCAGTTCAAAGGTCAAAATCTATATATACAACACTATACAGGTGTTTAAGTATTATAGCCTTTACAGATATAACCCAAAGGGTTACTTTCTCTGTTTCCTTGTATCAGTAAAAATAAAATAAGAAAAGTGGCACTGTCTTACCTGGTTTATCTGTTTTTGCAAAAACATAACATTGTTTAAAAGGAACAAAGAAATCTGCTTATGTTCTATAATGTGTGCAGTCTGTCTTTGTCCACTAGGTGTCTCTAGCTTTACATCTTTAGTAGCAGAACTCGCATCTGCTAAACCATGCAAAATGCCATTTAGTGGGTACTTGTGGAGTTCTCGTTAGGCTCATTGATGAGATGATTATAAGTTTAAACCACAAGTAGGACAAGTACTCTTCACAGAGACAAATGCAGTCACTGTTAAAGCTTAGAGGTATACTGGCAGAACTAACAGCAGACCCAGAGCTTGTCATTACCTGTCCCCTTCACACCTGCCAGATGTCCGAGGAGCACCACTGCTGTCCTCAAAACCAGGTTTTGAATCTACTTCTGCTTCCTGAAACAGGGTAAGGAAGTACTTGTTACATTTACCTGTGAAGCAATACAACTCTTGCAATGCATCATACAAAGATGTAGCCTGTGGCTGCACTGTGTTCAGTTAAAAAAAAGAAAAAAGACTTTTTTCCTTTACAATAAATTTTCCCTTATGTCGGGCTGATCCCATGCAAACATAATGGGCACCCTTTCTCCACTATATATATATGTATGAAAATGGAGCTGAAAGTCAAATGATAGATTTATAATGTGTCTCCCTGTGTATATCAGCACTGATGGCTCCTCCAGCATGCTCCATTACCGCCAGTGGAAACTGTTGCTGTCTCATCACCACCATGGTGGTGCTACTGTCTGAAAACCCATTCACTCACATCAAAATGATTCATTTAATGGCAATATATCTATGCCTCTCTCCTTTAACCAGTGTGTCAGAGGTGGTGCTCTAGTGCCCTCTGGTGGTGGGCAGGATGACAGCTGAAAACCCAAGCACACACAAACCTCACGCCTTTTTTGTCTTTCATGCTTCTTCTCTTTGTGCTCAGACATTTTCTTGTCTTGTGAGATTCTAGCTTGTGTGCAGCACTTCTGAAGAGACACTTGGCTTCTACAGGAGAGTCAGATAACAATACACTCTGTAACAGATCAGAGACAAAAAACCCAAAACAACTCTTGTTCTCCAGGCCGAAATCTGCTCACTTTCTCTTCTGCTCGAGAATAGCCTTCTTCTCGTTCAACTCCTTCATTGCAGCCTGCTTCCTTTCCTCTGGCCTCTTCCAAGGAGGCGAGTCAAAAAGGGGGAGCTGGGGAATCATGCCGGCCTTGGTGGCTGTCTTTTTTCTGAAGAATAAATTCAAACAAACTGCTTCATATTTATGGCTCGTCTGAGCTCTGGGCTCTCAGCTTAGATTTTTATCACCTGGTTTCCTCCACAGAGAATGATATTAAAAAGTTGTTTTGCCATAATTTTACAAAGCACACGGCCACAAACTCTGCCCTCCACTCCACGGAGGGTCAAGGAGTAAAATAATGTTATAATGGTAACTGAGATTAAGTGATTATTAAAGATGCTCTCAGTTTTACAGCAGTTGCTCCCTTAAAGCCTCAACTTCACATTAGTTTTCCAGCTCAACTGTTTCCAAAGTCTATGAATAATCTCGTTTAAAAAAAAAACCTCAGTATTGACCATAATAATTCAGATTTAAATTTTACCTTTGATAATTGAGTAGTTGAAAATGACTTGGCCCCAACAGATATTTGCTATCTGGGTACATTATACAAAAACAAAGGTACAATTAATTAGATGCATGAAGTTTTAAAATCTCAATGAAAATATTTAACAAATGCATGTCCAATGCATATGTTTCATCCCTCTTATGAAACAACAGTGTGACATTTTGCATGTGTTTAGTTTCTAGTGTATGGAGTTGGAGGGAAATATCAATACTCCTGTCTTATTTGACAATTAAATTGAACCCTGGTATGTTTTATTAAACTGTTTAAGTGGTAGATGTTCATTTTAAACATGGCCAAATTTTCAAATAATGAGGTCAGTGCATATGTAATTCATTCCTGTGAACCAGACTGTTCTGAACAATCTGTTTCAGGATGTTTTTCTACTCTGATGTCATTGAGTGGGCATGGCTGTTTTTGGGGAGCAGCCAATTAGAAGAAAAGGGAGGGAGAAGAGAGCTAAAAAAGTTTTGTTTTCAGAGGATAAACTAAGATAAACAAGGATTACTTTGAGTTGCGAATGATAAAAGGCTACTTGAGTTCAGTCTGAGAATAAACATAGAAAGAGAAATGTGCCTAATGGATTCATTACATGGATACATGGATGAACACATCAGCCAGTTAACATCAGGAGTAGTATAAAGACTGGAAACAGCTAAGTTAGCAATGTCCTGCACTAATACATGGAGCAGCAGGACCAAAGTCCACTAGTTATCATGTTATATCTGTTTAAAAACTATAGCGTAATGAGACAATAAGCTATTTTACAAGCCGGTTGTATGTGACTATTATCGTGCAACCAGAGAAGAATGCAGAAGGTTATAGGGCTTAAGAGCCAAGAGAGACATCTCTGAAACCTATCCCAGCTTTCAAGAGGCATGGTGCTCCCTGGACAGAGTATATGACTTCTACAGAACTAATCCAAGAGATATTTAAGAGTAAATAACCAGAAAAATGTGAATTTCTATCAATTAGTTCATGAGCTAATTGTGGAAGGCCGAGATTTAAACCTTTGGAGAGAACCATTGTGATTCCGTCTGTTTCTTGCTCTTTGCTAGAAGAAACTCTCTGTTGGCTCTAGCCTCATAGGTAATTTACAAATCTTACACAGGTACCGACCTTCTCTGCTAACTCTTTGAAAAAAATAAATAAATAAGCACATACAATGCACCCAGAAAGATTTACAGCCTTGTTCAACATGTTTTCATGTTACAGCCTTATTCCAAAATTAATTTAATTCATTTTCCACCTCAACATTCTACATACAATACTCCATATGACAAAGTGAAAAACATTTTCTTCAAATTCTTGCGAATGTATTAAAAATAAAAAAACCCACACAAATATAACATGCACTTAAGTATTCACAGGCTTTGCCATGACAGTCAACATCGAGCTCAGGTGCACCCTGTTTACACTGCTCATCTGTCAGATGCTTCTACAGCTGGAGTCCACCTGTGGTAAATTCAGTTGTCTGGACATGATTTGGAAAGGCACACACCTGTCTGTGCAAGGTCCCATAACTGACAGTGCATGTCAAAGCACAAACCAAGCCATACCCAGTACCAAGGAACTGTCTATAGGCCAAGACGGCATTGTATTGAGGTACAGATGTGGGGAAGGGTCCATAAAAATGTGCTCAGCATTGAAGGTTCCAGTGAGAATAGTTGCCTACATCATCTGTAAATGGAAGGTTTGGAACCACCAGGACTCTTCCTAGAGCTGGCCACCTGACCAATCTGAGCTATCAGGGTAGAAGAGCCTTAGTCAGGGAGGCTACTCTGACAGAGCTCCTCAGTAAAAGGCACATGACAGCCCACTTGGAGTTTGCTGAAAGGCACATGAAGGACTCTCAGACCAAGAGAAACAAAACAACAACTGGTACTGAACTCTTTGGCCTCAATGTCAAACATGATTTCTAGAGGAAACCAGGCAGTGATCATCAACTGGCCAATACCATCCCTACAGTGACGTGTGGTCGTGGCAGCATCGTGCTGCAGGAATGTTTTTCAGCATCAGAATATGGGAGACTAGTCAGGGACAAGGGAAAGATGAATGCAGTAATCTACAGAGACATCCTTGAAGACAACCTGGGGGCGAAGGTTCATCTTCCATGAGGACAACGAACCTAAGCACAGAGCCAAGATAACAAAGGACCACTTCAGGACCATTCCTTGAGTGCCTTTGAGTGGCCAAGCCACAGACCAAACTCAAACCTGATTGAACATCTTTATAGCAATCTGAAAATGACTGTGCACTGACGCTCCCCATCCAACCTGATCCACTCTGATCGAGCCTAAGAGAGTGCAAAGAATAATGGGGGAAACTTCCCAAAAATAGGTGTACCAAGCTTTCAGCATCATACTCAAAAAGACTTGAGGATGTAATCACTACAAAAGGTGCTTCAACAAAGTTTTGAGAAAAGTCTGGTAATACTTATTTACATTTTCATTTCTTCATTTTAAATAAATTTGCAAGAATTTCAAGCACATTTTTTCTCTGTGTCATTATGGGGCATTTTTTCCCACCCAAACATCTTTTCTTACCTCCTGCCAGAAAGGAGAAGTTTGGGGTTTAGGTTTTTATCACGTTGTGGTATTGAGCCCAGCTCAGCTCTGTCCAGTAGGATCAACTGATGCTTGAGTTCCTTGAACCTCTGCAGCTCCTCCACATCCCCTGACTCTTCCTGCTCCTCCATACCCCTCAGCTCTAACAGCTGGAGTTTCTCCACTGCTGGCAACTCTAGGAATGAAACAACAATGGCAGCTACTAGTGCGGTGTGGGGGCAACAGATACTGCAACATTCGATACTGTCTGCAGCTGCAGTGGCTGGCAGGAGGCATTTAAGAAGCTAATTCACACAGGTAAATCCACTCCTTTAAATATCTGTGTGGAATGTGGAGGAGAATGTAACCAACAAATTTTTACTCATTTTATAGTAAAGTAACTTCTAACAAGAATAAATGTTCAGTTTTAACACAGCTAAAGGTGGATAACAATACAGCGTGGAAATTCAAACCCACTACACTCCTTCTCTTGGCCAATTAAATGAGAAGAGATTTACATCTGAAACTCGGGACCCTATCTTTGTTAATAACCTTGTAAGCAGGGAGATAAATAATTTGATTGAGGGTTCTGTCTCTGCTTATTGTGCAGTAGCAGCAGCCTCTCCTGTTTCAGCCTTCTCACAGTGATTATCTCCAGACAGGGCTTAGTGACAGAGAGCTCCTGATTAGAGCCAACAGGTTATCGATCATTTCCATCGGGCTAAAAATATTACAGAGCTGGAACAGTGAAAAGGGAGGAGGCGCATGATGGTGGTGGTGGTGGTGGTGGGGAGTCGGCTGAGCTGCACGCGCCGTCTCCAAGGGAACAGGAGTCACACTAGAGAAGCGGTACCAGGGCAAGGAGCTATTTTTGTGAACGCGCTGTCCTGCCTTTGACAAAAAGAGCAGATGGCTAGGATGCACGTGCATGCTGCTTGTGTTGTTCAAAGGTAAAGTGCCTTTGACTCACCTGGAGGGTTCTTCCTTGTGCTGACTGGCCGGTGAGCCAGAGCACTCCTCAGGTACTGGAGGATGGACTGGAGTCCCTGCTGCACAATCTCTTGTGGAGGAAAGTGGATTGGGCAGTCCCTTAGGTTCAGACCTTTGAGGCTAATCACATTTCCTGCAAAAAGGCAAATAATGACTCATTCATAAAGACGTACACTGAATAATGAAGAGGCTTACATTACTCATAATGTACCAGCTACCTGTTAAAAGAGATCCATTATGTGTGTCTTTATTTTCTGTCATGTCCATGAATTTTTATGTCCATGAATTTTTATGTTCATTGAAATACTTATTCTTTGAGTGTAAGTGGACGATAACACGCCCCAAAACAAACAAACAAACAAAAAAACTGTTTATTTAGGACAAATGATCAACAAAGAGCTGTTCAGTGACCCAGTGTAAAATAAATAATGATTACTTTGAACTGTGAATCATGCAAAACGACACTAGTGGAGTCCAAGGAATTAAACTGCGTAGCTTTAAACAAGCAAAACCGGTCCCCTTTAAAATCCTGTAGTTACTGCATACATGTAATTCACATGTCAATATGTATAACTTCCTTTCTGAAAATTACAACTTTTTTTTGATAAGGAGGGACCACTCACCCAGTTCAGGTGGAAGTTCAGAGATAGGATTCCCTTCTAAGAGCAGTGTTTTCAAGCACCTACATCCATAAAAAGACAGATTATGAACTGTTTGAAGGGGTTAGGCCTTCGTCAGAAAGCATCTTTGCTCTTAAACTTGAATACACGGACAGGAGGAAAGTGTACAGGCCACTCTACAGTCATATTGTATAAATATCCTGAAATGCTTTTTAGGGCCTGGGAATCTCATTTCGCTACATTTAGATTTACAACTGTAGCACTTGTGTGCTTATCATAAAGTGTTCAACTTATGTTAATAGCTTTGAAATGTTAACAGTGATCAGAAAATGTTCTAAAACATGACATTCTTATAGTCCCATAGAGGCCTATGCCTTGGTTTAAGAGTAAATTGTAAGATCAAAGTTGTCCAGATAAGTTCAAATGAACACGTGCACATTAGACTGGTCTATAATTTTTTTGTTTTTTTAAATGTTGCATACAGTACCTGTGCAAGCCAATTTCAGGTGGGAGTGACTCAATTAGGTTTTTCCTGAGATCTAACCACAGTAGGTTGGGCAAGCTGATAAACACGGAGCCTGGAATACTGCATATCTGGTTGCCTTCAAGACTCAAATACTGAAGATGACAGAGGGAGCAGTTAGTAATGATGCTGTAGTAGAAACGTTTTTTCTTCTGCTTGAAAGCCACTGGAGCATACATCATGTAGCTGGTGTGTGTTTAGAGTCCACACTGACCTTTAGCTTGCTATTTCTCAAAGGACTGTCTGGAACATGTTTCAGCTGAGATCTGCTCAGACATAGCGTCTCTGTTGAATAACATTCAGCGGGCTCCTGTGGATCGGCATCCTCGGGAGGAGTGCGGGGGATCGGCGCTCTGACAACACTGCTCCCAAAGACAAAGCTAAGCTGCGCACCAGGAAGCTCAGCCTCCTTCTCCGGGGAAGTCATTGCACAAAGGAGGCCGAGACGCTTTACTGGTATACTCAAAATACACGAGTGTCTTTTTGGCAGAGAAATTTCTTGTTGTTTGTCTGTAAAAGACAAAACCGTCAAAGTTTTAAATAAATGAAGAGACGTCGTCTAACTTGGGTACGAGCTAACTAACTAACTAACTAACTAAAGGACAACATTAGCCCACCATTATGTAACTGTTCAATAACTGTGTTAGCTTACCTGCTATTTCAGCACTACTACCAATGTGAACACGGCTCAGTGTTATCTAAAAACAAACACTTTATAGGTCGGAAAAAACTACGAAACTGAAAAATGTTATGCTAACTTTTAGACACGTCTCGCGACCTGACGCTGTAACCATAGCAACGTGGTCAACACAAGCTGGCAGCTGTCCACGTGCAAAACAAGAACAAGGCGACTAACTTGATATTTCTTCAGTAAAATTTTTGTATATATTTTTAAGTTAAATGTTTATATACTTTATTATATGCAGAGAAAAAAAGAAGAGCAAATGATCTAATGTGCACACTGTGTAGATAACGTGTTAATCCCGTTCCACAGTCAGTGAACCGACTCCACCCATCCATTTTCTAATGAGATTGTGGAATAATTCACTGAGGTTCATTTGGGCGGCAGGATAAACACGGCTTCCCTCTGTTGTGAACGCGAGCCGGGAAGCCTCCACTCTGTCCTGAGCCATCCTGGCTTTACGTCCACACACCGCTCCTAATGTATTGATTTGCACGACAGTCCGTGATACAGAGTTACGTCGACTATACTCACTAGCCAACAACTGTCACACTACTCTCGCAAGAGTCAAGTTAGTGAGGATACTAATTAGTAGTTTCCGGTTATTGCTTTCAATATAAAAGTCTAATGGACAAGCGGCAAAAATCAAGTGGTATCCCATTATTAACGTATAAATAAATTTTTTTTATCGAGATTTTGTTCAGTAGGCTACTTTTGATGGCCATTGTGACACATTTACCTACACTTGCGATCTAAATTTGCTGAGTCGAACTGGATGAATAATTTTTATGTATTAATGCCACTTCAGTTTCTGTATGCAATTTAAAATCTCAAATTAGAGGGATTTGACACTACCATTACTACATTATTATTCTGGCTAATTATAATAAACTACATAAAAGAAAAAATGGGTGTGAAAATGTGTTTATCTCAAATAAAAGTAGAAACTTAACCCCCGAAAAGAATAAAGATAAGTGAAATGATTTAATGTACTTAGAAATCTACCTAAATGAGATAACAAATGTATATTTGTGCTTATGTTTTTTTAGACTGGGAAAAAACAATAAAAATAAAAATAACGGAAAACAATTAAACTTACTTGAAAACTAACTGAAACTAAATCCAATTTAAAAGAAAAAATAAAACACTAAATTAAAACAAAATAAGTGAGGATTATAAAACCATAAATACATCGTCTAATAATTTTGAGGCGATTGAAAAGTCCTTTTGAGCTTTTATTTTTTACAGTTAACTGACTCACTTCCGGTTAGGGCTTCTCCAACTGAGTCCCTCTCCGCGTAGTCTGTACTCTTCAAGCCCCATCAAACACGAGTCCGTCGGTCTGGCTGCGCAAGGCAACTGAACACTACGAGCACCGAGTGGTTATTCCAGCCCAAACCTCCAACTTAGCAAACAGTGTTAGCGCTAAATATCATCCCTGTCCGTCGGTAAGCGCTGCACTTTGCTTTCCGCTTCCTTCTGAGGACTTCAACTCGCGCTGGTCAAATTGTCGGCAGACCAAATACGGGAGAAATAAAACGAAATAACGGACACGTCTCGGCTGAAATGCACGGCTGTTGTTACTGTCTTTTAAGGAGGAGGGTGTCCGACACAGAGCTGTAGTTTCTCTTCCAAGAAGGCGAGGAATGCAAGCTGAGCATCAATGTTTCACTGGGGCAAGTGGAAGAAGAGGATGGGAGCCAACAGTTCTTCAAAGAGACCCGTTTTTGACGAAAAGGAAGATGGTAAGTGAAGGTGTCACAAAATCTCTAGCAAATAGTGGCACTAACAACTTTGGAACTTATTATTGTGTATGTTTCACTTACGATGGCATTTTTTTTCACGGTATCCCTCCGCTTGGCACAGGCTCAGTTATCAAAGTTCCTGTTAGGAAATTAAACGCTGTCAAAGGAGTTTAGACGGAGTTTGGCTGCTCACGGCGAACAGACAGTGTTCATGTGGGAAATTTTCAAGGCTTGAAGTCAAACTTTCTACTACAGGAGGCAGCAGCAACAATAATCATGACAATAATAATAATAATGATTAAATGTACATTTTCATCACATGACCTGATGCTGAGTGCATATACATGGAAAGACCCCGAGCAGGTGAAATGAATCTTACCAGTACTATCAAACTATAACTTGGACTGGGCGTTTCACTCTTTTAATATTGTGGACTATCTGTGTTTGTTGTTTATAGCTCACAGTGTCGGCATTTTAACCTCGCTTAAATTGTATTATCGCGATATTTGGCGTGGAACTTTTAAATAATGAAATATTAATCAGATTCTTCTGAATTGTCTTTTTTTCCGTGTCATTTTCGCTTTCTTTTTTCTTTTTTGGGTAATTAATTTTCACTCTGAATACAAGTTAAGAACAGTTACAGTTATTTAAGACATTAAGCCGTATGTCATTTCATCACCTTTAACTTCAGCACTGGTCGAGAGTGGCATCCTTAGTGTGGAAGTTTGTCCACTATGATCATCAAAGAAAAATGTCAGACCTTAAAAAATCCCTCACTAGTATTCCAGCAATCATAATGCCCACTTGAAAAAAACAAAACAAACCTACAGATTTAAACGAATGTCTTTATATTTTAGCACCAGTGTCCAAAAAAATGAAAACGCACATTCACCGAACTCGATATGAAGCTGTAAAAATCCAAATCTCAGACCAAATGTATGTGCTTTAGTATTTTACGCTGACCTGGCCCTTAACTTGCATTTATTTTCCAGCTGCATCTCTCCGTCTCTCTCCTTATACCTCCACCTTTTTGTCTTCATTGTCCATTTCAAAGGGCAGACGTTAACGTTGGAGAGGCTGGGAGAGGGAGACGCGTGTCTGTAGCTATATGTGGCGAGATCATAAAGGCAAAAGGCGAGAGCGACAGATATGGAGAGTCCGTTGTCTCGCTAAAGCCACAGTCCTCAAAGCACAAACCCCCCACCCCAAAAAACACAGCTCTTGCCACTGAAGCGCAGTATATACCTCCATGCTCTCGCTGCGGGGAAACACTTTAATGCCTAAACGAGCTCTTTGGAAATATTGTGTGTTCAAAGACGGAGAACTAATTGCATAATCAAGACAAGATTATAGTGTCATGCGTGGAAAGTAATGTTAAGTAATGTCTTGTCAGTGTATGGGGATATAAGCCTCTTGGAAGTGAGCCCAATAAGCTCAGCACTGGATTGCTGAATCTCTGATGATGGACTGCAGGAGGGGGGAAAAAATCCACTGTTGCTGCAGAACTATTTGGCCGGAAAACTTGAGTAAATGAGGTCATTTCACTGCAGGGATATGGTCATATGCTCTGTGTGTGTGTATGTGTGTGTTAGTACTCCCCTTTTGCACACAAGGGTAACCCAATTAAGTCTACAGCTCTTGCCTTTAGGAAAAGTGTCCAGCTGTAGTTCAGATCAAGGGGAGTGGTTACTGGAGTGGCCCTACGGCATTCGCACTCGCAGCAGTTAATCAAAGCCAGGAGAGATGTTCTTGAGCGGGCTGTGCACATTTGGCTTTCTTTAGCTTTTCTGTGCGATTAAAGGGAAACTTTAAGGCTGAGGTCAGAACCTCTTCAAGACTGTGTCGCTGTGTTAATGTGTGATTTGTTTATGCCGAGTGTGAAAAAAGGGGGAAAAACTAGAGATCAGCTTCGTCTTTATCCTCCCATCATCAGTGTAACGCAGGTGTCACTTAGGCTTGACCTACAAAACACCAGCAGTGAAAAATTCAGTTGGTGGAGTATCACCGCCACCATCAACTGTGGTCTTAATCACCGGCTGTGTCACCACCGCTGTGATTATGCGTAGAAGCGTAGACCGAGGCCTGATCTTAGGTGGCAAAGATGCATTCGATGTTAATTATGCAATGTTGTCATTACGGGGATCTGCTTGAGAGCGCGCTCGCTTTTCATGCAGCAATGAAAATACTCGTCTGCTGAGCACAAAGGGAGCAGTAGGCATCGTGGGTGGAGGGCACATATGCATTAAAGAGAGACAACTGTTAATGTGAAACTGATCACCTTGAACATTTGCGGAGCGCTGATTCGGCACCGCCTTCGTGAAGCAGCTGGCTCTCTCTTTTTTTTTTTTTTTACCCCGAGCCTCGATAACAAACGGAGCAAAAGATGCGCTGCCTTCTGGATGCTGACTTAGGCTCTAGATGTATGGAATCAGAACGATGCCACCTTGAAACGAAACCGAAAAATGGATTGAAACCGAAAAAAAATATTGTAACTGAAATAAATGTACTGAAAAATCTTGTATTGAAACCGAAAAAAAAATTGATAGTGAAAAACAATTAATTGAAACTGTAATTTTTTTGTTTTCGCTTACAAATTTTTTTTTTCGGTTTCAATCCACTTTTCGGTTTCAAACATTTTTCAGTTTCACTCTGCTGGCACTGTTTTGGCGTACGGGGGCGCGCTGGGGGGCGGGGATTCCGGCCCGCATGTATTTGCATATATTATAATGCTGACCAATGACTGGAGAAAACACTGACGACGCGGCTGCGGTCACGGACAAACTCGCACGTGTCTGTTCGGGAATGGCAGATTCCGAGAGGTCCAGTGTTTACATTACCGACTATTTCAAAGTGACAGCCTGAGGTGTTCTTCAGTAAATTGGACTACCGGACAGGAGGACCTGAGGCCCCACCGCATTAATTTTGGTAAGTTAAATGTGTTTGTAAGCTAATCCGTAATTTAGGTCCTTAGCTAGCTACCTAAGGACCTAGCTAGCTAAAATGAGCACTCGGCTGTCGGGGAAACTTGTTTTGTAAAGTTCGTTTAGCTACCCCGTGCAGGTGAATGAATTTACCCTGACTAAAGAAATCAAGAGAAACGCACCGGGCTGCTCAGTGACTAACCACGGTTACTGTACTTTTATTATGAGTATTATACTGTAAGAGCAACAGGCTGGACTCTGCTTCTGCTCCTGTGCAGAGCTGATTATTAAATATGTGCAAACAGCAGCATGTTTTCTGTCGCTTTCCACATGTGGAAGGACATTAAAGCCAACTTTTAAATTACCCTCATTAGTCAATAGCTACGGATTAAATAGCAAAGCCCGATACTTATGTACTGAAACCAACTACTTCCGCTTGTCAGCTTAACTTAAAATGTTACATTTTTCCCCTGATTATTTTTTTTTTACTGAGTTTGTTACAAATATTCAGGTTAAAAAACTGTCCAAATTATTTTTAATGAATTATGTTCACAAAGTCACATGTTCAGTACTCTGTACAGCTTGCATCCTTTAGGACAAATAATTTGAAACATTAATATTTCTTGTTCAATACTGAGCTGATAACACCTCTGTATGTTGTGACCAGGATGCAGCAGCAGACTGAACCTCGACTGAAACCTGCTCCATCATCTCATCTTTGCAGATGTCCATTTATAAAGCATCAACAACTCAAAGGTAAACATGATATTAGAAAATGTGTTAGTATATAAGGCCTTTAAAACAAATAAAAAAATAAACAGCTGTCGGCAGAACTGTAGGACTGAACAACTTCAGATCCCGAGTGTGTGAGGCCGGAGAAGGATCAGCTGTATTTCAGATTTGAGAGATAAACTTTATATTTCAGTTTGTGATGATTCTGTTCTGTTTGTGATTACAGGAGCTGTCCTCAGATTCAGACCTCAGCACCACCCAGTGACAGCAGACAGATCATCCTATGTCTTCAATCTTTGTAGTAACTCCAAAATTAACTGAAGAAAACAGTACAAAGGTTAAAGTACCACATGTGCTGTCAGTGAAAGCTGCAGCTGTTTTATTGATAAATTTAAAGACAAAAAGTCAAAAGGATTAATCACCCCTGTAACTGTGTCACTATACATCAGCATTAACAGGACCTCAGTTTGGTGTTTCAGAAAACTGCTGATCTCAGACCTGCACAACTTCTGTTTTAAACACTGAATGTACTCAGCTACATGAAAAGCACGTGATGTTTTCTCTGACACAATTAAATAAAACCTGATTAAAGTCAAAGGTTGTTACTTGTATTTGAACTAAAAACTTGTGATCTGGAATTCTTTCACTGTTTTTTGACAATAGTGTTATTTATCATAAAGTAATTCAGAGTCATTCATACCAGAGTAACCAGTGAGCACAACATATATTTAACTTTCTACAGGACTTAAAGCTATTACTATAGCTTATAGCTATTACTTAACTGCACTACTGTATAGTTCTGTGTAAATAATCATTCTGTACATATGATTTTTAATCCTACAACTGTTTATAATTTGCATAGTTCACATTTCTGTATAACTGTATATCTCAGATTTCTGTAGTTTTTCATATTTATATCCTGTACATAGTTTGTACTCACTACAGCCTGTACATACTTATAGTTATAGAATATTCACAACATACTTCATACCGTGTACATTGTAACACACCATAATAGACCCATTTCTGTAATATACTTACATATCTATACTATATATATCTATACTATCGAATTTCCCAGAGGAACCCACCCGAGGGATTAATAAAGTTCTATCTTATCTCTATTGCTAATATATATTGTAATATATCTATATCATGGCTAAAGCACTTCTGGATGGATGCAAACTGCATTTCGTTGCCCTGTACCTGTGCATGTGCAATGACAACAAAGTTGAATTCTATTCTATTATATTATGTAAAAGTCCAGACCCTCTGAGGATTATCTGAGCACTTCTAACATTACACAAAGCAAAGGTCTCCATCAGTGTTCATGAAATGCTGGGTTTATCCTTCTTGTGAGGGAGCTGCTGGTGAAGATCACGAGCCCTGCTTGATCCCGGCGATGAGTTTCAGTCTTCCTGGTGTTTCTGAAATGATGCCTCTCACTGTGGGTCAACAGAACTTCTGGCACAGGACAGCTGTAATGAAAGAAATTGAAGTTTTGGAAATGCCCTATATGTGAGAAGCAGATTTTGTATTTACTTTTCTTTTGCCAATCAAGATAAAGTATAATTTTCACCATACAATTACTAACCTTGTCATCTCCTGCACTGTCTGTTTTGGGCTCTGGGCTCCTCCTTCCCAGCGCTCATGAGACTGCTTTGATGCACTGTGGTATGAGGTGCTAACCTGTTGACAGTGTTGGGAAGGTTAATTTTAAAATGTATTCCACCAAAGATTATAGAAGTAATGTATTCTGAATACTTTACAACTACATGAATGTACTATTGCTGTGTGATTTATTACTATTACTGAAGGCTACTCGCCATACCAACACCAACTAGATGTTAAAATCTTAATATAAATGAGTAACAGTAGGTGGACATTAGGTAAGGCTGCAGCGATCTCGTGTAGAAAACTATTCTGCGCGTATATAAAACAGGTCAGCGGCTCCGAACCGTAGTAAAGGGACCTCTGGCTAATACGTCCGGTTCGTGTCGGGCTCATAGCGGAAAACTAGCTTTACTTTGTTGTCTGGGTCAAGTTTGCTAGCGAGAGACAGAGAGAGGCGTTGAAAGGCTGCTTATTGTTTCGGAGGAAAACACGAACACAGTGTACAGTCGAGTCCTAATAGCTTACTTACAGCTGGGCTCGTCAGGCACTCTTTTTGGCTTTAGTGGTTATTATTATATTTACATGCTTCCAGCTCCCGTTTCTGCTCCGTGACAGCTGTACTTCTCCTTTTTCTCCCTCCTCGCTCACAGACACATAACGGGTATGGCAGTCCATTCTCCCTGCAGCACAGACTACACTGCCCATGAGGCTACATTGTTTAGGGCGATGCCTGTAACACTCTGCTATTGCCTTCATATTAAATCATTTTTGTATAATAATTTTTAGAGGCTCTTATTGCGTGTTTTGTTTGGGTTTCCACCGGCGTGGAATTACCAAAAATAGAGAGACCATAGCCTAACATATGAAACAGGTAAATACCGCCATGTAATCCATTTATTTCAACAAACTAACTGTATTCTCAATATCACCTATTGAACAGTAATTGTAACGGATACATTTACTCATATTTTGTATTTTAAATACGTAACGCCAGTGCATGTATTATGTTACATGTATTGGTTACATGTAACCAAAATTGGATTTTATCATCTAAAAAATATAGCCAGAGTCCGCCCTATTCTCTCTCGGGCCAACACGGAGATGCTGATGCATGCTTTTATTACCAGTCGCATTGATTACTGTAATGCCCTGCTCTCTGGTCTTCCTAAAAAGAATATTTCAACTTTACAACTTTTGCAAAACTCGGCAGCTCGTGTGCTGACGAAGACCAGAGGGCGGGCCCACATTACACCGGTTTTAGAATCGCTGCACTGGCTCCCCGTGTGTTTCAGGATCGATTTTAAAGTTCTTTTATTGGTTTTTAAATGTCTTAATGGTCTTGGGCCTTCTTATCTCTCAGATCTGCTTTTACCATACGAACCCTCACGGACCCTGAGGTCCTCTGGTACTGGCCTTTTAATCGTTCCTAAAGTCAGGACACATACTCACGGAGAGGCAGCTTTTCAGTGGTATGGTCCTCGTCTGTGGAACAGCCTGCCGGAGGAGCTCAGGGCCGCAGAGAACGTACATGTTTTTAAGAACAGGCTCAAGACCCACCTTTTTAATTTAGCTTTTACTTAGCGTTTATTTATTTTATGCTTATTTATTCTATCCTGTTATTCTATTATTAATTTAGACTTTACCTAATATTTATTGATTTTATTCTTATTCATTTTTTAACCTTCTTACTCTATTTATATTTATATTTATATTGTATCCTGTTCTTATTTATTTTATCATTTTATCCTGTATATAGCCTATTGTGTCATATCTCCAGTGTTTCCTCAGAGGGCGCTCTCTGCACCGGGGCTGTGATCGACTGTGGCTGCTGGGTCTCTGGGGGTCCTCTCAGCCTGGCTGGGGGGCTCCTTTGCCTCCCTCCTGCTGTGTGCCCAGCCTGGAGGCTGCGGTCTGTGACCGGCTCCCGGTGCAGACCCCCCCCTGTTATAGTGTTTCCTCACTTGGCTCATGCGAGCCCAGCCCAATTTTTACTCTTTAAGTGTGCGCGTGTGTGTATGTGTGTGTGTATGTGTGTGTGTGTGTGTGGGGGGGGGGGGGGGGGGGAGGATATGTGTGTATTCACATCATTTATGTTAATGAGAGTGTGGGGAGTGAGTTGGAGGGTGGGGTGGGCTGCTTTTAACTATGTAAAGCACTTTGTGCTACATTTTTTTTTTTGTATGAAAAGTGCTTTATAAATAAAGATTGATTGATTGATTACTGCCCAACACTGCCTGTTGAGATCCTGAGATCCGCTCCTAGAACACCGGCCTCCAACTCCTGAAGAGACACGGGTGTCCCTAAATTTAGCAAATATTAGCTTCAGGCTAGCTTGCTACGACGAATAGGCTAATACCAGCATTTTACCACAACTTCACCAGATGTAGCTAAAAAAACTAAACTAATGTCCAGCCCAGTGGGACAGCAAGAAAAGATGACAAAAAATGATTACTTACTTGCGGTTTGGAAGTTCAAGCTGAAATTGAAGCAGCCATTGAAAGACGGGAAGAGAGAAAGATGGCAGCTTGGTCAGCACTAGTGGCCTCTATAATATATGCAAATACATGCGGGCCGGAAACCCCGTCCCCCCAGCGCGCCCCCGGACGCCAAAACAGTGCCAGCAGATTGAAACCGAAAAATGGTTTGAAACCGAAAAATGGTTTGAAACTGAAAAATGGTTTGAAACCGAAAAAAAAAATGGATTGAAACCGAAAAAAAAAATTGTAAGCGAAAACAAAAAAATTACAGTTTCAATTAATTGTTTTTCACTATCAATTTTTTTTCGGTTTCAATACAAGATTTTTCAGTACATTTATTTCAGTTACAATATTTTTTTTTCGGTTTCAATCCATTTTTCGGTTTCGTTTCAAGGTGGCATCGTTCTGATTCCATATAGATGTCTCTTGCTGCCTGTCAGGTCTCTTAGAAACAGTATCCCTTTGGCTTCTTGGAAAACAGCATATGGCATACATTAGGCAGTAATATTAGAGCAGCTTTTGGCTCAGAAGGCTGCAAACATAATCAGGCGGTCAGGTTGATGTCGAAGCGTAGCTGCCAGAAGGGCTTTTCTGGCAGGTAGTTTGATTAGCAAAGGGAGCCTGTGGAATTGATTGAGGTGCACATCCTGCTAGTTTGCGACTCGCTCGAATGCTCTTTAACAACAGCAGAGAGTGTGAGGAAAAAATAAGAGAAGTCGATGTTTGGAGAAATGGTGATGGAGTCTGCTCCGTCAGACATTTAATCATGCATTTTATCACCATTTGAGAGCAGTCTTTCTTATTCATGAGCATGCAGAACTTGTTAAATTTGAAACTTGTCCTTGCCAACCTGCTAGGCTCGTGAAGTTGTAAAGTAAAAGTTTGACATTTTGGAAAATGGCGATAATTTGGTTTCTTGCCAAGAGTTAGATGAGAAGATTGATACCGCCCTCAGCCCAGTTATCTCTGCTTGGCATAAAGCTTGGGGAATTGCTGAGCCTGCCTCAGACACGGGATTTCTCACAGATTTATATTCTGTGGAGATGTGTGTGAAAGTGTGCCGTGAAAGGAGGTGCACATGCTTTTTTAAATCAACCATAAATAACTGAGCAGTTTCATGAGCTCTCTCCAGTGAGTCTCTCATGCTCTGGTTGAATGCCGGCTCCACTGTAGCTGAAATGTAGCTGGTAGTCCTCGTGCTCTTCATCTTTGGTAAGCTGGGCGAGGCGGTACTCCTCACCTCCTGCTGCAGGGTCTGCTTAGAGTGTCTCTCCAGCCAGCTGAACATCATCGCTATAAATAAGATAAGATAAGATAACCTTTATTAGTCCCACACGTGGGAAATTTGTTTTGTCACAGCAGGAAGTGGACAGTGCAAAAGTTATGAGGCAAAAATTAGAATACAATAAGAATAAATACAGTACACAACTGTACAGAATAGAATAAAATAAAATACTATATACAGTAGAATAAAATAAAATAAATATACAATAAGATAAAAATAGAATACAAATACAAATACTATATACAACTGAGTAAAAATACAACGATGACAGAAAGGATTATTGCACTTAGTATTATTGCATATGTATGGATGTGTGTGTTTGTTCAGTTAAAGTCTTTGTTGTGGAGTCTGACAGCAGTGGGGAGGAAAGACCTGCGAAATCTCTCCGTCCCACACCGTGGGTGCCGCAGTCTCCCACTGAAGGAGCTGCTCAGTGCTGTCACAGTCTGCTGCATGGGGTGGGAGATGTTGTCCAACAGGGATGACAGCTTAGCCGCCGTTCTCCTGTCACTCACCACCTCCACTGGGTCCAGAGGGCATCCTAGAACAGAGCTGGCCCTTCGGATCACCCTGTTCAGTCTCTTCCTGTCCCCAGCAGAGATGCTGCCGCCCCAGCAGACCACGCCATAAAAGATAGCAGAAGCCACAACAGAGTCATAGAATTTCTTCAGGAGTGGGCCCTCCACTCCAAACGACCTGAGTCTCCGCAGCAGGTACAGCCTGCTCTGCCCTTTCCTGAGTTATGAGTCCAGTCCAGTCTATTGTTCAGATGAACACCAAGGTACCTTGAACACCAAATAGCCCGAGACAGTGGAGTCTCTCAGATCCTGGTGAATGTTTGGGACTAACTGGTTTAACAGCTACTGAACTTTCAAAATGGGATGTAATAAGATGTAAACAGATTGCTGAAAGTTGTTTTGGAGAGATGAAAACATAAAGTACTCAAAGGAGTTGTTAAATATATTTAGGTACCCAATAATACCCAAATCCACAGCAGATGGCTGCAGGTTGTTTCTGCTCAAGGTTTCTTCCTGTTAAAGGGGATTTTTTCTTTCCCACTCTCTCAGTGTTTTTGCACACAGGGGGTGGTCTGATTGTCGGGGTTTTCTCTCTATTATTTTAGGGTATTTATTTATAATATAAAGCACCTTGAGATGACTATTGTTGTGTTTTGACACTATATAAATAAAATTGAACTGAATTGAATTAATATAACTGGGCGGCTTGGCTAAGTAAAGTCTGCATGTGGAAAAAACTGCAACACCTCAAGCATTAAAATCGCAGCTTTAGATTTAGCCAAGACGTAGACATTCACACAAACATGCTGGTGTTATATATTTTTTGTATTGTTTACTGGATTTAAAAAAAATGTGTCAGTTATTCAGAATCCAAATATGACAGTTTGAAGCCATTGTTTATCAGAAAAACAAAGACTTTAAGTAGAATAAGCTACTTTTGGCTGAATCCTTATTCACAATTGTCACCACAGCAGATAACTCCACATATTTGATTTGGCAGGTTTTTACTAGAGATATTTTTGTATTAGGTGAATGCGTTACCCACTACACCATGGGAATATTAAAGATTTTAAGTCAATTAATGAAGCAAATCAGATTGAAACAATAATAGCTGAATGAACCAACAGCATCTAGAATGGGTAATTGCTGTAAAAGTTGTTGAGTCAGTAGGAGCTGACAGCTGGCCAGGCTCTAGACAACGACTCAATTCACTCCCTCCAAGTCCTCGTGTGAACTGGGAGCATTCAACTAGTCTGAGTAGCTTTGAAAGAGGACACTTGTTGTGAATGCGCTACAGTACTCGGGGAAAAAGTGCAGAACTGGCAAATGCCTGTTTCAGTTCAGCGTCAGCACGGAGTTGGTGAACTTGTTATTTTCGCTCCGGAGCATCTACAAAGTCTTTAAACTGCGTTCGTGATTATGACTGCAGAACATGCTGTTAATTGTGTTGTCTGTTTGTGGTGGTGTTATATTGTTGTATCCGTTTGATCATTCATGTAAAGCCACAGGCAAATTTCCACTTCTGTGGACACTGAACTTTTTTTGATGCGTGTGTGTGTGTGTGTGTGTGTGTGTGTGTGTGTGTGTGTGTGTGTGTGTGTGTGTGTGTGCACGTGCACGCTCGCACGTCTGTAGCTTCTTTTTCCATCAAGGATAAATGCACGAGGCACTGAAAGCAGATTTGGTTTAGGATAAAGATAGATGCAGGGAGGGATGGCTGATTATTTGCGCTGAATACTGAGGCGCTCACTTTGTTTCATCTCTGTTGCAGACTCTCAATTTCTCTCACTGTCTTTTTATTCCACTCAACTTCATGGCTGCCTGCAGCTACTGGCCTCTTGCCACAGTGGCAGTCCACTGTAATTGGCCTCAGCAGTAAGTTACGCAAGATGTGGGAAGACTGTCCTGGTCATATTGCAGTGTCTTCTGACTGCTGAGCACGGACATTGTTCAGCATGTAGTATTCAGACTGAATTAATCTCTTGGCTGGCCATCATTAAATGCATACATCAGTTTATTTCCAAACTACTACTATGTATTCACAAGGAAACGTGGAATGAAGGGATCACACAGGTGCCAACATAACTCATTGTAGCATTTATTTAAAAACAAAAACAAAAAAAAAATCCTGAGAGACTGATGCCATCTAACATAAGTTTACTTATCAACAATCGCCTTGCTCTTATTTTGAAAGTCCAGTCGCGGCTGACTAGCTTTTCACTGTTTTTCCTTGCTGTGGCTGTCCTGCATCTCATTTAGCTGCCCCTCCAGTGAATGTCTTGTCCCAGGCTTAGATGGACTCAAACTCCAGCATCTTGGATTGCAGTTGGATGGTTAATCTAATCAGAACTCACTGAGGCTGCAGAGCAGAGCGAGCATTACCATCAGCAGTCTGCAAGACTCTGTTGCAAGAGCCTCACAGCTCTGCTATGTATTTGTCACAAACTAGCTGTACTTGCAGTGTTTAACAAATTCATCACACCACCACCTTGTGTAAGGGTTTATGCCACAGCTGCCTAAAATTAACACTACTGGTAATTCCCAAAATAATTTTTTATGTATCTGTAATGGTTAATCCAGCAGAGAGTGCAAGCTGTAAAAATATAAAACTGCTGTTATCCACAAATTCCTGAACAAAAATTTAGGTTTAGTGGTCGAATGTTACGCTTGATTAATTTCTTGAAGCTGATCTCTAAAAATTAGTCGAGTGTATTCAGGAACCACAGCAGCTCAGCTACAAAGTGTCAGACCATGTAAAGGTACAGAGCACTGATGGTAAGTCGCCAGCTCTCTCTCTGAATTAATAATTGCCTATTACTAAACCCGGCATTAACATCAGCATAATAACTGTGTTCCAGGGCCTTCATGGCATTCACGGCCGATGCAGGATGACTCTGTTCCAGAGTAAAGACACAGTTTGATGAGTTTGGTAAAGTAACTAAAACTAGAGATCGCAAGCCAAGTCTACATCATCGTCTGACCTCGTAAATGCTATCTGGATGAATGGACAAAAATTCCCACAAACGCACTCGGGAATCTTGTATAAAGACTTTCCAAGAAGAGTGAGAGCTGCTATTGCAATGGGGAACCAGCTCCATATTGATAACTGTGGATTTAGGATGGGATGTCATAAAAGCTTCTGTGGGTGTAATGTACACACGGCCCAGTATTTTGTCCATTAAGTGTAGAAAAAAATGACCAATTTAGACCACATTTATTGCCATTACGTGATTATATTATTACACTATATGAATAGAATCTGTCACATTAAGATGTGGTTATATATATATATACGGTCACGGTTCGATATTTTTTCGATACAAAAAAAAATGTTCATGCCTTTTTAATTTGTCATTTATTAAAATTATAAATATATATTTTAACTCAAAAGTACAGTTTTTAAATTTAACCCTAACCCTTGTGCGCGTTTTTTATTTTGACAGTGAATGCACTTATGTGCAGCCCTGGTTATTTAGCTCATCATATTGCAGCCACAGAAATTCTTTTGTCCATGAAACCATAAAGCTGCACTTTCTTTTTGCCTCATAGTCTGATTTGTCATAACTTCTCCGTTTTGTGGTAAGCTTTTCTTTGGCTGTCACTTCTTCACCCTGACCTGTCTTATTTGGCTCAGCAGAACTAAAATATATATTCTGCTGCTTTTACACAGGCACTCACATAAGCTCAGCGATTCTCTGCGCGATCAACCTCTCACATGTTTAAGCTTGCTGCGGGAGATTTCACTTGTCATGTTTGCATAGTAAGCTAACAATTAATAAGACGATGTCAGAGGAATTGGTGCACAAATTATCATCACTCACAGATCGGTGCTGTCGCTCTCTATACACAGTTCGCACGATTGCAAAGTGAAAGCAAAAAAACAAGCGCAAATTCAAACGCGATTTCAATATGTCACATATTGACAGTGGCTCACCGATGCCAATGACATAATTACCCAGCTACATTTCTGAAAGAATGCAAAATCATTGACATATATTTTTCCTTCCTACAATAGCCCGACGGGCAGGGAAGAGATAGATTTTGGTAACCCGACTGAAAAAATCGCTAGCCCCAGGACGTCGGGCTAGCGATATTGCAAGCCCTGTATCTGATTGAGGAATCACTCATCTTTGGAAAAGAGAGTTTATTACAGAGAAATGTCTCTTTCCAAAATAAAAGCTATACTATCCGCTTCTTCTGGGCTATATTCTCAGCAGCATAAGGAGAATCATGTGCTAACAGCTGTCTAAATGACTCGGCTAAAGTTAGTAGCATGCTTGTTGTTTTTGTCTTTGCACTAGGATGATGTCGGCGTAAATGTGCAGTCATATTCGTTGTGTTCCCACTAGTGCTTTCAGGTTAATCTCGTTGAAATGACCTTAACGCCACAACACGGCAAATCTCCGTTAACGAGCTACCGCCGATCGCCCCGTGCATGGGGCTAGACGGCCAACACGTTAACGAGCTAACTGCGCTAACACACTAGTTCCCACCCATGTAATTGAGCATTGCGTGGCACATCCAACATACTGTTTTACTTTAGTCCATGACTCGCTTACCTTCAGGGTCATACGTCACATGAAAACCAAAATAATTCCAAACGCCAGATCTGAATGAGGGTGAGAGAGGTCCATGTTGCAAAGAGAGCTTAACTTCTGTCTTGCTAGCTTGCCCTGCGCTCTTCCTTCTGACTATGCTGTCTGTGTTGAGCGCTCAGTGGATCTGCGCTCGACAGTGCAGCCTAGGCGGAGTAGTCGAACGCAGATATACTGAGCGCTCAACACAGACAGCATCTTCAGAAGGAAAGTTGATAAAATAAATTACAAATGTTGTATTGTTCGATACATATGCGTACCGAACCGAAAGCACTGTATCGAACGGTTCAATATCGATACGAATATCGTTGCACCCCTAATATAAATATATATATATATATATATATATATATATATATATATATATATATATATATATATATATATATATATATATATATATAAAACACCCAGCACGCCCCTGCGGGCGGTTTATCCTTCAAGCTCGGGTCCTCTACCAGAGGCCTGGGAGCTTGAGGGTCCTGCGCAGTATCTTAGCTGTTCCCAGGACTGCGCTCTTCTGGACAGAGATCTCCGATGTTATTCCCGGGATCTGCTGGAGCCACTCGCCTAGCTTGGGAGTCACCGCACCTAGTGCTCCGATTACCACGGGGACCACCGTTACCTTCACCCTCCACATCCTCTCGAGCTCTTCTCTGAGCCCTTGGTATTTCTCCAGCTTCTCGTGTTCCTTCTTCCTGATATTGCTGTCATTCGGAACCGCTACATCGATCACTACGGCCGTCTTCTTCTGTTTGTCTACCACCACTATGTCCGGTTGGTTAGCCACCACCATTTTGTCCGTCTGTATCTGGAAGTCCCACAGGATCTTAGCTCAGTCATTCTCCACCACCCTTGGGGGCATCTCCCATTTTGACCTCGGGACTTCCAGTTTATACTCTGCACAGATGTTCCTGTACACTATGCCGGCCACTTGGTTATGGCGTTCCATGTATGCCTTGCCTGCTAGCATCTTGCACCCTGCTGTTATGTGCTGGATTGTCTCTGGGGCATCTTTACACAGCCTGCACCTGGGGTCTTGCCTGGTGCGATAGACCCCAGCCTCTATGGATCTTGTACTCAGAGCTTGTTCTTGTGCTGCCATGATATATATATATATATATTTTTTTTTTTGATTGTTTGTTTTCTGTGTTTTTTAGTTGCAGTTGCATAGCTGGCTCCACTTATGTTAACAACGACGGACTGCTTGTGCGTGTCACATCTAACAGTGTTTTTACGTGCGGCTGTCTGCACCTGATGTTCGCGTTGACAGCTCTCAGTCGACCTTTTTCGCAGCGTTTTGACTCGTCATAGTAGGAAAATTGCTGGTGTTACTAATACCTTTAGCAGTAGCTTTGGCGTCTTTAATCGTCTCGCCAGGCCGGGACGCTGTTAACAATGAGCCGGCATGAACGATATCTGGACTTCAGCTCTCATTTATTGACACTTGCACTTTTCCCAAAGTAGGCTCCACCAAGAAGGATTTCTAAGCTCATACTGTAACGTTACATGTCACCTTTTCCCAGACGGTTGCTTTTTCATTAAAGATGAGACCTCTTTGCTGGAGACGGGCTCATAAAAGCAGCCTTGTTTTGTCCCTTGCTCTGGTCTTATGTAATCTTGTTTGCTTCAGGTGATGCGCAGGCGATGACAGTTGTAGCAGCCCGGTTGCCTGAGCCAAGGAGTCATCAAAGAGATGAGCTCAGCTTGATGCTGAGGTGGCAACAGGGGGAATAAAGGTCTCTCTTCCTTGTCGAGGTGTGTGTATGTGTCTGTGCGGGGAGGACGGATTAGGACAAGAGGAATGCAACGGGCTGTCAAAGCGGCTGACAGTTTTGTCTTTTCGTTCTGTTTTTCTTCTCTGTCTTTTTAAACACTGAATTTGCTCTTTCCCGACCTGTACAAGGAGAGCGAGTACACAGAGCTGTGTTGTTGACCCCGAAGTCGCTCTTCTTTGTCACAGGGAGATGAAAGACGAGAATTGATAAAAGGAGCATGTAATAAAGTCAAGAAAGTGTTACCTCTGGGCACCCTTGCAGGAGTCTGTGGAGTTCAATATTTGACTTCAGCTCAATATTCAGCTCATTCCCACCGCTTCGATTGCTGTGCTAAATTCATGAAAGACGGGACAGAAACGGGACTCTCCCGCCCAATTCTGGGGGAAACCTTATTGAAACTCTAAGTACATTTCCACGGTGCCCTTGCTCATGCAACCGCACACCAAATCGCAAATCACAAAGTCGCCTGACAGACTGACTGATGTAAACTCTCTGTAGTTTGTAATCCCATTATTTAATTCATTACTTAGACAGTGTGTGTGTGTGTGTGTGCTATATTTGACTGTGTCTGTTGTGAGGCATCTGTGCAGTGACTAAGTTCCAGCATACTGTTTAGCAGCCAGCTCAAATGTTATTGCCCATGGAAACCAATTAAAACCAGTTTTCCGATAATCTGAGCATTGTTTCTATGTCAGGTGTATGTCAGGTGTATGTCCATTGTTTTAAGGAGGAAAAGTGGTTGGATGTGTGCAAAAAAACTCTTAAAGTGTGTACGTGTTTTCCTTTTTGTTAAGTACTTTAAAAAACTCCCAACAACAACAGCAGGGGGTTGCCGACTGTTCATGAAGTGCCTCCATTACTGTTGCTGTGCTTGTAAAGCTTTTCATTCTGTTGAGGCACAAATGCAGTTTGCAAGAATCACCGTGGAAGATTTAACACTTAAAACTCAATGGCTCCTTGATTTTTAGGAAGAGGTAGATATTTTCCAGTTTTCCAATTTTTTTGTTTTAGCTGTAACTATTGGAACTAAGACAGGATCTCATTCTTGTTTTCTTTGAAGGATTTCCACTTGGAGCTTTTTGATGGCTGTAGCTATCTTTGACTTTGCATGCTACTCCTGTTTGTACAGTGGATCTGTTCTCACAGCAACACATACCCCCTCCAGCTCGGATGCTTGGTAGTTGGTAGCAAAAAGCTTTATTGTTTTGGTAGTTTAATGATGGCTGGTAAGGATTTTAGCAGAATTCATACTTATAGTACCTTTCAATTTCTTTGTCATTACAGTAGGCAGCATATGTCCTCAGTAGACCTGTGAAAAAACTGATAACCTTACTTAAATACTCATTTGCAACACTACTGATGCCGACATTGTCGCCTCCTCCAGATGACACACAACTTCAAACATTAGTGCTGCAGACAGACAGGAGCACAGCTCCTGCCCTTCACCAGTAGCTGAACTCGTGACCAGTAGCACCAACTTGGCAAAGCATCTTAAATACTTTTGTGAGATCAGTAAAGCTCATCTTTCAGTGACTTGAAATATTTTTGATTAAAGCCGTTTTTGAAAGGCTTTTTTAAAAAGCTCCATATGAAGTTCAAAAGCACAGACGCAGCCTGTTTCACGGTAGAAATGTCAGTGCCAGTGGCATTCATTTCATCTTGGCCTAAGATGATATCATTTAACATTTTTTGACAAAACGATTACCATATTAATTTTCACAATTCAGTTCTATCATGCAGAGGTTGCTGCTGTGACTTTTGTGCTCACTGTTAATGTTTCCATTTCAAGCTCTCATCTGTTAGCTTTGACCATAGTTTCCTATTTTGGCCATGATTACAACGGTGATCAGCTCTACTAACAACAGCACTTGGAAACAACAAGCTTACCATCTTGTTGTTTTTTTTTTTTTTTTATATCATCATCATCATCATCATCATGAAGAGCAGAAAATAACATAAAATCAGACCTCCAACATTACCCGTTACCTCAACGATCACCTTTTATCAGCCTTGTGGACACATGAGTATCAGAGTGCAGAAAAAAAGCATGAACTGTGGTAAAATTGCCGTTTCCTGGCTTGGTTTCAGAATTTATAACCCCTGCTCATCAATAGGTCAGCAGATATTTGTTATAGCAGAGAATAACTTTCCATCAGTTATTCTGCTACACACCATACAAATACCTAAAAATCTAAATCCACATTAGTGCAGTTAAGCTTCTGAATCTTCTTTAAGCATCACACTACATTTTCACTGTCTGTCCTAAGTGTACAAGGAGTAATACGTCACACTAAGTCCAGTTCAGCAGATGTCCCAGCCTCAGGCGCACACAGTCCTCACGGCAGTAAGCTTTTTTTGACATCCACAGACCCAGCAGGAACCCTGGGCTTGCACATCTCAGAAAAACATAGCATTTCTTCCTGTAATAATTGAAATAACCATTTAAAAACGGCATTTTCTGTTTCCTCAGGTTATCATTCTATAATATCAGAATGCTTTGATGATATCCAACATTTCAGTGTGAGAAATATGCAAAAGGAAAATCAGAACATCAGAAATCACATTTTGTTGTGGAAATGTCATCATGTGTCCTCATTAATGACATTGTAGCTCATAGTAATGAAACAAATAAAAGTACCTTATTATATAATAATAATAAGAATATTATTGAAAAGCACCCCAGTACTGATATTCCAGAGAGTGAAAACAACTTAGCAGACATGTACACTTTGGAAAAGGATGTTTCCTAAGTGGTAAAAACTATGAAAATGTGCCTAAGGCCATTAACAATACAGAGTTGTACGAAAATGCAGAAAATAATAGATTGAACACAGGTTCAGTGAGAATACACACAGCTGGGAATCTACTGAAATCCACTGTATAATCTTTATTCCACAGTTTGAGCTTCGCTTTCACTGATGTCTTATATGAGACTTAAGATTTTAACAGGAAGAAACCTCAGACAGAACCAGGCTCTGGGAGGGGCAGCCAAGTGCCGAGAAGGGTTTGAGGGCAGGAGGACAGGACAAAAGGAATCAAGGAGCTGTATGGATCAGCTCTCTGGAACGAATTAATTTGGTTTCGTGATGTTTAAAGATGTGTTTACTGTGCATGGTGAATTTGAGTTTCATAGTTGTGAAGTAAATTTAGAAATGACAATGAAACATTTGAAGTTTGTCTGCATGCATCAAAAAAAAATATTCACAAATGCCAGTGAAACACTTTCACTTGAGTCCTTTATTTCTGATATGCAATTAATTAAATTTCAATTTCAGTTACAATTTTGGCCTCCAGTAGTTGTTAAACCAGGATATTTAAGATCTGATGATTGTGCTGTGTTCTGTCTTGTAATCGCTGACTCGTTTTGCCTTCTGGCACGTTCCTTTTCATTACGTTTGCATCTCCATAAAAGCTCACTTTTTTCCAGACTGTGGTGCATTTAGTTCAGTTCACATTTATTTATTTGTTTGCTTTTTTCATTTTGGATGGTAATTCAAATTCAAAGAAATCTGCTTAAATAAAAAAGACCATTTGTTTTTGTCTTCAAATTGAATGAATCCATTATTTTGTTCAGTGTGTGTGAAAAATTATTTTACTTAATGTGAAATAATTGATTAGGGAGAGCTGCTTAAGCCAGTTTGCTTCATAGGTCAGCTTGTAGCTGTGATTAGTGGAAGCACACCAAACGGGCCAGTTACTGGCCTGTCAGCTCGCCTAAAATAACCCTTTTTACTGGGGCCATCATGCCATTGCTTATTTCAAACCCTAGATATCTAAAAACATAAACCATCTGCTAAACTCTTAGCAGGAAGTGTTTGTGGTACAGAGGACACAACTGCTGAAGACAGACACCAGCGTTAGAATTCAGTCCTGTCTGTGGCTGGGTTTCGACACCAAAAGCACTTTGATTAAGGTTTGGAAAGATCCTTGTTTTGGTGAAACCTGAAAGCCATTGGTGCTCAAGAAAATAGGGTTTTTCTGTGTATTAAAGATGAATACAACTTTAAAAGCCAAATACAGGGAGTGCAGAATTATTAGGCAAGTTGTATTTTTGAGGAATAATTTTATTATTGAACAACAACCATGTTCTCAATGAACCCAAAAAACTCATTAATATCAAAGCTGAATGTTTTTGGAAGTAGTTTTTAGTTTTAGCTATTTTAGGGGGATATCTGTGTGTGCAGGTGACTATTACTGTGCATAATTATTAGGCAACTTAACAAAAAACAAATATATACCCATTTCAATTATTTATTTTTACCAGTGAAACCAATATAACATCTCCACATTCACAAATATACATTTCTGACATTCAAAAACAAAACAAAAACAAATCAGCGACCAATATAGCCACCTTTCTTTGCAAGGACACTCAAAAGCCTGCCATCCATGGATTCTGTCAGTGTTTTGATCTGTTCACCATCAACATTGCGTGCAGCAGCAACCACAGCCTCCCAGACACTGTTCAGAGAGGTGTACTGTTTTCCCTCCTTGTAAATCTCACATTTGATGATGGACCACAGGTTCTCAATGGGGTTCAGATCAGGTGAACAAGGAGGCCATGTCATTAGTTTTTCTTCTTTTATACCCTTTCTTGCAGCCACGCTGTGGAGTACTTGGACGTGTGTGATGGAGCATTGTCCTGCATGAAAATCATGTTTTTCTTGAAGGATGCAGACTTCTTCCTGTACCACTGCTTGAAGAAGGTGTCTTCCAGGAACTGGCAGTAGGACTGGGAGTTGAGCTTGACTCCATCCTCAACCCGAAAAGGCCCCACAAGCTCATCTTTGATGATACCAGCCCAAACCAGTACGCCACCTCCACCTTGCTGGCGTCTGAGTCGGACTGGAGCTCTCTGCCCTTTACCAATCCAGCCACGGGCCCATCCATCTGGCCCATCAAGACTCACTCTCATTTCATCAGTCCATAAAACCTTAGAAAAACCAGTCTTGAGATATTTCTTGGCCCAGTCTTGACGTTTCAGCTTGTGTGTCTTGTTCAGTGGTGGTCGTCTTTCAGCCTTTCTTACCTTGGCCATGTCTCTGAGTATTGCACACCTTGTGCTTTTGGGCACTCCAGTGATGTTGCAGCTCTGAAATATGGCCAAACTGGTGGCAAGTGGCATCTTGGCAGCTGCACGCTTGACTTTTCTCAGTTCATGGGCAGTTATTTTGCGCCTTGGTTTTTCCACACGCTTCTTGCGACCCTGTTGACTATTTTGAATGAAACGCTTGATTGTTCGATGATCACGCTTCAGAAGCTTTGCAATTTTGAGACTGCTGCATCCCTCTGCAAGATATCTCACTATTTTTGACTTTTCTGAGCCTGTCAAGTCCTTCTTTTGACCCATTTTGCCAAAGGAAAGGACGTTGCCTAATAATTATGCACACCTGATATAGGGTGTTGATGTCATTAGACCACACCCCTTCTCATTACAGAGATGCACATCACCTAATATGCTTAATTGGTAGTAGGCTTTCGAGCCTATACAGCTTGGAGTAAGACAACATGCATGAAGAGGATGATGTGGACAAAATACTCATTTGCCTAATAATGCTGCACTCCCTGTAATACTGCCACCACTACAATGAGATATTACAAGATTAGTACAACATAAAGGCTATTGTTAACAGAAGCATAAACCTCATCAATTCATTGTCAGCATGTTTTACAAAGTCTGTGAAGGCAACCTGTTTCTTACAGACTGAGTTTTTTAGGTAGCTGATTGAGATCAGAGGAAGTGACACCGTTTTTAATATCACTGACAAGGGACAGGATGGGCATGGTGGTTTGGTGTGCCTCTTTGTTGTCAAACCACCCAGAGTCACTCTTCTTCTTTGTGTTGCTGTTTTGGGATCAGTTGTGTTGGCAGAGAGTTTGTCACACTGCATGCATACACATAATACACTTACTGAGGGAAATTGGGGCAGAAAATCAAATCTTGTTTATGTCTCTAAAACCCAGGTTTACTTACATGCAGTTTGTCAGTAATCAGATTTCTGCCCAAGCCCAAGGGCTTTGGGTTTAATTATTTTGGACACTAAACATAATAATCTTCCCTTTCATCCAGCTGCACAAAGCAGTACTTTGCGTGTCTTAAGTCTGTCATGCCACGTGCTCTTATAAAAGCTCACTAAGAAACACTTTTACACAACACATGGCTGAAAATCAGGTTTCTCCTTCACTGATCCACATATTTAACCATTTTTCCCTTAATCTCTTATCCCTAATTAATAAGTTTCTCATTTACTAGTGCTTGTTTCCACACATGCAGATTTACCGATTTGCTATAGTGGCATCCAAAAACACACATCCCTTTTCTCATTCTCACCGAATTGTGACACTATTAAATCTGACACAGGCTCCTCCCTTCCAGCTGCCCCACATACCCCAGGGGGAGGATTTATGCAAACAAACCTGCTTCACTTCACAAATCAGAGGTTTGCATAAACAGCCACAGTGCTACTTACAGGTGTAGGCGTTTATTTGAAGTTAGAAAATCTGGTTTGGGCATCACCTGACTGTTGAACTGAATACACAGCTCTGTCCTATATACCTGTAAAGACTTACAGAAGTCAGGTGTATCTGGGGCAAAGCATGAAGTGTCGTGCCGCAACCTCAAATCAGAGCTGCTAAGGTGAAAAAAAAAAAACCCTAAAAACTGGGCCACAGTGTCCGTGTCCTTAAATACGGCGCTATGCATGTCACGAGTCACCTCAAGCACCGTTTGGCATTAGTTGGTCTGTGCTTGGCTGTTTCTTTTCTTTCTTTCCTTTATAAGATCTCATTGCCTTCTGTTGTTTCACTGTAAGTTATACTTATACGGGTTCTTTCTTTAAGTTAATACACGCAGGCAACATATGTCTGCATATTAAATAGTTCCTGAAATCACACCATCCCACTGAAGCACATACATTTATGTGTTAATGTGAGGACAGCTGGCATAGGAAGTGAACATGCGTTTTTCAGCCCTTTGCGTACTTTTCACCTTTCAGGGGTTAAAAGTAAAGAGTGTAGTTATCTTTTTTCCTACATCAGTACCTCTACCTTAAATATATCACACTGCTGGACAGTATAGAGCTCTATTTATAGTACATATCTCATTTTTTTTGTCCTTTATCTTAGAGGCTCTTTGTGACTGCTCTTCCTATCCCTCCACTACATTCCATTTCCCACTGTGCTTTAAATAGATCTCTAATGTATCCCTCTGCTAACAGTCGAAAGGTTAGTATGGCATTTTAACCCCAGAGCGCGGTCCATTTCTTCACCACAATGTGTCACGGCCCAGTGGTTTGTGAAACTAGGTCCCACTGAAAAAGCACGGAGATGGTGGTTGGGGTTGGCTGTTGAGACACGGCTCTTAATAGGGACTGGTTACAAGAAGCAGGGAGCAGCTGTCTACACACTGACTCACACATCAGCTTTTGTAAAGTGTTAACAATATAGTGGAAACTCTCTCAAAAGTGTAGGCAAGTTTAACATTTCCTGAAGTGTTATGTAAAAATACTAAGAAAAAAAGTTGTTGTTTTTTTAAAATAATGAAGTTGGTGTTAACATATCCAGATCAGTTACAAATAAGAGGAGAAAGTTGGCGATTTCTGTTGTGTCAACGATCCCTGGCCCTAAGGAGCCAATCAGCAGCCACACAGGCAAACGTGACCTAGTCATATTGCTCCTCTGACAATGTAACACTAGTTATAATGTCACTGCTGAGGTTCATATAGTAGAGGCTCATGACACTTTCATCTGTGAAATACCCTAAAATCTGTTGTAATCAGGGTGCTGCACTAAATCCACATTGTGCTTACTTTGGTTACTTGCTAGGTCACTAGATTTCTGCAGTGGCAGTTTGCATGGAAGATGCTGATTTGCCAGAAAACCTTCTCCAGCTTTGCCAATAAGTGTGTGACTCGAGCAACCTACTAGCAACTAAAGCAACTGTAGTGCAGCAACCCCAATGCGTAAAGACTAGTCAGTGGCCCTCCACTAACAAGTGCAGGTATAACATGTTACTATACTCTTCGGCAATCACAAAGTCCCAGGTTTATATTGTTAACCGGTAAGTGACAATGGGTTTTGTTTTACAGAGTAATGCAGAATTGATGTAGTAACTAGTGTAATGAATTACTTTCTAAACCGTGAACCACCGGTTGCTATCAAAAAGTGTGAATTCTGTGACTGGTGGTTACCATGGGGTCTCTGACGGTCTTTAGGCCTGCGTGAATGCGGCTTTAGCGATCATTTTCACTACTGCTGGTCTGAGGCGTAATTGTAAATTGCATATATAATTGGCATGGCATTTGTTCAGTGCTTTGGGAGAATCAGCTAGAGATATTAATAATACATGTCAGAACTACAACCTGCTGTGATTTTTATCCTAAATGAAGCATTTTAAACCTTTATTTGGGACTAAATCCCCTAACTATTGATTTGAATGGTTATTCTGAACATGTTGTTTTCATGTCTCACTGATTATTGTATGGGAACTTGTGATAAATAACTGCCTTAATGCATTGCTCCAGGGGCTGTTGGGTAGCAAGTCTTACTCTTAGGATTGTGATGCAAGAGAACCTTTGCTAAGAAATGCTGGTTTCCTTATTGCTCAGTCGCAATGCAAAGAATCCCAACCACAGTAACATTTTATGTCAGTCACTTAATAGAACCTGAATTATCTAGTTGTTGTTTTTTAAATGTCAAGGTTAAAACTGAGTGTTTTCATTATTAATCCATCTGCAAATTTCTGTAAAAATGCTTGTCCTTCATGGTTTTCAGAACTCAAAAAACTTCAGAAAATCCCAATAATGTCGTTTATAGAATAGTTTAAGCTTTAAAAGGCATCCAGCTGTAGAAGCAGTGGTTGTAGTTTTGCAGTAACTTCACTTTAAGCGGTTATACAGAGGCCTACCTGGTTTCATGATGACCTTTGAGGAGTCATGCAGGGCTTTTCAGTAAATCCATTTTCCTGTCACAGTAGAAAATTGACTCCATGCTGCAGGAGAACACTAACATTGACTTAAAGTGTAGACAATCTATATTTGTGGTCTGGCTCCAGATAATCATAATTATTGGATATAGATAGTAAACCTAACACAATGCCTTCCCTGTGTTTTATTAATGAGAGAAGACGAGATGAATGCACAACGTGCAGATTCTGGCCCAGGAGTTGTGAATCACACAGAATTAATTATGCCAATGCAGGGACTACATGATGTGCCACCACCGTAACGTAACAGACACACACACACACACACACACACACACACACACACACACACACACACACACACACACACACACACACACACACACACACAAAAGGCTTGATTGCCATGGTAACCTCAGAAGTTTTCACACGGTCCAGATGATGTTTCTTTGTGACAGTGCCGTGCATGCGAGAGTCCCCATGCTGCAGTGCAGAATTATCATCTGAAGTGTTCTCATCTTGCATCCTCTTCGTCTTGACTGCCTTAAGATGTATGATACAGCCTCCTGCAGGGAGTCCAAATTCACGTCTCCTTTTTCATTCGCTGCAGCATGGCTCTCGGTTTACAAAGATTTACTCGACATCTGTGCGAGTTCTTCATATCACATTCAAAGTATACTCTTGTAGATGCACCTTTGTATAAGAGAAGTAGCCTAAATGCTACAGTTGCATTATCACTGCATTGTCTTTGATAATAGAGCTGGATCTGTATCGGTACAGAACAGTGACCTAATTTGCTGGCTGCAGGTTAAATACAGTTTTCTGTCCTGTTCTGTAACCTGTAACTATTTGTAGCGATTGTTCCCTGCGTGGTTTGCTCAAGTTGTCCAAGATTTTATTACTTTGCTGTAATTAAAATTTTCTTTTTTAAAAACTATAATTTTTTTTCTCTCTGACTGTCCTTCACAGATTTGAGTAAATTTATTCTTCTTTCTTTTGATGGACTTTCTTTTGCGGTCATATTTAAATGACACTTCTGAGGCTACAGGCCAGAACCAGTACTTCCAACAAACAGTCCAACACTGGAGACTGTCTCCACCAACAAAACTTACTAGAGCGGCAGCTGATACCCACTAATACTACAAATAGCCCATAAATCTGTGGGAAACACTGATGTCACTTTCAAACTTTCCACAGTCAAAATCAATGGAGAAAAACTTGAATCACAGCATCCCTACTGGTAAACGGGATATTGATTGGACTGTTCTGCAAAAAGCAGGCTAGACAGAAACAATTTACCAGATTATTGTATTTTTCCCTCTTCAGAGGAAAATGTGAATAAGATGCGCAGGTTCTGGAGTAATTGCCTCATTCACGTGAAGGCAATCAAAGAAAGCAAAAAAAAAAAAGGAGAAGCAGAATGAACAGAAGTCTGGACACATCCAGGAGGTAGACGTGGTACACCAGATGTACGGACCAGTCTCTCCAGTCAGGGAGAAGAATGTAGGAGGTGAATAATGGTTGTAGAAGTAAGCGGGCATGTCTGCTTAGGGAGGGACACAGTAGTTCCTAGCAGCTGATAATGAAACACTTAGTGAAACTTTGGCAATTGACAGGCACATCCCTGACCTTTCCCTCCATTGATCTTCTTTAGCGTACCAGCTGGTCAATTCCATTTTAATTTGATGAGTAACCTTAGGAACTAGGTATGGTGTGTGAGTCACATGCTCTAGGAGTTGTTTTTGAATAGAGGTTCATCACATTAGCGAGGCGTGCATATGCACAGAGCTATAAAAAAAAAAAGCCTTAATGGCTGCATTCATTTTCTAGCAGTGTGACTCTTTTGTGTTGTCATAAAAGCTGTTCAGCAGATGAAGATCAGAAAAGCATGACAAATTAATGCACATGCGAGGAGACTCAAATGATAAGCAAACGCGGGCATTAAGTGCATGGTTGCACGGACACGCCCTCTGCATGTACCTCCATATCCTTGTCCAATTATCAGTTGAGACCCATGGCTAAAATTGTCACGCCTGTAAAGACAATGAGCTCCTTTGTGCTTGTGAATATTCATAAGGTGCTCTGTTTAGAGAGCCTCCAATTAGGCTGTATTAGCACTCCAGTGTACAAGGAGAAAATGATGATGATGGCTGCTCAGTGATGATAGTGATTTAAGTAAACAGATTCATCAAATGTGGCCTTCAGCAGGCTGCGGATGCACTTCCCTGTCGTGTCAGTTTGAAATTGAAGGAGGCGATCACTTGCTTTTTGTGTCAGTAGTTTTAGAGTAAACTTTTGCTGCATACAAGTCTCCTAAGTAAACAGGAAAACACCGAGCTTTAAGGAGCTCCTTTCAGAGGCGGTAGTCTCATCTGTATAAACAAGTAATGTATCTGTGACCCATATTTCTCACAGACTACCAAATACGCTTCAAGTTGTGCAAAGGCGTCTTTTGAGCACGGTCTAATAACTGGAACTCCTTGAAATGAATCGCGCAGCAAACTTTAACGATCGCCCTTTCACAACATGCAGCTTTTCCTCTGCTGTTCAAAAGAGTCCCATCCATCAATAAAGATCAAAGAAAATCAGTGGAAGATCAAGATCGCTCGAGAAATCCTGGATTCAAAATGTGCTGAAATTGTGTAGTACAGTCTTCTCCTGTGGCCTCTCAATTCCATTCAATTTGATGCTCAATATCAAAGAGTGTAGGGTTGTCCCAGCAGCAGCTTCTACTACTACAGACCGTGAAATATGGCTTACTACTGCCATAAAATATTCAGTAATCATGTGGGAGAAGAAGCTGCTGTGAAGCAAGCAGGTCTTACTTGGTTGCGCTGTGTAGTGTCACATGCACAGCGAAGAGTCACATGCACTCACACTCTGATTCTTCTACCACAATGACAAGTCGCACAAAGCACGTAGCCCTCATCATCCAACAGTGCGTGCTGCAGATGCAATAAACCTGGCATATTGGTTCTGTGCACTGTCTATGCAAATGGAAACCTGTCTGCAAAGCGCTGAGAAATGGCTTGTACATGCACTGATAACATAGCACAGAGCAGACAGCATAGGATTGGATTAGGAGCAGAAGCATATTCTCAAAAGACGTAACAGGAAGGGATCGATGCTAGGAGGTTTTTTGATCCCACTCCAATGGGCTCGTCCACACAGCGTGCATTCACTCAGTGTGATTTGATGGCTGGGTCGTACTCTAAATGCGCTCTGCATTAACATTTCAGGGTTCACTTTCTGCAGCGAGCTGCTTTACATCCTAAAAGGGACTCGGCCGTACCTTGATATTTGTTCATTATTACAGATATTTCACAACTCATTTTCCCATTTTGATTTATGCGTTTGCACGAACCCAGGGGCAACTGCAAACTTTTCATCGGTGTATTGCATTATTAAACAGAGAGCATGTCTGGTACATCGGCACGCAAACTGGGCAGTCATTTATCACAACGTGAATCACCTCTATGAGGTTTCCTGCTTGATTACAAACACAATGGTATCCTAAATGAGAAATTGGTATTAAATCCTGGTGAGAGCATTCCTCAACACTATGTAATGTGGGATGTTTAAAAGGCTTTTAATGAACAACATTCCCAATCCTAAGAGTTTGTGAGCAACAATTGGCAACAAAACGCCCACAAAAACAGGCAACTACCCAACTCCGACCCCAACCCTAGTTGTCCTAAATAACTAATAAGTAGTAGTTTAGAAAGGGAATGATGCCTCCTGATACAGATTCTAAATGACTGACTCTTAGTGAGATCTAGTATTACCAGCTCAGCATCTTTGCATTAAGTGGCGGTACATAGACGAGTCTAGAGTTGGATAGTCTTCTCCACAGTTTTATCGTGAAACTATAGTAAGGCTAATTCAATTAAATTTGAATCTGATAATATTTGATAGCAGCGATTCGATGAATTAATGGGCAAACGTTCTGAAAAGCTTGATCGCCAGGCTGTTGGCGATCACTCTGACCATTGTAAATCCCTGAGATCTTCCTTCATTGGTGTTCATATATTCAAGTTTTACTGATATCAGCAATATTATGTTGCATCCCCATTAGTGTAGTGCTTCGCCTCCTTCACAGTTCTACCCCAGCTGGATCCATGATAGTCGAACAGTATCACAGTCCAGTTTATTGATTATGTGATAATTCTCCTCCACTTTGGTATATCCTCTTTGGGGAAGTCGTGGTGAAATCTGAGGCCTCATAGTAGAAGATGAGATCTCGTGTTTATATGTGCAGATGAATGTACTGTATCTACTCAAGGAATGCAGTAGTTGTGAAATTGTAGTGGATACTGATACAGATTTTTAAAATACCCATTTTGACCAAAGTTGATACCAATGTTTTTTTTCTTTCTTTTTAAAAAACATTTATTCCCTGTACGGAGCAGGGGGAAAAGGTCTGAACAGTCTTTTAAAAAGTAAAAATTTACAACTTCAATTCCAGAAAAGTTCTGATGCTTTGTAAAATGCACTATGAGAGTTACAAATTCACAATGAAACCTAAAAAACACGTGAAATCTTTAAGCAGACAAAATCTAGCAATTTAAGAAAAAAAAAAAAATGATTTGATGGCACTAACAAAAAAAAACAAACCAAAAAGTTAGGGCCTTCCCTGACCTGTTGCTCTAAAACCTGTAGATATTGTTCAGCACTGATGGTGCAAGCTGTCAGTTCCTTAGGCATTAATAGGCATGTCCACACCAACCGAGATGTAGGCTTTTGAACTGAGTGCTGATAACAAACTGGATGGTCCCTCTTCTCTTTAGCCTAGAATGACCTCATTGTTTTGTTAAAATGATACATTGTCTCAGTTTAAACATTTGATAGGTCTTCTATGTTCTACCTTCACAATTCATTGCGTTCAACTTTTATTTACATTTTTACCAGAGTCTCAACTTTTTGGGGCTACTGGGGTTATATTGAACACCATCCAAGACACAAATGATGGGACACACAAACCCTAACAGTCCTCTCAGTGGTTGTACCTTGAGCCTAACTGGTGTTTAGTTATTCTCTCCACTATCTAATAGTGCTTCTCAGAAGAAAGCTTGGGGTGTAAGGTTAGAGGAGATAATCATTTCTTCAACATTTTCATAATTACAGACATGAAACAAAAGGAATTTTTGACTAAAGTATGGGAGGTCTTCCCATTCTTAACATTTTAAATACACTTCTATGCCAGGATGAAACTACGACGCCGTAAACCAGCCCAGCTAATGTTTCTCAAGTAGACGATATTTCATAAATAACGCAAACTTGCGTCCCTCGTGATAAACAGCCCCCAGCATCTGTTTATACTTGATTCTGTCAAACCTCTCTTATCTGTGGTTACTTACATATGAGTGGAACTCATAATTCATCACTCTGGATCGATTGCCACCACTCCTTCTCTCAACAACTTTTTTTTTCTTTCTTTCTTTCATGCAGGGAGCAGCAGCTGTGATGGTGAATAAATAAAGTATATAATAAAATAATAAATAAAGAATAATGAACCTCTGTCAAGATTACATTATCTCAGGGTTTATAATTAATGTCCAGATATGACTATAAAACCTTTGTGCTGCACATTAAAGTCATATTAGCTCTTATATATTACTGAAATGTTTGCATGCCTCAGCATATTCCTCCTCCTCTCCTGTGTTAAATACAAACTATGCATTTAACTGAGCTTCAGTTTGCTTTGGATTTTCCTTTAATAAAACCCTAGTTAAAGAAAATGGCTTTGAAAGTTGTCTCTCTAACTCATTATCTCCTGGTGTGTTATTAGCAAGGTTAATGATCGAATTGCATAATGTATTTTTCATCATGGTCAGGAAGGTGCCCTCCTCGTTTTCACCTTTTTCACCTTCCCTGTTTTTGCTTTAATCATCCTCTGTGTTACAGTTGATTCTATTGAGTGCAACCATCATAGAAACAAGTGGAGTTTTTCATGAGCTCCCCGAGCTACTACCATCAAGGTTATTGGATTTTATTTTTGTTCATTTTTGTTTTGAAGTTGCTCCCGAGCAACAAAGGTGCGAGAACAGATCCACGCTCCGTGTTGCAGAGTAGTAAGCGATACAGCGTTTCTCTGAATGTCATCAGTAGTGACGGAAAGGCAAAGACACGCTGACGGACGATTAGATGGTGTTTGTGGACTGAGATGAGCTATATGGAGCAGCTCTGGTTCTGGAGGCTGAAATCATATTCATTTTCTCCTTATATAGCTTGAGGTGATGGAGCACTTTCACAGCTCGGGCTAAGATGAAAACAAGCAAAGAAAACGGCGTTAGAAAATGTCTGCTTCAAGCTTAGATGCATTAAAGCATAAGAGTCAGGGTGCATTTGCCAAAAACATCCATTAGCAGAGTTTAGAGTTATATTAGGTGCACCGCTAACAGGTGGTGGAAGCTGGGTTTAACTGTGACATTAAACTCAAAATCTGCATCTTAAAGTGCTTCTATAATGCTGCTTCTTATTTTCTGTCATAGATGCAGTTAGGTCCATAAGTATTTGGACAGTGACGCGTTTTTGGTATTTTGCCTCCGTACGTACCGACAGTGAATTTGAGATCAAACAATTAGGATGTGATTGACGTGCAGGCTTTCAGCTTTAACTCCAGGGATTTAACAAAAGTGCTACATTAACTGTTTAGAGAATTACAGCCATTTTTGTACACGCAAACCCTTCATCCTGCTACTTCTATCAGCAGCCACATCATCAAAAAACACTAGTGATAAACTAAGACTGGCAGCCATATGTGCTCATGCCATAGCATTTCATCCACCGTCTTTGACAGATCATGATCTGTTTTCCCTCCTCCAGACTCATCCCTCAATTGTAGTACAAGTTTTTCTTGGTTTCATCTGTTCAAATAATATTTTTTTCCAGGCTTTTAGATTAATCTAGCCTTTCTTTTCACGGGTAGCTTCTCTTTCATTGGCAGTGCTTTCTTTCTTTTTTGAAATGTATCAGATTAATAATTTAGGAAACACTTGAGAGTTTTTAAGAGTTTGCCGAGCAACTACATTTACCTGCTTAATTTGTCTGGAAATGACGATGCCGGAGGCCTCACCTTCCCGTGAAACTGACATCCCATCTGAAAATTCTGGACTTTGTATGAAAATGGCTCCAATTCCTAATCAGTTCATGCAAAACAGGCGTTGAATTAAAACATGTGCAAGCAGTACAAAATAAAACTTTGCCAAATCAAACATGTGGCGCTGTCTGCTGTGGTGACTTCCTTGTGACAAGGGAGCAGCTGAAATGATCAAAGTATAAGCACTACAGAATATAAAGTGAGATTTTTGCAGAAAAACCTAATGAAATTTTTGATGTTGATTTTTCTAGTCACGTTTCATGTCATTAATAAAAGTATGACTTTCCATGAGAGATGGAAAACTATCCCAAAGATTTGCATGGTAGTATATATGACCACACACACATCCACACACTCTCACTTTCTCTGTCACCTGACATGGGTTCTATGCCAACATCAACACCTCCACAGGAGCCAATCCCCCCATCGAGGACCCCTGTGGAGCCTGCTCAGCATATTATCCTTGTGTTTCAGGAGCTTACAGCCCCCATAGGAGGAATAGATGTTGTCATTCTCCCATTACCTCCATAGTAAGTCCATTCACTAACATTCACTAAGACCGTTGTCTTTTGTGCAGCGTCCAGTGAAAACAGAGTGCGGTAGATAGAGGCAGCATGCTGTTTGCTGCAGATACTTTAAAAAAAAGAAAAAAGAAACCAGCCTCATTCACCATCATTTTGCTTGTTTCTCTGGAGTACCACTTGTGACGTGGCACAAATTGAAAATACAACCAGCAGTCTTCTATCGATTTTAAGATAATTTTCCCAAGCGTCATCATAGAGTAGATGAAGGTAATTGACGCCTTTCTTGTGTCGTGTGGATGTACTGTGAAGAGTTCCCTTGTTTGTTTAATGAATGGATGTCCTCTGTCCTTTAATCATCTGCTTCAACACCCGCTGAGGGAGCTGTGTAGAAATCAAACACTTGAAGAGTGCATACAAAAGTGCAGGACACTCACTGTGAGTAGTACGAAAGTACTTTCATTAAAATCACATTAGAATAGTTGGTTACACAGAATTTGATTACATTTCACAAGTAAATAAAAAGCTCCCTGATGTACAGTGGGGCAAAAAAGTATTTAGTCAGCCACCGATTGTGCAAGTTCCCCCACCTAAAATGATGACAGAGGTCAGTAATTTGCACCAGAGGTACACTTCAACTGTGAGAGACAGAATGTGAAAAAAAAATCCATGAATCCACATGGTAGGATTTGTAAAGAATTTATTCGTAAATCAGGGTGGAAAATAAGTATTTGGTCAATAACAAAAATACAACTCAATACTTTGTAACATAACCTTTGTTGGCAATAACAGAGGTCAAACGTTTACTATAGGTCTTTACCAGGTTTGCACACACAGTAGCTGGTATTTTGGCCCATTCCTCCATGCAGATCTTCTCGAGAGCAGTGATGTTTTGGGGCTGTCGCCGAGCAACACGGACTTTCAACTCCCGCCACAGATTTTCTATGGGGTTGAGGTCTGGAGACTGGCTAGGCCACTCCAGGACTTTCAAATGCTTCTTACGGAGCCACTCCTTTGTTGCCCGGGCGGTGTGTTTTGGATCATTGTCATGTTGGAAGACCCAGCCTCGTTTCATCTTCAAAGTTCTCACTGATGGAAGGAGGTTTTGGCTCAAAATCTCACGATACATGGCCCCATTCATTCTGTCCTTAACACGGATCAGTCGTCCTGTCCCCTTGGCAGAAAAACAGCCCCATAGCATGATGTTTCCACCCCCATGCTTCACAGTAGGTATGGTGTTCTTGGGATGCAACTCAGTATTCTTCTTCCTCCAAACACGACGAGTTGAGTTTATACCAAAAAGTTCTACTTTGGTTTCATCTGACCACATGACATTCTCCCAATCCTCTGCTGTATCATCCATGTGCTCTCTGGCAAACTTCAGACGGGCCTGGACATGCACTGGCTTCAGCAGCGGAACACGTCTGGCACTGCGGGATTTGATTCCCTGCCGTTGTAGTGTGTTACTGATGGTGACCTTTGTTACTTTGGTCCCAGCTCTCTGCAGGTCATTCACCAGGTCCCCCCGTGTGGTTCTGGGATCTTTGCTCACCGTTCTCGTGATCATTTTGACCCCACGGGATGAGATCTTGCGTGGAGCCCCAGATCGAGGGAGATTATCAGTGGTCTTGTATGTCTTCCATTTTCTGATGATTGCTCCCACAGTTGATTTTTTCACACCAAGCTGCTTGCCTATTGTAGATTCACTCTTCCCAGTCTGGTGCAGGTCTACAATACTTTTCCTGGTGTCCTTCGAAAGCTCTTTGGTCTTGGCCATGGCGGAGTTTGGAGTCTGACTGTTTGAGGCTGTGGACAGGTGTCTTTTATACAGATGATGAGTTCAAACAGGTGCCATTCATACAGGTAACGAGTGGGGGACAGAAAAGCTTCTTACAGAAGACGTTACAGGTCTGTGAGAGTCAGAGATTTTCCTTGTTTGAGGTGACCAAATACTTATTTTCCACCCTAATTTACGAATAAATTCTTTACAAATCCTACCATGTGGATTCATGGATTTTTTTTTCACATTCTGTCTCTCACAGTTGAAGTGTACCTCTGGTGCAAATTACTGACCTCTGTCATCATTTTAAGTGGGGGAACTTGCACAATCGGTGGCTGACTAAATACTTTTTTGCCCCACTGTATGTTAGCGTGGATATTTATACTATAGCCATTTATTGACTGAACTGCTGGCACTTTACCTTAGCCAGCGTAGTGGTGGTCCACTATATGTTGGGATTTAAAGCCTCAGTGACCTATATAGCTTCTACAATTCTTTTCTCTCAGCCTTGTGCATGAAGGGATGGTTACAGGAACGGCTATGTCCACAATAATTACCCCCTCAGCATGGAACAAGGCCTGTAGTCCTTTACCCCTTTATCTAAAGAGCAGCTCCTTTCACCAGGCTGGATAAAAGGAGGAGGAGGGGGGACTTTTGTTTCGTTTCCCATTACCCAGTGACTCATACTTCGAGGAAGTGCTGTGATACTGGGTACATAGATCGATGGTTACTAAAAAACAAACTTAAAAAGAAAAACAGTGGAGGTGGATGATTTTGATTGTGTCATGGTGAACTGCGTAAAATCATTTAAGATGCTGAATGAATATTTGTTAGGTTTCATTTGTGAATAGCATCTGACACATCACGCCAGCAGCGTGTCTCAGTGCCGTGTGAAGGTTGGCCTCCTTTTATTGGAGGCAGATTCAGCGTTTACTCAAGTCTTCGGTGAAAGCATGAACCCTGTGAGGAGAAGTTCACAGTTGATTTAATCTTTTCATAACCCTTCATGTTTTTTGACTGATGTTAAATTGGAAAGAAGACCAAGTTTACTAGTGTGGAGCCATAACACAAGGTAAATTTACCAGCCACTTTGTTAGATACATGTACGGAGCTGCTTGTTAAGACAAATATCTAATCAGCCAATCACATGGGAGCGACTTGGTGTATTTAGGCATGTGGACATGATGAAGTTTAAACCAAGCATCAGAATAGGGGAGAAAGGTGGCATAGCTGTTGATGCTGCGCTGACTATTTCAGAAACTGCTGATCTGTTGACTTTTCGGTGACAAAAAGAGAAAATATCCAGTGAACGGCAGTTCTCTTGGGAAAACTGCCTTATTGATGTCAAAGGTCAGAGAAAAATGGCAGATAGGAAGGCAACCGTAGCTCTTACAACCATTTGTTACAACCAAAGAATGCAGAAGAGCATCTTGCACAACATGTTGAACCTTGAAGCAGATGCGTTACAGCAGAAGAAGACCACACCATGCACGCCAGTCAGCTAAGAACAGGAAACTGAAGCTACAGTTCTCAGAATTTGACATGAGAAGTTTGGAAAAATGTTGCCTGGTCTGGTGAGTCTCGATTTCTGCTCTGACATGCAGATGGTTGGGTCACAATTTGGCATAAATAGCATGAAAGGATGGATCCATCCTGCCTTATGTCAGCTGTGCAGACTAGCGGTGGTGGTGTCACTGTGTGGGGGGTATTTTCATGGCACATTTTGGGCCCCTTAGTACCAACCAAGTAGCAATAATACTAGTATTAACATGCTGAACATGTCCATCTCTTCATGAGAACGGTGTACCTCTCCTCTCATGGCTGATTCCAGCAGAACAGCGTGCCTTGTCACAAATCTTAGATCATCTTAAACTGTTTTCTTAAACACGACAGTGAGTTCAGTATACTCTAATGGCCACTGTCGTCAGCAGATCTCAGTCTAATAGAGCACCTTTGGAAGGTGATATAGGAATCATGGATGTGCTGATGCATTCATAACTTGATGGACCCTTATTTGTAGAGCAAATCCAAATGCAGAGTTACAAAGTGCTTCAGAGTTTGAATAAAAGCCACACGTTAAAAATAACTTTACATTTTCAAATCAACCATACAGTCATACTAACATATACACATGCAAATGGTTCCAAACTATGATGTGCTTTGGTCATCAGCCAATCACCTTAAAGTTAATTTAACTCCCAACATTCACAGTTTGGTTTCTATTCTTTGTTTTAAGTCAACCTTAAGACAACCAGTTGTGGCGTTCAACCTACATACTATTATTAAGCTGTATGAAGTAAACAGAGATAAACATGCCAATTAAAACTACAAAGCAAAACAAACTCATAATGAACTTTGAGTAACCAGTTTTTACCCAACAAACAACAACTGGAGCACAGCCAAAACATCTGGTTGGAGCTGTTAGATCTTTTGACTCAAGGAGTGCCAGAGCACAGACATGCTGTGTATTGAGATGCTTCAATTCTGGCTAAACATTATTGATGAATCATTAGTTTGAAAGGGCGAGTCTCTCCTGGAAGCCACTCATTATGTTGCCACGTGAAAGTGTGTGGAGGAAAAAGTTTGAGAATCAAAGAAGAGACCTCGAAAGAAAAGTTCAAGCACAACTTACTTTGTCGCCTCTGCAGGCCTGGAGCAGGTGTGAATATTGGAACGTCACTTTGGTAAAGGCACAAAAATTGCCAGACAGCCTCCTCACTTCTGATGTCACAAACCTTAGTACGGGAAAGGGATTTCCAAACCTGTTTATCCATCTGCTAATATATGCTATACTGGCACAGGACCCAGATGAGAAGCTGAATCATCGCTCTCGCTGGGAGAAAGACCTGGTGAATCTATGAAAACACTGCGCTAGATTAAATTTTTATTTCATTTTCTTTATCCTTTTTAATATTGCACAGAGCTACATTCATGCTACAGTGCCTCTGTGTTTTGGACCTGAGGTGCAGTCTGAGCCGTGCCATATGAGGGGATTAGCTATGTACAGAGGGAGCGTATCAGACTGTCTCCCAGACAAACTACAGAAAACACACCCTTGTCTTTGAAATCACCTGGCAAGGCGGGGGCCTGCCTTCTCATTCAGCACTCAGAGGCTGGTTAGCAATGGGTCTGCCTGGAGGAGCCCAGTCTGTGTCTTTTTTCTCTCATTATTGCTCTTTGTCTACACGGAGAGGGTGCTGAGTGACTTATAAGGAGAAGCTGCATGAGTTGGCATCACGCCTGCTGTTACACATGCGCACACACACATGCACATGCGCAGAGCAGAGGTAAGTCTTAATCAGTAACACAGATGATCAGAAGGCAGGGGTGGAGGTCCATCAGTGACCATCTTCATCCACCCACATTACCACAGCTGGAGTCTGCACGTGCAGGGTTAACCTTGAACAGGAAACCTGGCAGTGTACAGTGTTTAGAAAAGTGCGTATTTCTCTTTTGTTCTGTGGTTTTGGCATTTTGGCTACATATTTTGTTTTTTGTACATATTTTTATAAATCTTTATGTTTATTTACTTTGTTATTTTTTAAAAAAAATAAAAATTTTATATATATGTTACATTTACATTTTCGTGCAGTTTTTTGTATCTGTTTTTGTATTTTGGTATCTTTACCTGTCTCATAAATTCAGGGCTACATCCTTTCTATAGACAAAGAGCTTATCTTGGAGCCTTCAGCTTCTTCTTTAGTACTTTCATAGGTGGATGTAGGAAGTAACAATAATATGTGATGATAATCTGTGATACATGAAATAATCTTATATTAATAGTAATAATGGATCTGTTCCTGTCAGGAAAATGCTTGTGCAGAGGTTTCATTGTCCTTATTACCACCACAGCTCTGCCTCGCAGTGACAGTTTAGTTGCAGTTTCGAGGCTCATTTGTGTACCAGCATAAAGACTTTCCTCGCAGTGAGCTGTGATCTCAACTACTGAGCTGATCCATGCTATAGTTACAGCTGGATATTTTTTTCTCTTTCGTAAAGTGTTTAAACATCGTTCATTATTAATTGTTTTACATATTTTATCTTTTATGAACGTCAACAAAAACACTGCTTAATCCCATTATCCAACAGATAACCACCCATTTCTCAATGCAGTGATACGCTTGAATTAAAGTACTAGAAACAATTAAAATACACTGTAATTAGTACTTTTAACAATTTGATAGATGCCTTTTATTATATTTTTAACATCAGCATGTTGAAGGACTTGTTGAGAAGAGAGTGCTAATTTATATGCTAAAATATGTTTTTCTGCTTGGTCAAGAATATGAAAACACTTTATTATCCTCTAATAGATTTTCTAAATGCTTGGTGATCGCAGGACACACGTGGTTGTTTGTGTAATGTTGTTCACACTAAGAATTTTAAAAGGAAACTGACAGTTACAAAACTTTTTTTTCGTTTATTTGTATTTGTTTTGTTGTTGTTGTTGTTTTTTCTGCATACCATGTCCAGCTTTTCTGTATAAAGTAATGAAGAATCTTGGATTTGGTGCTTAAAACTTCGTGAAACTGTAACCGTATTTCATTCACCATAAATCACTATCTGATTTTGAATAGTTTTCTTATCAGATACAGAAGTCTAAAACCAACATTTCTCTGCCTGGGCTGCCTTGTAGCTCTGCACGTTGTCTCTTCAATGTGTGACCCCCTCCCTCCCCGAACAGTCGGGGGTGAGTGCACTAACGTGTCCGGTGTTGCCGTTTTAATGAGTGTTTGCTGGAAAACGAAAAATACAAGGAGTCTGCAAGATGGATTTGTACGTTTTCACAATGGGGGAGTTTGCGTAAGTGCTAGTAAATAATTTTCTCGAGTGTGTACGTTACACATGCTAATTTTGGAATTGTTTTTATTATTTTGCTAGCTAGCAAACTCCGGGATAAATGATTGAAATTAGTGATGGGCAGATGAAGCCCCATGAAGCACTGAAGCTTTTCATCCAATTGGTTCACCCCAACGCGAAGCTTCATGAAGCTTCATTTGCTCTAGCAGGACACCTACTGGACGTAAAAATAATAGCTGGCATGAATTTGAAGAGTGTGGCATTTTGCACACAGCCTGTAAATGTCAACAACAAAAGGAGTGTGTAAAACATGTATATTGTAGTGATGGCAGTATACTGTGTATATTTATAGTGGCAGTATGGGAAATGATTATTTGGAAATGCTTGAAATGGAAATGATCATTTACTGTGAGGTGAGGTGTGGTTGGGGTGTGGACAGTAGTTGTGCTTTTGTAACGTTGAGGTATGGACAGCTACACACTGCCTGTTCACATTTTATTCTGTAAAAACTAAATTTTCACTGCTTTTATGACCTTTTTAGTGGGGAGAACATAGCTAGGATTTAATGATTTAACAAATCTTTTGAATCCTTTGTCCTCCACAATGCTAAATGGCTGGGAGTCCTCAATCACCATGCTAATTAGGTCTTCATCTATTTGAGATTGTTCTCCTGAGGAAAGACAATAAAGATAAAGCACAAATATAAATAGCACACACGTAACTTATAACAGTTGTATAATATTGTTATATCATTTAGTAACATTACTGCATCCTATATTATCATTGCATTTGATGGCTCACCTGGTCTTGCTCCACAATCGGTGTCCCCCTTATTCTCATGCAAAGCTCTGTAGTGCCTAAGCATGGATAAGGTGTTGTTGTTGTTATATCCCAGCTCCCTGGCACATAGCAAACACTTCACCTTGTACAAAAGTCAAGACAGCTCAACATAAATTGTATTGCACCATCAGTATCATGAAAATACATCTTCTGTAGAAATTTACATACCTTGTTGGGAGGAATAAGATCAAAATGTTCCCACACAGGGGAGGACATCCTCCTCTTCTTAGCTGGCTCCATTCTCTCCTGACTTTCCTCACTCTCATAAACCTCCAAACGGTCTCCAAACTCTCACTAACCGCAACTCTCCATCAAACACCCACATTTTTGAATGAAGTCTGAGGGGTTTATATCGCTGTCATATCTCGCGGCAAAGTTCGAACCACTTCATGAACCAGTCACGTGGTACAGCCGGGCAGCGAGGCTTCGGACGTCATCATTTTCAGCTCCTCCCATAAATGAAGCAAGCCTCGATACGCGCTTCGCGGAAACGCCCCCTCCATTACTCGACACACGCTCCGAAGCCTCGATACAGAACGTCCCATCACTAATTGAAATGTACTCAGTGTGATGCAATACGGTGCCGCTATTATAACAGTTAGTTATTGCAGGGTAATTTATGTAATATGCTGTGAATTTAACCAAGACTACACAGCAGTAGCAGTATTGCGAGTTACTTCCCCAAAGTGAACGCTTTAAACGTTAGCCCGATGCTTAACTAGCCAACTTAAGGCTTTCTGATTAAAGGCTAAAAGCGGCGTTGTCACCGAATAAATAGAATATTGATTATATTTTTGTGTATTGCTGCAGTTTTTTCAAGTATTAACTTGGTGCTTTTGGCAACCTTACGGGGAAATAATGGTAATATGGCTGATCCATATGGACACAAAGAATATAGACTTTTTTATGCTACCGAAGTTCCCTCGCTTTCATTCAAAATCTGTTTATCGTTAAACAACTTAAACATAATTGCCTCAAACTCACATTAAGGCCTGTGGGACACTATCAGCCACTGAAACAGTAGACAAATGAATATTTCATACCTTAAGGCTGCCTGTTTGTTTAAGGGAGATGAACAATACATTATAATTGCATATAATAATATCACAGATGATAGATTTAATAGGTTTTTGAAAGATGCTTGTGCATTCAAGTCTTATATGTTGAATTGAACCGAGTATGTCAACTGTTCAAAGCTTCTCCCAGTCAGTGCTGTTCTATGTGCCTGTCTTACTGTACATGATGTTATTAGCACAAACACTTTAAAGGTGATAATTTAGGACTTCAGCAACACAGACTGCAATGTAGTTAAGCATCTTACAGTTAGTTTTGAATGAATCAACTTAAAAAACAACACAAGCCAAGATCTGTCTCCTCCTATTTTTTGTGTCACACAAGAAAGAAGCATCAAGATCTGATGAGAAGACTTATTAATTTGGCCTTTGACATGGTCTTACTGAGGTGATGCGAAGTGAAATATGCATCCTTTTTTGTGCTGGCCAAGTTTGAAAATGGACCCTGAAAATGGTTTATGAACCCAGAAAAAGTCACACGTGGAGTTAAAACCTCTCATAGCAAGTTAATCATATTCAATTAGTTTGATGCTTTAAGCACAGAATTTAGTCACACAGTCAGGACAGCATCTGGTTTACCTTCATCGGTAAACATGTTTATGCAGTACATAGTAACAGTGTGGCTGAGTCCTCTGGTTCAAATCAGTTCCACTACATTTGGAGATGTAAGTCTTAACCTGTCACATGCATCGGGAAGGAAAATACAACCAACATTTAAATGTCTTAATTAGATTTATTTTAAGTGTCGTAATGAGCTGCTGAATGTGAAAGTTAGCAAATGTTGATTTTACTGGCCAACAGTTACAGTGTTGGCTAATTACTCTTTACTCTGAGTTGTTGAAACAAATCTTGGCTGTTGTCTGTTGTTGGTTAATCGGATTCCTGAGCGCTTGTGTTTGTGCTCAGCCAAAGACGTTGTTTTGTTTTTTTTTGTTTTGTTTTTTTAAATGTTGAAGCAGCTCTGCTCTCCATAGCATTTATTTGTTGGAGGAAATGCGTTTTGATCATCCTCATCTTCATTTCCAACATGATATTCTTATTCTTTGACTCTACTAGAGTAGCTTTGCACAATTCACAGTTCAAAAAAATGCTTCTTTATCTTACACAGAGCCCCTCTTTTTCTCCTCTGCCTGAAAAACAAGGGTTTTGGCTTTTTTGCCTTTAAGCTAACTTTACTCATATTGGTTAATATTAAAAAGACTTGCTATTAATGATCAAGGCTTTTTTAATATCATGGATTGGGTGTTCTTTTTATTTATGCTTTTTCTGGGGTCTATGATGGATAATTTGGAATTAAAATTGCATATATTTGTGCTTATTATTTTGTTTATTTATTACAGAGGAAAAAACATGACACTCTTCCTCACCACTTCATCCAACCATGTCCTTCAGGACTCATTTTAAGCTGCGTACAGAAGGATTCAATCAGTCTGCAGAACACACGCATGCATCTGCTCCAGTGGCAATGAATGAAAACATCTGGCTGTGTTACTATGCATACTGAAATAGGAAAAAAAACCTAAGATGAATGAGTCAGCGCTCTGAGCTGGATGTCTTTCTGAAATACAACTCTCCTGGTCTTCATGTGAAATGTCTTTACTTGCTCAAATTTGATCTTGTAAAAGTCGATCATAAAACTTATGGAAGAGTGTCAAATTTTATTGCGATCTAGATCAAACTCATTTTAGATATTTGTTTCTATGTGCTGCGTGTGTTATTTGTTATTCAGATGTGAAGTTTAAAAAAGTTTAGCTAAGTCTTCATTTAACAAATGTTATTTCTGGGGTTTTGTTTTGCTTGCTAATCGTCGATACTGTGACGGTGTGTCACTGCACAGATCCTCCAGGGAAAATGTTTTTGCTTTTTCACATTTTGACTGTTGTGATTCATTATTTCTACTTTTCCATCTTTCACGTTTCATTATCCAACACACACATTATTCTCTCCCACTGTGCTCCTACTTTTTAATTCTTTGAAAAAAACATTTAATCTTCACAGTACTGCCAAAGTGCACCAATACATTGTGAAGTGCACATAGAGTCTGGATTTCCATTTCTCATACAGTACCGAGCAAAAGTCTTGAACCACCCCCTCATTTTTTTTGTATTTTGCCAGGTCAGTCTGTGTTAACGGTGTTATTAACTGCATTCTTCAACTAAAGAAGTGGGAACAAATTATGTGGGGTTTTGCTTTTTTGCAATAGGCCGCAAGTAAATGTGTAAAGATACAATTTAAAATTGGTTCTTTGTTAAGTTTTCTGGTCCTTTCTGTGATTTATGTTTGAATGTTTCATAGATTAGTGTGAAGTGTCTTAACAGACAAAAACTGGTCAAATACAAGCCCTGGATTAAAAATCAGAAACACTTTAAAAAGCCTGGAGAGCTATTCCTTAATACCACTTTAAAAATTACAGGGAAGTCTGGATCCCTGGAAGCAAATAAAGAAATGAGGGATGGCTCAAGACTTTTGCACAGTGCCGTACATGTCACGTTCCCTGTTTTATAGCTCAACTCAAACTGACACGTTCTCACTAACTGCTTCTCATTTTCTCCACAGTAAACTTTGACCACTTCCAGATTCTGCGGGCCATCGGGAAGGGGAGCTTTGGAAAGGTAATGTGGTCTCCAATTTTCATGCGACTTGTATATTCTTTGCCCTTAATTACCCACCACAGTCGTCATCTCTAAAGAATCAGAGCAAACTAAGCTAAATGTGCTGGGATTACACTTTAGTTCTCGTATGCTGCTTAACAGAGCCGTCCTTTTTTTGCTCATTTAATAACAGTTATAAATGCAGCTTATGTAATTATTTCTATAAAGTCAGAGGAGAGCCAATTTATATTTCATCTCACTCAATCTATTGGGAATTTTGACCCCACGTCTCAATTTAATTACAGAGTAGCACAATTCTGCGGCTCTATTTGTCATCGCGCGGTTGGGCTGAATAGAGTCAGGAGGAGAACTTGGCGTGTGTGTGTGCACGCTGCATTTTGTGAAACTAAATTACCCACAGTTCTTTTCAACCTTGTCACAGGTGCCAATATCACCGTTGGTGGCCATTGTTGATAAAACAGTCATTTTGGATTAACTTGTGGGCCTTTTTTTTTGCCTCCTGCCGAAGAATTCCTTTGTGTACCAATTGAACGTCTGGATGAGACTTCAGTAATGAATTCAGGACTGTGTGTGTGTGTGTGTGTGTGTGTGTGTGTGTGTGTGTGTGTGTGTGTGTGTGTGGGCGGTCGTGCAGGCAGGCGGGCGTGTGTGTGTGAGATACACAATTGGGGCTCCAGAGATTGGAATAGTTTATCTTCATTTTAAATCCCAAATATCACTGCTAATATTTGTTCATTATACTTGTGTCTGTGCACGCCTGTGCAAATTCTTTGCTCTCTACAAAAACACTTTTTCCCTCTAAAAACATGTCCCTCTGTAAGTCATTGCCCAATGCTGAATACATTACCATGTGAATTTATGTTAATTTTTACTTATTGCTTTGTTCCCTCGAGCTGCTGTCACTTCCCTTATGATACTGAAGTGGATCCGCAGTAAGCCGAGAAGCATTATCTTTTTAGAATAACAATTTACACTCACTCTAGTTTCTTTGAGATGAACGCCACATGTAAATAAGTTTCATTCACATTGTCGGCTTTAAAATTCAAACTTAAAGAGTTTGTAAGTAAACTGGCTGAGATGAGACACGGACGATGCACCGGGTCCTCGTCTGAGCGCCGGCTTTCAGCTGTGCTGCATCTCTCCCCAGCCATGCACGCACAGACACTGTGCTACATTTACACAGTGAGACAGATGCTCACAGAGACGTCCAGATACATTTTGTCCTCGCTGGAGGTCATCTTGTGTGTGTTTTTTGGCCCACTGTGGCCTCACACCGAGCTCCTGCTGTTTTTTTGAACACTTTAACAGCACCAACCTTTAGCTTCCTGTTGAACACACTTAAGTGGGGGAGGTGTAGGAGGTAGTAAAACAGGTTTGGTTATCCTAATTTATAGTTGTCTTTATGTTAAGGATTAAAATAAAATTCACAAGAGAAAGGTGTTGGTGTGTGTGGTTGGGAAGAGAAGGGAGAAGCTAGAATGAAGCACAAACAGAGGGAGGTGTTTGCCTCTCGCTGTAGCGCTGTGAAACATGATCTGTATATTGCAGCTTGTGTAGGTGCTCCAAGAAAATGGGTTCATCGGCATGCAGCACTGTAGATGTGCACGTATGCACTCGAGAAAGAGAGAGAATGCTTGTGTTGCTGAGCTCGTTCTTGCACAGCGGGGAGATGTGAGGTAGGTTGGGGCTACCTCATAACTTCCTGCTGTGAGGCTGCCAGAGGGGAAAAAGAGGAAACCGCGTCCTTCTCCTGAAACGCTCATTTTCCTCTGCTCACTTTTCATCTTTACAAGCCCAGCACTTGGGTGTGTATCTTCTTGCAGCAGGCCTCTCAGTCTCACTCTTGTTTTATAAGAGCTCCTCCTTGTGTTATCTAGCTTAAAAGCTTGTGCAGACACCACTTTGACTCTTACTACAGAAGACGTGCTCTGCCCCTGACTAAGCACCGCAAGGACTCATATCGCACTCTGGGACTTAAAGTGCCCTAATTGACAGCTGACAGATGCGCGGTGAAACCTTTACCTTCAGTCACCAGTTTAAAAAAAAAAAAAAATGCACAGGGAGGCATGCCTGCTGGCAGCCAAAGATCCTGCATCAAAATTCTCCGAGCGTAGCCGCTGCTACAACTGCAGTCTGAAAATGTAAGCTGATCCTGGCATAATGACAGCATGGGTTTGGGTGTTACAGTTTGTACCTGAAAAGTCTAATTTGTGCCTGAGTACAGGAGTACAAATAAAAGCTTGGGTCCAGAACTGAATTAGAGATAATGTAGGGCTGTTTTAGGTCCGAGCCGCTAACCTGACAAAAACGCAACACAACTGCTGGTAAGTGCGTGTTGTTTAAAACAGTTAGATAGTTGGAGTAGCAGGTCAGTGCTTTTAAAGGTTTATCAGAAGCCAAAACATTTTATAGGTGTGAAATATAGGACTGTGCAAAAGTTTGAGCCACACCTTATTTCTTTTTAACTTTCTGGGTAATGGGAAATGGGTGCATCAGTTTAAATTTGGAAAACGTACATGAAAATACACTATAAAAGGCAAAAACAGAGTTTACATAATGAGCTTGAGAGTCAATATTAGGTATGAGCATCTTTATCTTCAGCACACCCTGAGCTCTCTTAGGCACCTTTCTTTGGAATTCCTTTAAGTAGTCTTCAGGAATACTTCTCCGGGCTTCTTTAAGGACATTCAGAGCTCTTCTTTCGATATTAGCTGCCTTTTTGTTCTATTCTCTGCCAAGATGATGCCACACGGCTCAGGTCAGTCCATGAATGATGGTGTTTTGTTGTGTTTAGTAAGCTGCTGCCAGTCAGACGCTTTCCAGATGGTATTGCATGGTGCATCAAAGTCTGGTGGTACTTTTCTGAGTTCATAATTCCATCAATTCTGACAAAATCTCCAACACCCTGGCTGAAATGCAGACCCAAACTATGACAGAGCTGTACAGTACAGAGCTTTACAGGTGGTTGTAGACATATTACCAGCAATTTGAACCAGAAATGTCAAATTTTGACCTGCTGCCACTGATTTTAGTCCAGTTCTTGTGTAATTTGGCATCTCTCAGCCTTTTCTCCCTGTTTCCCTTCCTTGATGATGGCTTCTTGACAGCCACCCTTCACTGATACCATGAGATGAGGCTTTGGTGAACACTAGATGGATCAACTGAAGGACCAGGTGCATCTTTCAGGTCCTGTGTCAGGTGTTTGCTATAACTTTCAAGTACTGTTCCTCTGGTGTACATAGATTTTTCGGCCTGTCCTCTTTTTTTTCTGTGCCCTACTTGTCCAGGCCAAAGAAATGGGAAGAAATGGTGTGTTTTGTGACAGGGTGCTAGTAACAAAATCACTAACAATACAATTTAAAATTGGTTCTTTGCTAAGTTGTGTGCTTTGTAAGTGGTTTTCAAAAGGAAACCAAAAATTTTGCTCTGGAAGTGATCAGTACAAGGACTTGACTGAAAATGGGTGAAAAAGCAGTCAATGTCCAAAGAAAAACTTTAAATAACCTTCAGAAAGTCTAAAGAAATGTTGCTCAAGAAGATCATCTGGCTCAGTACAGGCAAAATATAAAGAACTGAGGAGAGGCTCAAGACTTATTCACAGATAATCAATTAAGTTAATCAAGCTTCATCTGGAAGCAGCCTCCTGGCTGTAAGAGCTTCTTGTTTTTGTCTCATTAACTGTCTGGTGCCGTTCACAGTAGTCTGCTGTGACGGGGACTTCGAGGACTAATGTTACAGGGAAATCATTAGGAAAGTGCTTTGGACTGAGCTTTACTGAAAGCTCTGTTTCCCCCCTATTGGAGTGCTCCACCACCTCCACCCCCCCTCCTCCTCCTATTCCTTCTTTTTAAACGTCAGTGCAGGTACCGTCTCCCTCCCTCCCATCCCTGGCTTTTTGTTACATAATGCCTAGTGGCTGTGCTCACTATTCAATTCAAGTTGGTTTAAGAGAGATGGTAGTTTTAAAAAAACACAAAAACAAGCTGTTTTGGTAAAGTATAAATATATAGGATTATTAAAGATAAAATATGGCGTTAATTTTGTTTGAGTTCCTGCCGTCTCTCTTTACTTCTCACTCTGTTTTGAAGCATCTGCCTTCCAGCAGATGGGGGAGACTGTAATGGTAGCTGCTTTCCAGGAGGATGTAGCTCATCTGTATCATGACGGCTAGGCCTGTTGGGCCATATGAGTCCTAAGAGTAAGAATAATTTCCTGCTCTCTCTTTTCCTCTCTAACTTTTCCCTGTGTGCATCAGACTTTCGCCCCCCTCTTCTTTGTCACTCCAATGTTCTCAGCTCAGGCTGCATAGGAAGCTGGCATTTCTCTTGCTGGGCTTATTAAAGCCTGTGCTTTAGAGCTCTGGAGGGGGGCTAACACTCGAGGGGGACATGACAGTCATTGGCAGTGACAGCAGTTTAGTGACAGCTTCCTAATGTCAACAGTCACATGGACAGGTAAACATCTAAACAGATAGAACAGAGGTGGATGGAGAGAGACAGGGAAGGTCAGAAGCTGTGGATGAACTCAGCCGGCGGTTCCTGCGTCTTCTTTCCCTGTGCCGTGCAGATGCTTCAGTGGGAATAAAGCCTCATTAGGATGGAAATGGGAAGGCAGACGAACAGAGACAGCTGCTGGAAATGAGTGGGAGTAAAAACGAGATGGAGATGAGGGAAACTGACACCGCAAGAGGCTGTGACACTCATCATATCTATGGAAAGGTCAGGAGGTGATCAAGCCTTCAACGTTTTCAACTTTTTTCTGTATTTTTAAACCTCCGTTGGGCTCCCAGACGGCCAATCAGTCCTCCTGTCTCTAAAGACTGACAGTAGCTGCTTTTTACTTCTCATCCCTCCCTTCTTTGCACCTCTCAAAACCAACTCTCATCTTTACTTAGATGAAAGTTGGTTTTGCAGAGTTCATCTTGCAGCTCAGCCACAGCATAGCCCTCGGCAACCAATTAGTCTAGAAATGCGCGCTCTTCCATTACACTACACCTCTATAGGTTTCACCGAGTAAACCTACACTGCACAGCAACATAAAGAAGAAGAAGACGGGGCCATATGGTTGGAATAGCTGCTTTAACATACCACGCAGAGAGCTTGATATTCCCTGGTTTATTTATTTCAACGGTATGATTTCAACCATTTTTTTTTTTATCTACAAGAAATGGACCAGCAGATTGTGAAATCCAAAAAAGAAAAAATAGGCCATTTGGAGGCGTTAATATTAACATTCCTGCCAACAAAATATAACTTATTAGGGTAGAAAATGAGAATGGCAGCATTGCTGCGAGCCAGAAAGCTGTCATGACCTCTAAATTCTCCGCTGGAGCCTGAATCTTATTTCATCACCGCCCAACTTTGCCAAAGTGTGCCTTCGTACATAGACGTATTAATCATCAGGGTATTCTGGGTATTGCTGCATTTCTACTAATAATAGGGTTAAATTCTTGGTTGTCTTCATTATCATTCCAACCACTCTTCCCCAGAGAATAACACAAGTATCAGTATTCTCATGTACAGCATCATTATGTACCTTCTACAAACAGGAGAGAGAGCTTTGTTCCACCTCCACATTTTTTTGATATCTGTGCAGAAGCATGGAGAATGGATTTCAAAACTGTGACAGTAGCCAGCGTTTTTCTTCAGATAAGGTTACATTTTCTGATTAAAACTGATAAGAATCTGCGATCAAATAATTCTCATTTGACATTAAAAGGTCAGATAAGTTTTTCCGTCTGCCTGCAAACTTTGTGTCCTTTGATCAGCGATGCCGTGCCCTCAGGCTGGACCTCAGGAAAGATAAGAGTCTTTAAGATATTTATGTCTTTGCAACCTTTGAAGATACTATAAATTGAAATTTTAGGTGTGAGTGCCTTCAGTATGACAAAATTAAGTAACAAAACCATCCAAAAGAAGGGTGTGAAGCTGACTTTGTAGTTAAAGGAGTTATAGGGGTTGATTTTCTTAGTCTTTGGATGCGCTCAACCACATTTACCAGAACAAAGTGATCTGAAATTGATTTAAAACTTTCCATATTTAGAGTTGACTAACTGCTTATTCCAAACTACCAGTACCTGATGAGATATGAACTGATACTTTGTGTCGTCATTGCAAAACTGTTGAGTTGTTTGCCACAGAGTTTAGTGTAACAGAGTAACTCTGTACTGCTCTTTATTTTTGGGGGGAAGTTGGCAGCACAGTAACTGCAGCTGCATTAGCTGATGCTGTGTCCCATTTGTCAAATGTAGTGGTTAGTCATCATCCTAAAGGCTATTTGTCTTTGTCAGCTTGGAGATAAGAATGAAATAACAAGTCTGCCAGCATGATGTTTGCATACTGCTTATGTGCTGTAGTAAGAGCAGAAAGCCTGCCAGTTAACGTAGGCAGGGCTTACCAACACAAATCAATCAATCAATGCCTTTGTGAAAGCTGTAATACTGACGGGTCAGTCAGCGGTCGGTCTCACAAGGGAATGAATGTGGAACTAAGTTACTTTTGCCCAGAGAAGGACACCTCAGCTAGAGAGAGGACTGGAGCTGTGACCAGTCAGGATTATGATGATGTCAAATACCTGTAGTTAACAAAGGTAGCAAACTAGGTATATCGCACATTCTCAGTGAAAACAGCGATCAGTTTTACATCTTACAGACTCACTTTTAATAAAAGTCCAAATTCTCCTTTGCTGGATTATTGTTGGTATTACTTTCATAATAACAAAAGCATTCCTTTATTGACTTTTCAGGATTAATCCATTATTTTTGGCAGTGGTGTGAGTGGAAAAGCATTGAAAAGCACCTTTTTTTTTCTTTTCTTTTTTGTTTGTTTTTCAGTTACGGGCTTGCCCAAACTTAATCTGGTCTTTAAGTCTGACATCATTGGTCGTTTCAGGGTCCAAACTTCGCTTCAGATCCCAAAGTCAAACGAACACTGCGGCATCACTGAGCGTTAAAAGCTGTCTAAATTCTTTCATCTTTAATCAAGTGATCGGTGTGGCTGCTTTATCAGGTGTAACAATTAAGTTTAACATTGAACAGCGGTAATAAAAACAGAGAAAGGCCAACAGTGATCACTGACTTCTTTTTAGGGGCTTGTTCAGATTAAATACAGCAAGATACAAAGCATTAAAAAATGTTAAAAACACAACGGCCTTAATAAACGCAGAGTAGTTTGGACCCGAAAGTCACTTAAAGAGCGGATAGTGACTGCTGGCTTAATTGATATTTAAATTTCCTGAACAGTGGCATCAGCTCCAAACTGACATGGCCAAAATGTCAAGTGTGAACTCCACCAAATATGTTCGTACGGACGTAGCCGCCGAGAATGAAAAATTAAGCCAAAGGCGAAGTGCCTGTGTTTATTTATTTTAAACTCCCAGCAGAGGGAAACTTCTCTGGTTGCAAAGCACTAGAGAAGTCTTTTGGAAACTGCCTTCAGCTCTCTTGCCCTGTCCACATTTTCCCGATGAGTTTATGGGCTCAGTCACTAGTTTCAGGTCATGATGAATAAATTATGAAGTACATTTTGTAACTAAAGGTCATCATTAGAAAAGCCAGGAAGGACAGCTATTCAGGGTATGGCCAAGCTTCAGGCTTATAAGGGGACTTAACAGTGGATGACATCACGATGGCTACGTCCATGTTTTATATAAAGTGTATGTTTCTTGTTTTTGTGATATATAACAAGATAGCAGATGGCAAACTGCGAGTTATATCATGTTGATGAATATGTATGAGATATTTCCACTCTTAATGGAGCACTCAGCTACACCTCAAACAGCTTCAGTAAACCTATAGTGGAGATGAGCCTTCAGGCCCTTTTTGTGCATCTTTGGTCTCCATTACCTTCTTTGATGCATGTAATCCTCATTATGTGGTCCTTACATTTCCTCGCCTTCATACACGAACGGCTTCAAACGTCTGTTTTATATAAACTAGAGGAAAGCACAGACAGGCAAGTGTGTCTTTACAATTTTTGTATTAGTTTATCATTGTGTATGTAAAGTGTTTCTTAGTTTAGTGCATTCAGCACAGATCCTCTTTTATTTTTTCCTCTCTCGTTTCTGAGAGGACAACCGGTGTTTCACTTTAATGTGACAAATCCAGATTAAATGCATCCACAGCTTTTGTCTGTGTTTCTGTAAAATCTTGTGCTTTCATTTCTTTGTTAAATTTATTCTGTCATAGCAGTCCCATGGATATGGCTCATGACGAGAACTGAAAGATTAATTAGTTTGGCAGTCAACAGTACTTTAATCTTTCTACATTAAATCACTATAGAACCACACTGATTTGCTTGTTTGCAATTTCCTGTCGCAAAGAGGCAGCGGCTGCTGTCTGTCAGCGCTTCAGAACATCTTAGAACCAACAGTTAGCTGGTCTGTACATTAGTAAAATAGGGCATGTATTAGGGTTGGGCGATATGTAAAAATATTCCAACTGACAATCGTCAGTCCAATAATCAACAAGACCTTTTGATGGGCGGACTGATTCATGCATTTACAACACAGAAGAAGTCCAAACATGGACGAACTACTTGCAAAAACAAAAATTAAGTTGCCAGTTTGGGATTTCTTTGGCTTTAAACCGGATGAAAGAGGTTTAAAGGAGCATGTTTAAACCGGATGAAACCTAAGAACGTAACCAAAGTGGTGTGCCGCTTATGCAGACGTATAGTGCGAGCACGACTATCTTGCATGAGCATTTTATCTGTCCATGTACAAATGCTTTTTTCTGAACATAGGCTACTGCCTTTTTTTCTTTCTGTTGTGAGTTTGAGTAAATGAAGCGCTACATTTGGGCGCACTGTGAGCTGGGTGCATTTGCTCGCAGATGAAAAAGGCTGCTGTTAAAACAGCGCTCCTATTATTATTATTTTTTCTGTTGACTGCTTCTATTAGCTCCATCGTTATTAGCAAACTTACTCATGGGCAAAGAAATAAATAAATCGTCCTTGTACAAACGATGGACGATAGGCTCAGCCTAATCTGCATTGTTATTTTCATCTTTGTTCATCAGATTTTTTAAAATTTAAAAGTGACACACTTGATAAATATCAGTCACTTGCAGTCAATTCCATCTTATATGTTGATATGAAGATATCATTCAACACAGCCAGTTGTGACCGATACCAACATTCAACCAATATGTTGGTTTATTCCTAAATGATAAATGGGACTGAAAAAAAGTAGTGAAACCAACTGGTTGACTGGTCATGTACATCCTTTATCTACTGTCACTGTAGCCACAGCGCCAAAAGTTCACTGACTCGAGCTAGTCAGATATGCAGAACGTGCCCTTAAACGATGAACTGAACTTTTGAGGTGTTAGTCAGACAAATAGGGCTTTTGAAGATAGCACTGCATGTTGAAAAGTTAATACATTTCTGTAGAGTTTTGTAAATGATGCCTAAAGCAAATCATTTCCTTTGGAGAGCGAAGCGCTCTCAGTCTGCTAGAATAATGTTTTGTTATGCAGGTGTGCTTGTGCTGCAAGTGCCATCATTTATATGTATTTATATCTGTACTTGAGACTGTTCTTATACTAGAGAAGAAAATGTATCCCTCTTTCTTTTCTTTTTCTTTTTTTTTTTGCTTGTATCACATAGCTTCATTTTGCACAGCTAAGCCTCAGAGAAGTCCGGTATTAATGGTCATGCCTGCCGTCTTCCCGCAGCTGAGCAAATGGATGGCCGAGCTCAGTAAGCACGTTCATTTCCTGCAGGCTGACAGCAGCCGCTGTGGAGCAGGAGACATCCAGTGGAATGAACCAAATGAAAGTGCAAATTATTCTTTCTTCTCCCAGGATGACATGTTTATCCGACCCTGAAACTGTGTTTTCCTCTCTCAACTCACTCAAAGCACTCTTACCAGAATGAAACGTGGGTGAGAGGAGCGTGTTTGGTGCAAGGGAGTGGGCGCATTTGCACGTTTCCGGGTTACCCTTTACTTAGGCACGTCTTTCTAAATCATTCTTACCAACAACAGGCATGAGCTGAACGTTAACCTGAGGCAATGGAGAATGCACAGTACATTTCTGGAGAACTTAATAGAAAAGACACGGGCTGCCCTCCTTCTCTTCCCCCCCGTCATCCCTCTCTGGACCAGTGGCCCTCTTGTCCATGTTTCCCTCTCTGTCCATGTTTCACCCGTGTGCCTCAGTTAGAGGCTTCTGGCCGACTTGGCACTTACCTGACCTAGAAAACACAAAATCTGCAGCTTCCTGACTGAGCCCACTAAATTTAACACCCAACCTTTTTCTCCTCGCTGCAAGCCTTGTAGTCCCTGGAGCTTTAGGCCTTCTGACAGCAATTGATAGGACTGCTAACTATAGCAGAACAGTGGAGAGGACGAGGCGGTGGAGGAAGGTGGATCGGAAAGGTAAACAACATACAGCCATCAGTGGGATTTAACAGGGACGCTCTGCTTTGAAGCGCGACATGAAAGGGCTTTTTTGTTACCAAGTGATATGTTCAGCTAATAAGCATTTAATAAGTGCATGTGTTCAAGGAGTGCGTAACACTGAGATTAACCAGAGGGAGGCCTGGGTAGAAAAGAGCCGGAGGCTGAGGCAGATGGTTGGGGTGCAGAGCTAGATCAGTATTTTTTCTTTTCTTTTTTTTTTTTTTTTTTTTACATATGAAAGATTTAGAGTGGAAGAAGGCAGATTTGGATTTATATACTGAGATATAAACTCAGAGTTTTAGCCTGCAAAATCACAGAGAGAGTGGCTGCAGGTCAGTCTCCTCTGAAATGTTTAGGGACTGATTTCATCAATATATTAGTTGATGCAAAAAAAGGTGAAAGAGTGGTAGTCTGTCTCAAGACCTCGTATCTTATTATTAGGGTTTAATAATGTTATTATTGCTATCCTACACTAAAAGGTCATTCGTGGTTCTTGATCTAGCCGTTGGCAATTAATTTTCCCAAATGGCCACATGAGAAACTAGGACTGTTGTGAAGGGCTGCAAAACTAAGCTTATAAAGAAATAGAAGTGAATATTGTGCAGAAACGAGTTGGCTTAGTGACCTTCCACAACTGGGACTGTTGTGGAGGGCCATAACTTTCCCAGTAACCATCAGTCAATCTGAATAATATACAGTATATTTGTGGGTTACAAAGATTAGTTTCATTGCTCTACTAATAGAAGTGCATTGGGCCAGCACGTGCAGTACAAGGACCTGAAACTGAATAGAATTCAGCCCTTATTAAATGTGTCTTTTGCTTTTTAAATTGTTCTTTCCAGCAAGTTTAGTTTTCTGCTGTTTGTCCTAATGAGCACCCTCTTCTTTATAAATTCAGTTCAGTATAATGCATAAAATAATCCATAAAATGGTAAAAATATATGTTTTGAGAGATTGTCTCCCATTTGCGGTTAGCGGTGTCATCTACAACAGATGGTGAACTATAAAACAACAAGAATAAAATTTCTACAGTTTGTTTTTAGTTCAAGCTCTTAAGTTGATATGAATTCATGGGTCTGGGCGTATGAAGCATATTTAAACATAATAAAACCATCGCCAGTGCCAATATGAGAGCCAACCACTCTGAATTACTTTTACTCTTATACTTTAATGCAGCGTGTAAGATTTTATGATGCTAACTGAAAGCATTTAGCGTCTTATAAAGCATCTGCTTTATCACCCTTATTGATGATAGTTTACAAAATGAACATCATGACCTCCAAATAGCGACTGAGACCATAAACTCATCAAGAGAGCATTTTCTGAGGTCTGAGAACAAGAGAGCAGAGGTCTGTCTTAACATGGAGCTCGTTTTGCAACAGGACTTGGCCCAAGTTTAAGGTAATTCCGCACTGGCTTCACTTTTCAGACCCTGAAGATACGTCCATCTTTTATAGAAAGTTTATGGCCACCATAAATCATCTTGTAATGCCTGGGGGCACTGGTGCCAGGGTTTACAACCTCAGTCATGCTTTAGATTCAATTGTGTGTCCTTAAGCAATTCTCTTAAACTCTGAGCTTTGTGCTTATTATTAAGGCGCTCTGCCTTACTGTGATGTCTAATATATATATATTGTAAAAGCCATGAGTAATGGTACTACATGTGATGCGATCTCTTCTCGGTGATGGATGACACACATTATTAAAAGATAGTAATGAACTTCCTGATTTGCTATTTTAAGCATCGTTTGAGGCTCTTGCCAATAGACCTGTCAGTCTTCACTGTTTTCCACTCATCTTCTTTCATAATTCTTTATTAAGTTAATAAGGAATAAGGGAATTGAAAAAGCTTCTCATGGTGTATTCGGCTCTTTAATACAACTGAACTTTTTTTTTTTTGTATTTACCTCCTTGAGTGGAGACGTGCTAGGTTACATTCAGAAACCTTTCCCCCCTCCTTAGCTCAACTAAATCCAGCGCTTTTCACTCCAGAGACTGAATCTTATATTCTTTTTTTTTTACTGTGAATTCTCCAGTGCCCCGTGGAATCATTATCCAGTGACCTCCTGAATTAACATCCTCCACCCGTTCGGCAGCTGAGGTTAGAGCTGGACAGATCATCTCAGTGGAATATATAATTAGTCTCATGATCTGTAGATGGGTCGTACCAGCAGATAGGTCACATTGAGTCCCAGTGGAATTTTTCCCAGCAAATTTAGGGAGGCTGCGTTGTTTAAATAGAAACCTGAATCGTGGTTTCGTTCACATTTGAACGCTTGAGACACTGTAATACACAGCAGCTGCTGCGCTGGCCTTTTCTTCTACGGCAATATTAATTACAGCATCCTTGAATAATCTCTTTCACTTGGCTCTGTGCAATGTGCACTCTGCTGAAAAATTAATGAATTTATGTTGCTTTTTTTTTTTTAATGGATTACTTCTGGTTTTAAATCAGTTTACATGTAGCTGCTCCCTTCAGAAGCCCCACTGTTAATCTGTAATTGCTGCTCGTATCGCCTCATTAAGGATTCTCAAGTTTCTAGAACATATGGGTGAATAACTGAGCTGCCTTTATTTAGAGTGTTGGATGTTTTCATGTGCTGTTCAGTCGTAGGTACGTGTCTCTTTGCTTGCCAGGCGCCCCTGGCTGACCCTACGGAGATCAACTCCAGGAAGCAGCCCGCCAAGCTCCTTGTTATTAGTGTCATTCGCCTCTCTTCGTCCTTATTAAATAATGATTGTGCTGCAAAAACACACACACACACACACACACAAAAACAAAGTTGGTTTCATGCTCCAGAGCTCAAAACTATTAAAAGTGAGCATCTGAGCTGTTGTGATGCAAAGCATGGATTCTGTGAGGCAGAGACAGGCAGGTGCTCTCATCTGTGGCGCTACTCCTTGCCTTTAGATTCCCCCTGCATCCAATAGCTTCTAACAGCACATAGAGAAATATACGGAGAAACGGCGTGGTCCCTGAATTAATGCTTATTGTGTGTGTCTGTGCGCTCGTCTGGCCACCTCTAAAAAGTGCTCTGTAGGAGAGATAAACAGGTGCTATGTGCAGCTGGTGGTCAGAGATTACAGCCAGCATTGTGACAGCATCTCACCCAGAGCCAGCGCCGCCGTCCTTCCCGCTGCTTGGAGACATGAAATCTGGAGCCAAGTCTAAACCCTGGACAGAGCTCATATGAACAGCTTTTTTTCTTTTCAGTTGTGTTTGCTCATTAACACTACCCTTCAAATCCCCTGGTGCACGAGACTAAAGCGGTCTCATAGCTGCACTGCTGAATTCAATAACACTCGGACTGTTTCTGTATGTTTGCGATCAGTAAATGCAGCTGGCTATTTGTCACTCACATAACTTGCTGGGCTCAAAGGAAACACAATATAGAACAGTTTTCCATGTTGACAAATCCCAGTGAATTAACACAAATTGTCTGTGTATCCAAAAGCTCATATTGCTCGTAGCGTTTTCCACTGACAGAGATTTCCTCAGTAAATACTCGCCGCTTATAAACTCTATTTACTCACTTTTAGTGATGTTTGTTGTAAAGTACAATTCCTGCTGATGGGAATTTTGGTTTGTTTTTAAAGAAAATAAAATACATCATGACCTTTATTCAACTGGATTAAAAGGTCAAGTTCGTGAATGGTTTTCATCATACCTAAAGTTTTAGATCTGCACAAAATTTAATCAGGTGGTCCCTCAGGATCTGTCCTAGGTCCATTACTTTTTAATCTTTACATGCTGCCACTTGGTACTATCATGAGGAATCATCATATATCATTCATTCACAGTTGATCTTACCCACTGTTCACAAATTAAGAAGCTGCGTTGGATCTCTTGAAAGTTTTTAGAACGGAACAGAAATGAGGTGGAAATATTTGTTGTTGATCCACAAAGTCAAAGACAGAAGACGTATTCATGTTTATCATCTCGTTCTCTGAAACACAAGCAAGTCAGGAATCTCGGGACTATTTTGGACCGCTCAGTTTTTACAATCATATTAGTAAGGTCACCAGTGCCGCTTCCAGATCATTTGACTGATCACTGAATCCGATCTGAGGGTGTTTTCACTGCGGCCCTGTTGTTTTTGTTTGTTTTTTTTAAAGCTACCTGCTGACCTGAGGTCAGTTAAAGCTTCTTTCTTTGTTCCGTGTAATCTTGTTTTTTTATTGTTTTTATGTTCATTAAATTCAGTTGTTCCACAGTTTCCAACCACTGGCAATTGCTCGTGCGTCCACTAACTTCATTATACATGTTTGATATGAACATTCAACATAGTAACAGTGCATTTTTTAGACAGTAACTACAGAAAATGTAATAGATTGTAGGGCTGCTCGATTATGGCAAAAATGATAATCACGATTATTTTCACTGAAATTGAGATCTCGATTATTTGACGATATTTATTTAACAATAACAATGTATTGAATAATGACTTTAAAGATTATTTTATATAATTTTTTTGACAGTGTGCAAATACTGATAACAGTGCAAATGTTTGCAATATAAAAAAATAAATGAAAAATGTAAACATCTATGTTTAGTGAACTTTGCAGTGTTGCTCTGTGGTGCAGCTACGACACCGTAGCAAAGTTTACACACTATGTCTACTTGATCCACGTCTGACTCCGCAAACCCATAATGTTTCCACACCACTGAAGTTTTTTTTTACCTCTCTTTTCAACCAGCGGCAGTCACTCTCCTCTCCAAATAACTTCTGCTTAGCTTTCCGAGCTTCCCTCGGGTCCTCTTAATCAGCGGTCCCCGGACCGGTACCGGTCCGTGAGTCGTTTGGTACCGGGCCGCGAGAGTTGAGGCTCAGGTGTGAAATGTATAGTTTTCAGGGTTTTTATCGGTTTTCAGCGTTATTTTGTTATCATTTTTTATCATTTACTCGGTTTTCCTTGGTCTTTTCACGTGTGTTATGAATAAATTTTCTTTTTTTCGGTACTGGTACTAGTTTTATTTTGTTGTATTTATCCACGACACCTTAAAGGCCGGTCCATGAAAATATTGTCGGGCATAAACTGGTCCTTGGCGAAAAAAAGGTTGTGGACCGCTGCTCTGACACGTGTTCGAAATGCAGAGAGGTGCGCTCGATTTGCCACACGGAGCAGCGCGAGAGTAAAGCACGAGGGAGGGGCTAATAATCGGCTCAGTCATTTTTAATGATCGTTGAAAGCCCAGATCGTAATCGTGATTAAAATTCGATTAATTGAGCAGCCCTAATAGATTGAATTTAAAAATTAAACTCTAGACTCTCTAGAATTAGTTGGAAGTAGCAGACTGGGACTAAGAGCCATAGTGTTTGGGGAAGTCAATTATGTGACTGCTGCTGTAGGGAGCAACCCCAAAGGCACTTTTAATACAGATTGTGACAAAGTGGGTGAGAAGACCATTTGTCTACATTCTTAGTTAACATTCTTGTTTTGATTTAACCATATTTCACATGTAATCTGCAATAGGCAAACATCTACTATCCCGGGTTTGTTTATGTTCTGCACTTTTACAGATTATATAATATAACATCTTGGTTTAAATCAATTCATACAAGTTTGTTAAGTTAACATGTTATTTATTTTAACTGTTAATTTGTATTGTTTGAACTTACCTTTACCTACCTGTCTTCCAGAAGCAAAAGGAGGAAATGTAGTTCTACTTCCTGCTTTATACCTTCTGGGTTCATCTGAGGTCACAGGAAGAGACCAAGGGCAGGAGGGGAAGAATTCTTATAATTTAATAAAGTTGATTTTAAAGGGTTTATAAAGAAATAGATTTAATGTTGTGATATGTATTGATTACACCAGAGTTTATGTTGCCAGTCAAGAGGAGTAGTAGAGGATGAATATAATCATGTTCATCTCACCTACTTACTGAATGGAATAGTCCAGAGGAGAAAGTGTTTGATTAAGGGGACTATTTAAGCAGACGAACTCAGGTGTTTCAGAAGAAGGGTTCAGGTCAGTGTAGCTGTGTGCAGCTTGACCTTAATTTCCGTTGATTTAAGTTCAGTTATGTTTATTTGAATTGAGTTAATTATAGAGTTAAGTTTCTTATTTGTTTCTTTGTAAATATTCTTGGGCCACAGAATGGTGAATAAATCACTTGCTACACTGGACAGCATCAGTCTCCTGCACTTCTTTGACCGCTTAAGTCGAGTCCTACCACACAGATTTTTATCATTTTATCTGAACGTCGATAGATTTAGCCGAACGGCATCATCAAAAACCCAGCAACATGTCTTCCAAAACTGTGTCTGAGATAAAAGTAAAAACTTCCAAAAACTCTCCACTGTGCTAGTTTTTGCTAAAGGATCCACAGACATGTTTCTGTTACTTTTTCAGTTTTAGGAAGTTTAAATAAGGCTGGGAAACACGTTGCCATTTTCCAGCCAGCTGCTGTCGGTCCAGGCAGTGCCACTGAAGCAGATTAAATAGATATTTAAGTTTAAATGTGTGCACGAAATGCTTTCTAAAGTTTCCTGATCATTTTGTTTATGCTGAAGTAACATTTCCTGGGACTCATTTATTAGGCAGCACTGTTCTTTTCTTTTTTCTCTCTTTTTTTGTTTTTGGATGACTCTTGCTGGCTGGAGGCTGGTCAGTCCAGAGCCTGACGTGGCCGCTGTGCCAATTTATTAGCCAGCTCTTCTCCCAGATGCGCAGCTGGCCAGCCAGCGGACAGATCTGGCACCGTCCTCAGATTTGCCCGTCTTCCGCCCTGCTTGTTTGAAAACAAACTGACCTTTATCTCTGACAAATATTCAAAGCAGTCTGACTAGCAGGTGTTCCTAAATTAGAATTTAACGAGAGCCTGGCCAGCAGTGTTAACGATAGGCTGACTCACACCGACCGTTAGCGTTTTAGAGATAATGTTACAGAATAATTAGGAACATATGAGTGTCCACGACTTCTCTGAGAGAACTTGTCTCAGAAGGTATCTCTTTATGGCACCTCAGTCCCACACTCTGCAATTGCGGGGATCTTCCATCTCAACTGATTTAATTCTAGGTGAAAACGTCTCCATTCATATGCAAATAGCTTGCAAAACATTCCACCTCACACCTCTCGTCTCCAAATTGTCACTTTTTTCTGCTCCATACTAAACTGGTCTAATGCATTGAATTGCTAATACACTCTATGAATAAATGAATAAATCCTTTTTAAAAGTCATCATTTCACTCCGCTGACCGGCTCCTGAGGATTCCAGATAACACGAGGGTAGTGGAAGATGACTGATAATTTGATATCTGATTGGTTTGGAAATGTTGTGTTTTTACATTCTACGATACTGACACACAATCACCAATAAATACATTTCAAAGTAGCTTTGTGCAATGCAGGGTAACAGAATATGGTCAGCACAGAAAAGCGTGATGAGGAAAACATCCATGCAAACTGATTTTTCATGTATAAAGTCGGACACTATTTATAACCTTCAGCTCCCCCTGTGCCTCCGTCGGCTCTCTTTGCAGATGGATTATACATGAACCCAAAACTGTAAACCTTGCGGTCCTAAGCAGCAAGCTGTGAACCTGAGATATTTATCAATTTGTACATTATAAACATAATGTGCCGTAGAAATATTGTTAAAGTAAAAAATGTAAAGAGAAACTGAACATTTCTGAGATTTCACTTGCTTTGCTTTGGTGACCTTTCAACCCTGAACATGAGAACAGATTTCAGTCAGACCACTTACATTTGAAATGTTGCATCACAGCAGCAAAAACAGTCTCCAAGCGCATCACATCCCACAAATATGATAAACACAGAAACTGGACGGAGCTGAAAGAGAAGGAGTTACAGTATTATTTTATTTTTTGCTTTTCATGTGCACATTGGAAAAAAAAGTGCACATCCAGCAAAACCAGTGAAAAAATGTAAAGCACACGATTCTTAATCAGCGCTGTCATTAACTGAGCACATGCTGTGTACAGCCATTCATCATCTTTACTGTTCTCTCAGTCAAGACTTCAGACCTCAAGATTTCACATTTACTGATAATTTTAATCATTCGACACGCTTCACTTGGAATATGTAAACTAATGAGAACACTTGTTTTTGGGTAAGTCATCACATCAGATTGAATCAGATCACATCATCACGTAAACATGATGATATCTTGTATAATGTGGTGTATATGTTATATTAGAAATCATTATTATTTCTGCAGATCATATCAGTAAGGAAGCTGAATAAATATTGATTGATAACGGGGTCGGATTAAATACGCGTGCACTTCTCACTCCTTTTCGATATGGAACTGAATCAGGTGAAGCGATATTAAAATGTATTTTGCTTTATTCTGTGAAGCGTTTTTTTTTCCCCTTTTCTACGCTAAACGAACTTCTGTGTATTGTTTACATGATCGGTATTGAACACAAAGACATGTTGTGCAGGAGTTGCGGATGGGGGACCGTTTGGGGGGGGGAAGGAAAAGAGAAGAAGCAGCACTTTCTTTAATAACACTTATAGGAAGTCTAGAGTATCTCTAAAAATTTATTGTGCTTCTTGTTTGAAGAAAGAATCGGTGTAAGCGCATCTGAAAATCCCGCTTTTATCTCTAAAAACCTACGAAAAGGATAGAACGGCTTTTAAGTAACTACACTGTGGAGTCGAGGGGAAACGCAAACATCTAGTTTCTATTCTCCAGTGTTGATCTTTTCTACTTTAATAAGTAAGATTCCATTTTTGAAACGGCTTTCTCAAAACGAAATGTGGCTGCCTTTATACTGTCTGTTTAATTATGTTCTATAAAACCAACATCAGGTACAAAACTAAATAAAATTAAATAACTTTAAAATTTGCATCACTGAATAAATTTTGTGACACAAACCGTAGTAAACTTAATAAATCATGTTTTTGAAATTCTGTCTTGAAATTGATGTTATTGTATTCCACATTGGTGTGCAGTAATATACCAACAGTTTTAACAATAACAGCAGACTTGGCAAACAAACAGGAGACGAAGAAAGGGTTTGATGAATGTTAGCTACGATGAGCTGGTGAGCGTGATGGGAGGGGGGGAGGCGGGGAGGCGGGGGGTGAACTTGAAGATCCAGATGGAAGCAAATGGAGAGGCAGCGAGTCAGACCTGGCACACATTAGAGCTCTGTGCTCCAGGGGAAACCACGAGTACAATTAAGTAGATGATGTTTTACACAGTAATGGCTTTCCTCCTGTCACTGTTCACATAATGTCTATTTTAACACCTCATTAAGCTTGGTGTTCAGTCTTGAAATCATTCTTTCCCAGCAAATCAAGAGGAAAAACCCTTATTTCATTGGCAGAAGTATGTAGCTTCTTGAAGCCTCTTTATTTGTTTGTAATGCAAACATAATTTAAACATAGCAGCGAAGGGCTCGGTAACTCATTTCAGGACGGTATCATCATATTTGTGAAAAGTGTTGCAGCATGCACAGCTGCACAAACATCCATCTGGATGGAGGCGAGGGATAGTTTCTCTTCCCTCTGGCATTTTTTCCCTCTGTTTTCTAAGACTGAAAAAATAAGAAAAATGCTGTGAAGGGTGTTTTTTTTGCAGTGCATCAGGGCCAGAGTGCTATGTAACAGCCATCTGTGTGGATCTGACTGTAACGAGCAGACCTGCGAGAAGATCCTTGGTGGACAATTCAATCCAGGAATGGCTGAGTGTCTATAACAGAAATAGGGAGGGGGGGGTTAGCATTAAATGCTTCACGTGGTTGGCAAATGTTACAGTCAGTGCAGCGGTGGCCAAAACAGCTGCTTAGATTTTGTCCTTTAGGTAGTTGGACAGTGACTGATGCTGAGATTTATGTGGTTTTTCTAAGTTTCACATTCACTGTGTTAGCATGCACACAAGATGCCATGTTGTTGGAAGAAATCCAGTTAAGGAGGAAAACCAGAGGACATTTTTAAATGTAGGTGGTCGGTAATCATATTCCACCCCGGCCCCTTCCTTGGCTTTAAAACAAGGCTGACATCTTTTAAATGTGTTTACAAGGATGAGTAATGGTGTTCCTGCTGACCTGCTGCCACTGTGATACTCTCCCTGTGCCGGGTCTTTTTGTCATCCACACACACACATTTGTTGGAACCCAGATAAACAAAACCAAGACGACGGTCTCTAATAGAAATCGAGCTGCAGTACCCACATTCCAATTAATGAATTCCGTTTTTATGTGTAAAGATCGTGACAGTGGGGTGAGGCTGGCTCCTCTCAAATAATGGATTTAATTAGGGCTGAACGATATATCGCATTTGCGATAATATCGCGACATGATCAAGTGCAATTTTCTAACCGCAAAGGCTGCGATTATACTCTGGACATGTCCAAATTCATGGGCTGCATCCTCCTGAGGCCGCATTTGTAGACCGATTACGTCACAGCGACGCGCCGAAGGCTGTCCAAATTACTACCATATCCCAGAATTCATAGCGCGGCCCAGCCAAACTCCAGTTTCCAACAATGGCGGCCGCTACTAAGTTTTAAAATTACTCATACTAATCTTTCTGGGTCACAAAATAAACTTTTAACATATTTTCAGGCGAGAAAGTAGTTGTGTAAACATCAAATATCTGCTCGGTTTATCAAGATATCCCATATTTGCAAAAGTGCTTCGACGTTTTCAGAGGCGTCTGCTACCCACCAGCTCGACAGCTAGCCGGGAGCTCGAGGGTTACTGATGCGGCCGAGAACGGCACAACTCCCGGCACATCATTTTCAGATCACCGCGGAGTTTCGCTGCTCGGGTTAAACGTAATATATAAGTCACTTAGACAACCTAAAAATGTTATTGTTGGGCTTTTTTCAGTGTTTTGTTTGTTCGTGAGTAAATCGGTTTGGCTGAGATTAAAGTTATTAGATTAGATAAAATAAAACTTTATTAATCCCCCGGGTGGGTTCCTCCTTGGTTTTCACACAGCTGACTAAACGTCAAACAGAAAACTGATTAAACAGAAGTATGAGACAGTCGAGAATTTACACCAGTGTCTGGTTATATTTTAGATAGCAAGAAGCAGACGGCCGAGTTTATTAAACTCCACCGAGACAGCGGTGACGCTAATCAGAACTAGACCGTCCAATTTTAAAGGCGTGTTTGTGTGTGTGTTTATACAATTGCTATTATGTTTGCACTTTATGTGTAATGTTACTGACTGCAGAGATCAGTAAGATGTGTGTATTTTTTATTTATTAGTTTTATTTATTTAATATTATTTTTTAATTGAATGACTGTCTAGTAGTTCACAGATGTCGAAAAACTGAGTGTGGTAAAGCCACTGATTTTTTTTTATGTATATTTCTGCAATCTGCACATTGTACTGACTTTCATTTTAATGTTTACACCAGGGTTCCTTGTCAGCACTTTATGCTCAGATGTTTGTAAGCTAAAAATAAACTATTGTGTATGTTCAAATATACTGTTGTGATTGAAGAAGTTAAATAAAAATGTCAGTCATCAATTCATGCATCACCTCATGTCATCATAACAGAGGTCTGTCTTCCAGGAAAGAACAGTTTAAAATTAATGTAATATAGTATTGGCCATACTATATGATGTATTGCTTGTCTTTGTTTAATAATACAGAAGACAAAGACCTTAAAAAATAATCGCATATCGCATCGCAATCGCAATATTGGGGCAAAAAATCGCAATTAGATTATTTTCCATAATCGTTCAGCCCTAGATTTAATCCAACTTTACTGTGTTTGTTCCTTTTTGTAGCACATGAAGCAGCTCTCCACCGGCTGGAAGTTCTGGATAAAGGGAGCCTGAAGCTAAAAAACTAAATGATGTAGAGAAGTAGTTCACCAACCTGACCAATGAAGCCAGCCAATAGGGAAACCACGAGATGGGAAGGGCATTGGGTAGCTGGTTAGCCAACATTGAGCTTTCAGGATAAAAGCAAGGGAATTATACAATTGGATATCATGTCTTTTTTTTTTTTTTTTTTAGATGACAAAATAAAAGCATTTTTTAAGAAAGATGCTAAAACAAGTCGCCTATTACTTGGGTGAGCCGCCAAGTTAGCATATTTGTCTGCAGGCTTCATGTTCGTGTGATATAGAAGAATTCGGTTTGAAGAAAGGCGATATTTTTGCAGAAGCTACTGTAAATGTGTATTCACCCTCCGGCTCATTTAAGCATTTTACTGACGGCGTCGCGCGTTGGTGGCATCCCTGCTCAACAGTCATGCAAATTAGCCCTCACCATCCTTTGGAGACGGCTAGAAAGCCACATCAAAAGGACTGATTCTGATTTCTTGTCTTCAAGTCTGCTATGACACAGCACACGTGTAATGGGTATGTGTGTTATTGAATGTTGTATGTGTTCCTTCTCTCCTCACCAGCTTTAAATCAGTCTTCCTGGAGTGAGTTTTATACAAAGATGAAACTGGAAAAAACAGGCAGAAAACATAGAAGATAAAAGTCCAGCGGTGACCTGCTAAGCAGGACTCTGTGATCTGTTTTTAATGACTGCAAGCTGTAATGTTATTGTAGCGACCCCTCTGGAGTCCTGTCCTGTTCCTGACCCTTCACTGATACTTCCTGATAAGAAAAAGAAAAAACTGTAATCAGTGTTTAAATAAATAATGAGGTGATTTGTTTGGAAGTGGTTTCTGTTGTTGTCTCCCGTGTTTTCGAAAATGAAGTTTATTTGAGCTGCTCGGTTTATGAGTGCAGGGCATCCACTCAGGTTATCGCGTTAATCAGCAGCTGAATGATGCCGTAGGCTGTTTAGAAAACATTTTATTCGCACAGCAGCGTGACCGCATTTGTACACCTGCACGAAAAGCAGCTAAATATTTATATTATCTTGTACTAATGTGCCCAATTTTGTTTCTCTGTCTCTTCTCCCTTTCCCCCCCCTCCCTCTGTTCTGTCCTTTCCCTGCTGCAGGTATGCATTGTACAAAAGAGGGACACCGAGAAGATGTACGCCATGAAGTACATGAACAAACAGCAGTGCATAGAGAGAGATGAGGTCCGAAACGTCTTTAGAGAGCTTGAGATCCTACAGGAAATTGAACATGTTTTTTTAGTAAATCTCTGGTGACTATCCTATGTTTTTACACTTTCAGTGTGGTCGGCTCTGTTTGTGTCGGTTGCCTGCTTCGCCTGTCTGTGCGCTCCGTGCGTCCGCCCTCAAGTGATTCCCAGTAGACGTGTGCACGCTTGCTGTAAAAATCTGTCGCATCCTTTAAATAGAAGCACTCTGTTTGAATGTTATGTGTTGCATGTGGGTAAAAAAAAAAAAAAGTTTAATTAAAGCTTGAACAAATTCTCCTTCAGAAACCAACAGCTATTAACTTAAGAAACGATTTATAGCAGAGAGATATTCTGGGATATTAATTTTGGCTCTGAGCCCATGAAGCACACATTTGATAATTACTGTGGTTTGAAATGACCTCACTCTTCCCTCGAGTATGATATGTGGGTGAATGGAGGCTGCGTTCATTATTCAATGCTCATCTCCGGGCGGGACACATTTCTAAATGTAATTGGGGACCTGGCACGGCATTCACGCCGTATTACACAAAGCACTTTGCTCCTCTGTAATTGGTAAAGCGGTTGTGCACGTGCTCGTCGTCTCTGAGCAATCGCTGCCAGAATATTCCCACGTTCCGTGATGGATTGATTACGCGGAGCGAGACAAAGCCGTGTCCGGGGCTCGTTCCTTACCAAGTTGTGAATGATTTAAGATCAATCTGCAGAATGCATTTGCCTGCTAGATACTCTTACTTCACTACAACAAACTGAGGGCATTTTAATGAGCGTACAGTAGTAGGCCTGTTTATTTTTTATAATTCCCTGCAGGAGTTTATGGCTGCCAAAGCCTTCTGTGTTCTAGTTTTCTAGTTCTGGCTGTGCTGCTCAGCTCACCCTCACTCTCTCTCTGCAAGCAGCACTGTTTTAAATACCCATTAGTGACAAGCATGCTGAACTGTATCTTTGTGGCTACGTGGGATTGAGAAGTTTCACACCTCCTCTCTCTGCATTTGAGATGCTCCAAAAAAATGGCCTGTCCATCTCACCGGGAGCACACAGAAACTCATACTCGAGCAGTTCCTCTCGTTTCCAAGTATAATTGGTCCTATACTCAAAACGCCATAAGTCTTCATTCTAATTGGACCATTATCTTTGACACGTGTTATTTTAGGACGTTGAGGATGATTTTGTAAACAGATTTTGCAGACCTGTAGCGGTATCCGTGCAAGCGGACGGTTTGTGTTTCATCTGCGAGGAGTTTCTGCCTCTGCTCCTAATTAATGGAAGCCAATTGAGCTTTGTCACTTCCACGCATATTAAAATATAATCAAGAGCACTAGTCTTAGTTACTCTACACCCTGAGACTCAAACACGAGTTCCACTGGAAACATTAGTGAAAATTGCAGGGAGGTCATTAATAGCTCCAATAAAATGTGTTGAGAATTCATTTGTGATTATGCCAAAAACAATAAAGTGTTTGTAAATCGAGACGAGCGATTTGAATAATAAACATGTAAATGTTGCTGCTCAGTTACAAAAACGTACATGTGAATTTTTGGTGCTTTTCAGCTGTGATCTGTAAATTGTAAAGTACATGTAATGAGAGCAGCTTTAATGAAGCTGAAAAAACTGAGCCACGCTGCTGAAATTGGACTTGCTAAGCTCGGGCCGCTCATTATCTGTTTTATAAATGGATTAGTCATTAAATGAGGAGAATACAGGATCGTGCCGCCCCCCATTTCTTTGTTTTGTGAGGAAAACAGGAAATGGGTCCAGATTTATTGAAACGCATGTAAATATAATGAATCAGAATCAGAGAGACTTTATTTATCCCCAAGGGGCAATTAAGAGGAAAAAGAGTTTGCACAGTTTGGTCCTATCATCACCTTTATTTTAAAACACCACGTGAACTCTCTTAGGCAGCTCTCTTCTAATTTCTTTAAGTAGTCTTCGGGAATAGTTTTCCAGGCTTCCCGAAGGACATTCAAAGCTCTTCTTTGGATGTTGGCCGCCTTTTGTTTCCGTTCTCTGTCAGAATCCTCTGGAACAGCCGATCTATGACTGATAAAGTTCCAGTGTGCGTTTCCAGGTATGCTTTTACTGCATTGGCAGTTGTTTGGGATCATTGTCATGCTGCAAAATAAAGCTGTTGCCAGTCAGATGTTTTCCAGATGGTACATAGTGGATCAAAATCTGATGGGATTTTTCTGCGTTCATCAGCTTTTGGAGAAAACGGTACAGGCCGAAACGAAGGCCCAAACCATGACAGAGCCTCCGCTGTTTTACCATGGCTGTAGACACTGCTCCATACATGTTGACAGCAGTTTGAACCAGAAATGTCAAATTTTGAATCATCACTCCATAAGAACTGTTGCCACTGACTATCAGAGTAATCCTTGTGTAATTTGACATACCTCAGTCTTTTCTCCCTGTTTCTCTTCATTAAAAATGGCTTCTTGACAGCCAACATTTCACTGAGACCATGTCTCAAATCGGTTATTTGCCAAGTTGTCTGTTATGTGTAGACATAACAGTGGTTCATCTGTCTTTTTTATAATAAATGATTCACAGCTCAGTGTTAATTGGCTTAACAAAACAAGAATAATAGGAAGAAATAAAAATGTTGCTGGAAAAAATGGTGAAACACTTAAAATGACCTTCAGGAAGCCTGAAGAACTATTGCTAAGAAAGTCTGGCTTCTTGGAAGCAAAATATGAAGATATGAGGGTTGGCTCAAGAGTTTCACACTAAAGTCTTGAGCCAACAAGTTGTCAGATCTTTAAAGGAGGAGGATCTTTCACTTGACCTATGATTTCAGCTTGCTTTAAAAAGAGCTGTTATGTGTTATATGGTCTGACCCATTTATGAGATGAGACTGTATCTGGCCCACGAACTAAAATTACAGTCGTCTGACTTATTTTTGTCAAGTCACTCTTGGAAAGAAGTTCCAATGATGACTGTTGGTTGGATCAATAGGGATTCTTGAATGCAGTGTTACCGTTTGCGCATTTTAAGTTGTTTTTGTGATGTGTTGAAATCTAATAATGCCATGAAATGTTTCAGGCAGTCTAACTTTTGTCTAAGTGCAGTAACAGACAGACAAACAAAGGTGTAACAGTGAGGGATCCAGAAGGCAGGAGTACTTTGTCAACAGGCTGTTGCCATTGCTGTTAGATGATATGACAGGCAGATATGTGTAAATATGTCTGGATGCAGCTGTTACCCTGAACTTAAGCAGCTGCGTTGATGTTTTCAAGCGTTCAGGTTTGCAGACGTCTCTGACGCTTAGAGAGCGAGAGAGGTGTTTTCTTGCAAACCTGTATTCAGAAGATTACTTCAAATACAGGTTTGTTTAGTTCCTTCCTTAATAAGCAGTTGGATTTACGCTGGACTGACGGAAACGTCTAATCACAAGAAAGTTCAGATATTTCCCTGAAAGCTGGATGTGAGAACACAGTGACACATAAAGCAAATCAATCTACTGCTTGAGTCTCTATCGCAAGTTTATTTCTGTCCCAGTTTACCAGACGCTTTGTGAGCATCTGTGCGTGACAGGATTGTTTTGCGATGCACCTGTATGCATCGGATAAACTGCTCCATTTAGCTGCTGCGTGATGCAACATCTCAGCCAGGCAGGTAATGAGAGAGGACCGATGAGACGTCTGCCTCATCTTCCTGTCTCCCACCTTACTGTATAGCTAAGAAAATAATTGGTTCCCTGTGTGGGTAGGCTGATCAGACAGTTGCTGGTATCCATAGGCTTATCAAACAGAACCATACGATTTCTGGTCCTTGGAATTTGGGCACTTCGGTGCTTTAATAATGCATATGTGATAGAGCAGCTGAGGGCATTTTGGGAAATGCCTATTTTTAAAAAAACAAACACACAAACAGATCCAGCTTACAAGAAACGCCTGTTTTGATAAGCTTCACAGGAGTGCTTTTATTGATACTGTGCCAGGAGGGAGGCAAACAGATAGTCTTAAAAAACGCAGGAAAATCCACCAAACGCCTGTCAGATGAAGATTACTTCCACAATCACACAGAGAGGAGGAGGAGGAGGGGGATTATTATGAAGACAGGAGGTTGTTTTGTCAAAAAAAGAGAGATGTGCATAATATAAGGATTTGTTAGGTTTCCTCCAGCTGATACCTACACAGCCTGGCACGCTGCGTCAGGAAATGGAGGTTTCGCTTTCATTGAGACGTCGTTGAATTCTCCTGTGCGTTTGAACCGCTCCGTCCGTAGCATCACAAGAAATTCATTAAGAAGCGGTCTTCTGAAAGCCCACACTGAATCCCATCAGCCGGGGGAAGACTGCTTTAAGCTGGGCGGATGTCAAGTTTGCAGCCCACAGTAATTGCTGCGACCATTCCCTCGCCGCATAGAAATGATGTGTAGGAGTCAAGGGTACGCTGAATGGATTACCTTAAAGGAGGAAAAATTAACTATCATCTGCTGCACACTCCAAATCCACATAAATCCTTGTAAGGATTTGCAAACCGTGAGAAGATGCCGACTTCCTCTTTTACTCGCAATGTTGGAAACTCCAGAGTGCAGGGGTCCCCACCCTGAAGCAGAGAATAACTAACAGTAGGGTGCAGAAAGGAATTTGATCCCCTGGTCTGTACATCATAGTAAATGTTTGGTTTTCCCTTTAATGCTCCAACCAATTCTCCCTTAAGGAGATGCACCAGTGACCAAATGGACGTACATCACGGCAACTGTTGTCAAAGAGCTTCCCCACTCTCTTGGGATCATCTCGAAGAATGTAAAAGGTTGAAAACTCAAAACAAGGGTGAGTCATCTGGAGCAGCTGCGTGAAGTGTTTTGCCTCATGCATCCTTCCCTCCATCAGAGTCATATAAAGCAAGCGAGAGCAGCTCCGAGGATGGATGTGCTCTCTCCTGTTCGGCCTCCATTAGGAATATTGATTGCAGACCTGGATGGAACAAGGCCTCGGGAGGCCATGGAACAAATTAGCCTCTACACCTCCAGTCAGCAGTTATAACAAGCCCTATGAGGGGCTTTAGTCTTTAAATCATCATCATAAAAGACGAACTGCGAGATCTTTTCTCTAATGCTACAGTAACACGAGAAACAGCAGTGGTCGGAGACTGCTGCAACCGCGTGCTTACAGTCTTGTTGTCTTTGAAATGGTTGCTTTGAAGATGGGGACTAGGCTCGCAGCCACTTGCAGTCAGTTTCTTTCTTCAAAGCGACTTCGGCGCATCAAGACAGTAAGAAAACAGCAATAAGATTAACTGCAAAATTGCATGGGTGCTCAGCAACCCTGCTTTTATATAGGAATATAATCAGAATACAAGCAAATTGAGTTGAATCCCCTATTGCAAAGAGACGCTTAACAGACAAGTTCTTATCAGCATAGACTGACTCAGATTGATTGCAGTGTGTCTGCAATCCTTCGCCAGTCTGTGTGACTACAGTCGGTTTGAGTGGGGTCATGGTTGTTGGAAGGCAGGCTGCCTCCCCACAGGTGTCCTCTGCAATCACTTTGTATTGAAAGTGGTCACATTGGTGCGGCTGAGCCATATTTAATAAAGCATGCTTCCAGGCAATATGCAGACTCAGACACATCTGGGCCTATTCTGGGCTACTTTTGGCACTTATGCCTCAGTTCTGCCGAGTGTTTTGTGGTCTTGCCGTAATGTGGTCGGGTTGAATATAGATTTCTACAAGTATAATAATTATATCTGACTGTAAGTGATAAGCTGGACTAGATGTAGGTAACGACAAGTCATCTGTGGGCCAGATCTGACCAAAATGCCACAACACATCTGACATCTGGCTCATATAAGGTTGACATTTGGTTCAGTTGAGGCAGCCAGACTCAACCTGACTCAAAGTTATAAGTCAAGGCCAAATGTGGCCCAAAGAAAACTGGATGATGAGCATTTACTGTGGTCGGTAAGGTTATTTCGTCCTAGACTTGCCAGCACTAAAGGACTTGGGACTTTTGTTCAAAGTGCCCTACACACACTACTCTTAAAGAAGAACTTTTTTTTTTAGGGCATAGGATTTAAAGTGTACCTTGTGAAAGCAGGCCAGTGGAGGTGTTTTGTCTTAAGGTGAGTTGTTGGAGGCAGTGCTCACTCACACCATTGGAATCCTCAAAGGACCATGCAAAAGTCTTGTGACTGAACCACACGGCCAGTTTGAGCCATCTCTATCATCAACTTTATGTAGGCCATCGAAACTTTGTAGAGCGGTTAGAGCCAACAGAATCACAAGCTCTTGCCTCACTCTAGCTTTTTCCTCAAAACTCATTCCACTGTCTCTCTATTTCCCTCTCTCCTCCCTGCCTCCCCGGGCTCATTTGTCATTGTGGCCTGATTATTTCAGCCTGTTCCTTGTACTCCTTCCAGCCGGCTAACCTTCTTCTCTTAGTCCCCGCAATCGTGGCAACCTAGTCCTGTCCCGGCCATTTCCAGCATGTCCTTCCTCGTGGTTTTGGACAGTCACGGCTCTCCCTAGACTCTTCTCCCAAATAACTGCTAGGCATTCATTCATACTCGAGGGTTTGTGCAGCAATTCCTCTGTGCTCATTAGGAGAGCGGCGCTCAATAAATTATCCTCATCTCAAGTGCAGCAGAAGCACATAAAATGAGATTAGTGGTTAAACATTATGTTGACCGTAGCTATATTACAGTGAATGTCTCCAAGACAAATATGAAAGAGTTAAAGGTTCCCAAATCTAAATTTGTTTTTTGTGTGAACATTCGATCAAATAACTGCATCTTGTGCAAAAATATTAGCTCAAGGCGCCCAAGTCGACTTCAAAACTCTCTGTCCTTTAACGCAGTCTCGGTTTTGACGCATAAAAATAAATAGAAGTAGTTGAATGAAGCAGGCGAAATATTCAAGCCCTGCATAGTTTCCTCTCTTCTCTACAGCAGGGCGATCGCTCTGTGAAGCTGGCGCGCCTGTTTGGATTTTCCTTTTGCAAAGTCACAAACACTATCGGCACTTTGGCTGGCGCGTCCTCACCCCTTAAGCTGCCACCACTGCGACCAAGACCGGAGCAAGTGCCAGAAAGGAAATTGGAAGGATGGATGTCTTCAAATACTCTCTTCAGACAAGTGCTCTTCAACTAATACACCTCACTTTCCTTTCCAGGGTAGCTCAGATCATATTTCACAGCAGGAGAAGCTTTTATTTAAAGTGTCAGAACTGCCGAATTTGTGGATTTCACACTGTGTTTATTTGGAGCAAAGCCCCCTTAACGAAAAAGAGAGAGAAAACCGTTTGTGTTTCTTCTCCATCCCGTGCTTTGTGAGAGTCTTAAAGGTGACAAGGCTTGTCAGTGCTGGAGCTTTTCATATGCTCCAGTTGTCAGCCTGTATCTGACATCTCCGTGTCACCTCAGTGAAAGCGGGGAAGGAAATGACAAGCAGTCCAAGCCTCTGCAGTCTCGCTCTCTCTCTCTCAGGAGCCCTGATATTTAAGCGGTGGACGAGGGAAGCTGAAAGTTTTGTGGTACGCTGAGATAGCGAGTGCCACCTCAGCGGACGCTCGTGTGTCAACTGGGTTTGAGGAATCGGGCTGTGACAATGAGGTGATAAAAAGGTGACAGTGTGGAACCCCTGCCAAAAGCAAACAACATCCTAGGGCTGGCCATCTGCTGAGGCCAATATTAGTTTTTTTGTTTGTTTTGACCTTAAACAGGTCAGGGCAGCTTTGTGTACTGTGCATGATGTAGGGTGGCTCTGCTGTCGTTTCCTATTGAGTGCAGGCTGCAGTGGCACGGAAGTGTATTGGAAACTTTCTTTGCCCTGTTTTGCAGCACCTCTTCTTTTTTTTAAATTTTTTAATTTATCCTATCACATGAATGTCGAGGGTTATTCATCAGTTAATCGTGTGGTGTTTTAAGGAGAAGAGAAAAAGCCAGCAGTTCTGCAAATGGGTTTTTCCTTCTGTGGATAAGATTGAATGATTTCAGCCTCTGCAGCAAACTCCCTTTCTCTCTCACGGAGCAGCAGGAAATTGCACCTGAATAGGAGCAATCAGAATGCCCCCACCCCCAATGAGTGTTCACAGCCAAGCCCAAAGATACAGAGGGAACCTGTGAGCTATAAAAAGAAATGGTATCGCCACAGCATCAGAACTTTAATGGGAAAGTAAAGAATTGGCTCAGCGGCAACCACATTAAGCCAAGTTTGATGGAAGGAGTCACCACGGATTGGTGTGTTGTCCCTCCTCTCCGGGTCTATTAAGATATTATTCTGCTTTTATTTTTCTCAGATGAGAGATTAGATTCTGTTGTACAAAAACATTTGTGTTCACTGGTGTGGCTTAATGTTTTGAAGCTGAATTTGTGGAGTGGACTGTTACAAATCCCCACCTGGATCACTAAGAGGCTGTGTTTTAATTTGTTGTGCATGACCAGTAAGCCTGATTGACAAAAAATGTGTAGCAGGTGACGAGCTAAGTTATTGTCGAGCTTTGATGTGACAGTGACGTCCCCTGTTTTTGCATTCTGTCCGACAGCTGGCATGGATATTATGTTGTGGCTGTGAGGTGTGCATGTGCCATATTTGTGCATGTTTGCATTTGCTTCTGTGCAGATTCGTCCGCCGACCCTTCGTGCTTCTCATCAGCATGCGTGTGTCTGATAATATTTGCACATGTAACGCACTCTGTGTCCTGCATGAAAAGCATACTGAGCATGTTTGCGGTCTTGTGTGCTCAGTCTTTGCGGTTGTTTGCGCAGCATGTGTTTTCCCACACTGGGCTGTGACTGAGGGCCGTCTCATCCCACTGCACCCAGGTACTCGTTCCAGGACGAGGAGGATATGTTCATGGTTGTGGACCTCCTGCTGGGAGGAGACCTCCGCTACCACCTGCAGCAGAACGTCCAGTTCAGCGAGGACGCAGTTAGACTCTACCTCTGTGAGATGACGCTGGCGCTGGACTACCTGCAGAGCCAGCACATCATCCATAGGTATTTCTTTTCATTTCATTTCAAGGCCTCCAGCAGCTTTCAAGCTGTTGAAAAGTCTATGGCTATAAACAGTGCATGAAGTGTTCTTTTATATGGAAAACTCTTTCATAAATTTGCCCTTCAAACCCTTCTGAAGGTTGTTTCGTAAAGCAAAGTTAAAGCTGCACCCTTTTTTTTCTGCATAGAACTGCAAGATTGCAGTGGAGTAAAGGTTTTGGAGGTGGAAATAACAAACATATCTATGTGCATAGAGAAATGCAAATATGTCCAGCAGACAAAGTCAAGTAAAAAGGCCTAAGTGTGCACAGTTGGGTCTATAATTATTTAGGAAATTAGACATTTTGTGATTTTGCAGTAGATTTTAATTAAAACAGGTGGGATGTGATTAAAGTGCAGACCTTCAACTTTAATTCAGAGGGTTGAACAAAAGTATTGAATTAAATGCTCAGGAATTCAAAGTCTCCTGTTTTCAGAGGCTCAAAATATTTTTGGAAAGTTGACTTTCAATCAGTCCCACAGCCAGATGAGGTCTGTTTCCTCATTATTCCATGACGAATTATGGAACAGATCATGATCTGACGCATACCACATTATCTATCAAACACTGTGGAGTCAGTGTTGTTCCACTGGCGTGTATGCCTGCCTGTGCAACCTGCTCACTAATGTTTATTGATAATGTGACTGCTGATAGAAGCAGCACGGCTGGACGATGCTTCACAGTGTAAATGGATGGTGACCCAAAGCATACCGCAAAAGCAATCCAAGAGTTTCTTGAGGCAAAGAAATTGGATATTATTCACTGGCCAAGTCAGTCACCTGATCCCAACCCTATAGAGCAGGGGTGAGGAACTCCTGGCCTCAGGGGCCGGTGTCCTGCAGGTTTTAGATGTGTCCTTGATCCAACACAGCTGATTTAAATGGCTAAACTACCTCCTCAACATGTCTTGTTCTCAGAGGCCTGGTGATGAACTAGTCATTTGATTCAGGTGTGTTGATCCAGGGTGAGATCTAAAACCTGCAGGACACCAGGCCTGGGCTTCTCCACCTCTGCTATAGAGCAAAGGTGTCAAACATAAGACCTGGGGGCCAGAATTGGCCCAGTGAGGACTCGCACTGGACAGCTTTGGAAAATGTGAAGTGGGGCAGAGTTTTTAACTGTATTTTCATGAGTGTTACAGCTTTTCCAACTGATAAAGATGGCCATTCATGCTACACCAAAGTAGATAAGTAATAGATAAACAATTAAATGACAGTGTGGGGAAAAAAATCCTCTTTTCCCCATCTATTATTTCTGCTTTTTTCATTTATTTTTTTCCCACAGTGGAAAATAAATAACTTTAAAATTCTTACAATTTGAGCCCAAAGAGTCGTTCTGACAGATTTCATTCAATTATTACAGGAACATTTCTTAAAAATGGCCTTTGATTTCTTATATTACTTTATATTATATGTTTTAATATAAAGGGATTTAATGTGACTACTGTTGGGTCATTTGTGCTATATAAATAAAATTGAATTAAATTAAATTGAATAATAAGATGTCTCAGGGGATAAATGTGTAGCTAAACTTTACACTGACAGAAAGGGGAGTTTCACTGGTCCCACCAGTTTTAGGTCATAGTGGGCTGTATGTGACCCACAATATAAAGTCACTCTCTGCTGTAAAGCACAGCACCAGGCAGAAACCACAAACAAACGGGAGACTGTGTATAAAAACAGCTGTAATTCCTAAACAGTTAGTTTGGTGCCTTTTTTTAAAACCCTTGAATAAAAGCAGAAAGTCTGCACTTCAATCACATCGTTATTGTTTGATGTATAATCCACTGTGGTGGTGTACAAAGGTACAAAAATATGACATTGTAAAAATGCTTATGACTATATTTTATATACTGCTGTTTACTATTGTATGCGACTTTTTTTGTCCTCTGAACTGAAAGAAGAATAAATTGACCAGTGTCCCAGACACTCCAGTTTTTGCCTTGAAGAAAATAAAAACATTTCATTTCCAGCGTGACATTGGATGTCATGCCTTCTGGGTTTTGATTCACAGCGTGTTTACCCGAGAGAGACAGATGCATTAAACTCCCAAATACACCCATAAGACGCGTTTGCAATGCTTTCCAAATACATTAGATGCTGCAGGGCCAGCCAGCGAGAACACGTAGCTTAACTGGATACAGCGAACTAGAATTTCCCCTGTGTGGGGAAAAAACACCGAAGATCAGCTCAAGGTTGTGTCTGTAACTTTCAGTATTCAAGAGGTTTTGTTTCATTGTGTTGTGCTTCTGCACGTTGCAGCAGTATTTCCAGTTATTTTTGAATGTGAGGAGTCGAGCCTCACATCGCTCTTAAACACCAGTGAGTGTTGTTTTCTGCTCTGAAAGGTTAAACATAAAAAGTCACAGCCCCTTTCTTTGCATTATATGTTTATCTCCAGGTTTTAAATGTGACTCATTTGTTTGAGGATGGATATTTTTGACCCAACATTTATCTTCCTCATCTCCTTCCACTTGGATCTTACGGTTTTGAATCGTATTCCCTGTCCCTGGTTCAGGGAGGGCTCTTCCTGTTAAAAGGGAGTTTTTCTTTCCCACTGTCACCAAGTAATTACTCATAGGGGGTCGTCTGATTGTTGGAGTTTTCTCTGTATTATTGTCGTGTCTTTACCTTACAACAAAAAGCACCTTTGCACAAGATCTGATGTATTTATATATTCATGGCCACAGTATGGCCGAGAATATATGTTGCCCTTTAGCACAGATTGGAAACAGGGTTTTGTGGTCCAACAAAAAACAAAATCTATTATTGCTTTCAGCATGTTGCAGTTTAAGTGGTCTGAGGGGAAACCAGACTCCTCTACATCCCCTGGTCTGTTTTCAGGCTTCAGAAAATCTAATCCATTAAGCAGCCTTTGACCATCACAGCTCTTTTCAGACTAGATCTGGAGAGTTTTTAAGCAATACAAAGAGAGAAATATTCAATGCACAAAGTACAATTTAGTATTGCAATAAAAGAAGATCATTTTAATGTAAAAGAATGTGTTAAAAATCCCCCTGAAGTTATAAGAGGCCTGGAGCAGTGAAGAGCTGCAGGATGTCCATCTTCAAATTCTGCAATACTTTGTTTTATGTTTTAGCCTAGTGCAGCTTTGACTTTATCAGAGGCCTGTAAGAGAAATTAAAATTTAATAACATATAACATATTGATACAGCAGCCGCCCATTTACAGTTGGTGCAAACAGTAGCAGCAAGGTTACTCAAAACCACTTTATGCTGTATTACCCTGGCCCCCCATTTGTTAAAGAAATCAAATTTAAAATTTCAGTCGTTACTTTTATGACTGAGATATAAAGTGGAGTCATACGGAGCTTTGAACCCCTTATTTTCCACCCAGACCCTTCACGTTAGACTGAAAGTCTTAAAACAAAGTGAATGGCGTACATTTATATACTTAGATTTAGATTTAAAGCCGTGGTCCAAGCTAGCTTTTACTGTGAGAGCTACTCAGTCAGTGCCTCAGTTTGAAAGCTTTCAAAAGTCCAGTTCTGTTGTCAGATATAGTTATATTATAGTTTTGATGGCTAGTTTAAAATTCTGTGGAGTGCTTTTTTTGTAAGTTATGTTCAGCATTAGTGTCCAGAAGGGCAGTAAAGCTGGTTGTGCTTTAAACCAGGCCCGCTTTATGTGTCCCTGCAACAGGAGTATGGTGTGATTTCTTATTTTCAGTGAGAGTTACTCTGCGACTGTGATGTCTGGTCTCCAAAACCAAAGAAATGGACAGCTGATATCACAGATGCAGTCTCTGTCTTTTCTCTCATTTTAAAGTTGCCATTTTCTGTTATTTTTTTGTGAAACACCATAGTTTACATTCTACACAACAAGCATAAATGAGCCATACACAAGCAAATATATATTTTATATTCAGTTTCTCATGATTCTTGGTGTGAGCTCAGATTATAACCTTTTTTAAGGCGCTGAAGTCGCTGTTTTTATTTACTTTGCACACCTAAGGATGGGTCATATGGGTTTCTCTGTAATTGTCCCCATCCTTCATCCACAGTGGACTCAGTAAACACAGCTCTTTGTCCAGATATGCTGAGCGCAGCTGTAAGCGTGCGTGCAGTCCAGTCAGTGAAAGAGATGCATCCCTGCAGGCTGCAGATTTAGAGCCACAGATGGCTGAAAAACTGTTTGAACCTTATTCAAAACCTTATGTGGGCTGCATGTCTTCTTCCAGCAACTGTGTGTGTCCATATGCATGTTTGTGTGTGTGTGTTATTTATGTTGTGGGGACATAAATCTGTGTATATAGTCACACTGTACAGACCTGCCTCCCTTTTGGGGACAAAAAGCAATTCCCCCAAATCATAGATGATAAACATTTTAGTGCTAAGATTTGGTTTAAAGTAAAGGTAGCGCATTAATGTGAGGCGTCTGAATGCTGAAATGCACTGATACACTGAAGCATACATCATATTTGGCATCGTGATAAAAAATAAAAACACCTTTAAGGAGCAGAATTAACAATAACATAAAAGAATATGGAAGGAAAAGAATAGTTTGACTTGCTATTGAATTTGCTTTTTTTCACTAAGAGCTAAAGAGGTTTGTCACCTTCAGGTCTGTGCAATACAGCTAAAGCCGGAGCCTGAGCTTAAAACTCCTGCTCGTGCAATCTAAAGTTCATTTTTAATACATTGTGATGCACACAAAACTAGTGGGTCAAAAGTTTCAGACTGACAAGATGACGTTTGATGCGGCTTTCTCTGGTCTCTGCAGGTTACCTTATAGCAGTAAAGCCTTGTTTAGGATTTGCTTGACACCTATCACTTAGTTGCTAGTAGATATTCAATGCTCCGAGTGACTAGGTAACCCCTCAAGCTGTGTTTTGTCATTCCTCAGCAAATATTCAGAAAACAGTTTCTGGGCATGTGCCGAAGTGAAGCGAGACGGTGCTATTCTCTTCCTGTATGCGTACGGCTTCTTTGATATGTATCTGTGGCTCTCTTCAGGTTCTCAGACATGGCTGTCTGCAGTAGATATGCATCATTACACTTCTGCTGGCAGCCTCACGGAGATGGCAAGTGTTTTCTGAAAGTGAAGCCAGAGTTTTTCCCCTCATTGTATAGTTGGCAAAGCATCTTCATCACATACATTTTAAGTGGCTATAAATAGCAGCTAAAAAATGCTTCAGTGTTTTGTTCGTCCTCTTCTTAACGTCATGTTTTCTGCCATTGATTCAAGTGTGTGTGCCGTAATCTAGTGCCTTTGTATCAGTGCCCTCCTCCAGCACAACAGTTTTCTTCTACCCTGGAAGTTTTTGACAGGAGAATACTCTACAATTATTTTGTTGCACCAACTGAAGAAAAAAAAAAGAGGGGGGGGGGGGGGGTCTCTGGTCTCCTAGCAACAGTCAGCTGCCACCATGCCCAAGGAGGTAAAATTAGTCCTGTGAGAAGAAAGGAAGTAGAATTGGAGAATCCCTTCTCTCTCTTCTCTCCTTTTTTATCCACTCTGCAAGTTAGATCACCTCACGCTGGATTGCTTTGTTCCTGTTCAAAATAAGAAATCACTTGGCATGCAGCTTCATGTTAGACTGATGTCTCTGTGATTGCTGCAAAATACATTAAGTGAATTCCGTACTTCAAACAGCGTGGCACGATGCTGTAGCTGGCACTGGTGCAGGGATTCCTCCTGTGAACATGCATGCTTTTCCCTCCTGCTTTGTTCTGCTGGATCAGTCTGCAGCACCACCACCTCCGCTCCCCTCTACGAGTTTTAGCAGATATTCACGTCAGTCGCACAGTCACCGTGAACACACGTGTCCTGTGGGGTATGTAGATGCTCTCTGTAGACCGCATGTATTCTCCACAACAGCATGATGTACGGCATAATTAAATAAGCTGTGCGCGCTCTGTTAATTGCCCGTGGAGTGTTTGAAGGGCTGGAAAATGTCAAGGTGTGTGTGTGTGTGTGTGTGTGTGTGTGTGTGTGTGTGTGTGTGTGTGTGTGTGTGTGTGTGTGTGTGTGTGTGTGTGTGTGTGTGTGTGTGTGCGTGCGCGCGCGCTCCTGGATATGTCCAGGGCTTGGGTGCTCAGTGTAATAAGCATGTGCAGACAGACCTGTTAGTCCCTCTGGACAAACCTCTCCCGGGGATCAGTTATGAGTGTGCTCTCACGCGCTCCGAAATGCAGGGAATGAAGGAATTTTCTGCTTGTTGACACAGATGTCCAAATCATGTTGTTCAAACATGTAATTCACACATACATCAGCCTTCAAAACACCTCCCACACGCTTTAGCATCTACACATACTGTACACGTCCAATCCTGGTCTTTCCCACTTGACCACAAACTATGATGATGGGAGGTGCTGTTATGGGAGCAGATTAGACAGTTAGCAAATGCTTAAACTCACGAACACTTTTACTAATAACAACAACTTATAAAGCACATTTTGAAACGCACATTTTAACAACTCTAGCATGAACACTGCAGTTTTTGTTTTTGTTAATGACGCCAGGGTTGGCAAATGTTTTCGGCCATATTCGGAGGGGGAGGAGTCCATAATTACCTTACTTATAGTAAAATGGTCTAAAGGGGAGCTGGGTCTACTGGGTGTCCTCTCAGTTCTGATTTCAGGCTGTATAAAATCCAGCACATGACTGGAGCTGGCATGATTACAGGTCTTTTTAGACTAGAATAGCTACCACCAGGGCCACAATGAAATAGACTCTCTTTTTTTTAAGAGAGATGTATGAGTGAGGCTGTTTTCAAATTCTCAAGTTGTGCAAGAGACGCATGCCAAGCTTATATCATGGAGTTTTTCCAGCTAATTTATCCCTGATTAATTCCTTCCAACATTTATAGTAGGAAATCTTTCAAACTTCCTGAACTGCTCACAGAATCATTAGATAACTTCAGACTTGCTTGATGATTGCAACTATGATCACATCAGCATCTTTGTATCAGCCAGGAATAAATAAGAGGCTGTTTAAATTGAAGCTGCGGTGCCATTGGATAGCTTAGATCAGAGGTCTCAAATCTGCAGCCCCAGAGCCACATGCGGAGATGTTTCCAATCTCTAGTGGTTCCATTTCATTTCCACAGAAATCCAAATGGAGACGCTTAAAGGCGGCATCGATAACCCACATGCTCCGAAGGTCTATGTGATGTTATCCATAGGGGTTTAGAAAGCTGTAGGTCAGTTTACCTGTACACAGCAGAAACTCAGTGATGTGCTATTAAAATGCAAGTAATATCCTCTACTGATATTTGCATCAACATGTTTTAATGTGTACGTATTCTTTGTCTTTTTTAGAGATGTCAAGCCAGACAATATCCTATTGGATGAACAAGGTAAGGGTGTGAACAGTTTGCTCTGTTTATAAGACAGGATGTAAAACAAAACAGGACTTTTAGGCCTTCAGTATGTATCGTAGTTGTATAAGAGCACATTTAGACCACAGACCTGTCTGAAGGGCATATCACAGTATTCTTTGTGCATTGTTTATTTATTTATTTATTGTCAGATACCTGTTATATTTTGTCATATGGCTCTTAATGAGTTTTATTCTGATTATACTATATGTATTCCTGCTATATGCACACATTCAGTTTCCTCAGGTCCTCCTATTTCCATGTCATTTAAAAGCTGCAATGTTAGGACTGTGTCGTATCGATGGAGTGGATTCAGCAGCTTTAAAGCCTAACTATCTTATCACATTGGATGACTTTAAGCTGTGTTTCTTTTTTCGACTGCATGTGATTCTAATGCTGTCTGTACCTCCCTGTGTGTGTGCGTCTGTGTTTTGTACTTCTCCTCCTAGCTATACAATAAATATGTCTGTCGTGCATTTGTGTTTCTCAAAATCCTTCTATCAGCTTAAGCTGACGGAGGGATTCTGAAAAGTGCTTGATCATCAGGGGAAAACAGAAATTGTACAATAAATAACCCTTAGAGACGGCAGTGACGTTCCCAATCCGCTGCGACGAGTACGACACCCCAGAAACGACCCCAAGAAGGTCAGAGGAGTCGGGGACATCGGACTGACACACAAAATAATGAGGACACTTTGTCCTTGCATATCACATTCCAGCTTACTGAAAGGGAACGTTGTGTCCTCATTTGTTTCCTTCTCTTGTCACATGTGAAAATGTTTCCTTTTGATGTGAGCGCAGATGTTTATTTAGAAAATGTTGATGGATTTTCGTGTTTCCTCAGGTCACGCTCACCTGACGGACTTCAACATAGCAACAATAATAAAAGACGGAGAGCGAGCCACGGCCTTAGCTGGAACCAAGCCCTACATGGGTAACTAAACATTTATACTGTGCATGAAAAAGAAAGCTACAAGAAAAGGGGGCCTAGCGTAATTAAGTTATTCTTTTCTTTGTAATTTTAAATGCTCAGTTGTACCATTTAACTGTCTCGGTTAGTTAAAGCTCCTAGAACTATTTGCTAGAAGGTGCCAGACGCTGTTCCTTCAATTTCTGAATACATTTTTACGCTCTCATTATCACTAAACAGGCGTGTGTGAATGATATCAAAGAAATTAAACATCCTGTTGATTTGTGAAAATGGGAGGCAAATGTTCCACTATTGTATAATGCGATTGCCGAGGAAAAATGTGCTCTTCTTATGACATTTTTGCAAAGGAATGCTCCATGCACAGGCTGTCATTATACAAGCTTTTTCTTCAGTGTCTCTCTGCTGTGCTTTCAGCCCCAGAGATCTTCCAGTCTTTTGTGAGTGGAGGGACGGGCTACGCCTTTGAAGTAGACTGGTGGTCACTAGGGGTGACGGTCTTCGAAGTGCTGCGCGGATGGGTGAGACATTGAAATTGCAGTTTTTATGTTATCGGGCTGCAAGAACGAGCTCGCCTCCATTCATTCGCTCGTCTTTCTCTTCCTCAACTTGCTGCTTTTCCTCCTTTTGTCACCTTGTCTCTCTGCTAGAGGCCGTATGACATCCACGCCAGTAACTCGGTGGAATCGCTGATTCAGCTCTTCAGTACCGTCAGTGTCCAGTACAGCCCAACCTGGCCCAAGGATCTGGTTTCACTATTGAGGAAGGTGAGTGGAGGACGATGGGGCATTATTAACTTACACTTACACTTCAGTCAGCGGTCCCCATCCTTTTTTGCACCACGGACCAGTTTGATGTCCAAAAAATTTGTGTTATTTTGTAACACGTCCTCCTATAATGTGCCAACAACATTGAGAGTAACGCCCTCCTCTCTGCCCCTTAATGGTCTCTGGTCGCTATGGTGACGCGTAAATATTTCTTTGAAATAGGGTTTGGGGACCGCTGGAATAAGGGACTCAAGCTGAACGTCTGTCATCTTTCAGTTAAATTTCCGTCCAGCAGCAACTACTAGATCTGCAAGGATCTGTCTGGACTCTGAAAATCAAATTAGTTAATGTGAATTTCTATATACATAGTCAGTAACATCGATTTATCACTGCTAATTCTGTATTATCACAAAAGGATTGTATGTAACTTGACTGAGTCCATGTTATTGCTGTCGCCTTGAAGACGGCGAGCTCACTGCTAGTGGTCGCTGATTCGTCTTTGAAGCAACCATTTCAAAAGCAGCGAGTTCGCATGTTCGTTGCACACGGTCGCGCTAACGTTTGGTTGTATTTCAATCTCTAACTGTTGTTTTCCACAGTGTAACTGTAACACACAGCACCATCCTACTATGCAGCTAGTGCAAGAAAATTTGAAAAAGGTATCATAGGAACAACTGCTTATCCGTGATGTAATATGACCCTCTTCACAGAAAGCACCTTTCTTTCTTCTATTACTCTGTCACCCAGTGTGCACAGCTCGGAGACAGATACTGTCTACAGATTTATTTCCCTCTGCCTTTTTAGTTTAAAGAAGGAGTATAAAAAGTAACCAAATTTAGATACAAAGTTGCCAAGTTAGCAACCAGTGAGGTGAACTGAATCCGGTTGTTCAGTGATGACACGACGAATCCTACTTCCGGGCCTAAAGTAGTCTGCGTTTAATATGGCTTTTGTGTTGTTAACATGTTTAATGTTTTGTATTTTCTTCTATTTGATCTCAAAAAGCTCCTAAAACAGTCAGTGATCACTGTTGACCTCCCTCGGCTTTTATTACCACTAATCATTTATTTAAGCTCAGTTTTTAAAACCTTAGGATGTAGCTACAGCCCAGCCCATGCAGCAGTATATGAATGACTAACCTCGTATTGTGGATGGATTATCTCAGTTGTTCTCCTGGCTGAAGTTTGGTCCTTTTACAGCATCCTGCCATGCGATTACATTTGTTCCTGACCACCGAGAACACTCACGTTAACTTTTATCGAGTGGGAAAAAAGTTAGCTTGTTTATATTATGCTAACATAGCTGTGTCGCTAGCGGTCACGTAGCACATCATTATATACCAGCTAGCCCAACTTCAGTAACCCTACAAACGTCACTGCTTTTTAGTTTTCTGTCTTCATTTATGTTGGAAGTGATAGCAGAGCTGTACGTTTTAATTTGTTTCCAAAACCCCGCAGTCAGGACATGCTATATTGTATTTAGATAGAAGCTAGCGAGCTAACTCCCTGCTAACTTCTAACTCCGTTAAATGTCATAAATTCCGTTTTCATAGATGCCTGGATGTTAAACTCAATTGTTACACCTGGTAGAGCAGAACGCTGATCATTTTATTAAAGATGAAAGACTTTAGACAGTTTTTCAACTCTCAGTAATGCCATAGTGATCGTTTGATATATGGACCTGCAGCGGAGTTTAGGCCCAGACACGGCTAGTGACGTCAGACTGAACAACCGGATAGGGACAGCGCCGTGAGTGAGAGGGGTGTGAGATGGACAAGCTGAGATGCATAATTTCTACATTTACAATAAAATAAATATCCAATTGCTAAAACTGAAAAGCAAATATCTACCCAGTAAACAAATATCCAAATTGTCAAATATGTATGAACAGGCTTAGCGATGAGCTCTATTCTGACACTCAGAACGACAAAGCTCACTGATCGCTCTCAGCAAGCAGTCCATTATCTCTCATTATTAGCAAAGAGCAGTGTTTTTAGTTGGCTCAGGCCTTCGCCTTGCTGGCAAAAACTTGTAATCTTAATTTTATGGCTTGTCTTTAATCAGGTTCACGTCTTCTTTACCAGCTGGTGTTTGTGCCAACATCTCTTTCACTATGTCAGTATGCATCGCTTTCGTCCAAGGTTTAGGAGAGAAGCTATAAACATTCGGTTTGGACATTTTAATAAAATGTATATGAGCTAACTGATAAATGGAAAGGTTAGGAATGTGAATGCCAGTCCCAGGAAACTAAAGTTACAGTTTTTAATTAAGTGAAGGCAGATTAACTCTGACCCATGTTGCCTGAGTGCAGATGGTCTTCCTAAGAAAGAGGAGCAGGATGTAGAGGTAAAAAAAAAGTCAGCGGAGCCAGTGGAACTGATGGTGCAGGTATTCTGTGTGTGCGTGAGTGCTGTGGGGAGGGGGGATGATCCGAGACCCCGAGGGCAAAGAAGGGATGGAGAAAGAAAATGACAGATGGGATGAAAGCACAGAAACTGAGCGTGTGGGTGAGAGACGAAACAGTGCATGTGTATCTTTGTGTGCTAACTTATCATAACGAGTGTTTTAGTCTAATATTGAGACTGAAAATGTTTTCTTAAAAGCGAAAGTGTGCCAGTTGGATGAGATAACTCGCTCTGGATCAAATGTTAATAAGATAAGATAAGATAAGATAAGATAACCTTTATTAGTCCCACACGTGGGAAATTTGTTTTGTCACAGCAGGAAGTGGACAGTGCAAAAGTTATGAGGCAAAAATTAGAATACAATAAGAATAAATACAGTACACAACTGTACAGAATAGAATAAAATAAAATACTATATACAGTAGAATAAAATAAAATAAATATACAATAAGATAAAAATAGAATACAAATACAAATACTATATACAACTGAGTAAAAATACAACGATGACAGAAAGGATTATTGCACTTAGTATTATTGCATATGTATGGATGTGTGTGCTTGATCAGTTAAAGTCTTTATTATGGAGTCTGACAGCAGTGGGGAGGAAAGACCTGCGAAATCTCTCCGTCCCACACCGTGGGTGCCGCAGTCTCCCACTGAAGGAGCTGCTCAGTGCTGTCACAGTCTGCTAATAATTCTGCTCCAAACTTTCCTTGCAATAAAAACCCACCTTATTCTGCTTTGCATCAGCGTGCTGTCATCTAAGCAAGCAAAACTGTTCTGGAAACTAGTCCTCTCCTCCCCTCTGGTGATATTTCTGTAGTTATTTGAAGACAAGATTTTTGAGTGGGGAAGGAAAACTGTGGCTTGTTCAGGAGGATACTCTTTGGCAGAGTGTAAGTGCAGAGCAGGAGTGCGTGCATGTGCTCTGCGTCTGAATGACTGAGTGTTCTGGACGGAGCAACGGTCTCTTCCGCTCTGCTGCTGATCGATTACCGTGTCTGGACTCCACCGAGACTGAGCTAACTGGCCCTGCAGGAGAAAACTGAATCAGCCTGTGACCAAAAGAAGAAGAAAATAAAGCGCAGGAAGCGAGCTAACACAACAACAAAAACCACATCCCATTGTCATCTCCAGCGTTTTACCCCCGAGGTGAAAAATGAAGCACATGGCATTCCATTTAAAAACACAACTGTATCAGCACCAGCTCTTCTTTTCTCCCTGGACTGTGCGACTCCATTCATGTGTGGTGTCCATCTGTTCTGATCAGTGCAACAATTCTGATTCAACCTGATTGGAGTCAGATTTGATTAACAATTCCTCCTGTTGGTGGATTTATTAGTAAAGGTGCATTCGTCCTCCTGTTCAAATGTAGTGGCAACATAATTATTAGTTTTCTACAGAGAAGGAAGAAAAATTATGTTTTGGTCAATTTGTTTGTTTCCCCATAAATAATACCACATTTGTAGATTGAGCAGCAGAGTTGAGTATGTGGGTTGCGCCCATGAAAAACTTGCCAAACCTTCTCTTGCTAGTGCCAAACAGCTTTTTCTGCTGTTGGCTCTTCTTTAGAGCTCCTGGTACCCCAGGTGCTGACAGTCAGGGGCCTGATTGGTCCTGTTCATCGATGAGTCGGGAGTTTTCCCACACCTGTTGGGTTGTACGGTCAAAATGTTGCAGTGTTGATTGCTGCACCAATAAGGTAACAGTGTGGAGACAGTGCGGTGGCGGTGTGGGTGGCGTCTCCCTCACTGGAAAAATGCGACTTGTCATTATTATAGACAATCTCAATGCAGAGATGTCTCCAAGATGAGATTCTGCAGCCAGTGGCAATCCCATATCTCCACAGTCTGGGACCGAACTCTATCCTCCAAGATGACGACACTCTCCGCAGATCGAGGCTTATCATTGACTAGGATGGAATGACCTGCCTGCAGTCCTGACCTCAACCCCACTGGGATCAGTTTGGATGTGCTGCTTGTGCCAGAGTGACTAACACAACCACATTGGCTGATTTGTGACAAATGAAGAATAGGATGTCATCACATAGCAGTGTGTGACCAGGCTGGAGACCAGCCATCCAAGCCCCTGTTTGTTAAAAGAATAAACTGTTAAATTGCCAATATCTCTTTATTGTGTTTCTTCAGGCTTCAACCATCCAATCTAAAAAATGACACCAGCCAAGAGTCAGTACCAGACGTTTTATAAATGAAAGACTTTTATAAATGAAAGAAAGATTGTAGGAATAGTCTTAACCACTTGAGGTGAGGGCTCTTCAAAAAGAAATGAAGCTGCATTTGACTCTCACACTACCATGATCTGAAAACCTACACAGACAGATTATAAGAATGTATAGTGATAAAACGCAAAACCAAAAAAGCAGATTTCATGGTTTCTGTATCTGCATGTCAGAAAGCCAAACGATTGCTATTAGCTAGATAAACATGCATGATCAAAAGGTTTTGACAGCAGACGTTTAAGATAGTTGGGGCACAAAAATGAAACCGATACAGGGTCCTGGTAGTGTGCAGGCTGGCACGCTATCGTTTACTGGGACACTCAATGGGAATACGTGTTTATTAAAAAAAAATATTTTAGCTTTCGTGCTGTTGTAACTGAAAAACAGTTACTAGTTTCCGGCTTTAGAATAGTGACCAAAAATCACATCCTATATCTCTTAAACGATTTTCCAAATCTTCCATGGAAAGCATCAAAAATCCAATCTCCATCAGGAGTTTTCATAAGGATTTAGACCAGGGGTGTCCAACTCCAGGCCTCAAGATCAGGTGTCCTGCAGGTTTTAGATCTCACCCTGGGTCAACACACCTGAATCAAATGACTAGTTCATAACCAAACCTCTGGAGAACTTCAAGACATGTTGAGGAGGTAATTTAGCCATTTAAATCAGCTGTGCTGGATCACGTCTAAAACCTGCAGGACACCTCGAGTCCTGGACTTGGAAACCCCTGGTTTAGACAAAGCACTCGCACTTTGGTTGATGTCTCTACTGGTCTGTTGTGGTGCAAATACAATGTTCTGAAACTGGACTGGTTAAAGTGCAAAGTTGTTTTGTCTTGTTTTTTGTGCCCTGTGAATAATTTTGCTTTATATTATTAAAGTCACAAGCAGAGAAAAAAAACGAATATAGGTCTCCAATGATAAGTGAGATGAACTGCTCGTCACATTGAGAATGGTTGCTCAAGCTCACCCTCACATCCGCTCCCATTTTCTCTTCCCTTTGAAGAGATGATCCATTTTATCTGTTCCTTTTATTAATGCAAGACTTCCAGCCTCTTGGGTTTGATCATTTTTATTAAAGCTAATAATCTTTATTTATAGTCTTTTTTTTAACTCTTGCGTTCACACAAGGCAGCACCTCTACCAAAACAATGTAAGGTTCACAGTCCTGCGGGTTTAACATATCATTGAGTTCAACACATACAAGCATATTAGTAAGATATAGCAGATGAAAAGGGATGGCAGGTGGTAAAAAGGAAAGGAGGGAAAAAACAACTCATGTAAGGGTTTTATTTCACCTCCCGTGGAGATCAGCCTGGCTGTGAGCGAGGAGAGAAGGTGCGAAGGTGATGTTGCTACTCAGAAAGTGATGTTGATGAAGTGTGTGTGCGTCTTTTCTTTCCAGCTACTGACAGTGAACCCAGAGCATCGTTTCTCCAGCCTGTCTGACATGCAGACCGCTCCCTACCTCTCTGACGTCAACTGGGACGCTGTGTATGAGAAGAAAATGGAGGCTGGATTTGTTCCCAATGTTAGTGTAAAGCCATCACATACCTCGCTCTCTCTCACACACAGACACTCCTTCATGCTTGCTGATCATAATGAGCATTTTTGGCAACTAAATAATGCACGCTGGCATGCAGCGTCTTTGCGGTGCACTCACCTTATATTCCTGCTTGCATGTCAGTGCATTCATGTGTGCTGTTCCCTGTTGATGCTCAGAGCGCGTGCACTCTGTGGTCCATTTACGATGGATGCTGCTCCTGTGTTTGTTTCTAATTATCTCGCGTGCATCTCGCTCACACAGAAAGGTCGCCTGCACTGCGACCCCACCTTCGAGCTGGAGGAGATGATCCTGGAGTCACGTCCTCTTCACAAGAAGAAAAAGAGGCTGGCAAAGAACCGATCACGAGACAACAGCAAGGATTCACAGTCTGTAAGTGACACGGTGCTCTGCACAGAGCTGCTGCGTCCGTTCTTTTATCTCATGAAGCAACACTTAGTGTGATACCTCTGATACCAACAGCTTTGACTTTTATGCATAGAAGGCACAAACTAAACCATTAGTTTGCAATTAATTTGCTTCTTAGTGAGTCGTGAGCGCTACCACTAAAGAAACTTTTTAAAGCAGTGTGTTGGTAGCTGCTGGGAGTTTTGATTTGATTTTAATGCTTAGAATATACATGATCAGGCATAACAACCTGTGACATGATAACACTGATTATCTGTTCATCATGGCACCTGTTGGCAGCTGGGACATATTAGGGAGCAAGTGAACATTTTGTCCTCAAAGTTGATGTTAGAAGCAGGAAAAATGGACAAGTGCGAGGATTTAATTAAGTTTGACAAGAGCCACATTATGATGGCTAGACAACTGGGTCAGAGCATCTCCAAAACCACAGCTCACGTGTTCCCAGTCTGCAGTGGTCAGTATCTCTCAAAAGTTCCCTGATCTAAAGAATAGTGAAAACCGGAGAACTGGTAAACACTGTAACCAAATAAAAGTCAATAAAAATAATAAAAAGGATCCCAGTCCTCAGAAAGGCAAAATGATCTCCATCTTCTTTCATATTTAGTAACCAGAGATGAAGTCCTCTTAGTAGTTATATAACCTCTGCATTAAAAGCACTATGTTCTGTTAAGGAGGAGGATTTTGGAGTCACGAGTATGAAGGTGGAATTGCCACTGCATCTGTTAAAAGGCCTCTTCTCTTTGATCATACAAAGGGATCATTTTCGTTTTTTCATCTTCAAAAGAGTTATTTTCTCGTAGGCACCGATATGATTTGCTGTTTACCTGTTATTTTGATCTTTGTAGCCTTACCTCCAGCAGATTAGTGTGGTTTTTGCTTTGTACAGTTAGGTTTTTGTTAACTTTTGGACAATTACACATCTTCTATAATGTAGCCTTTGTGCAGCACTGCAGTAGACTTTGAATCCCAGTCCTTGTATGATTGTGCAGACTTTCAACTTAAGATCAAAGGGGTTTAACAAAAGCATCGCATTAACTGTTTAGGAATTACAGTCATTTGAATACACAGTCTCTATTTTTAGAGATTGAAAATACAAAGATTGTTTTTAGTACTTGGATGAAGCCTAGAACCATGGACGTCACCCAATGGCCTTCTTGTCAAGTGTAAATGGTGGTTTTGCATATTGTGATAAGTCGCGTGTTTTTCCATTCATGAAAGCATCTCTCAGTTGTAGCCTATGAAAGTTAAATGCCTGCCTCCTTGAGAAGTTTTTGCTCGGTCCTTCTCTGATAGGCTCATTTTGTTTTTTTCAGCCTGATGATGGGCTCCTTCATTTCTATGTCAATCCATTTTTACAGAGAGTTTCAGTGAAAAACTACCAAGTAGCTTCCAAGTCCAACACTTGGAATCAGCTCCGTATCTTTCATCTGCTTCAGCTCATGAAATAATGAGAGAACCGAGCACGAAACATCTCATCAATAACCTGCTTACTTTTGAGCCTCTAAATATGAATTCTTGCAATTCCTAAACAACTAATCCAAAGCTTTTTTTTTTCATAACCCTTTAATTAGAAGTGAAAGTCTTAACTTCACTGAACAAAATTACAAAATGTGTTTGATTGCCCAGATACTTACAGACAGACTTAACTGTCATTGCTAAAAGCGAAAGATTATGAAGGGAACACCAGAAGAGTCGTGTAAATTATTTTTACCCACTGCATTACTCATTGGTACAGTTTTTATAAAGAGCCCGGGCCATTCCAGGATAACAATGCAGCTCAGGCTTACCTTTGTCTCCGCTCTGTCACATCCTGTCAACACTGTATATTTTTAGATTGGCAGTGAGCCAGCTGGCATTTTTTTTTCCTCAGCTGTAGTGAATTACCTGTGCTCTTAGCTCTGTGATACAGTAGAAGGATAAAGCGAGACACCTGTGTAATCATGCTCACAGAGGCAATACAGTACAGTTTCTATATCGTTGAATACTTGCTGTCAATCCTTGGAGTCTCAACCCCCACCGGTCTGGCCAGTTTGCGTCCCCCTACCTGAGCCCGTTCTTCCTGTTAAAACGGATTTTTTTCTTTCCACTGTCACCAAGTACTAACTTGATTGTTCGGCTACGCTCACACTGCAGGCGAAAGCGCATCAAATGCACCTTTTTTGACCCTATGCGACCCATATCCGATCATGCTATGACAGTTTGAACAGCACAAATCCGATATTTTCAAATCCGACCTGGGTCACTTTCATGTGTGGTTTAATCCGAGACATATCTGATGTCTGGAGAAGACAAACGAGAAAGCATGGCGGCCATTGTTAAAGCACGTGCTCTCTTTTTTTCTCAGTGTCCTTCTTTCTCTAATTAATCTCTGTAGCTGCCATTTTTACTTCCGTAAACAGAGTGCGTTGCATGTCTTCTTTTGCGCATGCGGGCCGTGAACCGTTCACACTAGAGCGTGTTTGCTGTCACATTTTATTTGTCGTGTGAACAACCAGACAAAAAATCAGAATTGAGCATTAAGACCTGCAGCGTGAACGTAGCCTTAGAGCTCTCTCTCTATTTCTCACTTTACAATATAAAGAGCTGTTGTTGTGATTTTCCACTGTACAGTTAAAATTGAATTAATAGGCTGTTCTGTTAAAGGATGAAATGAATAATCCCCAAAAAAGAAAAATTATTGCAGTTTAAATGTTAACAATTTGAATTTCAGTTCGAACAACTACAGCAAAACAAAAGGATTTTGAGGTAGCAGATGAATAGCAATGCAAGATATAAATGTCCTCCTCATTTTGCCTTAATGCGTGATGAGGTCTGCTGTCTGATTTGTGTGTGCTGTGAGCAGGATCAGTGTAACTGCAGCAGTGCAGTCTCTGTTTCTTTGCCTTGGTGTTATGTTTGATTGAGACATTATTTACCACAGACGGGAGACGTCCTCTCTGTATTTATGAAAAGCAGCCTGCACCCATCAGACGCTCCTCATGACATCAGCGCGTGTGCGTGTGTCACGTGTTATCAGGGCTGATGAACATGTGCAAAGAGCGTGCACCTCTAACAATAGGGTTGTGAGGCGCTGTGTGTGGAGCACATACATGCGTGTGTGCCCGCTTGCGTGTACTCATACTGCGTTATTACTGAGATTATTAAATTATGAAGCCTTCGGTGCCGTTGTCATGGCCCCAAGTGCTTTTGGAAATATGAGCTTCTATTTTCGTCTTGGGCCAAACATCCAATTTGAGGAGAGCTCACAAACAATTCATGACTTGTTTAAAAGAGCAACGAGGGGGAAGGATGAATATCCCTGGGAGGTCACGCACTTGACAGATTGAAGTTGACGTCAAGTTTTGTTTTGTGTTTTTTTTAATCTGCGGTTCTTGATGATGCTGATGATGATGAGGTCGATGTGTAAGGTGACGATGAGTGTGCTTTGTCTGTCATCTGCCTGCAGGAGAACGACTATCTACAGGAGTGCCTTGAAGTGGTGCAGCAAGAGTTCATGATCTTCAACCGAGAGAAGTAAGAGAACAGAAGAGCAGCAGACCGTCTATAACACGGGCTAAAAGCAGAGGTTTCTTTTTTTTATTCAACGCAGCCAGAATGAAATTAGCTACCATTAGTGTCATCCTTTTAGAACGAATGCAAAGGACAGAAACATTCCTGCCACTTGCCTTGTTTGCCCTTTAAACAATCGGATTGATATCCTCAGCTGGAGCTAAATTTAATCTTCTTTCATGTTTCTTTTCTTAGATTGTGAGGCAACATAGGGGTTCATTTGTCTTTGATCTTAAAGCTATCTCGCAACCTCTTATTTTTGGGGGGCAGCAATCATATATTTAGAAAACCAACGGCAGTAATTTAGCTAAATTAGTGACACTTTAATTACAGTTAAAACTAGATATTTTGCCCATAAACCCCTGAGACAAGAGGTTGGCACATTTTACTGTTTCTTTTATTAAATTGCATAAAATCCATGCACAAAAGACAAATTGAGACTTTAAAATGATATAGCAGTTTAAGGTAACAAAGCATCTTCGTCCTTGTCCTTGTTTCCCTTGCTAGAATCAACAGTCGGCTTAACAGTTATGTCACAATCATGTCAATCAGGAACCAATGCAGGCACAGGGAGAACATATAAGAGGCTCAGTTGATCAGGAGGACCAAAGCAGGTGCTGTCTTCCTGCTGTAAAGTGTCAGCATTAACCAGTATGCTAGCATTCAGTCCTGTAATAATACATAGTTTCAAATATGTTAAGGTTCTTGTTTTTCAAGGTGCTACTGGTGCTGAGAAACATCTGGGGGGGAATGCAAAAAAATACAAATTTCTCACAGCCTGTGCTTGTAGATATTATATCAAACTTAAACGCCTTTACTGTTTAATCATGAAAGTGTCTCCTTTTACATTTTTCCCCATGCAGATGTTTTTGCATGCTCATTTCATAAGATTCATGTAAGAAACGGACAAAAAGTAGAGTCTTACACAATGTCTGACTTGTGAAAATAAACAGTCGTGTGAAAAAAGTTCCAAAGGACTCTTTGCAGTCCTATAAAAAGCTCAGTACATTGTTCCCTCGTTTTGTTGTGTTTGTTGGGGAGAAAACTTACAGTACAGCACTTCACAGTCACACTGCTAGCAACAGAAGATTTATGTATTTGACAGGCTGAACGCATTCTGTACTGTACAGGAGATACGGCACGAGATTGATTGACAATGGTCTACAGCCAATCAGGACGCAGAACACAATGTGCTGTTTAAAAAAAAAAAAAGCATGCAAAATTGCACCAAAAAAAATGTACAAAAGAGCGAGGCCGCGGAAGATTAACCGCGTTATAGCGAGGGACCACTGTACACCCTTACTGCTTCCATAGGAATTAAGAGTATAAGTAGCTGCTGCACTTGATTAATTAGGCATCAGCAAGTATGGACGCCTGTCTTTAGGTGTGGAGCATTCACGTATGTGACAATGCCACAATCGTTCAAGGAGTCTTCCATGCAATGCTCAGCGAAACTGCAAAACACCTGCATCTCAGACTGTACAGGCAACAGTTAGAGTGTTAAATGTTACATTTCATGACAGTACGATTAGAAAACGAGGGAGCAGGGATGGTTTGTTAAAAAGGGTTGCCAGGAAAAAGCTTCATTTCACTGGATGCAAAGGTTTGCTTTGGAAAGTTACATCTGAACACACTACAACACTTCTGTAATCATGTCTTTTAAACATAGAAGACTAAAATGGAGATGTTTGGCTGTAATGGATAGTGCCATGTTTGGCCTAACCCAAACCAGCTCATCAGCTCAAACTCCTTATAATAACGGCCAAGCACGGAGGTGGAGGGGTGTTGATTTGAGTTTGGTTTTTGGAGTTTTTTTGCAACCATGGGACCTGGATACCTCACAGTCCATGATCTGCTCTGTAAAACAAAGTATTCTAGAGTCAAATGAGACCATCGTGTCAGCTAAAGCGTGGCAGAAACTGGGTCATGCAACATGACAACGGTGCTAAGTGCATCATCAAATTTACAACAGAATGGCTAAAAAAGAAAGGAATCAAGGTGTTACTATGGCCCAGACCTCAAACCAACTAAAATGCTTTGGCAGGATCTTAAGAGAGCTGTCCATAAGCAAACAAGGAAGAAAATAAGGTTAGATTGATAGGTAAACAATTAGCTCGATATTAAAACCCATAAAAACCTCCCAAATATATCAATAACAACAACAATATGGATCAAGTGTAATGTCTTGTATGATCAAAATGCTGAGGATGCCACTTTCATACGATAGTATAAGGAATGTACCTTGTATGAGTCACATTATACATAAATATTTACTACATTTCTTTTCTGTATGGGCGACTTCATTTATTTTTTCCACCTTTTTCCCCTCTGTTGTGTTTGTTACGTTGCAGATACAGCACACAATCAAACATTTCTGACTGTGCATACTGATTGTTTGACTAATCTGGAGGTTTGTTTAAGACCCGTCTGATTGTTTTGACTGCTCCAGTTTCTCCTGCTGTCAGACGTTGCTGCAGCGATATCAGTGTATTTTCCCCCCTACGTGTCCACACGCACTTTCAAAACTAAGGCGGCACAATAACAATTCATGATGATAGTCAGATCTATAAAAATAAATCTGCACTTCAAAGGTTTGCAGTCATAATGATGAGTTTAAAAAAAACTGTCACCTTATACCACGACTGCTTTGGTGAATGTGGGGCTGGCACTGGAAATGCTCGTAAGATTGCAGTGGGAACAAGTTAAGGGCCGCCATATGTGAACAGGTACAGCAAATGCTAATTTAATCCTCCAAGAGCATGCAGTGTAGAGTTACTGGTATAGGAAGAAAAGCATTACATATTACTCCAGACCTTTACGACAGCCAAGCTTCTGTAATGAAATGGCTCGGTTATGTAAATCAGACATGACAGGAGGCTTTTTAAGAGTGTAGCTAAATTTAATGCATCTAATGTTTTCTTTACATCTGCAGAATACACACTGCACAACATAAATGACTACTTTAGAGTCCATTTATCATAGAATGTATCTTTGTATGTAAAGTGAGCAACATTGGTTCAGTGCTGCTCTAAATTATTGCCTCATTTATTATTGACCAGGTCCTGCCGCTGCAATGTTACTGCAGTCCTCCTCTGTGGCAAATGTCTTATTATATCCTATTGGTCTGATTAATGGCATGTTACTTCTATTTATAATAGAGGGCATAATGTCTAGAATTATGTGCAGTGATGTGCATTATATAGTAAAGTCTAAAGGCCTCTTGACTATTTTTCTGAGGATTTTATAGCTCAAAAGTTTGGAAAAATAATTTAATTACACAACATGGGGGCATATCTCGGCTGCCATCATAAATGTGGTGATTTAGTTTTATTTATATAGAGCCAGTTCACAGTTAGTTTATCTTGAATGGGTTTGTGTAGTGAGATAATAATATTAAAGACAGACTCAAACTATAAGATGTATCCCCTCTGAGCAGGTACTTGGTGACTGCGGCGAGGAAGAACTACCTTAGAACAGGAAGAGACGTCCAGGTTAGAGGCAGCCACCTGTAGCAGGCGATTGGAGAGTGAAGGGAAGGAGAAGAACGAAAAGAAGTGCACCTGGCAAACATGCACACATATTCATGAGTCACTGTGTTCCTCAGGTTGAAAAAGCGTCAGGAGGAGGGTCAGTCAGAGGCCGGGAATTATGACGCTAGCGGGGACGGAGAGGCAGAAAGCGGAGCCGCCGATGAGGACGCGAACGAGCCAGAACCAGGACCGGAAGCTGATCCCGAGCAGGCTCCCGAGTCTGCCTCCAAACTGAGCATGTGCGGCTCAGTGTGTTCCTCCCCCGGCAGCTGCTAGCGCCACATCGCCTCACAGTGACGATGGCAGCTCTCTCTGGCGGCTGCGGTGTTTGTGCCATGCCAACAGATACCTTCTCACCTCTCTCTCATGTCGTAGCCTACAGCAGAGAAAAATGACAGCGGGGCAACTTGGCGCACAGCAGCAGCTCCCATAACGGTTCCCCTCATTTACACCCCCCGCCCCCCATAGCATCTTTTTGGTAAGGCATGAATGAAGCGGAATCCCAGAGAGTCCCTGCCTATTGTACCTACCGCCCTAGAGTAAGCTCCAACTTCTATGCAATGTTACAGTATAGCATGACAAAATAATAAGGTATCACTTACTAGGAGGTGTCGTTCCATAAGCAGAGAGCCACACGAGCATGATGACATCCCGAGCAATAGCAGTCTACGGCTTTTTGAATAAGGTTAGTGGTTTTGGTGGAGGTGCCTCCCTTTATTATCCCTGTTCCAGATCCGATGGGGGACGACTGAATTATTCATCACACGAAGGCACTCGGTTTATTTTATTGCCTGTGTCTTCAGTTCACTCTTCCCCCCCTTTCATGTGATGTGTGCCCTAATTTGGAACATTTTTTTCCTCCTGGAGCGCCTTCCTCTTGTTGCAACACCTTCCTGTGATACATTTCCAGTAAGTGTTGATGGCTGTCTGCAGTCAGCAAAGACAGTGTGACTGGTTTCATGTTGTAAACCTGTTTAAAGTTGTGCCTGTCGATGATGATCGGTATTTGTTAATCACACCGTAGCCATGGATGCGTTATAGGGCAGATTTTCCTCTTTTAAGTCTTAACCAGCTAGCTGTTTTTTCTTTTTTCCCCTTCAGGCCTTTTTAGGAGGAGAAGGTACTGAAGTTAAAATCAGTCCAGCAATCAGAATGAAAAGTTGTGCTTGTCACTGTGTCCAAAATGCTTACGAAGATTTAGTATTTTAGCCCTGCACCAAGCTCTGACCCAAAGAGGGTTCTGAAACTCAGCTCACTGCCAACAATGGCATCCTTTACACATCTATAAGAAAGCTCTGTTTGCTTTACTAGACTTCATCATCTTGTTAAGTGCTTAGTTTAGGATAAAGATCATCTCCCTGTAGAGGTTGGTTTGGGGTAGCTGTGCCCTGTCGGTACATCAAACTGCACAGATGAGCTACTCTTTGATTGTCGTAGTGAGAGTGGTACATTTTAGGGTGGCGCCGTTAATCTCAGTCTGAGAATATGTAGCAAAAGACCACCTTAAAAACCTGAAGGCCTAACAAATTGAAAAACCGTGTAAATAGCATACAGTGTAGGTAATTAAACTGACCACAGTTTTATGTGGGACTGCTAACTCGACGTGTAAACTTAAGGAAGAGCTGTGTGAAGCTTCACACCACTTCATCCCGCTCTTCTTTCCAAGTGTGCAGGCACAACTTGTAGGCAATATATGCCAAAGCTTTTCTACCATTTGCAACCATTTCTAAGGAACTTTGTGTGTGTGAATGTATGTCTCTTTATCCCTCTGATAACATAAAGTCAGTTATTTCTGCAAGTGAAGACATCGTAATTTATACAATCATAACGTGATGATGTGCAAACTGTCTATTTCAGGTAATGCATCTTGGGAAATACACCTGTTTGCTGTCTTGATGCAGCATTTCCACCAGTAAAGCTGTTTACCCCGGCAGCTTTGACTGACCTTTGGGGGTTGGAGCCACAATTTAATGTTGCACTCAGTTAATTTTGTGCCATTGCCTGCTGTAATGTTAATTGTGAGGTGCAGACAGAACAGTGTTGGCCTAAGTGCATCTCTGCACTCCCACTCTGCTCGGTCAACGAATGGTCTAGCCTCCACAGTGTAATTAGAGGACATGAGTGAAATATCACATGAACAGGTAAAACAGTATTAGCTACAATATTTGCTTCACTCTTTATTTACTTTTGCCTAAACAGCCAACAGAAACAGTTAATGCCCAGCTATTAACCAACTTGATGACTGAAGCTTTTGTATTTTAAAAAAAATTTGTTCTTGTGGCCAACAGGGGGATTAATTTAGGCCCAGTGGCTTTCCGGGGAAGATCGATACTCATGTCTTTGTTTTAAATAAAGAGCTAGAGTCAGGTAGTGATTAGCCTAGCTTAACATAAAGAGTAGCCACAGGGCAAAACACCTTACCAAAACCTGTAAAAGCTTAGAAGTTAACATTTGTCTTGTGTGATTAATTCTTATATAAATATTAATGTAGTGTTAATGTGCTCTGCTGGTTAAACAGCTAGATGTAGTGAATGAGTGGTCCTTAAAGGATGGATAAAACGTTCAACATGTAGCTACACCACTAACTGGGCTGCTGAACCACCAATGGTTTGATTTCGGGCTGATGGTCATGTGACAGGCAAGAGTTGGGATTTTGCTGGCAGGGCAGCTCTAGCTTTGTAACGTCTTTCTGTTTTTAAAGCTACAAATAAGAACTTGATAAATTCTGTGTTAATGTTCTTTCAGTGTTATAATGTGAGAGTTGCCTAGTAACAGATTGTTCTAACATAATTATGAAAAAAAGCCAAACTCTGATACATTTTATTCAAGTAATGTCACTTGATAGTAAAGTGTTACCAGTTGACATGTTTCAAATGGAAACTTGAATATCAATCTAACATGAAATATAAAGCACACAGAGCTCCGTATAGTCTACTGTAATAATACATAGCTTATTAATTCAGGTGTGGGCTTCTTCACTATTAGTCTCATATGACAGATCGATGTGTTAGCCTAGCTCACAATGAATATTTTTTCTAGGAGCTGAGTCGTTTTACTCACATGCAGTTTCGCACATGCAGGGTTGAAAAATATTTACAGTGTTCACAGTAACTCTGATATGATGTGAACATAGCATTAACCTCTATCAAAAGAGACAAAAGACAGTATCATATTTGGCTTATGACATGTTAGCTCTTAGCTAGCTTGCTAACATTCGACGCTAGGATACGGAGACTTGTGATTACAGCTTCTTCACACCAGCCTTTTTAATATGAAATACCAGGTAAACATGTTCTACAAATGACATTAAAGAACGTTCTGTTATTTTAACTTTGAAAAGCTTTAATTAATGTGATAAGTTGACCTATGTTTATTTAGCATTTTATGTCAAAATGGCTGCTGTGTAGTCACCATAGCTAATTTTAAGCTAACCTAATAGCTGATACTTTCAAAACGCAGGCTGACTGCTTGATAAAGTTTTTTTTTTTTTTAATAAAATGGATCTATTATTAAGCGCTTGTTGAATTTTTAAACCTCCAATAAAACTCAGACAAGTAGGAAGTTGATAAAATGACGTAACTTCTACTGTTAAGCTAGGCTAACAGTTCCCCAGCTCTAGCTGTACAGTTGACGCTCAAACGTGACAGATGCTTTGACCTTGTTCCCAAAGGGAAAGCAAATAGGTGTGTTTCCCAAAAGTAAGCTGTTTCTTTAAAACACTACATTATGATTAGATTAAGAAGCTTTCTTAAAGAGACATGAAATGTTATCTTCCAAGTCTGCCAAAACATGTGAGAAATTGAATAGTCTTGAGCCCTGTGCTTTTATTTTTGCATGTACCTTTACAGTATAAGCCTGTTTTTTGCCAAAGCCTGGAGCTTGAGCCCTACCGGCTGATTTGTGCATGCACAAGCTTTTGGTAATAGCATACCTCGACGCTCACCTGATTATCGACACAGTCCAAAATCAGAGTATAACCGGCCTGCGTGACTGTTTACTTTAAGCTGTACAAATTGTATAATCCCAGTGTTACATGGACGGCATGATATTTTAGATGATATGCAGTACCTTTTTGACATCCTGTAGGTTGTCTTAATGCTTTGTTCCAAGTATACAGGCTCGTACCCTCATGGTGAGTGGAATGAGGTCAGCAGCTGTGTGTCTGTTGTGGATTAAGTGTTGCATTGTTGTCTCTGCAGCAGAAGATGAAGATTTGAAACTGGGGCATGTTTTCACTTCACCTCAATACAGAAATTGCTGCATTAAAAAAGAAAAAGAAAAAAAAAAAAAAAAACAACTGATTGTCTCCATTTGTGGTTATTTCTCAGACTCTGTCGGCACAGCATCAGACTCACCGTAGGCCTGAGGAATGTGTGGAACAATGTGTTAATTATGTAAATGGAAAATATTTGATTTTAACAGTTAATTTAGGCGTAACTTTTCTCAAAGTTACACCAGACTAATCTAGGCTTTCGTTCCTTGATATCAGTGATCATTCCTACTTGGATCGTGCGTGCAAACCCTCCCGACATATTTCTTCATGTATTAATGTTCTGTGTTTTAAAACAAGCCATCATGCTATATAGTTTGACCAGCAGCAGCATGTCTCAACCATTTTCTCACCGACTCTTTTGAGATTCTGTAGGTGTCTTAAGTCTGTGGTTACAGTTTGAAACTCAGTGCCCCGTCGAGAAAAGAAATCAAGAAGAAAAATGTGATCCATGCCACTTGTTTCCTCCCTTATGATCCTACTTTGCATAATGTTCTTGTGCTGCAGGATTTTTACAGGGAATCAGTAAAAGGCCTTGTTGCTGAAACGGAAACTGCTCCGTGTGTTCAGAAAACATGCTGCTTCAATCGCTTTGATAATGAAAATAAATCTCCTTCCAATAATTTGGCGTGTGTGTCATTTTTACCCAAATGCAGCTTTAATGGCAAAGTTTGTTTGCAGACAGTAGGGGGCAGTGAAGAGCAGGGGCATGTACTGGGTGAACAGAGGCGTCCCTGGTGAACTGATCTCTAAATAGCAGCGTACAGTGAAGAGGAATCTAGGACTGACTAGAATAGAGACAAGGCTGTCACAGGATTTGTAAGTATACATAATGCAGAGGCTTGGCTTTGTTCAAAACAATTCCTCTTTTTTTTTCTTTTTTTTGTATGATACAAACTTCATATGGAAAAATATAGAATAAATGCATAGACAGTTTCTCTTTAACAAGAAAATTCAAAGTCCACCCTATATGGATGTCTGCTTGGCTCAGGACTGGCTTCTCTCTACTGGATCTTCAAGGATGTCCACAGCCGTCTTTCCCACATTGTCCATCAGGTGGCGCCACTTTGGGGCCTCAATGGCATCCAGAAGAGCAGCCAGCTCAACCTCCAACTTTTCAACTGTGTCCTCCACTTGCTGCAGGAAGCGTGAGACATGCGTGGTTGACAAGTAAATAATACATTAATAAGTTGTAGTATGAATAATAGAATCATCACTGATGAATCTGAATGAATAAAACAGTTTCCCAAAACAGCTGGTAACGCAAGGTAAGGTCTGAGTAGGACTGGGGTTTGCTGGATGAGATGATGTAGAGATCTGGAGTAGATCACTAGTGTATTAATAATGTTATGAAAAAGGAAATGTTGAGGAATATTGGGCATTCATTCTGTCAAAACCAAGGAGGGAGGGACTTCCAAACCCTGATGGTTTCAAACCACTGAGGCCTAAATGTGAGGTTAGATTAGAAACTACACCTTCTCCACTACATCCAGGCGGTGGTGAAGATTCGTGTGCTCCTGACAGGCGCTTGAACGCACTGCTTGAGGCAGAAGGTGGGGCTCAGGACCTGAAAACACATTAGATGTATACTCAGTGTTACAGATGCACAGTATAAGCAAACAAGATATAATAATGAATCATGAAAGGTACTTAATAATATGCTGTTTTTAACACCGTATGAGAGATGAGAATAAGGAGATGAATTTATTCCTGTGAGCTTAACAAAACTTTAGTCACACACTACAGGAACTAGCCAGCTGATTAGGAGAGCTGAACTAAAAGACGGATCACTCATCTGTTTTATATCAGCTCAGAGTTGTGTAATCCTAGGCTCACTGTGTTCACGCAGGATTGGAGGTAAATTAGAACAATGCAACTGCATGCAAAGATAATGCAAAAGCAGGCATGTTTTTACGGGACATGCAGCTGCTGGTCACAGTTTAATTATGCACGGGAAGCACATCATTTAAACATGGCAGTGTCTTAGCAGTGCATAGCCATAAGATGTGAAATCTGCCATTTACCTACAACTCTGGGCTTAATAGGGCTGTTATCCCCCCAAAGCATGAATACATTTAAAAAATAGAGCAAGCCTCAAATAATAACCACATGGGTGTGGTTCAAACTGAATATTCTTGCCAACATACTGTAGCTTTACGAAGAATAATGTACAAACTCTTGCCTCTTGTTTCTAACATCATTGTAACCACTAAATAAGAAATAAAGGCACTTCCTGTCAACATTGCTCATATCTATGAGTCCAAAGTGTTTTTTATACACAATATTTGGCAACCTAAAACCCTTTGTTGGCAAACCGTGTGGAGTTTACCACATCATGGGAAATGTTAACAGTCTGATGAAAATCTTGATGGGTCTTGATAATCATTCAGAAATAAAACAAAATCCAATTAAATCCAGTTCGTTCCTGCTTTATGAGATAATAGCCGTACTTGACGGGTGGGTAAACAGAGTTCGTATCTTGTGGCCATGCATTACTAAGATGTTGCCACAGTGCCTTATTAACTTGTGGTCAGGACTTCATTATCACATTCTCATGTATTACTGACTCGTGGTGAAGCAAAATTTTGTGGCTACCCACTAATATTTCTTCCATCCATGCCACCAAAAAGGCTCTGGATTTGTTAGCTTGAGTGGCAGCTCGGGGCTTTGTCAAACTGTTTCAAAAACCGAGAGAGAAGAGGAGTTAAAAGACAACAAGACTGGAGGGAAATATGAGAAGAAGAAGAGTTCATGGTGAGGTGAATTAGTCTAAGGACAAAAAACACTCCCAAACTGGCGTCTGTGCTAGCTAGCTTGCATCTATCATCATCTCTACATTTGTCTCACTGAGTGTTTGAGGATGAAAATGTATTTCCTGCTCTGTCTGAGAGGTTTTAGAGGAGCTTGTGGCTGATTTTGTTCCCTTCAGACAAAGCCAGTTTAATTATTTCTTATGTTTTCCACTATTTCTGTCAAGCTAAGCTAAACAATTGACTGTACACTGCAAATTATCTGGTGCTTGCCATGATTTAAAATCCTATTTTTAGACAGGCCAGATTATTTGTCTTGTTTTTAAAAAAAGATTTACTTGTTTCTAAGTCTGGATTTTAGATAATAAACTTAAATTGAGAATAACCATATAATTGTGTCTATATTAGTACAGAAATCCAGAAATGGGAAGAATAACTCTTAAAATAGCCTACATTAGGTCTCTCACCAGATGTCTCTCAAAATATCACTTGTTTCAAGATAGAGTGACAAACTCAATTTGCTTGATTTAGGAAATTCACAAAAGGCACCTGTTGAAAATATGATTTATTCAAAATCATGTCTGACTTCAAAGTTGTACATATAAGGGAAAAAAATTAACCACAATTTATGATACAAATCACATTTCAAAGACAGCTGTTTGTCCCAGCATGCCAGCATTATGTGGTACAACATTGACATTGGTTTAGCGAACATTTAATGACTGTCAACTGATATCATCACAAACTACACTAAGCCAATACTTGGTGCAACCCTAATCTTAAGGGTGATTTCTATGGGAAATAATATCAGAAAGACTGTATTTGATTGGCACAAACACACTGTCCCTAAAACTAATAGAAAAGTATGAAGTATAATCAATGAGCTCATGGGCTAATTCTGTAGCTTGAGCAACAATGGGCACAGTTACTTCATATGCCAATAAGTCTTCATTTAAATTCAAAGTTTCATAGCGTTGGTACTCAAAAGCAATAAAAGATGAGTCAATCAAAAAGATATCCTTTATCAGTCCAAACACAGGGAAAGTGCCATCCACATCTGCAATAATCATGGACTTCCCAGCAATGTATTTATTGCCATTTAGAACATACCATTTCACTGAGACAACAGACTGCATGACATCTATTCCAAAAAATTCTTTAATTTTTTTCCTAACATGTTCATTATTTTTAACAGCTGATACTGGCCCGAATTCCTTTTCTTTTGCAAAAATAGGATGTTCAGTGCCTATTTCATTTTGACAACACTCAAGAAATTGATTGTGGTTTGCAAGGGATTTACAAACATTTTTAAAATTTAACTTAGAAGCCCACTGTTTAAAATAGGAGTGCTTTGCCTCAAAGCGCATGCACATACTCCTTATTAAAGGTCCAAGGGATAAGATTTGACTGGGAAGATGCAACATATAATGTTGCTTAGGTATTATATTGGCTTCGGGAAAAAGTTGCTTGAACTGATACAGGTGTTCTTCAATCATACTTCTCAGTTGCAATACAGTTTGTAAAGAAATAATGGGAGCAAGAACTATTTGAACTATCATAATTAACTTTCTAATAAATACAACATACTCACTCTCCACACCATACAAAAGAAAAAGTAATATTTTTAAAAGAATTAGCATCTGTCCACAAGACTGTTTCAATTTGTTGTCGTTAGCCACTAAAGTGCCAAAGGTAATAGGACATGGTTTATCCCGTATTTCAAGAGGTGAGTAAGGAAAATTTTGAATGTCTGAATTAAACTTGTCTAATTCCAATTGTCCTGAGAGAATTAGGTGTTTTAATACAAATTTAACTTCCATTGATGCAACACCTTCAAAAATAACATGCATTATGTCCTGTGGAGTTTGTTTGATCAGGTCAAATGCAGGAACATCAACTAGTCTGCTTCTTCTATTAATTCCATAAGTAGTTTTGAGGGACGCTTTCAATAAATCTGTGCTTGCTTTATCTATTTCAAAACACTGCCTCATATGTTTCTCCAGAGTTCTTTGAACAAACTTCTTCTCCTCAAAAACACTTTGCATATCATCAAAGTTGCATTCACAGTGTCTACATTTGCTATAAGCAAAACCAATCCCTTCTTTAAAGCCAGCAATCTCATGCTGGGCTAGCGTGTCTCCGCAAATGGCTATAACAGCACCAAACAATTCAATTTCACCATTTGACATTTCAATCCTTACACCATTGTAAAGCAGTGATAGATCTTGAAGTATTCTTTTCAGTACAACATCAATACCCCACTGAGAAATGTCATTTGCTTTAGCAATAGCAAGAAGTCGTATTGCAGCTAACTTTGACCTAAATTTTGGATCAATATTTCCTAAAGTATAATAAAACATGACCAATTTGTTTGCAGAAGCATGGGACCCTAAGGGGTTACATATTTCAATTTCATCTGTGTACAGTATTAATTGCAATGCATTTGGCCTCTGAGAAAACAAGGGGTGAGATGTAAAGAGGGACCCGTCTCTAAAATCATAGAAGAATCCCTCTCTGCTTCTTTGTGGTGCAGTGTTCAACATGGTAAAGATTCTCTCATTAGTCATTAACTGCTTTAGACTTTCAATTAATGGTACATAGTAAAAACTTTTGTTCCTTATGGACATGACCCTTGAAAGACCTTGCTTTACCCAACATATCTTCTGGGATACTACTACTTCCTCTGCGTTGACTGGACAGAACATTTCCCCTATGGCTCTACTCTGTCCATATGCAATGGTGGAGAAAGGATCCATGAATTTATCAAATGTAGCCAAAGCCTCATCTTGAAGCTGAGTGGTTCCCTCGGCATTATCTTCAAACACTGTCTTCATTCTTTCCTTGAGCGTATCCAAAAGAACAGCCTGATACTGTTGCACTCCTGAGATGATATGTTTGACCGTTCTCTGTGAAAACATTTGAAACAAAAGTAACTTATTCTGCATTTATATAAAAAAATAATAATTCTGAATTCCATTATGAACAAGTAAGACATTGATTGCCTTATGTAATGTATTGATCCATTAAGACTATAACATACCTGTGATAAGTGGCACTGTTCTTGAACACTGATAGCAAAAGCTGCAGCAGATCTGGTAATATCATGTCTGGTAAAGGATGTTGTAGCAACAGCTTCTTCCTTTAGAGCAGAAAAACAAAGTTACTCCAAACTCCTGGCCAATTATAGAAATTCTTACATAACAGGTATAATCAGTTACACCTAATGATTGGTCCACTAAAAAACAAAGTGCATGACAGTGACTAGTGTTACAGTTGTGAATATTCAATATAATATAAGATAATATAATATTCATTCTTTGGAATAAAGAAAAAAGAAATGGAAAAGAAATCAAAGACAAAGAAACAATAAAAAAGGGGTTGTCCATTGTTTTGATGAGGCTAGGGATTGGATTCATGAGAATAAGATTTTATCTTTTTAAATAATGAATTTTTGTTCGCACTTAGATATTAGTTTCTTTACATGTTTGTTGTATTTATTAAATTATTTATGTATTTTTAAATCACGTAATTTAGATTTGCACTTAGAATTTATGTTAGTATTAGTATATGGATATATTTTATTGTATGCATTTATTAATTAATTTAATTTTCAAGAAAATCATTCTTATCCATGTTTTGGCAGTATTTCTGGCCAACAGATTTTTTTACAGTGCTTCCAAATACTCTGTGTCTTACCTGAAACCGTATTCACCACTTATAATTCTTCCTACGAGATACCCAAATTGCTGCCACATTGAACGATTTAAGCGCGCTGAGAGTGTCTTTGATGCAAACTTCACCAGGAGACATGCCAGCCGCAGAGTGTGTGCCTTCTCCGGCTGCAGCATAGCCTGTACTATCTACACTGAACTGCTATTCTGTTTATTTATTTTTTATTTCATCCTGCAGGATGAAATTGTGATTTAAAATCCAACCATAGTGGAAATCGCTTGTAACAGTTTGAAGAACAATATCTAGCGATATAATATCGCGAGATCTCGTTAAATTTCTCTTGATTAAAAATGGAGAAAAGGATTAAAAGTAATATAGGACCAAATACGAGGAGTTAGACATAGCTAAATTTGTCATCAGAAGCCACACTACATTTTATTTAGTTTAACACTTACCGTGATCGGGCTGTCAACAACCTGAGGCTCCTGCACTTCAGCCAAAGATCCACCAGTTGATATTTCCACGGTGCTGGTTGTTGTTGCAGTACTACAGTTGGCAAAGACTGAAACACCAAAATTTTCCGATCCTAAAGAGTGGGATGTTGGGGGGATCCTCCATCCTCTTGGTGGGCTTCCATTCGTCAAATACAGAGGGTGCGTCCGTTTAATGTGGCGAAAGAATGAGTTAAAAACTCTGAAATCTTGTTCACAGCCATCTATTCCACAGTAAACCCAAAAATCCTGCCTTCGACCATGAGCTGCATTTATGTGGCTAAGGAGCACCTTCAGAGTTAAAGAAACAAAGATAAAACAGATCATACATCTCCAGAGCGCCATGGTGAACTGTTTTCGCGCTGTAGCAATGCAGCTTTACTTTACCGCTCTCCACTGAAGGCCACAGATGAGAGTGTGGGACCATGGGAAAGGTAGGCGATTTTAAAAATATATGTATCCTTAATTATCCAATTTTTCAGGTTTAAATTACATCAGTTATATTTATTTTTAGGCAATAAGTGTTTAAGACTGAATTTATATTTTTATTTTCTTTTTTTTTACTTAAAAAAATTTAAATATAAATAATTTTCTGCATGCGCATTCTCAGTTCCTGTCGTGATGTTACTTTCACGTGGGACAAACTCTTTTCCCCTGCTTTGTTCACCATCAGGACCGTTACGAAGATCAAAATTATTTATCTAAACAAAGCGAACAGTAATTTAAGGTTGGTAACATTAAGTTGATTTGAAAAATACTATGGTACAATGGTGTTATTAAGATAAAGTCGTGTTTTGTGAGGGCTGCTGCTAGTTAGCAATCTAGCTAATGTGTTAACTTTAGCTAAATGATCTTATTTAAGCTGTAGGATATTTCCAGGTACTGTGGGTGGAGGCTTTGGAACAAACTAGAGAACTGCTGTCACGGCATGGACAAGTTTGATGATGCCATACTGTCTGTGTTGCAGGGTAAGTCTTATTTTTCAGTTATTTTGGTACGTTAGCTAAGCAGCCTTAGCATCTGTTAGCATCATTTCTGAAACTTAGAGCTAGGATTGTACTCTACTCTGAACTTTATCCACATTATAGCCTTGAGCTGTCTTTGCCTAAATAGACTTGGAACATCATTCTTGAAGACACCCAAAAATAGTTTTATTGCATTCCCAAATATTTGATAAACTGTTTTAAGTTTGACATTTTATCCTGTTAATATTACTTATTGCTAAAATACATTTACTGACAAAAAATGACCTCAATATGTTATAAGCCACGCCCAGGAAAAGAGAAATAAATATCACTTTTGAAGTTGTTTTTCTCTTTTACAGCTGCGAATATTGATGAGGAAACTTTGAGAAGCTTTACCCGGGATGACCTAAAGGATCTTTTTCCGGGCCATGAAAATTTCTTCCGTAGAAAGAAGATTTGGGATTTTATCAGCCAAAAGGTAAATACACATTATACCACTAAGAAGATGATTACTGTCCATATTGTCTAGCATTAATTTGCCTAATTGTGTATTTTTGTTTATATCCCACAACTGTTATAGTTTAAGAGTACTGACCAAGATGCCAACACTTTCCATCGAAGCGAGAGTAACCCCTTAGGCTTTGATGTGTCACAATGTCAGCCTCAAACTTCCACTCCCATTTCCTACACTGCGGACAAAAAAATGAAAATGCCAGACCCACCAGAGTATGTGGTGTATACAGATTCAGAGTTGGACATGGTGCGCAGTCAGTACTTTGCATTGCTCCACAGTGGAAAGGAAAAGGACTGTAGGATGTCGAAGGAGCTCTGTTGCAGACTTGTAAGGAACACAGTCACCAGCATGGTTGCAATCCTCCGTGCTAGTCCCATGGGGAAAGAAGTAACATACCCCTCCAAACTCGAAATGAGAGCAATGTCACAGAAGATTGTCGACTATTACCCCATGTTACGTGATGCTGACACACACATGCCATACGTAAGTCATTCTTTACCCACTACAATATCTAAAATTGAGTGAGATAATAAAAGGATGTACAAAAATATATTATTTTACCACAGCTGACCATCTACACCAAACTGTACAAACGACTCCAAAATATGAAGTCTCCAAGGAAGAGGCAGGGCTCCATGCCACAACGAGGCAGGCCCAGGAAGACTCTTTTCAGCTCAGATGACACAGACAATGGGACTGAAGGTGACCTAAGTGGTGAAGCAAGTGGTTCAAGTGACTATACCATACTTCTTGAGAGCAATGATGACCTCAGCGAGGATAACTCAAATGCAGGTGTGTACTTTGGTCTGCTGTACTAATGACTTTTGGACATCTAAAACTTCAAAGAGACCACCCATTCTGTTCATCTTCTGTTTTTTCCTCAGAGAAAGAATCCCAATTGCCGCTACCCTCCACTGTACCAACTACGTCAAACAATACTACGCTGGCTTTACCACTATTATTCAAGTCAGCCTCATGCTCTGCACCCAGGCCTGATATAGGTCCTTCAACTGCACCTCCAGATGATGTTGTTGGTAAGTCCACCATCACCCTTATCTACCTCTCAGTCTGACTGTTCCTATTACAGCTCTTTCCAAAATATGGTTGAAGCAATGAACCCCGTTCTAAGTGTTTATTCCATAAATCATAGTGGTTTGGCATTAACTCGAGTTGGTGTGTAAAATCAACATATGATAGATCCCTCATTCCAGTTTGCCAGTTAACCATAGTAAGTATTTTAACATTTTGTGTTGTAATGGGTGTTACTCAGTGCTGATTATTTACACATGTAAATCCTCATGCTGGTCACATCTATCATGCCTTATCACAGTGTTTCTGTCATAGATCAAATTACCTAAAATATTTTTATCCATCAGCTCATAATCACTGTTCACACTGATGTGAACGATATACACAGTAAACAACCTTTACCTTATTTTCACCACAGTTTTATTCACGGGCATCTTAAACTTTCGTTTTAATATTTGATTCTGTTCAAACTAACAATTAACATAAATCCATGATCATTATAAGAAAAGGACACAAAGGGAAATGATCAGGACATATAGGGTCAGTTCATTACTCAAACATATTTAACCTAAACATTAATTCTCATAAATATTATACTTAAAAACAACCATGCAACCTTACTAGAAATGACTGATTAGAAAAATCTGAATTTTGTGAAGTCTAGTTACACCATGTCTTACAATTGCTCTTTGCTTTCCCTAGCAGACCATGACAGCCTGAAGATGCAGGCAAGACATTACAAAACCTTGAGCAACATGTACAGGAAACCCAATGCAAAACCCAACCAAAGTGACGTTGCTCAAATTTTGGACCTGGAGTTTGAGGCCAGACGAGCTTTTATTGACGCAGATGTTACAAGGGAAGAAGACAGGCCTAGAAAAATACTTGAAGCATACCCGTGCTTCAAAGACATACGAAATGTAAGTTCAACTACCTTCAGTTAAATTTCTTTGCTTTCTCTGGATAGGTTTAGTTAGTTCTTGACTAACTGAGCACAACTTTGTCATAGGCGATGGATGAACTGCGTCGCATCATTGGTGGCTCCAACTGCAAATACAAAGATCAAATGAAGGGTCGATGGGCAGAGTTTTGTTCGAAGGTGCAGTTCTATGGCATTTGGAAGAAGGTCCTGAAACCTCCTCTCCCCTTGGATGTACGTGGAGGTAAGTGGCCTTTGCATACATTAAATCCATACATCAGATATGTTCGGATTGCTTTGTTGAGATACTTTTCTCCGTTCACAGTGGATTTTACTGTCACTCTCTTCAATGCACTTCCATCTCTTTTTCCTTCAAAAACTACACCACCAAAGCGGCTGGGAAGTGCCAGTGAGGCTCTCCTTCATATCCTCAAGGTGCGAACAGCTGCAATACCAGCCACTGTAACTTGTACTCCATTTACTTGTATTGTTATTATTAATATTATTATTTTGCTTTTCCTGCTTAATAAGAGTGGATTGAAGTTCAATTCAGCAGGGATTAAATTACTCCTTAGTCAGGATTTCTTAATTGTTATTCAAAACCTACTCCAGAGAGGCAGCACAGAGCAAAAGCACATTGCAGTTAGGATACAAGTAGAAGCAGTGAAATGATATATTTAAAAAGGCCTTCAAAAACTAGAATATGTAACAAAGTTAAAAGAAATAGTTTTAAAAAACAAATGAGAAAAAAAGCACAAATAGACATGATAAAAATGCTGCAAACTAGAGAAAATTCATGCTCAGAATTAATACATAGCAAAATCTCCAGTGTTAAATTAACACTTTTGACAGTGTTATATGTTTAAAAGTAACCTAGTCAGTTTTGAAGATTAACAAAGGCTAACACTGAGCAGTGCTGATTTTCTAACACAGGAAAATAAATCAAAATGTTAGAAATATTCCAGTGTTAGAAAATCAGCACTGCTCAGTGTTAGCCTTTGTTAATCTTCAAAACTGACTAGGTTACTTTTAAACATATAACACTGTCAAAGTGTTAATTTAACACTCAACAGTGTTGTATTTAACACTCAGAGGTGTGGACCCATATAGACACTCTCTAGTGTTAATTTAACACTGGAGATTTTGTTGTGTACATTTCCAAAATTTCATATTCATGATATTTTATATTTATTTCTTCTATTCCAACAGTAAATCAGTTGGAGCATTCTAAACTGTTGATATTGCTTTTTGTGTCTTAAGCTGTTTGGATGCACAGCAACCCTTTCATTTAAAATCTTGAAGAATTTGTCCTTTTTTTGTGCTTTTCTAGCCGGGTGAAGATGCAATGCTATACCTGGAGAAGCGGCCTCTCTTTTCCCCAGTGCTGCTTTTTGATGGAACAACCAGCATTGTTGCTGTAGGAAACATACCAGTGACCACTCTCCCCTTGGAGGATTTCTGGGAAGGAATGTTGGTGTTGATGGCATATTACTACACCTTGCACTTAACATACCCAAAATGTGTTGCAACGGTCCTCTCTGTCATACAAACTGAGGTAATCACTGATGCCATCCATGATCAAGATGCCACTAGTGCATATAAGAAAGCAATAGCTGAGTGGAAGTCGTTCTTTGAGAAATAGGTGAATACCAAGCAGGATTTTATCAGGTCATTTGCAGTTTGTTTAGTTTTGTAGTACGTTTGTACAACTTTGTTCCTAATTTGCCTAGCAATGTCCTGAGAAACGGCTTTACTTATAATGCTTTACAAATGAAAGTTGTTGTTTTTTCTTAGTGACACTTTACCTGAGGCATGTAAAGTTTTAAGTCAGTAATGCCATTATTTACAACATTGTGAGACTATGTGACTGTCACAAAAGTTTAAGGCCAAAAATGTAATTTCTTTTCTCTGTTTAGGCCTTTTAAAGGGTTGATTTAGACTTTTAGGGATTGTGCAGCAGCCCTATATTGTTTAAAAAAAGGATTTTGTTCTCATGAGAGAAATAAATGTTGACATATATCACTCTTGTCCTGGTTGTGATTTCAGTAGAAGCCAAGGAGTATTCTAGGAAAAAGGTCTGTTTTAAGGTTTTTTTTGCCTGGATTTAATATCGATTTGGCTCTATTTTAAGATAAGCCAACCTGAATCAAGAAACAAATTAATCATACTTCACTAATATTGAGTAGTTTTTCATAGTATTAGAACTATTTTTCTCGTTGCAGTGCATTCATTTGCTGCAAGTAAGAATTCAAAACATAAAAAAAAGACTGTAATTTAGCATATTTAACTTACTTTTGGGACTTGATATCAAGTAATTTTATCTTAAATTGAGCTTTTTAAAGCTTATTTTAACCCTCTTCAATTCTCAAATGTGTTCTTTTATTTCTGGATTAAAAAATCTTATTTCAAGATTTCTTATTAAGTAAAATAAACTTGCTGCATGGACAGATAATTTCACTTGTTTTCAGTGCTTTTGTATCAAATGTAGTATTTATTTCCTAAATATAGACTAGCCATTTTTGCAGTGTAGTTTGAAGTTTTCTTACTACAATGATCGTACCATATGAATGTATATGCATCTACAGTCACGAAAGTCAACAGAGTTTTGTTTGACTAAACACTTAAAAACATGGTGACCAATTAGAACTGAAGTCCTTATATATCATAGACATACAGCGTAACAAACGATAATAATTCTTTCTAGCCAAGCTGAAGACAAACAGGACTTAAACCCTACGCCAAGTACTCCTAAAACTATGTGAAACCTTTCGTTTTTAATTTTTTGTGTTGTCTCTGTGCCGTTAACATTCATATTATAGAGAATATTAATATATTTCAAATATAAATGAATTATTCTGAAGGTTAAATAATCAGCCTGCAGATAAAACCTTCAGATTGCCTGCAAACATGTGAATCCAGTAAGATACCATGTGTACTTTAAATGCGATTTTAAGTTATTGATGGGTGCTGTGTCCCTAAGCCCCTTGAATGTGTCTTTTAAATCTATATGTTAAATGCGTGCAGCGTTTGGCCATGCAAACACAACGGTACTCCATGTAAACAAGCTCAAGAATTACACGTTGGGTTTAGTTTGTCTTTAAAACTGAAAAGGTTTCTGTGCAGATTGACTTTATCTTGCAAAGAAAACAAATATCAAAGTTTATATTATTGTTACATGTCCTTATAAAGAAACAAGTCTTTGCCATCTGATGTACATCTTTAATGTAGAGCTGAAAACTAACCAGAGGAAATGTGCTTTTAGCTTATGTTGCTTATCTGCTCGTTTCCAAATGCAATGCTCCTTTTAACAGTTTATATTTTCTTGAATTATGTGACTCTTTAGTTAAACAGCAGCCGATTGATCAGGCCTACTTGAAGGCCACAGTTAGTATGCTGAGGAGACAGCCGTGATGCTTGGTGTTAATTCGCTTCAGCAGGCCAGAGAGGGCCACATGCATTGTCCCAGGCATTTCCCTTCTCACACTTAAGTTTCCAATTATCTGTTTCTCTTTGAAGCCCGGGTATTTGGGGGACGCTTCCGTTCACTTGCAGCTCTCTGCTTCTTTTTTTAACGTCTTCTTATCGGCGACAGGCCAAGCTCCCCTTGATAGTATTTATTCTTTATAAAGTAAAGTGACTGTCTCATCCACTGGCTGAATGCTTGCAGCTGTGAAGTCACTCTCATTTAGAAACAACGAAACACTTGGTGTGAATGTAGACGGCTAAGGCTTGACAGCATGTTATTGAGAATTAGTGATCTTTATGAAGTGTTTGGCTGACCCTGACCCCTAACTAAGTATTGTAGTTAGGGGTCAATTAGTCATTTTTTCTTTTGTGGCCAACACACAAAGAGTTGTACTCCCTTGTTCAGCTGTACCTGAACATCAAGCTGCCCTGATTTTACCACAGCCTCTCATGGAAACATTTTTACAAGCACCATTATGGTGTCCAGCGAGTGCCAAGTTCAGTACATGCAGGAATCGGGCCAAGAAAGAGCGATGGATGATGGAAGGTACATTAAATTCATCAGGCTTCCCAGCAAGCGGACTAAGCAGATGTCTGCCTCGGTGTGTGCTCCGCAGTGGGGGTTTTGTTGCACTCACTCTTGTGTATGAGGACTTGGCAAAGCTCGCTGCTTTGATTTGACAGTGACAGATGAATTATGAAAAGTCTGCAAAAGACATGAAGTTTTCCTACACTGGATCTACACTAAAGAGCCAGATGTGAATTTATCAAAGTGGCGGTTCTCGCTGTTGCATCTCACAACAACCACAATCTTTTGTTGTAGTGAATGTGCTGCTGGTTTCAAAATCAAAAACAACAGGGGGAAGAAAGGGGGATCTGGTTGGGAGTGAGGGGGGCTGAAATCCCTCCAAACCACAACTGCGCTTTCATCTAAGTGTCAGCGTGTACACAGCGCAGCCTGCTCTTTTAGAGTAAAACTTGCAACGGGGAGCTACATGCTGAAGTTTGTGATGTATGTGGCGCCCACTGAGTCTGCCTTTTTTTGCAGATGCAATAAAAAGGGGCGGATGCGAAATCGCCAGCTTGTGTTAACAAACGGCAAGAAGGCATTTGTTCCTGTTTATGTTGGCATGTGCTTTCAGGCCATCTCGCTGAAGACTGTTTTTCCTCTTTCAGAGCTCTTCCAAGAGGTTAAGAAATGCACATGCACACGTAAACACACATCAAGAAAACACACCACAGGAAAAGCAAACACAGATATGACGATCTAACACAGCTGCAGCTGAGGACAAAGGTCAACTACCTGGTGTGTGTGTTGAGCGTGTTTGTATGTGATGCTTTGCATGGCTCTCTATAGGAGAGCAGGAGTTCAGCTGAGTGTAAAATTGAAAAGTCAATACAGGTCAGAGCTCACTGTTTAACTGACAGCCACATTACTTTTAAAGTTTAAGCTACAAGTCAGCTGACATTTCAGACCTTTCCTCCTTACTCCACACTGCTGACATCCAAACTGACACTTTGGTTGGGTAACTTTACCTTCTCCTTTCAGTTTAAAACCTTCTGCAGTACTGGTCTGTTGTAGTAAAGAGAGAGCTGAGCATAAAAGCACAGTTGGTGATTTACCAGTGGACCCATATTTCTACTTCTACCCATGGTCACGAGCTTCTGGCAATGACAGAAGGAATGAAATTACTTCCCCTGGGGTGGTGGTACTCTCAAATAGATATAGAGTGAGAAGCTTGGACACTTGGAAAGGGTTCAGAGTAAAACAGCCTCCTGGAAGCCTCCTAGAAGCAGAAGCAGGAGAGAATACATCTCTCGGCTGGCTTGGTCTTGGTATCTCACCGGAAGAGCTGGAGTAGGTAGCTGGGAAGCGGGAGGTCATCCCTGCTTACACGTGAATTATACTTCTGCGTCAGATCTACTTTGTACCTAACACCAGAACCAGAACCCCATTTTAACAGCCTTCTATGTAACCTGACATGAACCTCCTGAGAAGTATAACTACACGCCAGGTCGATGCATACCACAATGACTTGAATGGTGTGGAAGGTTGGTGATACAAGATTTCAGTTACTGCATAAATTAGGACAGAGATTTCCTGTAGAGGTTTACAGCACCCGTCTCACTAAAAAAGCCCTTTGCATAGCGGCTGATCCCACGCACCCAATGCAAAGCTTCTTCAAGCTGCTGCCGTCGGGGAGGAGACTGCGGAGTCTCCAGGCCAGGACCAGCAGGCTGAAGGACAGCTTCATCCATCAGGCTGTCAGGAAGCTTAACTCCCTCCCGATTCTGCCCCCTCTCCCCTCTCTCCTCCACGGTCTCACTGAACTCTGTCACACACACACACACACACACACACTCTCTGACTCACTCACTGGCCTGCACCAGTTACCAGTCACTTTGTGGAGCATTGGACTGGCATTACCTCATAAGACTTTGTTGTTACACTTTCTCTTACCGTACATTACTAAATCTCCATTTGCACTATTTGCCTATTTGCACTACTCTGCCTGGTTTACACTCAATGTCACTTACCCATTATATTGTATATTGTATAGCTTTCTTGTTATATGTAAAATTGTATTTATTTAAATTTTTACTTTTTAATTATTTTTACTTGCATTTTTAATCACTTTTATATTTAAATATATTTAAATGTTCATTTGCTATTTATCTAGGGATTGAGAGTAACGCAATTTCTATTCTCTGTATGTCCTGTACATGTGGCAGAATCGACAAATAAAGTTGACTTTGACTTTGACTTTGAAATCAAGCTATGGATGGATGGATGGATGGATGGATGGATGGATGGATGGATGAATGGCTGATGCATGGATGATGGATAGAAGGATGGCTGCTAGATGGATGGATGGATGGGTGGATGGATGGGTGGATGGATGGATGGATGGATGAATGGCTGATGCATGGATGATGGATAGAAGGATGGCTGCTAGATGGATGGATGGATGGATGGATGGATGGATGGATGGATGGATGGATGGATGGATGATGGATAGAAGGATGGCTGCTAGATGGATGGATGGATGGATGGATGGTTGGATGGCTGCTGGATGGATGGATGGATGGATGGATGGCTGCTGGATGGATGGATGGATGGTTGGCTTGATGGATGGATGGTTGGCTTGATGCATGGATGGCTGCTGGATGGATGGATGGATGGATGGCTGATGCATGGATGATGGATAGAAGGATGGCTGCTAGATGGATGGATGGATGGATGGTTGGCTTGATGGATGGATGGCTGCTGGATGGATGGATGGATGGATGGATGGATGGATGGCTGCTGGATGGATGGCTGCTGGATGGATGGATGGATGGATGGATGGATGGATGGATGGTTGGCTTGATGGATGGATGGTTGGCTTGATGCATGGATGGCTGCTGGATGGATGGATGAATGGATGGATGGATGGCTGATGCATGGATGATGGATAGAAGGATGGCTGCTAGATGGATGGATGGATGGTTGGCTTGATGGATGGATGATGGATGGATGGCTGGTTCGGTGGCATGCAGTGACTCCAGTTTAGTTGACACATCAGTCAGCTGAATGCTACTTTCAGCTGACTGTGAAATAACTAAAGACAGCACTAGCCGTGCTTTGCTTGAATATAATCAGCTGATTGCACTTGACTTCACTTTTCACTGACACTTCCATTCTTTCATGTAAAAACAAACGAACTTGAACTATTTTCAGCGTGTTAAGTTCATCAGAAAAGCCATCTGGTTTCTGTGCGTACAAGTCAACTGTCACGTCCACTGCTTTTGCCTCTTGCTCTGTGACAGTTCAACTGTTTTCACTACTTTTTCTTTTTGTAGCATTTACATCTTTTCTTTTTAATATAACTATTGTATGACCCAATTATCTTTTCATACTTAGTGTGTGAAATAAAAACGAAGTTTTTAGATGACATCAACTGTGGTCTGTGTGTTTGTGTGTGTTCACTCTGTTTGCTTCCTGCAGTTGGCCATTCTTGTAGTATGAAGTCAGTGTAATTCACACTCTGAGGCTGTCACACACAGATTTGGCTCTGAGGGATTGTCCCACATATTTCTGAATTTCCATTAGATTTCGGTGACACTGGAACACGCAGAGCTCAGAAATGCTGGTTTGAAGCGGCAGATGAACACGATACATGAAGTGATCGTTTGAGAAATACTCGCAACGTATTCGCTCAAGTGTAGCCAGAGCTGCAGTTAAATTAGTAACAGATGTGCTGGCAAAATCCCGAACACACTCAAACATGCATGATGTCAGTTTGGCGCTCATGTGAGCACGCACACACAAACACACACACACAGACGCACACACATCTGTAAACCTCTAAAGTCTATTGCACTGTGCTACAAACATGTAGTAGGATGGAGATGATCGGATGTATCTCCACTAAGCTGATCCATAAATCAGTTTTAGCAAATCAAAACGCTGATCTCTGTTCTGTGTTCTCTGACTCTTCCTGTTTGACCTGTGACCCCCACCTCCACCACGATACACACCGCACTTACCTGCTGCGGCATAGCCAATCAGGAGGAGGAGGAGTCCAATCGAGGAGCCGGAGGGGCAGCTCATGATGAAGACAGAAACCTGGCGGGCAGCTGGTGGCAAAGAGTGAGGAGTGTGAGAGAAAAGAAACAAAGAAGTGAGAGCCCCGAAATCTCTTTTAACTCAAAATTAGGATAAAAACCCAAAGATTTCTGCTTCCATAAAGCTCTTCCCTTCTCCCTCTCTGCCCCGTGTTCGGTCCTTTGCTTTCTAATCCTTCCCTCCCTGACTTGGTTGAGCTCACTTTCCTAATGAAAACATTAGAAGCGGGACAAAAAGTTCAGATTCTGGGAAGGGGCGGGAGAGATGTCTGGGGAGGGGACTCCTCTTTTTCAGCTGCACACTGGCAAGCCTTTAAACAAGGTTGTATTTAGTTTTGAGTTACTGGAATTCATCCTAAAAAAAGTACCTGTGGTGGCTTGTTGTTTTTGTTTATATGGAAGATAGCAAACTAGCCACTTTATTAGGTACAGATGAGGACAAAATTATTAGACCCCCCCCCCCCACCAAATTTTCCCAACTGCTGTTTTAAGAGAACAAGGGACTTTCAACACAGTATTTCTAAGCATTCGAGTTTTCTTTAGAAAGCATAAATGATTTCTTTTTGCACAAATATCAGAATCATTTCAGAAAAACACCCAAAACTTCAGGAAAGGTTTGAGCTGTAAGATAAGAAAGCACCAAAATAAAAAACAGTTTAGGCTTAATAAAAGAATTGGTGATGCCCAGAAAGCAGGAGATAGACACACAAAGTTATCACAGCATTTCCATGCATCAAGACGTGGAGTGAGAAATATCATCAAGAAATTCAAAGAGAGCCACACAGTATAGAAGAAGCCTGGCAGAGGGAGCAAAAGATTTCAAAGACTGGAAAGAAAACTAGCGAGAGACGTGTCTAATGACAACTGTTAATACACTCGTGAACGACTTAGTCAAGTCAAGAATTGGAGTCTCAAAGAAGACACAGACCGAGAGAAATGCCTTCAAGCCAGACTAAAGTGTGCTAAGGACAACCTGGAGAAAGGGTATTCATACTGGAAGCATGCCCTTTCGTCAGATGAGATGAAACTGTTTATGTTTGGAGAAAGAACAATCAGAAGAACACTGTCCCCACAATGAAACACTGTGGCGGGAGTATTAAGCTGTGGGGATTATTCAATGTTTCTGGAACTGAGAATCTCATCAAAGTTTGAAGGAATCATGAAGAAAGAAGGATATATGAAGATTTGATTTGATTTTGTCTTCCAACGCAACGGCAGCATGGGCTGGGATTGCTCAGGAGACAACTGCTAAGACACTGCAGGCTGTTATTCAGCAAAAAAGGACACATAATCGACCATTAGCGTCAGGTGGGCTAACAGCCAATCACGTGGCAGCAACTCGGTGCATTTAGGCTGTTAGAGATGATCAAGACAACATACTGAAATTCAAACTGAGCATCAGAATATGGAAGGAAAGTGATTAAAGTGATTTTGAATGTGGCAGACACACAGGACTAAGTGTTTTGATATCTTCTGATCTTCTGTGATTTCCCCACAACCGTCTCTAGGATTTAAGAACAATGGTCCAAAAAGGAAAAAAATATTCGGTGAGTTAAAAGTTTTCTGGGTGAAAATGCCTCGTTGGCATCACAGAATAGCAAATAGGAAAGCAACAGTAACTCAAATAACTACTTGTTACAACCAAAGTATGCAGAAGAACTTTGTCTTTTACCCTGTCTTCCTTCTCTCACCCCAACCGGTCACAGCAGATGGCCCCGCCCCTCCCTGAGCCTGGTTCTTCTGGAGGTTTCTTCCTGTTAAAAGGGAGTTTTTCCTTCCCACTGTCGCCAAAGTGCTTGCTCATAGGGGGTCATATGATTGTTGGGTTGTTCTCTGTATGTATTATTGTAGGGTCTACCTTCCAGTATAAAGCGCCTTGAGGTGACTGTTGTTGTTAAATTGAATCGAACATCTGTGAATGCACAACTTGAAGGAGATGAACTACAGCAGCAGAAGACCAGGTGCTACCTTCAGTTCACATGGACCAAAACTGGACAATAGAAGAATGAAAAAAAAGTGTTAAGGTAGTTCTGAAGACAACAGGACGTCCAACACGGTATCATCAAGGTGTACCTAACAAAGTGGCCAGTGAGTGTATGTCCCGAAGAACAAGATTTCAAGGTTTTATTTATAACTCATAGCAGTACTGTATTACACTGATTTACATCGCTACCCTGCAGTGCATCCAATCTTATCTCTATCCAGACACAAGGTAAGACTGATGTAGACAATTTTCTTTTAATTTCAGTTTTATTATTTAAACAGTTTTTTGATTAAATCAAGAGAGGGTCTGAGGCTATCTGATAACATCCACCAGGAGGTTATTTCTGTTCAGCAGGAAGACGAAGAAATCAAAATCAATTCAGCAGCAGACAATGCCCTTTGTAATCGCATTGATTGGTTCCTGTTATTCCCAGTAAACTGACTTCTCCTGCTCTCTCTCTCTGTGTTGATGACTCACACACATTGCCACACACAAACAGCAAAGACTGTTACGCATTATCTAACCTTATTAAGCCAGAGTGTCTACAGCCTTCCTGCTCTGTGCTCATTTCTTTGGCCGCTTAAGCAGATCTACAGGTTAAGAAGCAGAAAACAACATTGGCGGAAAGTGAGCAAAGGGCTCAGCGGAGAGAAAGAGAGTCAGCGGACATTTATGTCTGTTAGCCAATCCAAACCAGAGATACAGGCCGAGGACACGGGGAAATATAGCTATGTGTCTCACACATGGTCAGCCTTTACAGAAGCATCAACAGGAAAACGGGATAAGAAAACTGAAAGGGGCAACAACACAAGGAAAGAACAATAATTTCATCCTGTCAGAATAAATTTAATACGCCAGAAATCAAAAACAAACTTTTATATGCTGCATATTCAAAAGCTTGGACACATTTGATAAAACATAAAGACAATTTCCCCAATTGCTATTTCATTTATTTAGAAAACACAACAGCTGTAAATGTAGCAGTAAGCCTTAATATGAATGAAATCCACACACAAACACACATTATAGTCACGCATATATATATGTGTGCCATTAGAATTTTAAAGAACTGCAGTTAGAACTGGAATTTGGAGTTCCCCTCCCCAACCCCCCCCTTTTTACAATCAACAGGCTAATAAATGTACATATGTGTCAGAGTTCACCCTGTGACCATTTAGCTAATGCGTGTTTTCAGGCATCAGACGCAACGTAAAGAACAGAGCATCTGCAGAAGCTCACAACCAGAGGATCACAGCCGGCATCACGCTGAGCCACCGTGTGACAGACTGCTGGAAGCGAGGTCACCTTCCCACTGCCTATTTCCGTCCTCCTGTCCATACGTGTCTTTGTTTTCTACTGCAACGCCTGCCAGTAGTTATGATGACCAGATGTCACCACAGTCGTGGAGAGATTAAGAGGACCCTCGGCGGTGGTCATTTCATCGTCTCCACCTCGACACGGATCTCATTATTGCTCCTCGCTGCCAATATGTGACCTCAGCTCTCTGGCATACACCATGTTTTTGCCACTTTTGTAAGAAGCTAAGTCTAATCTGAGTGAGATGTGTGGTGGTGTGTGTGAAGTCTGGTTTAGAGACAAGTCAATAATTGGCCTCTGGGTTCCCTGGATTGTCGCAATCCCACTTAGTGTTTGCTGTGTTTAAAAAAGGAAACCTTTTCGCATGTTCTCACTATTCAGGTTTGTACTTTAATTACTTTGCACACTAGATCAGGATCCTCAAGCTTTTTCAGAAATGGACTCCTTACAGTATAAAAAAATAAAACGAGAGGACCTGTAAGTGTTGCACCAAAATCTTTACAGAACACATGGCGCCCTGTTTGCTAAAAAAGTACCCTAACTTTTTTTGTGCGTCATTTAACTTCTTTCACTCCACAATACACCTGAGTTAATAAGTTAAAGTTCACAGACCCTAACGCATGCTCTGTGTTCAGTCCTTACTGCAGTCATTTAGGAGAAATTTGACTGGGGTTGCGTTGCCACATTGCTACGTCAGTGTTTTGATATGCTAGCACCTGAGGAGAGATCACTTACTTTGATGTCTCAGCGACAGTGATCAAACTAAATCAAAGTAAACAGTTGTTGTCGTCCATCTATTTTCTTCTGCGTATTCAATTAAGGATCATGGTTGGGATGGAGCTGTCATAGGATAGGCAGGATATCTACTGTAGGCCATCGTGTTAGCCATTCACAATCAAAACCAATTTCAGAATCCCCTTTAAACCCAACGTACATGTCTTTGGACTGTGGGAGGAAGGAAGGGTGTGCAAAGAAAACCCACACAGATGCAGGGAGAATGTGCAAACAGTTGTATTCAAACCCCAAAACGTCTTACTATGACAAAGCACCGCTAACCACTACAGCACCATCGTCCAACGTCCTAATGGATATTAGCTTAACCTAGCATTGTATCATCTTGCATGATTGTTGTTGTATTTTTTTTCACCTTTCATTTGTTTACTGATGAATTATATCAAAACAAACGGATGGAGCCACTGCCACGAAACATTTTTGGAAAACCTTTTGAAGCCTCTAATTTGACATCTTGGTTGTCCCTAGCTCATTTTTATTTTATTTTTTTTTAAACCAGAACCATTATCTGCTAACGTTAGCACGTGTGCACTGCAGGAGGCATCGTTTCCCAGTGTAGGATTATAACTTTCGCTAGCAAAAACTAGCATATGTGTTGTGGTGGTTTATTGCTACACAAAATGTGCTCACTGAAAAATTGCAGAGCTTACTCCTTATAAAGTATTTTAGAACAACCAAACACTAAGCATGCAGTACACTATGGCCTAAATTAGCTTCTGGTCGTTTGGCTAATTTTGTATTCGAAGTGTTTATAAAGCCCTTGTCAGAAATGGGATGTATAACATTGTTCCCTTTGTTAGTTTTATTTTAGTTTATTTTTTTTAGACATTGGTCACTTTGACTTTCCTTATGGCTCAGTTCAGATTGTGATGAAAGTACTCTGCAGAGATATAGTGCAATATTTGACATACTCAAGCACAAATAGCCTACGTTGTGATCTTATCTCGTACCTGTTCGAGTGGTATTTCATGTGTATGTCAACAGCGATAAAAAGGAGCTGAGAGTTCAAACTCTAGCTGTTCTGTCGCAACTTAGAATTTATGGATTGAAGTGGGTGTAAATGACTGTTAGTTCTCAGCTGCCAGTCCACCTCTGGATGTCTTGGAGAAGACGGTTTCCCCAAACTACCAGCTGGCAGACACTTCAGACGAAGCAGATTGGCAGATTTAGTGTGTATAAGCTGAAGGTAATATGAGACCAGTTATGTTGTATAGGTTTCACTTTCCTTGAAATATGGTTTTACAAGATGTCATTGGACCATGAAAAACATTAACCAAAATTGACCATTTGCAGTGAAGTTTGGAAAGTTGCAAAACTGATTGCACAGAGTCCCAATTCCACTTTCCTAACTGTTATTGGAGCTTTTTTCCACACACAGCTGTCTAAAAAGGCAACAACTCATTAAGAAACTAATTGAAAATAAGCTTATCAGTTGCCAGTGAGACTCCGGTGACTGCTGGACACACTGCTGCTCTTCAGGTTTTAGATTTTGACGCCTGATCAGAGCTGAACAGAGTCTAAACCTAAGCTTTCCCTTTGGCGTCTCATGTCTGGCAGCCTGTCTTTCTACAGTTCTACCATGTTCAGCTGTTCATTTGTGGTGCCAGAATATAGTCTCTCCTGTTGCAACATCCTTTTTCACTTTCTTACAGATGTAAGCACTTACATCTGACAGCTGAATGGAAAATCTCCTACAGTTTCCCTCCCTGTATCTCATAGAGGCTGCAACAACTGCATCACTTCGTGATACTAGAAATGCCACATAATGATGAAACTGCTGCAAGTGTCTCTTTTTTAATTGATTTTGGTGGCTAAAAAATCATGCATTTCTGATCCTCCATCTATCGTTGTCTCCTCTGTGTTGCTGAGCCTCTAGATCGCTGCTTCCTAGTTAAACCCTAAGTCTGTATCTATCTCCTTAGACAGTCTGATTAGCACTGCGTCACAAAAAGGGGAAGTAATCTCAGTGCGAGCACAGGAATAGAGCTCTGGGAGGGGCCGTGCCACCGGAGAAGCACTACATGGCCACCGCGCACATGTCCATGGGTAATCCCTTCTTAAATAGCCCCTGGACAGGAAAAGGAAGGAGCTGGGGCGTGGGACATTACGCCGTGGGAGCAGCACCAGTCAGTGTCCTCTTATCCCTCGGACACAACACAGCAGCAGGGACAGGAGAGGGATTCAGATACAGACACTTGTTGGACTCTAGGAAGAAGGTCCTCTAACCAGGATGAACTTTGCCGCTCAATTATTCTACTCGAGCCATTTGAGCGAGCGACTTGAGCGTTTGTACTCACCACGGCCGGCCCTTAAAGACAGCGAGGAGAATGACCCCTTCTGGCAGAGGTGGGAAATTACCTGTAGCCTTCTTCGGAGCCCCAGACCTCTCCCCCAACCAGCTCAACCCTCTAGATTCAGATCTACCCTCAGAATTTTGAGGTAGCTCCTCCTTAAATGACCTCCATTCCTCATCTGCTGTGTCCAGTCTCTTCTTCAGCTTTAATTATAAGTGAAACTCAACAAAACGCACCAAATGTTCATGCTTGGCTGTTGCAAACCCCCAAATCAAAGATCCACATACTCTGGCCTTCTCCTTCTATCTCTCCATCTTCTCCTTGCTCGTCCTGCCAGCATCCCAACCCGTGATAGGCTACCCTCTCTGCTTGATTCTTGACCATAACATCCTCTTTCATTTCAGGATATTGTGACAGATTTAGAGAAAGGAAGGAAGCTTTGATTTTAAGCTTTGGTGGAAAACTGGCATTTCTTTGTGCCGCTGATAAATTACATCACATTCAGGGTCAAACAGATTTTACAAGTACTCCCTCAGTGTTTGACTTATACGGAAGATTACAACCGTCAAGATTTAACAAGCAAACTGATCTTCCTCTGCCTCTTTGAGCACATTAAAAACTTCTGGAGCTTTTCGTGTTATAACCAAAGAGCCAAAAACAAAGCAGCCGACGAATGTAAGAAAGCTGTTGAAGCGTTGCCCGAAAGGATGCAGAACTGCACACTCAGTGATGCAACATCAGGAATACATACAGTCATGTAGTGCCAGGAGACATTTCCTTTCCCATATGATGAACTTTTTTTATTCTTCAATCAGAAAAGGAAGCAGCTCAGCAGCCAGACAGGGCATTTTGTCTTTAAAAGGACATAAAGAAGCTGAGATAGTGCACTGATGAAAGCCTGGTGGGCTTAAATATCTTCTTCACTTTTAGCTTTGTCCTTACTTTTTGTGGGGATTTTTTGTGCTGTTTTATAATAAAATAAGCAACTTTTTGTTTTTTACTGTTTCAGCGCTTCATCTTCCCTTTTGATGAGGCTTTCTGAGGCTGCCATGTTGCTCTTTGCCCTCCTTTGATGCTGTTTTTGAACTCTGCCTTTGAAGCAAAGCACCCTAATCACAGGTGCAGCCTTGGACTTTTCTTATTCATAGCCGTGTTAAGAGCGCACACTGTGTGCTTGAATAATGGGGCTAAAAGAGTGAAGGACAAGTGGGGAGAGAGCAGTAATGGACCCAGGAGGCGAGGTGAAAGTTTGCCGTATTGTCTACGGCAAGATCATTGCGATATAAATAGAGCGAGATGTTCTCTGTATAGAGAGCTGGCACCACTGAAGGGTATTTAGACCATTGTTTGGGAAAGCTACTCCACCTGGTGGCTTGTTGATGTTATTGTAGAACTGCGCGCTCGCAAAAGCACCCTCGTCAGTCAGTTATCTTATTTTACCTCACTGACGATGATTGGAATGACTCCAACCTGTTTCAAAGTTTCAAACGTAGCTGGTAACTATATGTGATCTGCTTTACTGAGTGACTGAGTTAATCCCCAATGAGTATAATCCTATTACTATGTCTATGCTGTGTAAAAGGCCTCTGCGCTGACTGTTTGACAGAAACATCCCGCGGGAGTCTGATCCAGTTTTGTGTTGTGTCATTTGAGTAAATCTGCCCATACCCAGCCTAACTTTAATAAGCTATTTAAATGAATCGCGCAATTTGATTAGCTCCAACGGCCGTTTATAAATCATTCTGTCCTGCTATTACCACTAAATTGCCTTTTTAATCGCTTGTGTGTCTCCTAAAAGAGGAGCCGAATGACCCAATGAATCATAAGGTGACTTGTAATAGTAATCCGTCACCGAGAGTGGAAGCAGGGTCGACGTGAAAGGTGAATCAATTCATCTTAGCCTGAAGAATGTGAGCGGACCGCCGGTGAGAGTGGTCGTATCGACGAAGCAAAGTGGGAAATTGTCACTTTTTCAAAGTTCTTACATCCAGTTACACTCAAAAAACATTTATGCATTACTCCTTATGCACTTTGTTGATACATATTCAGTTTATACCAAGGACTTTCTCCTTAATGATTAATTATTTGAGTAAATAAACCTTTTATTTTTTATATTTCAGGTGAATTATACTAAGAGTTATTGCTTCATGTCTATTGTTAATAAAACTTGTAGCTCTAGTGATGATGTATACTTTTAAAATGTGGAGAATATCAGCTGATACTGTCTGCCAAAGGCCTCGCAGCGCCGCCCTACATTCTGGCTGACATCCAGAGGATAGAAATTAGAATTTGTGCAAATACACTTTTGTTAAATTTGTTTTCTTAAGCTGTTGGTCCGGTTTTAGTTTTTCTTTATATCTTAAAATTGTGTTAATTTGTCGTGAATCAAGTAATAAATCAGATCTGATGCTTGACAGATGTACTATTGTACTGTATATAGTACTATATGTACTATGTTACTATTTCCGAAGCATACCCTGCTGTTGTAATTTTTAAAAAAAGTCCCGATCCTTCAGAAACAACTGGTTTAACACTGGAAACCAGCTACAAGCTGATTGCAAAGCTACTCACTGTGGAAAAACATGCAGCTGAAAACAGTAATTGGTTTTAAAAGTTCCCTCTGGTGGTGCATTTACATACTTGGGAGAAATAACCTTTATGATCTGAGAGCTAGTGGACGCCAACAACCTGCTTAATTGGAAAAGCTATTATATTCACATCAGCGTTCTCACATCTGCTCACTTTTTATCTTCGGGGTTTGGAAGATGCAAATCAAATCTCGCTGCGCTCCAGCTCATGACTGTGTGGTACTTTGCTAAAGCCTCCGTGTGTTATTTTTACTGTGTTAGCTTGCAATAGTATGTGTGCAGAAAATTAAGAATTTACACTGTGAAAAAGACGAGTGTAGGATCAGGAGCTGTAGTCTTATGGTTTTAAAAGAGAAGGACTCATCAGCTGTGCAAAAGCACACTTTAGTTCTCTAAATATGATTTGATATGGTTTTTAAGTGACACCCCAATGCCTGCTTGTGGTTTTCAGAGAGGAGTTGTATCTGGGCCCCAGTCAGCCCGGCAGCTCTTACAAATATGGTCCCGTCAGTAACGGCACCGTGGGCCGCAGACCCACCCTTATTGAACCGGAGCGTCTGAAGGACTTTGGTGTGGAAGAACTTCTCAACGGTGATGTGAAAGTCCACGAAACAAAAGTAGCGATGGCTCCTGAGGTTGTCCTCATGGACCCCCCCAAAACCAGACGAGTCAGCGAGTTCAGGATGATCCCGAGACCTCCTGCCCAGTACCTCCGCTTTGAGGACATCAGCGCAGCAGCCTTCAGGATCCAGTCAGGGATCCAGAAGACGCCTTGCACGGTACACTAACACAGAATAAGTGCAGGAGAACGTGCAATAAGGTGACCTTTGACCTTTGTTTGGGAGCTGAAATCACTTCCTTCAGTTTCATTCCTAAGGAAGTTTGCTGTAGACAGACCACAAGAGGGTGAACTAATATCAGAACTAGTCTAAATGGGATGCAGATTTTTGCTCATGGAAAAACTGAACAAAGCCTTCATGGTCTGCGTTACTTTGATACATTTGAAATTGATGATTTTATGTTAGAATTAAGTTGTGCAGAGTTTTTTTTGTACCAGGTTGTAAACAAGTTTGTTTTTGCTTAAAAATGGGAAATTCTAACATTTGGGTTATCAGGGATTCATTTTAGAACTTGCCTTAAGTTAAATGTGATCTCACAATAATGTAATTGATGTAAATTGATGGAGTGATGAAGGCAGAGTCTCTCTAGAAGAAGGCCTCGTCACCTCTCTCCATCTCAGTAGTCACCAGGAAAAAACAAACAAAAAAACCCCTCTGATATGTGCTTTTGCTTTCCCCAAATAATCCCCCCCAGAAGCAGAGTTATTACGTTTCTGTTTTTCATTCATTTTCATTTACATTTTTAGGTTAGGTGCATTTAGTTTCAGTTAGTCTGCAGAGTGGGTTTGGGTCCTTGGACGTTATATTTCTAACATCATCTTCGCTGATTCAAGACCCTCCCATTAGTTTCAAGTCAGGAGTGCCATGTCTCTCTTTTATAATGTCTCTGCACATCTCTGCATTTTCACTGTGCGTGGTTGTGTGTCGCTGCTAATAACCACAAAACGCCCAAAGAAAAACTCTTTTAATTGAGGCTTGCTTCGACATAACTACTGGTGATGCAACTGTTAGCGGGACAGGTGATAATAACTAAAGATCACCCAAAGGTGAAGCCCTCGTGGGGACATCATCGCTAATAATGCACTGCAGCTTTTAGCCAAATTAGGAGGAGCCCTCATATCTGCTTCATACTTTATATTGCATTATACCCACCAAGTGTGAAGCAGATTGGATTAACGGCTGTTGGCAAAAAGCAAAGAGCAGGCAGAGACTCCTGGAGCTGGACGAGCACCAGCATTTAGGGGAATTCACGCAAAAATAACAAAAAAGTTGAACATGACTCGGGGCAAAGACCATGGATTTCATACGCCAGGAGTAATTATATGAAGTGAAAACTATTTCAGCATGCATGTGAGCACCTGAGTGGTTATATAAAGCCAGCTTAGCAAATCTATCTTTAACGGGTTACTGCTGCTGCAGGAGCTCTTGAAATATGCTGCTTCTTTTGTGTGCTCAGTACTCCAGATTGTCCAAACAGTACGGGATGGAGATCTACCTGAAGAAGGAGCACCTGCACTACACCGGCTCTGTGAAGGAGAGAGGAGTGCTGTACCTGCTCACCTCCCTCACACAGGTAGATTGGGGCGGGGGAGCTGAAAAAGACGCTGTAAGGATCCACTGAAGTGTGCTCTGCGTGCATATTTGTTGCATGTGATTATATGTCAGCTGTGTGTTTCTGTGCTTGCAGGAGCAGCAGAGGATGGGTGTGATCGTGGCCACTGACTGTAACTTCTCCATGGCCGTGGCGCACCACGCGGTGGATCTGAAGATCCCGGTGTTTGTCATCATGCCGTCAAGTTGCTCCTCGCCCCGCCTCAGGATCTACAGAGATTACGGCGCCATGGTTATCTCCTACGGCAGCACCGGCCGCGATTCCCAGAACCACGCCTGCCATCTGGCTAGGGAGAATGGATACCTCTACCTGGAAGAGTCAGTCTAACATTCATATTAGGAGCTGGAATGAGAGTTTCTGTCTGTGTCTTTGCAGTACTAAGTAATGTTTTAGTATCTTAACATAAGGCTGCTCTTCCTCTCTTTGCTGCTGAGCAGAGATGAAAATGCAGCGTACCTGGCAGGGCTGGGCACTGTGGGCATGGAGATCTATGAACAGGTGCCCAAACTGGAGGCAGTGGTCATTCCTGCTGCAGGACAGTATGGTCTACTGGCTGGCACCGCTGCGGCCATCAAACACCTCGACTCTCGCATTCTTGTCATAGTAAGCAGACATTGAGAAGCTCTTTGAATCTTTACATCTTCACTGTATGCTCATTGCTTGAAGTCCCATCTCATATCACTGGTTACCGATAGTAGATCCTATAGTAGCTCTACATCCTTTTTATTGCACAATTGCTTCTAGCTCCCTCGTATTGACACAAGTGCCTTTTTCATTCTGCACGGGTTACGAAACAAGGCGACTGTATTTGAAGTGGTTTCCCTTGTTTCACTGTCTGCCCACAGCTCTGAGAGCTGTCGTGCTGTTTGCACTTAAGGCACAGAACAGCCCTCTTGCTCTATTTTCAGCTATAAAGAAATATCCTGGTACAGCTTGTGTAGCAAAGCTTTCAAGCAAATATATTACCACATTTGACCCAGTAGTGAAAACATATATATTATGCAACACTGAGGCTGATTAGGGCTCCCAGTCAGTCCAGAGATGGTCCTGTTTTAATATTCATACAACATTTTCACATTTATAATTAATACTGTGTATACCATTTTATAATATATTCATATATTCACAGTAGGAAAAGTGGTGCGCATGCTAAATATAAGGCACTGCAAAATAAGTGCTAGTCTATTTCTGTTATGTAGTCCATAGTTCTTACAGGACGAACTGCCGTAAGATCACTAAAGACTTAGTGATGCCGGTCCTTTGTGTAACTACCTATGAATACATGTATACACAATTAGCATTAACATTCAGTCCTGATCAGCCTGTCAGGTTGCCTGTATGTTAAATATGGATAGCAAACATGGTAAACACTACCATGCTCAATGTTAGCATGTCAGTATCATTTGAACATGCTAATGCTAACATTTAACTCAAACTGCGACTGTGCTTCAGTGACTCTGTTTGCACTGTTGGCTCACAGGAAGAGGTTCCCGGGTTCAAAACAGCCAACACTGTTTTTTGTCCACCATCCAAAAACTCAGTTCCAAAAATGCTAGCTTGGTCTTGCCTACGTCAATCCAGGACACTCTGCAAAAGCGACCTCAACAGTTTTACTCCACAGTGAAATGCAGGTTAGAAATCATCATCATCAACACATGAGAACAATAGCTGACCCACCTTTCTTCAACAGGGAGTTGAACCAGAAGATTTCCCTTTGCTGCTACAATCTCTGAAAACGAACGGTCCAATCAAAGACATGCACAGCAACCCCAATAAGAAACTTTATGGAGGTAAACTCATTTCCGACTTGTTCTGCTGAAGTCACGTACCACACCTTCCCCTCATGAAGGGGAAGATAGTAAAAAAAAGATTATGTGCACATTATTTATTGTTAGAAACTCCTTTGTACTTTTTTCCCCTGCAATAAAGGAGCTTGTGATGATCATCTGTCTCTTCTCAGATCTCATGGAGCATTCCCTTGGTGTTAACACCTTTCAGCTGGCAAAGAAACTGGTGGACAAAGTCATCACTGTCAGGTACTGCACGTCCACATTACATTTATAGAATTAAACTTTTGTCTTTTTTTAAATATCTGACTTCACTGTACAGATGTATTATTACTCCCAGAACACAAATACCTCTTTTACACTGAAGTGGTGCTGGTGCAGAGCCAGTTTTGGCTTGGTGCTGGCTCAGTCCTTCAGGCTTCACACCAAAAAGGCTGTTAACCTTTCTGCTGGAAACCCTGTGGTTCTCTGTTAGGCACAATCACACATCAATGGAAAAAGGCATAAAAGAGACTGCTGTTCAAGTGTGTTAGGAGAGAGAAAAACACCAAGCAGCGTTTGAGACACGGTGGACCAGAGCCATCGTCGACACATTGGTGAGACAGGAGATGGCCTAGGGTTCAGAATTTCAACAAACAATCACAAGAAGTGCATCTGGTGTGAACACAATCACATTTCATTTTGTCTGGTTATGGACTGGCTCTGAAGATTCAGATGTGAATCACCTCAAATTATAGGCCCATCATCTTGTCAGTTATATCTTTATGGATGTTGGGGCCCATGTCGAAGTCTAATTTTGGTAATCGGATATCGAAGGAGTGCATTTTTCTTTCCTTTTCTTACAGTGAGGAAGACTCTCTGGTGGCAATGCTGCGGTTTCAGGAGTTTGAACGCTCCACTGTGGACACAGAGGGAGCCATGGGATTGGCTGCCATTTTGGCCGGCCAACTACCAGAACTAAAAGGCAAAAAGTGGGTCAAGTGTATTAATTTCACGGTTTCCTACCCGAACCATGTAATTTCTCTTTACTCATCAACCTTCTAGTTTTCAAACAGTGCAAATTCCCACTTTAAAAAAAGAAATATATATATTTTAAATATAGTCCTAACTCTGAGGGCTCAATGTTTTCCTTAACGCCTGAAAAGCTCACATTCTGGCAACATAACAATGTCAGCAGTGCTAATCCTTTTGACTGCAGATAAACTAAGCCTTCCTCTGTGTCTGCTGCAGGGTGGCTGTGGTGGTGAGCAGCGCTAACATGGAGCTGGAAGTGGTGAGGCAGTGCATGGACCGAGCTTTGGTGTTGGACAACCGGATCAGTAAGTTCTCAGTGCAGCTGGGAGAGTGGCCAGGAGACATGGCTAAGCTGCTGGATGTTCTGACCAGAGAGGACGTCAGGTAGTGTAGGAACCTGTTCGGACTTAATCGGTTTTGTTTTTAACGTTGCCCTGTGCCACCTTTAGTTTATTCATTCCTTCGCCTCTTTTGTCTTTTTCCTCCCAGGTTGTTGGACGTCTGCCATCGTAGACACAGCGATAAGTCAGAGCTCTTCAAGGCAAAGGTAGGCGACTAATCTGTCCTCTTCACTTCATTCTCTTTCCTCCTCCTCGCCAATCCGCTCATCCACTTTTCCTTTATTGCCGTGGAACTCTTGGCTTGGAGTTGTCAGGGAGTTGGCGGGAATTAAAAGACCAAAAATACAAATACATTTTTAAAAGATAGAAAAAAGTAGCATTGCTCAGTTCAGTACCCACCTACAGCTTTACTCGGTCTGGTACAACCATTAGCCAATTTTGGCTGTTGTTTTAGCAAGTTGCAAACACAGTGTTGCTATGCAACTGAAACTACTGAGTCAGTTTGATGACTTTAAGACTTACAAACATTACATATAGTATGCCTTTTTTTTTTTTTAACTTGGAAAAAAAATGAAGAAAAGCTGCCGGGGAGAAACTGACATAACTCGACTGATAAAACTTGGGCCATCGTAGCTTTTTAAAATAATGGATTTGTTTTATTCTCCTTCATTTCTAAAGCTCAGGGATGGAGCAGACTTATCATGTAATCTCCTGGCTCTGCATTCTTACCCCCACAGTCTCCACTGACAATTTGTACTGCTTATTCAGAGCAAGTGTCAGGAGGTGAAAGGTGTTGCATAATGCAACAAGCAAACCTCTCACTGCCCTAATTCTAGAGTGTGTGTGAGACGGAGAATGACATAAGAAGACTAACTGTATGTGTGTGTGTTGACAGGTGGAGTGTGTGGTGGAAACCAGGGATAAGATGCAGAGTGCTCATCTGCGCAAGACGCTGAGCGAGCGCTACCCCTCTATATGCTGGCTGGACCGGTGATCACAGCGAAATCCTAAACACAAAACTAGACTGACTAAAAACAGATTCCTGCCGTCGGGATAACACATGCAAACCATTCCTGCAACAAACACACACACTCTTATGATATGCAAGCTCTGTTATATGAGACTCATTAAGAGAATGCTTGGTCAGCAAAACCTTGAGATTATAGTGCAAATCTACATGTTCCTTCTATTACTAATGCTGCTTTTGTTCTTCTTCATCATGGCACCTTAAATATACTGTGAAGCGGTTAAACTGCATCCCAGTTGATGATGCTAATTCTAACTGAATGCTATTCAGACTATTTTTATAGTGGTTCCCAACTTGGGCCATTTAATGGGTTAACATTGGGCTGGCACATAATAAAGTATTTTTCTCTGTGTTTTAAATTACTGTAGAGCCACCAGTAGCCAAGATCTTTCTTCATTTACTCTTATTATATAAGCTTTTTATGTAACCCTCAAGTGATTAAATAAATCTGTAACAGTGGATAAAGCTTTTTTTCCCAGTTGTTGGTAAAGCATATAAGCTAATTACAATTAAAATATGTCCCTATAGAGAAACAGTTCTGCAAAAAAACTATTTGAGTGTGTGTCGAGCCCTCTGGGTCTTCATTAACGGCTGTCATGGGTGGCCACGCTTTAGTCTGTGGTGGCCAACTCGTGGCTCCACCCCCTGGCAGAACGTGGATCAGTCTGCATTAGCTAAAGGGTGGAGTGTGACTCCTGTAGCGCATGTACAGCTTCACTATATAAGGTCTATTTTTCATTGAATGTTCTTTTTAAAATGCTGTAAATATTTCTGTATTTGTACTGTCCACAGTGGCAGTTTCAACCCTCCTAAAAGTGTTCTCCAAATAAAACTCTGGACAAATGAACTGTAACCGTGTTTTCACATTTGTGAAGTTTATATGCAAAGTAAGGGACTAGCTAGACTAGACAACTAGCTTGGGTTTTTCTTCAATGCTGGTGTACTTTCACCAAAAGTAAAAGTAACACAGGATTTAAAAATAAGTAGTGTCTGCACTGTCCAACTGACTAATGTCTGGGCAAAGCTCTAGTTGAGACTGGACCATTTAAGACAAGCTAATGCTCTTAAGTTTGTAAGCAGAGGACACTGTGACCCCGTGCTACTGCGTTAGCCTGATTTGGCCCACGTCACACACTGCTTTAGCCCACGTCATACACAAACACCTTCTTGTCAGAAGATATACTTTCAGAGCTGTGATTGATGAGTCCAAGGCTTCCCGAAACGGTTAAAGCTCCTAGCCAGGAAACGATAACTTCTTACATTAACAATTATTATTACTTAGCTAATTGGGCTACATAATTAACATAAGTAGATAAGCTACATAATCTACATACAATCATTTAAGTAAATGTTTAATTAAACATCTGACCCAGACATAGGGGGGGGGGGGGTGTTTACAAGCCAGTGTACTCCTAATGCTAGTACCAGACTTGGATAAACTGGGAGGGCTCCACCAGGAAGGGCATGTGGTATAAAATCTTATAGAAATCAAATACATTGATCATAAAGAATGAGATTTCCATAGCAGTTTGGTCAAAGCTCAGGTTAACAATGACCGCCTCTGTTGGTCAGAAGGATTCTGGTGGAAACTGTAGTACTGTTGGCCAAAGACAAAGAAATACCATCTTAAGGGCAAGAGAGGAGGAAAGGCAAGAGTGTGGCGGTTTAAATATATGACTGGTGAAGAGGGAGATGATATGATGGAGAGAAGAAAGGCAGATATATTGGATGGAAGGGAAGCAAAACTAGGAGCAGTGGAGGTTGATTCAAGCCGTTCTAACACGGTGTAGGTAGGAAGAGAAATGGAGTTGGGGTAATTTTGAAGGTAGAGTGTGTGACTAGTGATTGTGAGTTCAAAGCTGGAAATCAAAGGGGTGATGTTGAATGTTGTCAGTGTGTATGCACAAGTTGGCTGTCAGAAGATAAAAGAGAATTTTTGTGATGAAGGGGTAGAGAGTGTCCCCAGGGGGAGAGATGAGTGATTAGAGCAGATTACAGGGGACGTGGAGGTGAAGGGAGCAGAGGTGATGATGTTATGGTGTTAAGGAGAGAAATGCAGAAGGACATGACAGTGGATTTTACAAAAAGGACGGAAAGAGCTGTGGTGAATACTTCAAGACACACAGGTACACACAGTTATATCTTCCTGCACTCTTTTAGACTGCAAGAAGTGCAATTTGGAACAGAGAGGCAACTGGAAGATGGTGACAAGGGAGAACATAGCAGCATCAGATGGCAGTCTATAGGAAACCTTTGGAACTTTGGTAAATCAAGAAGATTAGAGCATGTCTGCACTTGACAATTTTGGCTGACCTGGTAATTTTAGTACAGATTTTACAGGAAGATTTCTGGGACCCCAGTTGATGCTCTAGCAGATTCAAAGCATCGAGACAAAGTTCTTCAGTGAGCTAAATATGGATCAGGCAGACTATATCATCCCAAGCAGATTCAGACAGATGGGACAGGATGAACTCTAAATTATCTAATACCTAACAATGAAAATGTTTTAACTGAGCACCAAACAAAACACCTTTTTCAATCAGCCCATCATCAGAGGGTTTATATTAAGCAATCGCACACAGTGATAGTGGATAGTTCTTGGAGTGTAACATTTCAACATGTTCATATGGCAGATCCTAGTTATTTGGATTACATAACTTACTAGGCAGGATCCAGCAAACTGTGCTTGCAAACTGGACCAAAAAAATGTTCTCACCTGTTTAAAGAGTACTGAAAATAGTCTTGTCATAATGGGCCTTCATCTTAGACTGAGCATGTTTTTCCTTTGGCTAACTGATGGGTGTAGTGGAGTTCTTTCAGAAACTGAAGGCAAAACTTGCACAACATGTTTGAAGTGTCTGATTGAGTCTTTCTAAAGATAATTGAGACTCTAAACAACAGTTTAGGTAACAGTTGGATTCATCTCGAACACCTTTCACATGAAATTTGAGCCTTGGTCAGTTTAAGGAACTTTCGGTAAAGGTGGGGGAGGAGAAAAAAAACAAAAAACAAAAAAAAAAAAAAGGTATAGCCTCTGGGAATCTTGTCACGATGTGGCTTTAGTTTTGGGTAAAGGATCCACATAATCCAGTATTACTCTAATAGTCTGATCAATTATGTGAAACACTAGTCACACTCAACTGTGCATTAGATTTGTTGCTCATGGGCATGATCATAGAACTAATATACACACACACGATTTGAGAGGGTCATGATCTCCAGTTTAAGATGATCAAATAGCAAAGTTTGGAGACTAAAGTATATAGTTAGGGCTGGATCAGGTGACCCTGAACCTGTCATGTTGCTATAGGTTCAGACTGCTGCAGAACATAATGTGATTCACTGAGGATGCCCCATGTTTATACACCACAACAGGAGGTCATTACGTTTTTGTCTTGAGACTTCTTGTTAAAAGGATGTTCTTCCTTCCCGTTGTTACCTAGTACCTGCCTATAGGTCATTTAATTGCAGTTTTCTCTGGACTACTGAAAGGGATGTACCTCACAGTATAAAGCACCTTGAGGAAAACTATTTTGGTTTGCCACGACATAAATACATCTGAACTGAATAAACACAGAGGTGAGACCACTTTTTATTAATCTCAAATCACACAAATGCTATTTAAAAAAAGAAAAAAAAAAGAAGAAAGAAGACACCCCACAGTGGATTCAGTTCACTCATCCTTCATTTTGTAGTGTCAACATTAAGACTATGAATCACAGCACTTTAATCTGAGAAAGGCAAATTTAACAGCATCTCCCCTCTTCATATAATCCAAGAGCACTTTTGAGGATGATGGCAAAATACCATCTGCAGCAAACCTGTCAGGCATCACGTTCATCCAAGCAGCAGAGAAAAGAGGGAACCCCCCCCCCCCAAAACCAACCCACCTGTACTGCACCATGTCTTTAGAATTATTTTAAAAGACACTATTAAAGAAACTGCTCAAGAGTATTGCTCCATTTCATGCTCTCCAGCAGGATCTTATAATCAAAGTGAACAGTGGAAAGACTTGAGGGCCCAAGAAGGGGTCTCTAGGCTCAGATGTGTTGTTCTGTAGGCCTCTCCTGGTAAGGTCAGTCCTGCTTGGAACGCTCTGGGTCGTACTTAATTAGCAGGTGGAGGGAGGCGAAGCCGAACAGAAAGGTCTGGATAAACCACAGGCACCGAGTGGACATGTCCTTGATGCCTTTGTTACTGCAGGAAAAAGTAAATAGTGTGTTTAGGAAGTAGATTCATCATATGCGCAATGGTTGTTGAACCCTTAAACAGAAAATTATGCACAATTTGAATGCAGCTGGCCATTTTGTTTTTTTAATTCAAAAATGTACATGTTGACATGAAATTGGGCTAAAAAAAAATTATATTGCAGCACCACCTACTGGATGTTAAAGTTCCTGCATTCTTACCTGCACAACTTCAGTGCAACCAGGGCCTCACAAAGATGAATAGCACAGGTCAACCACCACCTGAAACAGGAAAAAAGGAAGCTCAACTCTCCAGTGATAACATTTAAAACTAGGATAATGCACATGCTTCCAAAAAGGGGAAAAGACCCACAAGTTAACAGTGAGGACTTTTCTGGTCTGAAAACAAGTTTTCCCCTCATGCTGTTCCAATCACCGAGTGCTGATAAGCTTAAATTGATCAGTCGTTTCATATTTCAAACCAACAGTGTCTCGATGATGGCTTCCAGCTGCATTTCCTTTGAACAGACCGACTTGGCAGCTGAGTCACGTGACCGAAACCACAACAATACATTAAGCTCTGATTGTTGTCCTATTACTCCACAGCATGAGTGCCAATTTGCAACCTATGAATGTGGCGTCAACGATCCACGTGTGTGTGGTGGGGGGGGGTGTCTGGGTCTGGTGATTTGCAAATCATTAGAAAAATGTCGCTTTAGATCTCCTAAAGTGATTGGCTTTCATTACAAAAGCTATAATGACCAAACCTCATTACCAGAATTCTCTGTTTGGATGTTTGCAGGAGTCAGTGCTTCATTACTTACCCTTTGTACAGTAGGTCAGGATGGTTATACGCAAGGTTTTTGGAGAAGGTGCCAAATGGACCAAGGAGCTCAAATGGGACTACATCTGGTGCAAACACTGTGCACTGGAATCAGAAAGAAGGAGTTTAAAACACTGTATGCAATAAACAAAACTTCCTTCTAATTTTTTGAAGGGCAATATCTTTAAATAAGCAATCATTCTGAAGGTCTTTTGAAGTTTTTTTCCCTGCTCAAAGAAGACCTTTGGAATGTCCTTCAAGTCTTGAGAACTATTCCCAAAGACTACTTAAAGAAATCACATGAACGCTCGGCCAGGAGAGTTCAAAATGTGAAGACTACAGTTAAGCTTTGTTTTTGCCCTATAAACTGCATTTCCATGCATGTTTGCACGTTTTTGTAAACTGCCATACTTCGGCCCAGTGTTCTAAAAAAATTAAAGAAATAAGTAAGTTTAAAAGATGGGTGGCTCAGGACTTCTGCTCAATACCGTGTGAGAACTTTAGTTTGTTCAAAGACATCTTTGTTTCTAATGACTGTATGACATACGCTCATTTCATGGCATGCATATGACCACAGTAAGTCGTATTTTTTCCTGCTGAAAGTCCCCTCCATGGTGCCCAGAGTTGCCAACATCAGACTCTCTCGGTGCTCACAGGCAATGATGTGCCGTTTTAATGAGAAGACTCCACAGTGGCAATAATAAAGTGTATCATTTTATTTTCCTGCTGTGTAACGGTACTATGAATGACTCTTTCCAGCAGTTTAGATCATGACTGTAGCCGATTTATGCACTACAGAGTGCAGCCTTGTTGTGCAAAATGCTGTAAAATATGTCAGTTTTACACGAAAATCAGTTCTGTTCACAGTGTTTGGCTGTTTGAGTTATACCAAAGAAAGCCAAGCATAATTGTGGTCTCTGACCCAATTACTGATCTTCTACACTAAATAAAAATCTTCAGCTTCCAACCACTTAATTCATCTAATGATAAATATTCATGAGCTGACAAATGGAACACACTGCTGCCATTGTCCATTCCCAAGGTGTAAAATACACCATTTAAGAAAACATGGATATGAGAACAGTGACATTGTAGAAGGCACAAAAAACAAAAAAGCACTTCAGAGTAGGTAGCCACAACATTCCTGTCATTTACCTTAATAAACAAACCTGGTAACAGGTTGACAACATTTCCTCTGTTTAACAGTAACACTGCCAAATTTTAAAACAATTTTAGAAGGTTTCATTAAAAGTAATTTCAACACAGTGGAACTTATTTAAATTCGCGTATTTTTAGTTCGGAAAAGTTCGCACCTTAGGGCAATCGTACTGTTTGTACATTTAAACTGTTATGCTCCATCTACCCCCGTTTGAGTCATTTCTCCTTAATGGCAATACTTTGGAAAGCAGGCATGAATCCTTTGGGGTCACTTTGCCATATTTTCTTGACCAGACAAAAGGTTAATTAGCTACAAGCTAACCCCAACACGTACAAACTAGCTCACCTGTTAGCTTAAGCGCCCCTTACGTCAGTGTTCACCGAGCACGACCGAGGGCAGCCTTGATGAAAGAAAGCTAACGTGAACTGAGTTTTGAATCAGCTGCTAATGTTAACACGTACAGTGGACTTTGAGCTGTTTTTTTGACCTGTGTCCCACCGAGAACTGAATGAACCTCAATAAGATTAGCCTTTTACATCGACACCCTTGGCAATGACTCCATACAATAACCTGCCGATATTTAAAAATTTTCCCCATTTAAAAATTCATTAGCAATCCACAACAGGGAGGACTAAACTCTCCCCGAGCCCCCAAGTTTTCAGAAAATTAAAATTACCCGGAGTACATATTGTGCAACACAACTACGGGCTCCGCGAGCAGTTACAAATAAGAGAAAAAAGGCTGACGGTAATAATATCTCAGTTGTACCGAAGTAAAGGTGATTTAACGAACTTACAGCGAAATATATCAGCGCCACTGATACGGTGACCATCCAGAAGAGACGTGCTCTCTGAAAATAATCGCGTCCATCACTTGTAGCCATCGCTGCTGCTGCTGCTGTAGTTCTCCGTTGCCCCGTACAAATATGACCGTGCAATTAAACCCGGATATTTAAACCATCCGGGCAGTTTTTTTTCTTTTTTTCCCTTTTTTGTAGATTACTACACAAACGGGGAAATTTTACTGAAATAATGACAGTTATCGCTTTACCTTTAAAAATATTATTTTTAAATTAATTTAAGTCGACAGGATAGTTTCATTAATCAGCGGACTGTCCATCCGGTAGCCCAGGTCATTTCCTTTGGAAGGCACTTTGAGCAGTGATGTTACGTTAAAGTAGGAATAGGTTGGGGGGAGCTCTCACACTCAGTCACCAGACGGCACTCGGTATCCAGCTGTAACTGTGGGGTCCTGGGCGCACTGATGCGAACCCCCAAGCCTCCTCTCTGTCGCTCTCCATCTCTGTCACTGTTGCCTCCCTGAATATCTACGCGTAACGTTAAACGATCCAGATCTGAGAAAGAGGAAGACAGAGGGACATCTATGGCTCATGCTTTCCTACTTGCTCTGCATTACTTTGAATGAAAGAATTATCTTGAACGGTCGGCATTCAGACTGAATGATGAATTTTGAAAAATTGCATTTATAAATTTTAGTCCTATAAGTGTCACTATATACTGAGTAGTACTGAAGAAATGTAAAATTAAATATTATGTGGAAAAAAAGGACTCTCTGCAGTCCTGTGAAAACTACAGTAGGTTACCCCCATGATTTATGCAGAACCACATAGACTAGCAAAACTTCACAGAAATCATTTTCTTTATGACTTTATCAGCTTCTCACTTATCATTGTGGAGTACATTTGGCCCACTCTTCTGTACAACATTACTTCAGTTCATTGAGGTTTGTTACAGCTTTCGTAAAGTCCCACCACAGCATTTAAGACAGGTTGAGGACTTTGACCAGAGCATCACAACACCTCAAGCTATTATTTATTTTACAATAGAATAGAGTAGTCTCTTTATTATCATTCAGAACATCCACCAGTTAGTGCACATCAGAACAAAATTTTGGTGCATTTCTAATTCTAAAGGTATAAAATATATATCTAAAAAAGAATCTTGGATATATGCATGTAAGAATATGATGAAAAATGTGTGTATATACACATTATTAGACACATCTAATAATTCCAATCATTTTACTGTAGATTTGCTGCTTGGGATTGTTGTCCGTTTGCCTGGTTCAGTCTGGCCCCAGCTTTAGCTGTCACACAGAGGACATCACATTTGACTCTAGAATACTTTTATATACAGAGTTCAGTGATTGCAAGGTTCCTATAGTATAGTTTAGTTTAGTTTAGTGTCGCTTTATTAAAGACACTCACGGGTCCATAACCAAACATCTCCACTTAATATCATTAAAGTGAATTATTTTGGTGTTTTGGTCCCTCTTAAAAATGAATTACATATGCTGAATAAAGTAAAAGTTTCCATGGAAACATAAATTACATGATCAGAAGCCAAACTGTAATATAAAACTAACAAAAACAATAATGAATTGTGGTCATTAATATGTTTAAAAAATAATTGTTTTGAGTTTAATTCTTGTAGTTTCAAATTGTTTATTTTATTATTTTACATGTATCTTGTAAGTTTGTGGCATTGCTCATCTACCTAGCTACAGAGTTTAGCCTGAACATATAAACTGTCGATAATTATATCAGTTTAAAAACTTCTCCCTGCTTATTTTTATTTACTTTTTTTTTTAATTCGGAGGAGAAGTACTTTGCAAGTTCTCTGAAGGCATTTTGAAAACGTTTTGAGGTGAGTTTGGCCCATTTCTTGGTCAAACAAAGGTACATTAGCTACATGCTAACCCTCAGCATTCACAGACTAGCTTGCATGTTAGCTTCAAGTGCCTGAAGCTAGGCGAGGTAAGCTAACATAATTCTAACGATGTTTTCGTATCAGCTGCTAAGTTCTGCTTCTACGTGGACTTCAGACTGTTTGCTTACTCTGTGTGGCACTGAGGGCTGAACGGAGCTCGATAAGATTAGCTGACTTGGCAAGGATTCAAACTGATGTGCTGACATAAAACCTGTTAATTACAAATCTGGTGATAACAGCGATTTTCAGTGAATTTCAGAAAAAAAAAAACACTTAAGGAAATTTAATGCAAAAACAACTTTAAAGTAAACTTAAAGGCTGCAGAGCAGAAAACAAGGGTGATTTCAATTTTACCTTAATACAGCTGATTTAATGAGTTAAATTACCTTATTTCAGTGTTATATAATAATCACATCAACCACTTGTACCCATGACTGCAGTCTACTGCTGTTCTAGTCCCCATAGGGATAAACCTGCGGATGGGCTGGGAGGGGGTTGATGGCACAGTGCTAGTAGCCTTTTTTATTTATTCATTTATTTTTAAATCAGCTATTTATTTATTCTATGTAGAAAATTACACAAAGGGAGACAATGCACTGCAGTAAAACACAAACATCAGTTGGTTATAAACCTGTTTGGTATTCTTTAACAACCCTGGAGATACACTTACACTCCAAACAGGGGACTGTCCGGAGCATTACCCAGTGCTCTGAGGTTGTTTTGGCCTCCTGTGAACAGCTACCTCGGGGCAGTGATTTAAAGCAGGAGTGGGGAAAATCTCAGAGCCACACGCCAGGCGCACTGCTTCACCCGCGGTCACAGCGGCAGTCACCTGTGCGCACCCCAAGGACGAGCACAGCTGAGGCGCGCAGCCAGCCTCTCTGCCTCCGGCTGCCTGATTCGTTACTCTTAGCGCTTGATGAATTGATCGGAGTAAAGGTCATTTAAAAATAACAAAAATAAAACGCTAAAAAATAAGTGTGGGTAATGCATGAAGAAAACACTTGGTCTGCGTGTATATAGCTTGTTATTTTTTTATTTTTTTATTTGAAGTTTTTAAGTTTTAACTTCTGTTTAAAAGGTGCGCTTTAATCGTCCTGCATGTCAGTGTCTCAGCATGCATGTCAGCATGTGTGTGCGCTATCATTTCTGCAACTCTGCTGAGTTTTGAGTTTTTGCATTGCCCTGAACACCTGAATAAATGAATTAACTTGAAAACTAAAAATTCCAGTTTATGGGTTGTCTCTATAGCTGCACAATGGTGCTGAAAATACCATATAAAATGAAATATGTTAATAATACATATAAATTCACAAATGATTATGTAGATCTTTGGCTTAAGGATGGAGACTGCGTGTGCGTCACTAAAATGCAACTCATTCTCTCTCTCTCTCTTTTTATTTTTTTTTAACTACTAGACATCCAATAATCTCAGTAAAGCGATTTTTCTTTCCTGCCTCAATAATCACGGCAGCCTGGGTATTGTGAAGACTAAATAACGCGCAGGGTAAAAGCAGCAAATGACCGGCTTGTCCTGCTTATGTTAATTATACAGGTTATATAGAAAAATGACTGAGTCACGTTTACACCCAAAGGAGCTGCTCAGTCACAGAAATCCATGCCATGAAGCTTCCAGAGCATTTTTTTTCCTTCTTCTTCTTTTTTTTTTAGATAAAACAAATAATGTTACTTATTTCGTTTCTAGTTTATTTCATTCATTTTTCGTTCTTAATGCCACAGAAGACGTGGGACTCAACATGAAGTCATCAGCGCGACTTTTACTCACTGTGCGCGCTCGGCTCTCGGTGGCCCCGCTGCGTAACCTTACGGGGTCTGCCACTTCACGGCGGAGTTGCTGTGGCTCCTGGACGCTTCCAGTTAGCAGTAACACCGCTTACAGCTGATCGCGGAATAACTAGGAGCGAACACATTTCATCAACTGACTCGTTGCAAAGGTGGGATCCTGCTACAGAACCACGCTCAACTCAGCAAGACCTTCAGAAAGACGCATTCTTCCACAAATGTCTAGAAAAGTTTGATGATGATAGAATATTTCCCAAAACAAAACAAAAAATGATTGCTAATAATAAACGAAAATATAACCTGAATGTCTTACTCCGCGAGTTTGTTGGGTTTTTTCTCTTTTGTAGAATTTTACATCTGTGCTTTTACTCATCTACAAAGCTACGGAGTTTAGACTGAAACTGATCACCCTGAGGTGAGGTTAAAGGATTTTTGAATGTCTTTAGACAGGTCTGATTCTCTAGTTGTTTTCAGTACTTGTTTATAGCTGCCATAATATTTCATTGCGAAGAATTTAACATATAATATCTTTGAGACAAACAGTGGGTGTCAAGAAATGACAGCAGTCATGTTTTAAAACTATAAACCATCACATACAACGACAGTTATCAGCATAAACAGACACACTGGATTTATATAATGCATTGTGCTAAACTAGCTCTCCATTAATCCTTTGTGAATTTATAAGCTATATTCAAACCAAATTAAAATCAGTGCAGAGATACACATAAAAGTGTTGAAGTTTTTTCTTATGTAATTGTTCTTTTGTTCTTGCACATTTTACAGCTTTTACAGCAGAATGCATGCTGTTGTATCCAGAATGATATTTGCCTTCTTTTAAATAAACAGAGCCTTCACGGAAAACCACTGGGCCCACTGTTGCCTCACAGCAGGGGGGTCCTGGGTTTGAACCCTGGCACCCTTTCTGTGTGGACCTTGCACTGACAAAAAAAATTGCTAAGTTAATGTTGACTGTCTGAACCGAATACATTCTTGTCAAAGAGATTGTTGATCTCAAGAGTTCCACTTTCTGGTTAAATAAAGGTCGATGCCTAAAAATGTACACGTTAGCTATGCTCTGTGCTTTAATGCACCTTCCATCATGGATGCTGGCTATTGAACTGCACTGATAACAAGTCAGATGTCCTTCTCCTCTTTTGCACAGAGAATTAAAGGTTGATGTTATATACATATATATATATATATATATATATATATATATATATATATATATATATATATATATATATATATATATATATATATATATATAAAGGACTTTTATATTATGATTGATCAGATCTTATTACAGTTTTCCTCTTCTTCTCTCTTTTAAATTGTTGTTGCACTGTATGATTTTAACCTGTATTGAGAAAGAATTGTGCTAATGTAACTACTTCCACTAGAGAACCATGTGTGTTTTCTGTACACTGCAGCCTGAAGACCCAGAAATCATAGACATGGGCTGTTTATTTATTTAAAATCTTCTGCTCCAATTTTCTTTTTCTTTTTTTAATGTTTTCCTGATATGAAATGTCAAAATTGCATAAAATTGTAATTTTTAAAAAATATTATATATATTTTTGTATAGAGAGCTCATGTTAATTTGAAAAAGTCATACTTTATTTTAGTATTCTGAAAGATTTCTGTACCCATTTTTTTAAAATGACCTCTGAGACTTATGTACCTTTAGCATAACCATACATTTAATTTTTATTCAAACTGCAATCCCGTAATTCCCCCTGTAGATTTTTCTTCCAGTATTACGTTACATCAATTATAAAGAAAGTAATAAAAGGTTGCATGTGTCTCTTGTGGAAATAAACAGAAAACCTGCAATAATGCAATAATCAATAGTCATAATCGTAGCATTAAGATTGCAGTGAATCGCTCCCCTATGCTGTAATGCACTTTTTTACTGTTTCATTTTTTAGAGGCTCTGCAATTTAAATGACTAATAAGCTGATCAGATGGCTGTTTGTGGAGCTCGCTGTAGGCATTGTTATCAAACTAAGACTCTTTTCCATTAGTTGAACAACCTGTAGGCTGATCAGCTGCTTGGCTGGCTTTAATCACGTCGTCATTGTGTGCAAACTCACTCATGGCATTTATGTTCAAAGACAGATCTGCATTTCATTCAATTTAAAAATAAAAATCGGATTTATTCCAGCTCTGCTAAAAACATTACCTCACACTGGTCATGGTGGAAGGTCCCATCACTTTGCAGTTTGATAATGGATGTGTGATGGGATTTGGATATAGGACCCACAGATAAAAAAACTAAGGGGGACTTAATGGAGCCGGTCTCACACACCGAGACATTGATTCTGCTCCAGGAACAGATAACCACTAAAACGTCGACGCCTGTATCAGATAGCTCACAGAGACTTCAAAGTTGCATTGTGTTTTAATAATGCATACTACAGATCTTGGCACTTTGCTCTCTGGCACCGCATATCTTGATTTTAGAAAAATCAATAAAATCTAGCTGCGGAAAAAGTGTCCAAACACTTAGGCAAACATTTGAGGGGGGATGCATAGTAAGTGCAGGAGGTAATATGGGATTTAGTTTAAAGACAGAAAAGAGAGTTTGACACATAAAGGTTAAAGGTCACTGCATCCAAGGCCTGGACATGTTAAACAATCTGCCCCCCTCTCCCCACCACACACACACCCACACACACACCAATTACTGAGGCTACTGTTGGACCAGGACAATTAATCAAGAAGGTCCTCTTTGTTTTTCCTCTTGTGATAACAGCTCAACTGGTGCTTTGCATATGAAGAGCAAAGCAAAGACACTGACAGACAAGCTTCAACTCAGTCCTATTTTACAATTGGACAAAAAAAAAGTGTTTGTTCTTTTTAAGATTGTTAATGTTTTGATTAATCATCAGGAGACTGTTTAAAACTAATCACATGACTCCCTGCTGCCATATTTAGATTAAAGACGAGTGGCTTCTAAAGTGGCCTCCTTTAAGTGAAAATATAACACTTTATCCTTCTGATGCACATTTCACTGAGCCACATTACTGGAATGAAACCACAGAGCACTAACACAAATAAAATATAACACTAACACAGTAAAAATATATGCAAAAACACAAACTAATACATAATAAAATATATAACTGTGTATAGATATAGAAATATGTGCACAGAAAAGTTGCTGGCTAATCTTCGCGCTCTATCTTGCTCTGTATGTTTTCTGTTTCTTGGGCAGCCATCATGTGCCGACAAAACACAAACAATCACATGCAGGTCGTATTTTAATTAACTGGTTTCGACGATCAATCAACTTAGGTGATAATGGGTACGAGGGTGGGGCCGGAGTCAAGGGGTGGGGGTACTTCGAGTTAGCCATCCAGCTGTTGTGATGTCACCGGGATCCCCTGTGGAGCCCTCAGGTGACAGCCCATAAAAGGTGACCAGAGGTAAACAGGGGACACTCAGAGACACTTCGAGGGAAAGACGAGCGACCTCCATTCTCAACTGCTGTACATCCAGAGATCCATTCTAGCTGCTGCCATGTGGAAGGACTCAAATGGTAAGAGCTGCTCTCCAGATTTGAAAACTTAGAAAAACTAAACTGTGTGTTTTCAGGTTTTTCAGCAAAAAGCACTGTTTTGCATGCTCAGTCATCCAGGTTGACAATTTTTAAAATCCCAGAAAGTTGAATCTGTTCATTGGGACGCAGCGTTTCTCATCCAAGTGATGTCTGGAGACTGAAAGAGTCACTTAGATGAGTGAAGAAACATTTGTCCTGCTGGAAACACTGCACCCGGATGAACAGTCAGCTTCCTGGGATACTGCACAGTGACTCACTCCAACAAGATCACAAGAAAGCTATTAGCTGGATTACCACATTTTACATCTTTATGTAGCTGCTAAGATAGTACAGCAAGAAAATTGGTCTTACATCCCGTCTGATCTGATGGAAAAATCTGCTTTTGCTCCTTTCCACAGATGACGCCAATCCTGTGGCCTTCGACAACGGCTCATCTCGCACTGCCAGTCGCAGGAAGAGGACCAGCTTCTCCAAAGAACACGTGGAGCTGCTGCGCGCCACCTTCGAGACTGACCCATACCCTGGAATCACCATCAGAGAGAGCCTGTCCCAGACCACAGGCCTGCCCGAGTCCCGCATCCAGGTAAATATTTGTTGATGGAGCAAGAAAGATATAAAGATGAAATAAATACAGTTTGTAAGTTTAGATTAGGTTAGGATTTCATTTTTGTTTAATAAAATAACAATAATTATGACATTATTTGACCTGCAAGCTGGTTAAAGACCCTCATGGACTTTGTACGTCTTCCGCTGTTGCTGTGCGGGGACTTGATACCGCAGTCACTGTATGTCTTTATCTGTTGAGATAACACCAGCTGTTTTTATCAGGAGCTTATTTGAGGGAAGAGACACACTGACAGCTGATAGCTTCTGCTTAAAAGAGAAAGATGATTATTAACACAGCAGAATGGAGTGCTTTAGCTGTAGCTCACGTATTTTTCCTTCATTTCCCGTCCAGGTGTGGTTTCAGAACCGAAGAGCTCGCACCCTAAAATCAAAAGGATCCAGCAAAGACCAGTGCCAGTCTCAGATCCCAGCGGACAGTTCACAGGCTCACCACCACACACAGGCCTTCGCACCTCAAATGCAGCAGGTGTTTAACAATGGACAGTTTCCTCCTGCCTTCAATGCCACCGGAGCGTATGGACAGTGTGGAGCCGCGTATGGGATTCAACCAGGAAGCTCAATGGGCAATAACCCCAGCTCAGGCCTGTGGGAATACATGCCTCAGCCAGGCTGCCAAAACTCCACTGGGGTTCCTGCATGGCATCAGCCTCCCATGGAGATGGTAAGCTACAACTCAAGCTCCAGCCAGGCCGCCTCCATGTACCCAAGTTCAGACATACATGAGCTCCTTCAAATATTCAAAGCAGACACTCCTGATTCTGGATTCTTCAACAGCAGCCAAGAGAGCAGCCCAACGGATTGTCTGGAAGTTCCGAGTTCGCAGATGGGGAGTATTCCGACTCCAGCACCTCTTGAGTACGGCAGGGATGCAGGACATCCGCCAGTGGTCCAGGATAGCTCACTGCCAGTGCTGTCATTGCAAGATATCATATGGGAGCTGAATGAGGAATGGATGGGAGGAAATGGACTGGACAACGGAGTCACTGGAGAGGAGCCCCCTTACTACTGATGGCTATGATGAGTATTTTTAATGGCTCAAGTGTTTAACGTAGGATCAATAGTTTCAAAATATTTTTTAAAAAGCCATGTTTTTGCAGTATTTACTGCACATTTTTAGATTTTTTTTTTTTGATTTTCTTCAAGTTTACTTAAAAAAAAATATATATATATATATATGTAAAAAAAAAAAAGAACTAAACAAAAATCAATAGTTATATTGCATAATAGTGTTTTCTTGGCTTCCCCTTTCCAAGAATGTACTCTCAGCTAATTCATGACCAGAGATTTGGCTCTGCTCACATCTGCACAGCCGCTGCTGTCCAGATGTGACAGATTTGGTTTGAAGCTGGGGAGGAAACTAGGTCACATTCTACAGCCAGTAGATGGTGCCTGTGAGTTGTAAATATGAGAAAAAGGGGATTTTCTTTGTGTGCAGAAACATTATGGAGCGTAATATAAAAACGTGTTAAATCCCAATGAATGCTGAAATTACATGTAATCTGTAATAAGACTTTATTTAAAAAATAATTACAACAAAAATAATCTATAGATGATTATTGTATAATGTTTCCATTTTGATTGATTAATTGTAAGGATCTGATAACAGAGGATGTTGTTTGCTGTAAAGATTCTGAAGCTCTGTGAGGTTAATTATTGTTTTGGGAAATGAAGATGTTGATATAATATATTTGATTCTGTTAAGCTTTGTTCTTATGTTACATGGCTGATATATAGTGTGTGATAATATAGAATATAGAGAATATACAACTATGATTATGATTCTGTTATTATGTTCGCATGTTTTGCCAATAAAGTTTATTCTAAATGAACGTTCACATTGCCTCCATGACTCATAACTTACAGCATAGTACTGTGACATCATGGTATCCTGATACAGTGATTCTTGTTCTGTAATTTCTACTTTGTTAGTATTTTTTTTTTTGCCTTGAATTCAGTTTAGTTTTAGTTTATTCGTTTTTTTTTAAAATTTTATATTAGTTTAGTTTTTCAAGTTCAAGTTGAACAAAGATGTTTTTTTCACAGCTAGTTTTAGTTTTCAGTTTAGTTCCTGTTAACTATAGTGAGCGGGTAAAAATATCCACCCAGTTATTTGGTTTTTATTACAGGCTTTTATATTTATCAGCTCTCTGCCTGTGCTGCCTTTCATTTCTCTTTTTTTCACCTGTGAGTGTCTTCTTGTTCATGGCAAGGAGGTTAACTTCTTTTCTACTTTAATATTTTATATGTGATACAAGCAACCATGAAGCGCTGAGTCTGGTGACGGAATCGATTTACATGGCTGCATTTTTTTTGACAAAAACACAGATATTTGTCGATTATTGCATCACAAGAGGAGATTAGTGTGACCACTTCAGTCTAAAATACAATCAACCCATTTTTCCAGAGTTATGGTGTTGAAGAGGTGAGAGAGAAGTATTTATTTATTTATTTATTTTGCAAAACATGATGTCAGTGAACTTTAACTCCGACCACCAGTTTTCCGTCAGGTCATCCTTGAATCCAAGTGAAAATTTGTGTCAGATTGCCAGAATTTAGATTAATGCAGCTTTATTTTACTGTACAAAAAATATTCAAACATAAAGGCACTAACGACCAAAAACTAGAAGCTATAAACAAGGAAATAAAGCTAGGAAACTGGAAAACAAAGACTGGAACAGAGAGCTAGGAATTACCACAAGCATGGAGGAAATCACACAGTTATGTGGGACAAAACAACAACAAGCAGAGGAAGACAACGGGCTTAAATACACAGAGGGGTAACGAGGGAAGTGGAAACACAGCTGGAACAGATCTAACATACTGAGACGGGGAGGAAGCAAAACTGAATGCACTGAACACGGGGCAAGCAACTATCAAAATAAAACAGGAAATATGAGACACACAACAAGAAGCCAACTGACTGAACACAGAGAGGAGAGGGAGCGAGAGACACGACTGGAACACAGATGAATAAACACGGAGACAGAACTTATCATACACGATAGACATGACAGATCAAATACAGGGAACGCAGGAAGAAGACAGAGAGGCATCAAAGGGGGAAATGCAAAAGGAACTAAACGATCTAATCAGAACTCGTAAGCACAAGAAAACTAAAAAATAAATCACTCAGGGAAAATAACTAAACTCACAATATAATTTCAATATTTACATTCTGATGATGTAGAAGTGTATGAATCAAATATGATGGTGGTTAAACGTAGTACTGTTAAGTGCTATAAATATGCAATATTCCAAATCGCCAACAGGGGGCGACTCCTGTGATTTCAAAAAGGAGTGTTTATACAGAAGTCTTTGGGGTAATTGTCTGCAGATCTGTGATGAGTTGATGGGCTTTATCTCTAGTTTCACATCTATTGAATACAACATGAAGTTTATTTTGTAAATTATGTTCCCTGTTAGAGCCAATCCGGTCTTTAAGTGATGACATATGAACCCTGCTTCCGGGTCCAAACTACTCTGCATTTATTAAGGCTGTTGTGTTTTTAACATGTTTGAATGCTTTGTATCGTGTTCTGTTTAATCTGAACAAGCCCCTAAAAGAAGTCAGTGATCACTGTCGGCCTCTCTCGGTTTTTATTAGCACTATTCATTTTAAAGCTAAAACCATATGAATGTGACTACAGCCCATTAAACTAGCAAGCGAACTCCCTGCTAGCTTCTAACACCGTCAAAATTCTGTTTTCATGGATGCCTGGAGGTTAAACTTAATTGTTACACCTGGTAGAGAAGCAACACGGATCATTTGATTAAAGATGAAAGAATCTGGACAGTTTGTAACTCTCAGCGATGCCGCAGTGTTTGTTTGACGTTGGGACCTGAAGCAGAGTTTTGGCCCAGAATTGACTAATGATGTCAGACTTAAAGACTGGATAAGGACAATAGAGCAGGGCATGCTTGTGGTTGGGTCTTCTCTGTAATTTATACACCACATCCCGTGGTGTATCCCTCAGTTTTGGAGTTTTTGGAGACAGCAAAATTGCTCCGCTTGAAACTTCACATTGGGTAATCACTAATGGGTGAAGTTATGGTAGCTACATCCATATACAGGGTTACACCAGAAACCTCTGGATGTTGCAGTAATATTTAATGTTGACAGCTGAACCCTGGGGGACCAATGCTGGCTACACTGTGAACTGTGCACTATGGATGTCGTTCTCCTGATCGGATGCGTTGGCTAGATATTTGAACTTTGTGGACTCACTGGGGGATTTGAGGGAGACCTCTCTCATCACCCGTGTTAATCATAGATATGTAAGTAAGATCATGTTGACGGGCTGTAAGCTATCTGAAATTTCTTTTCTTACATTTTGTTTGTTGGTCTGTAGGAACAGTCCATAGTGCCACATTTTATATTTTCACAAAGAGCCACTCTGTTTACTTTCCCCGAGCACCAGTGACCCTAAAAGCCAAGGTTAACCTGTCAGGTCAAGATAAATTTAATTTCATCATTTTATATTCTCTGCATGAATGTCCTGTGACTTCCTCCGACCTGATGACCTGTACACATGTTTCCTTATCAAACACGCCAAGGAAAAAGCCCAGGATAGTACACAGGATGTCAGGCTCGAGGCTTTGCACTGTTTTTCCTGCAACAGTGAAACGTGCGTATATTGTTTGTACTGTTTTGGCCTCCTGCCTTCATCCTTAAGATGAGAGGAAGGGAGTTGTCCTTTTGTTAGAGTCTGGCGTGGGTTCCTGTCCCTTAGGATAAAAAAGAGACACACAATAGGCTAAGACGCAGGAGGCAACGTGGCTCTTCAGCCTGTTGTGGTCCCTAAAGATAGATCAGCAGAGGAAATGTTGCAGACTGTTATTGCCGAGCAGGTGTTCACAAGCACATGATGCATAATAACAAGATGCAGACAGCTGAGAGTAAAGAATACTACTACTGAACCAACATAGGATTGAAAGCAGTTCTTTTTGTGTTTCTCTTTCAACAACCGTCCCCCCCCCTCGAGTCCTCAGTAACAGACTCAGCTTATATTGAAAAAGTGATATAAAGTGACCCTGATATGGCCAGCTTTTCAGGTTTTTAAACTTATTTCATTTCTCTATTTGAACTACCCCTCAATAAGTCTTGGCATGGATATCAGTTATCTGTTCCCCGAAACAGTAGCCGATCACTAAGAAGCTAAGTCGTCAGATCATAAGTGATGGGTTCCCAGATTGTTTCAGCTGTCCCCCTATGGGTGTGTTTTGAGATCCAGGAAAGAGCTATTATAAAAACACAATTCAAACTTCAGTCCGTCCTTGTGACTGACGGGATTAAACAGGATGAAATGGCAGTTCTGTCCACTGACACGACTCATGAGGCCAAGCTAAAAGTTTTTGCCAGTTTGTTTGCATGTTTGGAAATGCCATTTCCCTTCTTTTCACTTATGTAGTCTTGAGAGATCAGGCCATAAAATATCCTGAAGACGTCATATTATTCCAACAGAGCACTTCACTCTGAGACTGCAGGTTTACTTGTGGTTCCTTTGAGTTTCTAAAAGTAAAATGGGAGGCAGAGCTTCCGGCTGTCAGGCTCCTCTCTTGTGGGACCAGCTCCCAGTTTGGGTTCAGGAGACAGACACCCTCAGTACTTCTAAAATTAGACTTTAAACGTTCCTTCTTGATAAAGTTTATAGTTAGCGCTGGAACAGTGAAATCAGTGGAAATTATACTTGCATTATACTTTTGTTTCTTTGTAGTTTTGTATCTTGTTTGTATCTCCTTCAGTGACAGACTGCTGCATCCTAGATGCATGAAGGAGTGTTTCCGCAGGTCCTTCCTCCCTGCAGCTGTCAGACTGCAAAATCAAAACTGCTCCCAACAAACAGATGTTTACATCAGCGCTGTAATTTGCACTAATAAACCAAACAACTAATACTGTTATAACTTGCACATTACTTTTCTCAGTGTATATACACTAACTTATTGGAAGTTAAATGTACTTTTTAATGCACAGGTACAATACACAATCTGTACTTTTCTAATTATTCTAAATATTCTTAACTATTTAAACATCTTTCAATTTCCTGCTCTGTTTGCACACTACAACCTGGGTTTGCCACATATCTGTACTTTAATTTTAATAACTGTACAGTACTGTTTTGATAACTATTGTCCATGATGTAAATATGTAAAAATTTTGTGTGTTTCTGTTCTATGTCCTGTGTCCTATTCTATTTGTATATGTGTTTTTTTTTATGCTGTTACAACCAAATTTCCCCCTGTGGGACAATTAAAGGATTATTCTATTCTATTCTATTCTATTCTATTCTATTCTATTCTATCTGTGCTCCTGCTTCTGTCTTCTCCCTCCCTTCACACACTAGACCTGTTTTTTGCTGGAGGTTTCTTCCTGTTAAAAAGGAGTTCTTCCTCGCCAATGTTGCCAAATGATCATAGGAGACGCCATGACGACTGGGGTTATCTCTCTAATAATGTTTTCTTTGCCATAAAATATAAAGAGATGAATGTTTTTGTGAAATTGCTTTACATAAATAAAATGATATTGAATTGAATTCAGCAGATGGTGCTTTGATACTCGGATCAGGTGTGCAACACGAGTTACCATGGCAATCTATCAATTCCCTGTCAAAAACGTGTATCACCTTGCTAATGTAATGATGGATGACACAGGGATTGTTCTTTGTTGCCATATGGAATAACAGTCCATGTATTTAGATTGAACCAAAATGAACGACACCAGGGCCACACAGAATCACATCATCCAGCCTGTTTCATAATCACAACACGGCGAATGTGTCTACGATCAATCTTACTCGAGGCCATTGCCATGACTGCCACTGCTCCATGTTTAGAAATGCAAGTGAGAAATGTTGTTGATGTTTGTTTTTCTTGATGAAAAGCTGAGCTACATATTTCACATGATCCTTTGGCAGCTCCCCCACACGCTGAATAAATTTATGAGTCAACCACCAACCATCAGATGTTTCTGTTAATGGGACCTTGTTTGGAAAAAAAATATTTATGGTGCTAATCATCTGTCTCTGTTTGCTGTAAATGACTTTGCTTGTTTCTTCTCTTTTTGCCCTTATAGTTAGAAGTGATTGCTTAACAGAAGCGGTTCCTCTAAACCTAAACTTGGTTCCACTTGGTGGTGTGCAACATCATGAGGTTTAGCATCCGTTTCAGGGTTAGGCTACTTCCAGACATAGTGATTTCCACTCGTAATCAGCTGAGTTTTTCATGTGATGAGGGTTGTGGCCACATCTGACGCTGGAAGTGTCTAAGACCAGTGTAACATGGCATGACCCACATTCTTGTGAAGGTACTTATATGAGAGATTGTAGAGGGTTATCAATTAATGCATGCAAGCTTGGTTTGCAAGACACAGCTATAAACTGTAAAGGCACATATACATTATATTGCCAGAAGTATTTATGCACCCATACAAATCACTAAATTCAGATGTTCCAGTCATGGCCACAGGAGCAGTGGAAACGTGACACCAGGTAACATGGCCATGGCCACTCTCTGTCTGGTGATCAGATGGATGAGTCTGGGTTTAGCAGTTGCCAGGACCACACTGTGCCAAATGTAAAGTTTGGTAGAGGGGGGATTGTTTTTCAGGAGTTGTGCTCAGCCTCTTAGTTCCAGTCAAAGGAACTCCTAATAGTCCAGTATACCGAGACATTTTTGACAACTTCATGTTCCCAACTTTGTGGCAACAGTTTGGGGTTGGCCCCTTCCTGTTCCAGCATGACTGTGCACCAGTGCACAAAGTCAGGTCCATAAAGACACGGATGAGCCAGTTTGGTGTAGAAATACTTGACTGGCCTGCCCAGATTCCTGCCGCCAGAAAACATTCTTCCCAGAAGAGTTGAAGTTATTATAGCTGCAAAGACTCGGCAGACATCATATTAAACTCTTTGGATTAAAAATGGGATGTCACTCAAGTTCATATGTGTGTGAAAGCATACAAGCAAATACTTTTGGCAGTAAAGTTTATGTGTAGATTTCTGCTAAACAACACAGAAATAATATGCCGGAGCTTCACTCACCAAAACCTAAGCACAAATTTCTTAGAGTAGTGTACCTCACAGTTCCTCCTTATGATCTATAAGATAATGCCAGAAGGTGCAAACAGCAAAAACACAGTGGAAAATCTTCACTCTGTAGAGTTGTTATGAAGGTAGAAATCAGCTCTACATAACAAAACCATTTTTTCGCAGCAGGCTATAAACATGCTACTTGCTGAATATATGGGAGTCTCAGGGGAATGTGTTACGTTTTTACTAGTCTGAAGTTGCCATTAGAGGAAGTGCAGTTTCTGGCACTTCCTTATTGGCTTCATTTCTGGCTGTTGGAGGTTGCCACTTGAGACTTCTGGCCTCTTTGGTTTTTCTCTGTCTGCGGCATGCGTGCGATCCAAAGCAACACTGTTGTTCCCAGTAATTAATATTTACAGGGCGCACATACAGAAGCTCACATCAAGCAATAAAAATGTGACCGTTTCTAAGAATGGCCTCATTTTGCTCCTGCTCACCAGACACACACATGCATTCACAGGCGTTAACAGCTCCGATGTTGAGCAAACTGGGGGCTGACAGGCGTGTGAGTGATGGTCCTCAGCTGCCCTGGCAGTTCCAGGCATGAAGCCTAGCCTTCACTAAAAATATGGCCTGTAATTTAACCAAACCCTCCCAGGGAGTCCGAGAAGGCTACGCGCGCTAAATTAGGAGCTCATCTGAGCACTCTGTGATTGCACTGCACCACTCTCTCCGCTTTACACGTCTCCACTGTGACTGATGTTGGTCACTCTCAGAGAAGGAGCTCTTGTGAGTGTTTGTCTGCATACATGTGTACTATACCATCTGAAAGATAGTATCAGGAAACTGGATAAGAGACGTGAGAGTGAAGAGTTCTAACATTTATTTGGTTTTACTAAAATAGAACAACAAACCGCTGGCCAGCCAGACCGATGTAACACGACACAACTGACTATGTACATTAAATGCATGTAATCATAATGTCATTTTGTCTGTTGGGAACACACAGATTTACAGGCTGTGACATGCAGAATTTAACAGTGGAGCATATTTTATTGCAGCCTGCACCTCTAAACTTGGCTCCTTACAGAAATAGAGAGTTGATATTAAATGTCATTCACACAGAAAATAAGGTCAGCAGCTCACTAATGAACTCCCCGGCAGCAAAGTCTTGAGGTACCTGCCAGCGCTGATATACTCTATGGCTGAACACAATATGTGTCCTTCGTGAAATGTCCTTAAAACATAATGGAAGCTTCACATGATTTTATTTGCACTTTTTTCTTTATTGGATAATATTCATATTTGTAAGGACTTCCCATTCAAGTCTGCTGGTTATGTTCAAATCTGTCACCTGTGTGTTTTCAAGGTAACCTGGTTCTCTTTCTTCTTTGATTCTCTTTTGACCCACATCCACATGTGTCTTAAGTCAAATACAGACCTCATTCTGAACAATCAGATCACAGTTCATGCAGTTTCTACATCCTTTGCCTTGCCATGAGAAACTGTGAAGGCTGGCAATGTGTCCATGGTGTACCCACCTCCTCTTGCCTGGCTGGGATAGGTCAGAGGGGAAGCTCAGAGGACAGCTTTTCTGGAAATCACCCAGGATTTTTAAATTCATACTACAGTTGCATGTTCTAGGAGGCAAATTTCAAATTCGGAATTTTCATTTTAATCGTCTCAACTGCTTAGAAGCATGATTGAAAGCGAAAGTTTGTTTTTATGGTGTCCTGTATCTCCTCCCCGTTGCAGTAACTGTTTCAGCTGTTTCAGCTGCTGACCTGACCGGTAATCATCTGTGGGTTTCAGGGGTGACGCATCCATAAATCAGCATCTCTTCGCGAGAGGCACGTGTCTCACGTCAGGAAGTGGGACATATCTCAATATGTGGAAGGTGTGCACACGTGGTCACCCAAAACACTCAAACGCATTGATTAACATGTCGAACATCAGTCAGGTTAAAACTGCTAAAGAGCCATGATGATAGACAACATCCAACTTTATGCAGGTGTTGTCACTTTGCAGTATGAAAGGCGCCATATAGCAGCTACATCTTGTGGGCGCTTGGCTTGACTGGAGGCTATAATTAACCTTGTCATTTAAAACCCACTGATATCTACCGGAAGTGAAATCATAACAGTGGTTTCATGAATGCTCCTCCTCCTGCCACCATCCAGCCCAACGCAGGGAGCGGTGCCTCCAATGTAACACCTTCAGCAGGAGTACTACATGTATGAGGTAATTGTTGTTTGGTCATGTGAGCCGCTGCAGCAGCTGTCAAATGTGATGATAGCAGGAGAATCCTCGGCACCGCCCCCTTCAGCTGATTGGACAGGTCGTAGTCGCCTAGGGACCATCAACCAAGAGATCATCTTATAGAGGGAAGGGGTGGGCGGTTATAAAGATTAGTTTGAACAACACACGGAGATAGATTGAAGAATAGAAACTATTGATGTTGTAAAACTTTACAGTAAAGCCTCTGACTTCTGACATCTCACTTTAAATGCCTGCAAACTGGTGTTGTTGTGGTACTGTGGCTTGTGCTTATTTGCTGACTCTATTATTATTATTATTTTCTTTCACACAATCAGTTTCTAGATATGAGACTTTCCAGCCAAACTGTGACTTGGCTGATTATAAATGTAGATTGTGTTTTCACTTGAAGATGGTATCTGGTTGGTGTGGTTATATTTTACTGCTGTTCTGCTGCTGCACTGCCTCATCTCACATTTATAAACTCAGAAATAAAACAAAAGATAAGGTGTGAACATGGACTGCAACAGCGCTATCAAATGTGTGGTCTAAGCGAGACGAGCTCTTCAAAACAAACTTGTCTCTTGTTGCATCAAACTTTTAAGATTAAGAAGTCTTTAGCTGACTTTGGGATTCCCCTTAGCTTTCTCCAGGTCTTGACTCTTTAAATGCCCACAAAGCAGAGACAAAGATTTGGAGAGAGAAGAAAATAGGCTGCACATGTGCCTGCTCACTCCTTTTCACTTCAAAAAGAGTCGCTCCTTATTAAGATGGCTAGGGGTGCACTAATTCAAGGAGACAGCCCACACCTGGCCAACTGCATTGCAGAGGTCAAATCTGTGTGCCTCCTTCACTTCTTTCATAAACACATGCCTCCTCCTGTGGCGTCTCCATCTGCAGCTCCCCGGTCCCATCTCACATATCGCATATTCCATCCATCCCACACACACACACACACACACACACACACACACACACACACACACACACACACACACACACACACACACACACACACACACACACAGCAGGACAGTAAGGATGGATCGTCTATTCATCCTCGCAGCCACAAAGTCATGTGAAAAGCAAACAGAGAGAGAGGGAGACGCCTAAATTTAGAGGCTGAATGTTGACTTAGACTTAGGTTACACCATTTCCAAACCGACAGACTGGGTATATTCTTTCATTTTATTAACAAGTGTTCAGTGACACATGCATGTCTGGCCAACATATATCACTACTGTCTTTATTTAAAGATTTATTGATACTTTAAAGGAGGTTTAATGTAAAATTCTTTCCATGGACATCCTACTGTGAAGCTTATAAGCCAATAAACTTTGTACCAGCCTTGGATTGAGAACGATTCAGATGGTGTGTGTGTGTGGAAACTAATGGTAAGTTTATCTCAAAAACAGGATATTGTTTTATTTCCTGTGACACCCCCTAACAGAAATCTAATGTTTGCACACGGGATCCTTCTAAAGAAGCGTAAATAGTGTAATTACTCTGTGATCCAGGCATTCACAGCAGGCGGACTGTACTTTATCCGGAGCCCCTTGGTTTTAAACCCAAGCCCCGCCTCTTCAGTAGGCTAAGCGCACCCACCTTATCCACCAGCGGCACAGTGCGCCAGGGAGCAAGAGCGCAGGCTGCACCGTGGAGCGGGCATGGTAGACATGCAGTACCGGCAGACCGCTTCTCCCAGAAAACGCTTCCGATATTGGGTTTAAGGAGACAGCTTATTTGAAAGCCGGCTTGGGCCGAGGGGATCTTATTCTTTCTGACAGTCGTACAAAAAATACAATTAAAAAAAGGAACTCATTGACATTTGGAAGAACCTGATGGGTAGTGGGGAGGAGGGGAGAACGATGCAGTTCCAGCCCGACTCGGTGAGCCGCGCAGTCCGCCTCCGACGCTGGTGATGCCCGCCGTGCGGGGATCACCGCCCAGCAGCAGCAGCAAGAGGAGGAACAGAAGGAGGAGGTCAGGATAACAAGGGCGTCAGGGGCCGATGATGTCGTTGGGAAGGTCGGGATCATGGCAAACGGAACCGGTACTATCATGTTAAAATGCGTCGTGGTCGGAGACGGTGCGGTGGGTAAAACGTGTCTGCTGATGAGCTATGCCAATGACGCCTTTCCAGAGGAGTATGTACCCACGGTCTTTGATCATTATGCAGGTAGGAACACAGTTCTGCTGTTCGCCTTTATTATCTCATAATAGCGTGACATGCTGAGCTGCTGCCGCTCTGTGCTCACTGATAATTGGCCACATGCGAATCTAAGAGAAGAGAGATTTTAGAGACCCCCACCCCACCACTCTTCCTCCAACTGCATTGCATCTGTTGCTATAATCAAAACCACTTGTTTGTCGTCTTCATAGCACAGAGGGGCTGGGACCCCCCCACCCACCAGCACTCCCCACCCTCACCCCTTGGTTCCTCCTCTAAACTGCTCTTTGTCATTTCCTTACAGTGAGCGTCAACGTCGGGGGAAAGCAGTACTTGTTGGGACTGTATGACACAGCTGGTCAGGTAAAGTTTATTTTTTCCTCTGGCTCTGTGCCAAGCACGTCAAGGACACGCACACATGCACACACGCTCCAGCTCTATCTCGGTCTCTCCATGTGCTCCTGGGACCAATAACTATCCAACAGTGCCTTGGAAACACCCACAGGCTTCATATTCAGGCCAGGCACTAAGCTGCAACAGGTGATGGGTTTCGCACATGGCTTTAACTGCCTGAGTGTGCTGTGGCGTGGACAGTGATGGCAGTGAAGGGGTTTCAATAGTTCTATTATGTGGAGAACAGGGCTCCTATGTCCAGTAGTGATGTCACAGGTTTGTTAATAGGGCTGCTTAATGCATGGGCCTTTTCTTTACAATGTGCCATTCAGTGGGCAAGAGTTACAACTGTAATACACACACACACACACACACACACACACACACACACACACACACACACACACACACACACACATACACACACACACACACACACACAAAATATTGTGTCCCCTCAGCAGAAGAGCCAGTGTACACACAGATGGAGGAAGCTACTTGAAACACACAGCACACAGAAGCTCACCGAGGTGTGCGTATAGGAAAGACCCTGAATTATTTGTTTTTAGTGTAAAAGTTGTCATTTGGTTTTTATGGCGGTTTTGGTTTGATGTGAATAGCTAAGCGACAGCAGCTAAAGAGGAAGCAGTTAGCACATCAACTCTTTACATGTTAGTTATGTCAAAATTTGGTGCTTCAATCTTTGAGATTTCACACTATGACTGTATGCAAAGTCTTCATCAGTGTTTTTCATTATTGATTATAGGAGATGGTTATCAGCAAATTAGCTGAAAATGAAAACCAAGAACTAAAAAAGAATTGTATTCAAACACAATCTGTAGAAACATTTGCAGGTTGGATGCCTGTCTGACATATACTGACAGTGTAGTTTGGAGACTACATGAACCTGTGTGCCAGTGAAGCTACTTGTATCCAGGTGTCCCAGTAAAGGTGATGGGAGGTGTTGGGTTTAACTTTCGCAGGATGTCGTTGAAGCATTATGTTAGGAAAGAAGCTGAAAAAGGCTCCAAAAAGAATTTCTAAAGGCCACATTGGCAGGTACTACCAACCTCAAACTAAGCAAAAATTGTGCCTTTGAAACTAAAATAATATTTGTTATTCACTGGGAACTAGGGCTGTGCGATATGACCAAAATCTCATATCCCGATATAAAACCTCTATCGTCCGATAACGATATAAATCACAAAAAAAATAATATTTTCTGTAAATTCTGTGAATCTCGGGTAGGTGAAGTGTTTCCAGTTGGGCGTCGTGTACCTGGAGTCGAGTGTTTTAACAGATGTATGAAACTACACATTTTTAGACATAGGTTGTAACGGCCGCCGTTTTCTTTGTGAATATTTATTACACGGCGTGCTGCGGGGAAAAGCCTGTTCTAACGTTTGAGTCTAAGGTTGATTTTTTTTAGCACCTGACGGCTCTTTTTTTTTGCTTCTCATCCGTCAATACTCTGCATACTTTTTCACGTGATTCCGTTTATTTTGAAAAGTCTCAACAGAATCTTGAGGTTTATTGTGAAAGGTTTATGTGGAAAATAAACTAGCGGACATGCGATGGTTTTACCGTCGTTGTTGCTAAAGACAACCAATAAAAACAGGCGCTTGTCCGTCAGTAGTGTGGTTTCTATTAAATATAAGAGAAAGAGAGAACTTTAAGAAATTAATATAGCCACTACAGTGACCATCAAAACCATGAACAAACAGTTTATTTTGCGACACCACAAAACAAACGATAGCGTAAAATGAAACATAGATGTTTTTATATCGTCATCCGATATATATCGTTATATCGAACAGCCCTACTGGGAATGATTAGACCGTTCCCAAAAGACTAATCAACACCTAATCAACCATTTTTAACTGCTAAACGACTTATCATTTGCTGGCTTTACATGGAAGTTTGCAGTGGACCTTTATTTTTTTAAGTAGTTTCACAGTGAACTTTGACTGTTTGTTCTAACAGATCGCCATTTACATTTTCGATGGTAACTTGCAGGCTCTACCTGAGCAGATTTAGGCGGCCCATCTACCTGCAGAGAGCATCTCTTGTCAAATGGGGGCAGTCAAAAAATATGTCGTACAGCCGCTCTGTGGGCTACTCTTGTGCTTTTGTCGGTCCATGAGTCAGCCACGGAAAAGAGCAAAGTTACAAACAGACAAAGAGCTGACGTCAAGCTGAGTGTTAAAAACAACACTGTCACTGTCTGCGCTTTTCCTGCTGCTTCTGTTCCTGACGAACTCCGCCGCTCCATCTCTTTTCCGGCCCACTTGTCGGCCGGTCTGCATTTGCTTGACGCGCAGCATCATCCACACCGCGTACTGTGCAGTTGGGTTTTTGGAAGAACTCACAGGAGCACATTTGTGGTGGTTGAAATTCCAAAAAATATCTCCTCAGGTGGGCACAGACACAGTAGCTTAAACTTAAGCCTAGTTTAGTTGCGCAGTGCCTCACCTTTGGTAACATGTTCTTCTATGTTTATTGTTCAGTGACGTTAGTGGTCCACTGATCCAACTTTTCCACCTCCGATTCGGTACAGATACCTTGCTTTAGCGTATCTTCTGATACACTGTTACATTAATAAGCATTTGATGATCTCTGCACCTTTAATAATGAGATTTGACACTTAAGTATATATGGTTCATTATGGTTTGATGACCGTTAGTGTGGGTTCTGGAATATTCCAAGTAAATAATTATGTAGGCATTTATTGAACTGGTAAGAAAATAAAGCACAATAGGCTCAAAATACAACAAAGAAAAAAAAAATATCAACGTTATTCACCTTGATTAAATTGCACAAGGATTAGGCTTTAACCTCCTAGGACCTGGCATTTTGGGTTATTTAGACCAAAATACTCAAGTTTGCTCTACAAGGGCCTGATATCCACTTACGAGGACATTATACTGCTACTGTTCTATCGACATTTTAAATGAATATCCTCATATGTGGCTCTCATTTTTCTCAGAAACAAAAATTAGGTAAAAAAAAATCTGGTAATTCTTTGTTTTTACATTCATCGTCTCCCAATCAGCCCAAATATCAATGGAAGAGTTCGGGTCTTAGGAGGTTAATGAAGTTGATGACCAAGTGTTGTTTTATCCCAAGTGCAGTAAAACCTTCCAAATAAGCGTTTCACAAACTGTGACGACAGTGTGAGTGAGCAAGTGATGTTATCGTCATCTCTGTTTGTTTTTCTTTTGTTTTTTTTTAGTTGTGCCAACTAACATGACCGAGGCTACTTTGGATGTGCAGTAAACGTGTGCATGGTGGTGGGAGCATCGTGGTTTAGGCTTTCTTTGCTACCTCAGTCTGGATGCTTCACAGCCATTTTGAGAAAAAGGATTTCATAATTGTGCCATCAAATTTTAAAGAACAGTGTCAGGGTAGCACTTCATGGCCTGAATCTTTGGAGAGGTTTGGTGAAAACATGAGTAAATCATCAAGCACAAAAAAACAAGGAAATTAATGATTTTAGGAATTACAGAGTCAGTTTTATCACATTACCTAATTAGGATGCCGTGGCATGACCTAGGGAGAGCTGTCCAGTCAAGACATCTAAGCAGTACTGATGAACTCGAAACTGTTTGTTAGCTCTAAAATTCCCCCATCATTGTGAAAGTCTTATTAGCAGCAACAGGAAATGTCTGATCGAGGTTCTCCAAATCGCTAAATTCATGAGATCACTTTCTTTTTCTATAGTCTGCTGTTTGGACAGTGTTATTAGCTTAGTCAGATCATGTTTGTGACTCAGATGACAATCAGGCCACATATTATGTGTAATGCGCTCAGAAATCCCAATAATTTCAAATGGCAAAAGCTCTGAATGGGCCTCTCTTGTATCATTTCACGATTTTCAGGCATTTCTATGGCTAAAGCAAAGGACTAAAGGCACCCTGTAGATTTTTAAACCTCCAGTAGTGATTTAAAGCAAGAGTTTAGTGTGTGTAACAGATTTTTATTTTGTGCATGTACAAGAACCAGAAAAGCATGTGGACAGCTGCATAGACCTTCCTGTGTAGGGTATGTCTCTTTCCTGCTCATTAACAGTTGGCAGCTCAGAATAACCTAGCAATAGTTCAACAGCTGAGCAGTAGAAGAAGAAGGCATGCTTACTGTATATTGCACAACTCATAATACTCAAACACTGGCTGTGCAAATGAGGAGGAAGGAAATGGATTCAGCACTTTTTTTAGACACGAGACTAACACACAGTGTGCTTTGGTGAGAAAAACTGAATGCACTCAACTATGATTTTCTTGCGTTAAGGCCTTCTGGTCTAACTTCAGCTGCACTGCAGGACAGCGAACAGTCAGTCACCCATGATTAACCTCCTCATACTTACAGCAACCTAAAACTACACTCTTGCCAGAAGCTGAGTAGTTATTAACACTTTCCTCGTGACCTGTTCCGATGTGATCCATGCAGCAGAGAGACAAATGCAAAGCTCAGAAAGGTCAGCTTTGGCATATTTAGCTGGTTTCCTTCACAAACCCTGATTCACACACAAATCTGTGAGTGGGAAAAGATCGCAGACAGCCTGCATTTTTCTTCCCTGTCTTAAACAGCTACCTGTGGCTGCGCTATAATTTTCCCCCAAGAAAACAGATGGTAGAAGTGTTACTACTCACTTGTGAAAAGAGGAACACAACCTTTTGTCTATTCTGGCGTGTTTGATAGGCTGTGTGTGTGTGTGTGTGTGTGTCAGAGGAGGGTTTGTTTTCAGCTGATTCAGAGTGTCTCTGAAATGGAGAAGTTCTCCCAGATGTCTGCTGTGGGCGCCGCCGGCCTCCCAGAGTAGAGTTACTGCTCTTGAAAATGTGCCCCCTCACGTTTCTCCCGTGCCTCCGCCCCCGACTCGGCTGACCTCTTTATGTGGAGCAGAAGGCCAGCTGGTAATGTTTATAGTTTCAGCGTCTGATCAAAGACTCGATGCCCCCAAAGAGAGGAAAGGGGGAGGAAAATAGTGTGTGTGAGACAGAAAGAGGAAGAGAGAGAGACAGATGCGGGAGGCTAATCAAGTGTGTGTGTGTGTGTGGGGGGGGGGGGGGGGGGTGAAATAGCTTTGGTTAAATTCAGACGCCTCTGTTTCGTTTTCCTTTCCATTTCTCTCCTGTTGATGTAAAACTCGCCCTTCATTACGTCCACCTCTGTCCTGCGCTACACGTGTTCATTTGGCTTCGATCTCCCTGCAATATTTATATTCCTGGCGTAGGCTGGAGCTCCCATAATGCTTCGCTAATTCCCAACGCCTATCAGCAACCTTACGTACGCATTGGGGTCGCGACTCTGTGCTGTCACGTTGGTGTCACATGTCACTCAGTGCCACATAATCACAGCTCGGCTCTGAACCCAGTGCCGCTGCGCCGCATCTGTTGTTGCTATTGCTTCCCTGCCAGTTATTGTCTGCGTCTCTACTCCAAGCACCGCCTTTTGAATTATTCCATATGGAAGGTCTGTGAAGTCTAATTTGCTGCAATGTGGCGAGGGAGCAGAGGGGAAAGTCTTTACTTATTCATTCATTCATTCATTCATTCATTCATTCAGTCATTCTGCTGCTGCTGCTGCTGCTGCTGCACTCAAGAAAATCTAGCACCACTGGCGAGGAGGAGCAGGAGGAAACAGGAAGTGGATGCTAAGTGCACTAGAGCCAATGGAAACGACATTTAAGGACAGGAGCTCAGGAGCTGCGACCCCGAGGGATCCGTGTCTTACTACGCTATTAACTTCCACTTTGTAGTTGGATTGTTGCTGATTTGCTCAGCATGTCAGATGCACTTCCTATGATCACTTTCACATTTCCTGTCCAGGCTTTGGGTACAGTCTGATGAGTCTTTTTTGACTCAGCAACCCAAGGTGGCCTAGTGACCCAATAGGGGTGAAAGGATGACAGGTGGGGACGCGAGTGGGGTTTGGAAGAGGGGGAAACTGGTTTTACTCAGCCATGAGCCGGTCACCAGTCAGCTGCTCCAACACAGAGAAACAGGAGTGCTGTGGGCACGCCTCAGAAAGAGATTTTACACTTCAGAACAACTCTAGTGCTATTCTCTTGAATGGAGTCAACTAATTTGCACATTGCCTGACGATTATTAGTGATTAATCAGTCAGTTTGCAACTAATGGATTCTCCTTTTAATAAAGTATCAGAATAGTGAAAAAAGCTCATCACACTTTATAAAAATCTAAGGCTAAATACTGAAATGCTAGACTAGAGCTCGACCGATACAGGATTTTTAAAAGTGCTCTCTAGTGGAAAACCAGATCCAAAATTAACACGTGATTGAAAGGTGTTTGTTCCATTGCTTTACTTTAGAATTCGTTACATTTAGTTCTAAATGCTGCTGGTAACGTAAACTTGCTTTATTAATATTTACTTTGTTTGCACTGTGGCTCAGAAAGTGTTCCTCGATGATGAACGCGACCGCACGTTCAGGACTTCTTAGCTCTGTCCTGTCTTGTTTCAAATGTCACATCATATGAGGTTGACATAGTTGGAATTTTTGAACCAATGACAATAAAGGTCTCAAAGCCTTTTTAGGGTTTTTTTTTTCTGCTTTTATTGGGATAGTGCAGTGGAGAGAAGACAGGAAGGCTGGGAGATCAGGGGGAAGGCATACAGTAAGTCCCAGCAGGCCTCAGGGTCTGCAACAGCCTTTCAGTTTATGGGTTGCTTGCTTTACCCAGTGAGCTGTACCAGTGCCCAGAGGTCTTGAATCTTGAAAAAGAAAGTCTTTGTTGACCTTTTGGAAAAATTAGCAGGAGTTGGCTCATTATATCACTTGGCTATGCTGTTGAGACCGGTGCATGAAAGGGTGTTGATAAATGAAAAAAACACTGGATATTCTCTGTGGCTTTGAAACTTGTGCTTGGACTTTGATTGAAATACCAGACTACAGCTTCTGACTTAGCAAAGGGTGTGTAATGCATTTTTCTGCCATTTGGATTGGCCTTTGAAGTCAGCACCAGGATTTACATTTTGAAATGATTTAACTCTCTTCTTGTCTTTGTGAAATGTGCCATGATGTGCAGCACAGCTGGCACCCATCTGGCTTGTAGCTTACAATGCCAAGACGGGTTTTTAGCAGCTTGTGTATTTACAACACAGGCATGTGCCCTCTCTGAAAACAACATGAAAGACGCATAGGACTGATTCCCAGCATGTACATAGTGTTGTGATCCCAATACGCCAGCTTCTCTGGAGGCCTGCTGTGAGTGAATAGGTGATGATTTTCAAGTCTAGAATGAAAACATCTGTCGGTTTTCTTCTGCTCATCCAGTTCAGGGATGGATGTGGGGATTAAGGATCCTGTCCTTGTTGTCATAGGGCAAGTGGTGTGGTTCACCTAGGACAGGTCACCAGGCTAACACCTGGACACAGGCACAGTTAATCTGACATGAATGTCTTTGGACTGTGGAAGGAAACTGGAGTACCCCGAGGCAGACACAGGAAGATGATGCAGAAAGGCCCATGCAAACCAGAGGGTTTGAATCTTCCTGATGTGGTTTGACAGTGTTAACCACTGCACCACAAAGCTGCTTATAGTGAATATCTGAAAATGCAAAATGGAACACCAAACACCTAACCAGTGACCACATATTTGGGTAGGTGTCTGGTGTAATTATGGGTCCCAGTCAAAATAACATGAAAAACAACTTTGCAGTTAGTGGTAATATGGATGGAGTCAGTTATTTTCGCGTATACAGGCGCTGGCACAGTGTTTAGTGTAGGAATCCACTGTTATGTTGTAACGCTTTCCCTTCCCGCCATGCAAATTTTTCCAACTCCCAGAATACCTGACCAGCGTTTGACTCAGGCACGTTGCCATGAGCATGCTTGCTCCTACTGCAAATTGAGGACATGCTGTTACTCTTGAATTAAACAGCTGGGGCCTGTAGTTTAAGAAAATGATTGCGAAATGGTTGTTTGTGAATATTCGCAGCTGTGGATTCACGTGCGTTTAGTCCTCCGGAGAATTTGTTTCCTTTTTTTGCTTTTTGCAGCAGGAACAAAAAGGCTCAAAATCAAAGCCAAACGACACAGAGCAGGATCGAGTGTAGGACCTGAGGTGACCTCCTGTGACATCATCGGGGTCTTGACAAAGCTCGATATTAACGTACGAGGAAATCATACAAACTGTTTTTACTAGCTGAGTAATGCTAAGATGAGTAAACTCATATTTATAGAGAAAGTCATTGGTTTTCCCTTTGGTTCCTTCTCCAAATTTGTTCATTCATTTGAGTGAGTAAGCGCTTGGATTAGTGGATTATCCCTTAAGGCCATTACCAAAATGCTCCATTATCAAAACACACTGCATCCTGTGGTAAAGAATTGATATACATTTGGACTGTCAGTTTTATATATTAGTGTTAATAAAAGCTTTGTTCTTTGTTGTCTATTTACTGCTGTCATTAACATCTATAAATAGAAACGCTGAACAGCCAACTTTTTGAATGAACTATGGCAGGATGCTCTCACTGTACAGGCATGAATGGACAGAGTGCATTAGAGCTTCAGTCCGTGATTAATGATCATTAATCGCCATTAGTGGGAGTAGAAAAAGGCACCACCCCCTCCCTTTTTCTTTTTTTGTTGCTGTTTTTTTTTACTCCCGAGGTGAAATAAAGTATTTTGAAATGTGCAGCTTGGCAGATCAGAGTCGGAACTTTGTGATCAGAAGCGTCTCTGCCTGGGCTTGCTTTCCCACCCGGCAGCCATGTTAGAGCGAGCGTCTCTGACGCTGTTGATATAGGCGGTTTATAGAGCCCCGAGGAGGCGATGGAAGTAGAAAGGGAGAAAGATAGAAGAGAGAGAGAGTTGTGGAGATGGAGAGGAGGAGGGAATGACTCACTGATATAGCACTCATATGTCACTGAGTCAACAGAGCGCAGTCACACAGCCGAGCGCTCACAGTGGCTCATTGAAGGCGCTGAGTCTGGCCCTGATGGAAGTGTATGGGCATGTATAGACAGACGCTGATAGAGTTTAATGTACACATGCACAAGCTGCTCCTGTTCCCCTTTTTTTTCCCCCTCCATCATTCCTTTCCCGCTGATCATAATATTTACGGTACACTCCCGGCTAACTTGGACAGATCGTTGTGCAGCGTCTGCGATGCGCTCATGAACTGCTGGACTGAACTAATAAAAATGTGGGACATATTTTTAATGGAAACTTTTATCCAGAGCACCTTCACGGCAGCGATGGTGTAAACAGTTCTGTTCATTAAATCCGGGATTGAGCGCTGGAGACGTGTTGGACGATACACTGTGAAGACTCTGAATGGCTGCTGTGTTTGCCGTGCGCTGAGGAAACTGTACAGAGATGGGTATCAAACAAGCTTCGGGCCTGTTTACAGTAAACTGCTGAGCGGCTTCCACTGCGTCTGCAGCTTGTGGGGAAATCGGATTCATTTGTGCAGGCAAAGGTTATAGGAAATAAAGGCAAAGGAAATAAATAATCTAAATGGACATAGTGTAGGATCTGATGGAGGTGGACAATGTCCCCAGCACCACCACCAAAAGTAAAAATGTGAATTTCAACCAGATATCTAGATCATATTTAGATGCTATTACAGAAATGCAGATGCCTATGCCTCTGTGAACAGAACATCCACAGCCGACAGAGTATCAAAAATCTGTTTATGCCATTGAAAATTAAACAAAAAGGCATCTTTTTCTCGACGTCTCTTCACTAACCTGATAAGATGCTTTCAGTTTTTAATCAATATTATTTGGCAAAGTCACCTTCAACATTTTTCAGTGTCTTTGCTGGGCGGGTAGAATTTGCTTCTCTCTTGTATTACTTTGAAGCAATCGTATTGATAATCAAGCGCCTGATCAACGGACTCCTCGCCGTTAATGCAGTTGCACTTCAAACAGTTGCCTTGCCCGTTAAATACGTGTATTTAAAAGACTAATTCAAAGTGCTTTAATTCTGCAACCCTCTACGGGTAATAATCGAAACACGTACTGTTAGAAAGAGCGGATTCGTGAGTTTGACGTGGTTGAAAGTTGGTAGCAGTGACCCCAGACGTGCTCGCCAAGGTATGAGACGAGTCTGGAGGGGGGACACTTGTGAACATCCTATGTTTTGTATGTAAAACATTATATTAAGTCATGTATTTTAAAACATTTGGCAAATTTCTCTTTCCATCACTTTTAAAGAAATAACCCTTTTAAAATCAGATGTGACCTCGAAGGCTGTAAGAGCAAGTTAATGTCACTATCAGCTCATCCAGGATGCACTAAATATTCATCGCAGCACCCTTACACCAAAACAGTCTATGGATGTGCCATTCTTAACAATATCTGAATTGTTACCTGATAACACTGCTCCCGTTAATTCAAATAAAGTCGCTTCTAGGCCCAGAAAAACCAGGTGTAATCTTGGATTACATGAAGAACCAAAAAATACTTAAAGATCTAAAACAGTCCATTCTACCTGCAAGCTATGAGTTGGTGTGCAGGGAACAACGGGTACTGTTTTAAAGACCAAAGCTGCTCACACCAAACATCAGATTTTTTTCATTGTTTATTACTATTTTTGTATCAAATGAGTCATTATTAATGGATAGGCATGACCTGACAGGTTTATTAAATGTTGGCTAACCCAAAGAATGAAATACCTGACAAGTCATGATCCTTAATCATAATGACGCTGAACATGAAGGTTAAACAATTCAATATTGCCACATCTCAGTGTTGTAGCAGTGCCCAGAATGAGTTCTACACCTTGATATGCACTAAATGTGTGTAGTGCAGGTTAGTAATGCACTTTGAGGTCGATGTTCTCAGAGTATTTTTTAAATCCGGTCAAAACTGAGGCAGCAGACACAGGAATATCCCGATGTCATTTCTTATTTTAGGTAAAGCTTATGAAACACTGATAATACAGCTCACCGGCATTTTCTCATTAGTTGCTCGGTATGATGGTTTTTCCTTCTTACTTGTGAAATAACATGTCTGTTGGAGACGGTTTATTCTTAGATAATCCTGGTAATAGGCTTTAAATTTATTTTTGTCAACCACTGGAAATATCGCTCTAAAGTTAAGAAATTATATACCTGGACTTCATGTGTAACATGCTATAGCTGACAGTGTGCAAATAATTGCAAAATCTGACAGCTGAGAAACTTTCCATCAGATCATTTTAGTCATGCTCGTGTTTCACCTTTGCCTAAACTGTATAACATGTGTCGTGCACAAGGTTTAAAGATTATTCTTATTAATTTTGCTCTCAGGTTTGCTACAAGCACCGGATAGTTTGCACTCAAAATGGTTTTATCGGGTGCGGAGGTTCAGCTAGTGTCAGGTAAGATGACACAGGAAATGTACTTAACTTATTGTGCTGTCAAAACACTCAACCAGCCAGTGTAACAAAACTCAACTCCCCCGAGCACTCTGAGGCAATTTTTTACGCATGAAATAAGGACATCTTGAAAATCAGGTCGGAGTGTTTACCACATTTATAGATGTCTTTTTTTCAGATGTGGCACACGGCAAGAAGCGCTCTGCTTTAATGTTTTGTCACTACTGGAAATGTTCTATGTGTTTTGGTTAATGGAGAAGCCTGAATAGAACCTGCGTGAGGCAGCGTGCATGATGCCAGTGGTTAATCTGTTAATCGCACATTGATGCAATCCAAGAATCCCACACGCTTTGTGCTTGGGAAGTCACAGGTGAGCAGCAATCTCCAATCCGATTAGCTTTACGTGTATTTTTATCTGGTATTGCAGAGAAAAGTTCAGGGTTGCGGTACCTGTGTGAACATAGCTTAAGAAAAAAAAGCCTCTAAGAGTTGTTTGAAATCCCTGCATGAGCCCCATCTGTGAAATATCGCACTCATTTGGAAGTAAGAGGATGAAATACTCGTAAAGTATTGAATTATATCCACTTGACCTATTCCAGTGAGGCATTGTTGACTAATGCACAACATGAGCACAGGGCTTGAAGATTTGTATGCTTATTTTATCATCTGCTCCAATTCAATATAAAGTCTGTATATCTTAAATCCATTACCCGGGTGACAAAAAAGGAGGACGCCTCTGCCTGGCTGATGTACTGCTGTTTGAGGAGTTTCCTGTCATTCTGCTCATTTGCAAAGCCATTCCCAGCGGTTTGTAATTGAGTTATAGGCGATTTGGTGATAGCACACTGTGCTGTCTGCTTTGGCAAAGAATTGAACTCGCTGAAGGCATCAAGATGAAAGAGTTTAATTCCAGTGTTTGGTTGTCCTTTTGCAGCATCTTGGTCAGACGTTGTATTCAATCTTCTTGAATTCAGTGTCGCAGACAATAAAAGTGACAGAACTGAGACTGATTCACTCAGTCAAGTTGGTCTGGTTGAGTCATATCTCCTTACGGGAGATTCATTGATTCCCCATGTCTCTAACCAGCGGCAGGAAAAACGTGCCATCAGTAGATGTGAGATAGGTCGTGAATATTTATATGAGCGCAACTCAGACACTATGTTGAAAAGACTTCATCTTTGGCGAGGACAAGGGAGCGCCTGATCTGGCTCACAAAGGGCAGTGTTGCATTGGTGAATTGGTCATTTACACCACACAGATATCGGAGATGGCAGTGTGTCTGGTTCTCAGCATCTTGTGGTGATGCCTTGTGCTCAGCTCGCATTAGAGGACTGCAAATGTGATATAATAACTGATTGTCTGTCAGAAAGGGAACTCTCACATTAACGTCATCTTCTTGGCATTCGTTTCTTGTTTTAACTCGGACCCTAATGCACATAACACGGCTCAGGAGCCACTTTGGCACTGTGTAGCTCTCTGGTCATCATTCTGAGCTCATCTCATAATCCTTTAATAATCGATGAGTAAGAGTTTCTCAGATGTGAGGAACAGGAGTGAATCATATCTTCTGATTGTTAACTGGTGCTGCTCTGTCTTCTCCCAGGAGGACTACGACCGCCTGAGGCCGTTGTCCTACCCGATGACCGATGTCTTCCTCATCTGCTTCTCTGTGGTCAACCCCGCCAGCTTCCAGAATGTGCGTGAAGAATGGGTGCCCGAGTTGCAGGAGTACGCTCCCAGTGTCCCTTACTTGCTCATCGGCACGCAGGTTGGTTCTGGAAACACGTAACAGACGCTTCCCATTCTCAGCTGCTTTGCGCATATGTGGTGGATGTACCTGCATTTGTCATTTCTGACACGCTGGAATGAAATGAGGTTACCAGAGAAGAATACACTGTTGAGCTCATACCTGATGTTTTCAGATAGAGATGAAAAGGAATGAAAAATAAACTCAGTTACTTAGACATATTGAACAAACTTTAATCATTTTCATCCAGTATCAGTCTGATCCTGACTCAGAAAGCTAGACCAAGTACAACAGTGACAACGTGGAAGTCCACTTTATATACATACATGGAGGTGGTGCAACTACACTTTCCTTCACAGCTTTGTTATAGTTTTTTGCTTTATTGGTGACAGTGGTGTCGCTGCCGGTTTCTCGCTCTCATTCTTATTAAGCTTGGCGGAAGACTTATTTTACTGCTCTTATGGTAACATTATGTGCTGTCAACGGCCTGATTAACATTATTTCACTTCACTTGTATCCTGTCAGTTCCACTCTACCCACAATGTATGTGTGAGTGTGTTTGTTTGTTTGTGTGTGTGAGAAGATGCACATACAATCAGGGAAAGGGGCATAAGATCAGTGAAAAAATGCCTGTCGTCATTAATTCACTAATAAATATTATTTAAATTAAAAATTTACTTATTATAAGTAAATTTATATTCCTGGATGTATTTATTTTTTTTAGGTTTTGTTTTTATAAGGTTATGTGAGCAAGTGTAAGTCAAGTCTAATGTTATCTTACATAAAGGAATGATTCTCAGTCGCTAACATAAGGATGATTAGCACAAGCGAGATTACATAATTTTAGCGTTAGCACAAATGCCAATCCGGTTGTTCAGTCTGACGTCACTAGCCGTGTCTGGGTCTAAACTCCGCTGCAGGTCCATATATCAAACGATCACTATGGCATTACTGAGAGTTGAAAAACTGTCTAAAGTCTTTCATCTTTAATAAAATGATCAGCGTTCTGCTCTACCAGGTGTAACAATTGAGTTTAACATCCAGGCATCCATGAAAACCGAATTTATGACATTTAACGAGTTAGAAGTTAGCAGGGAGTTAGCTCGCTAGCTTCTATCTAAATACAATATAGCATGTCCTGACTGCGGGGTTTTGGAAACAAATTAAAACGTGCAGCTCTGCTATCACTTCCAGCATAAATGACGACAGAAAACTAAACAGCAGTGACGTTTGTAGGGTTACTGAAGTTGGGCTAGCTGGTATATAATGATGTGCTACGTGACCGCTAGCGACACAGCTATGTTAGCTTAATATAAACAAGCTAACCTTTTTTCCACTCGATAAAAGTTAACGTGAGTGTTCTCGGTGGTCAGAAACAAATGTAATCGCATGGCAGGATGCTGTAAAAGGACCAAACTTCAGCCAGGAGAACAACTGAGATAATCCATCCACAATACGAGGTTAGTCATTCATATACTGCTGCATGGGCTGGGCTGTAGTTACATCCTAGGGTTTTAAAAACTGAGCTTAAATAAATGATTAGTGGTAATAAAAGCCGAGGGAGGTCAGCAGTGATCACTGACTGTTTTAGGAGCTTTCTGAGATCAAATAGAAGAAAATACAAAACATTAAACATGTTAACAACACAAAAGCCATATTAAACGCAGACTACTTTAGACCCGGAAGTAGGATTCGTCGCGTCATCACTGAACAACCGGATAGCTGCTGTACATTAACAAACATGCTGGTTACTCTAACATGAATATATATAATATGGAATATAAAAACAGTAAAAAACAAAAAACAAACACACAACAAAAAATGAAAAAACTGGGACACAGTTTTGTAAATTTTACCAGAAAGCTTTGTTAGCATGCTAGTTGCATCCTTGCAGTTAGCTACAGTGACAAAGCAATCTCTCCATTCCTCCGTCTGTAGCTGTCAAGTAATCCTCCCGCTGTGCTTCTGTCTCATAATCCGCCTCCTTTGTCTGTGTTTACATTCACACACTGAGCTGCTGTACTTCACATAACCCTCGTGTCTCTTTTCTAAAAGCATCTGATTGATATCTCTGCTGTTGTAATAAGAGCTCAGCTGAGGAGCTGACGTATGAGAAATAAAGGAAAATTTCACATTCAGAAGACAGCAGAACTTTGCTGTGGTATTAAAAGTTGAAGCCATTATTTTATTAACAGCTAGATTTTCATAAAATAAATCAGCACCTAGCATAATCCATCTATCCATTCTGCTCCGCTAAGCTATTTTTTTTTTTCACACCAAACACCATAATATCAAACCTATTTCTTTATAAATGACTATAAACAAAATATTGTATTAGATTACACATAAAAAAGACAAATGATGATAACTGATCAACTGGGAAAACATGAAGCACCTTCATCCATGTTAAATGTGATCTTTAATTGCAGCCCTAATATTACTTAGGCAAGGTATCTTTGAGAACGGTGGGAACATGACAAAACATCGCAGCTGCCCATTAAAGAGGACTAAGACACAACTAAGAGTAGGCGCATATCTAAAAGTACAGGTGCTGAAATAGACAGTAGGTGGTAGCATGGAGGAATTAGATATTAGCTGTCTGGCTAATACTGTAGTACTCCACAGCTGACTCTAGATTTATTTGTGTTTCTCTGATTCATGCAGTTATTTAGTTATATGGGGGATAAAAAAGTGGTGTAACCTACCATTTACCAAGAAAGTTGAAAAGTGATAAAGAACAATGTATTTTCTTTTTCTTACACTGTTTTCTTCAACTTAGAAATTAGCCTATTTCAGTATAAACACCATCCAGACTTTGTTTTTTCTGCTTTGCACTGGTGTTGTGATTACATCATGAGTCATGCAGTGTATTAGTTTGGTGATTAACTCATGAAATATATTATCAATGCATAAGGTTGATGTAAAATGTATGTATTAACCCTCTAATTTGCTTACCATCGTGTCATATGTCAATTAACTGTATCCTTCACTCTGATTGGTAGTCGCTTCAATCGTTTGCTTCAAAGTTGAGAGAAGTTTAACTTGGGAACCGTGCTTTTTGCAGTGTATTACAAGTTGGAAGTAATGAAGTTGGTAAAGTTGTTGACTGAAACATTAAAGCTTTGGTCTGTAAAACCAAAACACCGAGCTGAAAGATGCTAAAGTGATCAGTAATGCTGAGGGCAGATGTAGATCCGAGTCTGGAAGAGACCATTTTCAAATTCCACAATTATGTTTTTCAGCCACTGTCACTATAAAAGTACTAATTAGTGCAGCTTTAAGCCCAGCCACTCATGTAGTCGGGGAGCTGTGAAGATGAGCCAAAGAACAGAAGAAATTATTTATTAAATAACAGCAAAAATATGGAACGGCCAGTACAAACCTGACCAACGATCTCAGGCTGATTTGTCACATATCGCTTTAGGCGTTTTATGTCCCCGTGTTAAATGTGAGGTTTAAATCTGTTAAAGAAGCAATTAACAGTTTACTGATTCTTATGACACAACATTAATCCAGAGCATTAGCTTATTTCTTAAACCTTAAAAGTCACGGCCAATATCGCGCTTGCTTAAAACTGAGGGCAGTTGATGTTTACTGCGCTGTTATCAGTTCCTGCTATAACTCACTCGCCGCTCCACTGGCTGGATGCTGATATGTGCACGCTGCCGCAAATCTCCCCAATCAAGAAATGGGTTAATGAAGGCCACTTCCTGTTAGCTTTAGCAGTTGGATTCGTTGATTGTAACAGGTTATTACTGAGATATGGACGGGCTGTAGGTGGAGAGCATTCCAGTGAATAAAAGCAGAGTGAAGAAACTTGTGGTTGTCTGTGAAATTGCTTTGCACAAGAGCAGGAAGTGTGGGCCAACATGGCTGTGTTACAAAATGAGAGCTCGCGCTGTCAGTTACAGCTCATTCCTATGTATAGATGCAATGATGAAATCCCTCTGTGTTACGCAAATATGAGCTATTAATAAAATCTATATCATAACAGCAATACTAATGTTGACTCAGCTAAAAGAAGCGTATCTTTTTCAGATTGATCTCCGTGATGACCCCAAAACCATTGCCAAACTAAATGACATGAAGGAGAAGCCCATTGCCACCGAGCAAGGACAGAAACTGGCAAAGGAGGTTTGTATGCCGAACTAAAGGGAAGCTTCTATTTTCACTTTCGCTGTTGCAGAATTGAGCTGCCCAGTCCAGTTAGATTCCTGTGTGTTGATTTGACCTAGGAATGTCTCTTTAGAAATTCTTGGAATCAAGACCTTTGCGCATTCTTTGAGTTACAATGAATCCGGGAATACATTCCGAACCAACACAGATGTCCAGCAGAGTTCGAGACTCTGCACCATAGATACCAAAGGCGATCTGTGATTAATCACTCCTGTCAGAGCATGAATAAGGCTCAGTCTTTCAAAACATTACTGCCTAGATTCATTTTAAAGTCTATATTCGTGCCGTTTTGGCAATGTAAGATTTCAATGCGATTCTCATCTCATGGAGTCATGAAGTTTTCTGAGGCCTCAAGGAAACTTGGAAGAACATGTCGGGTCAAATTAGACCCCTTTTCCTCAAAGTGAGCAGCATTTTACCTTGGGTATTGTTTCCTATAGTTGCTGTTGTAGGTAACCCATCTTCCATAATCCAACTCAAGATTAGAATTTTTTTTTTTTTTAAAGGGTAAATTTCAAATATTTTTAAGAAATAGTTTATCCAGTCATGTGAAAAATAACTATTTCCCATATTTGAAGAAGCAAAAGTGATTCTAATTGAAAAAGTACATAGTAAAAATACATCCTAGTCCAACAATTGATGCAAAACACTTTGAGGGAGTGATAGATTGCAGCTTTTCCTGTATAAATAAAGGTCTATTGCTTGCTTTGCTGTTTGGGATCCCATCATGCCAACATCTAAAGAACATTTTGAGGCCTTCAGAAGCAAAGTCTGTAAGTCTGGTAAATTATTTAAAGGAGCTCCAAACAGTTCAGAAAGAAAAGAAGGAAAAAAATCATCCCATTGTAAGGAAAAGTAGTGTGGATTTCATGACTGGCTGCCCTGTTACATTCAAGTCAGTAACAGATATTTTGATATAAAAACCAGTCTGATGATCTAAAAATTCCATCAGAAGATATAAAGGGAACTCTTGCAGCTCCTTTGTTAACACGTCATGTGCCTTCACAGTTCTACACTGCAGACAGATTTCACCTGGGAGCAGTGCCACTAATGGTATTTGCTGTTCAAAAAGAGCTTTAAAGCAAAGCTACCGTTGGCCGTTGCAGAGTTCAGGCCTTCTAAAATAACCGTGCTCTGGACGGTCAGATCAAAGATAAATTTGTTTGGCCACAGTAAAAACAGGCATTTTTGGTGAAGATCAAAGTCAACATTTTAGAAGAAAAGCTGAAAAATCATGATAGTGAAAATGTTTGAGGTTACTGTGATTCCTTTGGACAGTACAAAGGAGTGACTCGACAAAAGAAATAAAAGTGTTTACAAATCTTTAATTTGGATCCCCAATGAATGCTAACCTCTAAAAAGCTCGTTAGTTAGGCGCTAAAGAGCTGTTTTTGGTCTAGCCGTTTTGCAAAGCAATTTTTTACACAAATCAGGTGTTTGAAGGGCCTTTTTTCATATTGGACATGAAATAATAAATGTTTCTGGCTTTAAAGGGCTAACTTATTTATTCAGTTATGTGAACATTCATCGGGCTGTTTTCTATACTTGAGCGGCCTCCATAAACATTCCTGTACTGGCCTTGCTCACTTGCCATTAGCTTCTAAAGTTACCCACTAATATCAACCATAGCCAAAGCAAATAATATATGATTACACTGCTAGCCTGATACAATTATAGCATTCAGTGTTTCTAGCTAGCAGAGCTGCTGCTGAGCCTCTTCCACTCTTATTACATTTCCTTTTTAATGGATGGGTGTCGTAGCATTGTGGCAGAGGTGATCCAAAAACCCAGACTGGTAAACAGATACTCTTAGACACTTTTATAGCTCTAAAGAAAATATAAATCTTTAAAAAAATGGTGAAAACTGTGCTTCTCTGTTTTCCAGTTACATCCATCTTACAGTTCATACTTTAGGACTGCTTAATATCCAAAGGTACAAAGGTGGCACTTGCATATAAACCATAGAAAAAAGCTGTTAAATAACAAACATGTCAACTTTACCAAGAAGCACGAGAGAAAATGGAGATAAGTTATATGCTACATAGATGTATTTGAGATCAGGAATTTAATTTTCTTCTGATCTTTAAGCCAATCACTTGCCAGATATCTCTATGTCAATGACCGGACCTCCATTTTTTTTTCTTGGATGAAGCCCATAAGGGTGAAAAGTTGGCATGTTCGTTGACACTGGCAGACTAAATTGGTAAAGTTCAGATTCATCAACTTTTTCCTGATGTTTTGTGCAAGTGACGTCTTTGTGCCTTTGGGTATTTAACTCTTTGATAGTGCTACAGTTTGGCATATCTACCAATCTACAAGAAAGTGAACATTTTCCAAACTATTTTAATGTCAGTGCCGTTTGAACGTTGCGTTGCTGTGACTGACGATCCCTCTGTTCTCTTTAGATTGGTGCATGTTGCTATGTGGAATGTTCAGCATTGACCCAGAAGGGCCTGAAGACGGTGTTTGACGAGGCCATCATCGCCATCCTGACCCCCAAGAGAAAGAAGGGGTCTCTGAAAAGGAGACTGGGGCCTCGCTGCATTAACTGCTGTCTGATTACGTGATTACATATACTCAGAGATCATTCAGCAATCAACCACAAACCAAACCTGAACTGAGAACAAAAGACTGGCAGAAAAATGCACAGACAGCAGCTGAGACAAAAGAGAGGACTGAAAGGACAAAACGAGAGCCACTTTGGAGCTCTTTGATGGCCATAACTCTTTCTTGCTGTCCAGCACTGGGGTTAGGGTTGCAGTTTACTACCAAAGGAGCACAAAGCCCAAGTCAGTCTCTTCTTTTAAAAGACTTTTGCCTCAGAAGTACATTCTTTTATAACCATTTTTAATCATTTTTCTGTATAGTGTTGTTGTATGCTGTCATGTATGGACAAAAAAACAAAAACAAAAAAACAAAACACAAAATGACATTGAATGACTAATGCTACATTTTAAAGAGCTCATGTCATTTCTGTTTATGGGAGGTAGATTATTGATTAGTATATTTCTAAATACAAGATCAGATGTGCAAGAGAAAAGACCAGAAATAATGAGCTATTGAAAGAGAGGCTGGCTTTAGTGACACTGTGACGGTGTCCAGGATACTTTTCTGGACATAAGGGCCCAGTTCTTTTTGTTTAAAACTTCTTCCAAAAAGATCTTTGGCCCAAAAAAAAAGTCTGTCTCCAATTATTTGTCGTTTGAGAACCTGCTAATGAAAAACCACACAAGATTGTGTTGGGACAAACGCAGTTCGGATGTCAGATTTTGGATCTAGGACTGAGTGATCTTAAAGTTTGAAAGTCTTGTTTTTTGCCTTATGGAAAATGGGAAAAAATGTTCTATAGCGTGGCATGCCAAAACATTCGGAAAGTTAAGTTGGGAGTCTGATGTCTTAATCAGAGACTGAGGTTTATTATCCATTTTTGAAATCTATATAATCCAGAGTTTATGAAAAGTCAATCTGTGCAAATAACACTTTATGAGCTTATAAATGTATTTCCTTTATTTTCTGTTATTCTGCAATAATTCTTTAATCGACATTTAAGGAAGTTCTACAAAGAGAAAAGGAGACGAGGGATCTCATTTCAGAAATGAAACTCTGATTCATATCAACGTCCAAAGACTCCAATGCACACGCTTTTATCGAAGTCCGATAGCTGAGATGACCCAATGCTGTACATCTATTGCACAACATGAAGCACAGATGGTGACACTTTGTTTCCTAGCAAAGCCAAGCACATTTCTCTGCTTTCAGAAACTGACCCCATCCCAGAATAGACCGACTGAACCACAGAAGATGCACATTGCTCTATCGGGCACAAGTATGAGCGTAGCACACCATCTTCAGAGTTTATCAAGTCGACAAAAAGTGGTTGGGATGTTTCCTTGAACGTCCCGAATTTCAATTCTTTAGGAAGTGCACAACTGATCCAAACTTCTGAAGTGGTATGAAGGGTTGAAGAACTAGCTGCAACAGCTGTTAGTTAGTAAGCTGTTGCTAATCCTACTTATAAGTTAGGTCGTTACATTTTGGAGATGTGTTCATTACTACATCAAGTTGCACCACAAAAAGTAGTTGCATACAAGGACATTTGTTGTCACTAAATATTTCCACCTAATGGCCTAGTAGCTGCAAAATAATGTAAGATATGTCAGCTAGCTGAAAAGGCTAATGTTAGCTTCATAGCTGACATATTTGACCATATTTCAAAATAATGTTTATTAAGCTATTTATAAGATGAGGAAAATTATCTCTTACACTTTCAAATAATTTCCAAGTTACAAAATGTTATGCCAATAGCATTAAATGTCAAACATATTGTAAATTAGATCAGCATAATCACCGATTGGTGCTTGTTTTAATGTAGCAACTACTTAGCCTTCTGAAACTGTTGTTTTGGGCATTTTTGATAAAGTTATGTGATATTCTTCAGATCGTATCACAACCATTTCAACCCAAATGACTAAAGCCTTTTCAAGCTTAGATGATTTTTTTTTAAATGTTAAATGGTGCAACTTAGTTCGGCAAATCACCAGTTTGAAACTAGCCATTAGCGACTTAGCTAGATATATGAATAGTTGGAACAACCCATGTGCAGGAGACAAAAAGTCTTTCAAAAAGTCTGAATCAAAAAAATAGTGTTTTAGGCAATAAGGTCCTGAAATGAAAGCCAGAAGAGATTTAAGGAATTTTTGACCAGCACCCATGGACTATCCCTGTCATTTAAGCGATCTCGTAAAGAATCTGTCACCTGTGAATTGCATTACAATTTAAATAGAATTGGAGATAATAATTAAACTTTAGGATCTAGAGCAATTACTCCACCCATTCCCCTCCACAAAACAAAGTGTATGCAACAAAGGTCTCCAGCCAATATGTTTATAGGTATGTAACAACTGGAGGTCGGGACTGAACTTTTCTTGCAAGACAGACATAAAAATGCCAGTGCTTCTTGTTTTTATGCATTTGTTATTAGCTTTTTAAAATCTTTAAAAAGAAAAAAAAAAGATTTTAATCAAAGGTGCCAACTTGCTGTTAACTTTCTGTTCAGAGTCAGATACAATGTTTGATTAAAGCTTTAATGTAAAAGGTGCTCCTCCTCTCTGTCCCAGCCTGCGTTGTTGTAACTGTCTTTTTGAGCAGCAGACGACTGCAGGGTGAACAAGCCTTCTATCTACTGGACAGTTTTGCTTGCTTATGTTGTGTGAAGGTCCACCCTCAGGATCCAGGACCTATAAGTGCCACAGCCACCGATGCATTCTCCCGTTGATGCTTCTTTCTTCTCAATAAATGTGTTTACTGTCTTAAAAAGTCAGCTTGGGGATTTAACTTGGAGTGGGCCAGATGTGATGTGGGATGCATTTGTGGAATAAACCTTTGCTATGCTTATGTTCATAACAGGTTAGATAAGAAGGTCAGGAGAAATAGATATTAAAAAACACACACAGCATTAATGCATTAAAGATTTACAGTGCTGTGAAAACATATTTGCCCACTTCCTGATTTCTTATATTTGCATAACTGTCACACTGTCACACATATGAGATCATCAAACAGACTTTAATATTAGAGAAAGGTAACCTGAGTACAAGTTTTACTCTTGTTAAAGTTTTAACTCTTGTTAAATCAGGAGTTATCTCCGATTGATCACATATTTTGTTTGGAAAGTTTAGTCCAGTTTCTCTTAATTAAATTATGTTTTTAAAACTGCAATTGGTATTTATGCTCTTTATATTATATTCAAATAAGTTTGCTGATCTGAAACGTGAAAGCGTGACAAATACACAAAAAAGTTTGCATCTTTTATTTTGAAACTTAAAAAAGGAAATTAATCTGTTTATGTTTAAATCTATTTTTGAGATTATAAGATGAATTGATTTATCTCTTGGGCAGGAGCGCCACTCACTGGGTGCAGTCTATATGTTCCTCTCTGTGGAACAATTAACTTCACTTTACATACACAGTTTAAAATTTTACTCTGTTTATTTGGTGTGGAAATTTACAGTATCACTGGATGTATCAGTATATGACAGTACCTCATAGTGGAACATATTTAACTCATAAACATTTATGATGCTGCTAAAAAATCAGTGTTCAATAATTTATTCATGCAAACTTCAAACAACACATTTCCATTCATTTTTGTACGAGTTCCTTCACTGTGATATAAACTATTTTATATTGAAAAAACAAAGTTCAGGCACATATGGCTGAAATTTTTTTTTAACACTCTGAAATCGAACATAGCACTTTTTTACAGTCTAAGTTATTTGCATGTCTCTCATTATTGTGCACGTATGGCTAAAATTTGACGGTACACATTAATGCAGTTTAAAATTTCCAAAGCATGATTTCAACTGAAGAAATTATTTTTTTACAAAACTGTTAAGTAAAACTGTGTAGATCTCCATATTATAGCTCTGAAGGGGATAAATCACCTTTTATGTGACCCGTAATATCGAGGAGCATTTCATCTCAGAAGTTAAGACTCTTTATTAATGCTTGGTATCACTTTCATGCATGTTGACCAAAAAGCCACAGGGTTTCCTTTACTGGCAGAATTACAGCATCCTTGTACACTGCAAAGATGAGTTCATTTAATAATATATATAAAAAAGTATTGTTAGATTTAAACAGGGGACAGTTATATTACTTTGAGTGTGCAGTACTTAAATAAGCAAAGTAATATTATAATATTATACTCTATCAACATAACAAGAGCTCTTTAATTTTAGTTTAAAGTAACTTTATGCTAGTGTATTTTAGAAAATGTTACAATAAATGAACTACAAAGATCACATGTTGAAAGTCCTACTTTATTTTTTAAAAAGCAAATATAACTGTACAAAATATTTTCTTTGCTTTTCTGTAAACACATAGAGATTTCGTTTTTGTCAAATCCTTGTATACCACACATTTACAGGAGCACTGGTTCCATTAAAAACTGAACTTTAGCACTGTTAGCTAAACATTTACATTGTAGTTTGCCACAAAAACACTGTAAACCTGAAACAATTATCACCACAGTACTTCATGAGGAATTGAAGTCAAATGAGTCTTAATGTTCGCCACTGTAAAGGTACTCCAAACCTGTTAAAAAATCAGGTATGTGTTATTCAATGAAACTGGAGAGCGCTGTTGCCCCACAGTAAGAAGGTCCAGATTTCAATTCCACCATCAACCCGGTTCTTTCTGTGTGGACTTTGCATGTTCTCCCTGTGTTTGAGTGGGTTCTCTCCAGGAAACTCTAAATTCTCCATAAGTGTGAATGTATGGGCCCCCCGAGGAGAATGGATGGATGTTGTCATTTATTGCGTAACATCTTCAAATTCATGAAGCACTGCTGACCAGCTCCAGCACCTCTGCAAACAGAGTTGACAGAACAGGTAGGAAAATGGATGGGACATATAATGCGGTGATGTTGAATGTTTAAAATTTTATTTTGTAGTTTAAATGAAGAATTTTATTCACTTACAAAATGTAAAATATAAGATGTGGATGTCTAAACCTAGTTCTCGTAGTTAAAATCTGATACTAAGGTCAATTATAGTTTTTTTGTTGGTTTTTTTTTAGCTTTTTTAAAGATCTCACAAACAGACAGAGGATTGTCATGTGGAGCTAAAAAAAAGCCTTATAAAAGGCTCTAATGCTAATAATGCATGCATTGTTAAAGTGAAGCACGTCTGCTCACATCCCATATGAGTGATTCACATAAACTGGAAACAGGCATGTTTGTTTTTCTAACATCCTGTGATAAAAAACAAAACCTCATCTCCTCCTGCTCTAATTTCCTATGACCATATATGGAAATATCATCTCTTGTTTGTGTATTTTCTGTGTATCTGAGTAGTTTGACACATCTACTGGAGTCACCAATTCCAAGACATATTTGATATATTAAGGAGAACAAATCATCCTTCAAATTAAAAAAAATGATTTCATTTGCTTCAGCACACATGGACACATTTATACAACTAGAAGCCTAGAAAACACAACCCGGTGTGTGGATACTGTTAGAGTCCTGGGGTAAAGCTACATTCAGGGAAATGTTGCATCTATTAATGTGAAAGCGGTATGTGTTTTTTCTCCTCCTTCAGAAGCAAGACTTGGGTATGATTTTGGTCTCTAACAAATAGATCTCCTCACCTGCTGGTGTTGACATGTGCTAGTCACAGACTTCTAACTTTTGATCGTGCGTCGTCTGCACCATTAGTGCTGACTGTCACGATGCAGAAAGTCAGCTTATTCTCATTGTCATGTAGAGAGGAAAAACTGATAAAATACCGAATTCTGATTAGAACTTTCAAATGCAGATACACAGCACATTATGTGTGTAGCAGGACTCTTTGGGAGCCTGGAGTTTCCCCAGCTCCAGTCTGCTGCCATGCACCTTCCTCCACCGTCTTCCCTCTGGCCCTCAGCACTAACAGACACAATGCTACTCTGACTGGTGAGGTCCCTTTCCAGCCACAGAGCTCAGAGCTTCATTATTCCCCTGCATGGTTGAATTGCCCTTTCTCAACAATTACATATTCACTCTTCCTTTACCACCTTCCTCACCCCATATGTGCCATTTCTACAAGCATGAAATGTACCTAATCTGTATTCAATTATTGTTTGAGGTCCACTTTAAAGAGATAAACAACACAGTAAAAGGCTTCATGGCAAAAGACTTCCTCTATTTTCTTCATGTCTCATTATCCAGGAAAAAAGGGCTTTGGTTTGGTGAAGTGCTGTGTGAAACGAATAAAACATAATTAAAAGAGTTTAATAATGAGTTGTCACAACACGTAGAACCTATTAATCTAGTCTTTATTGTAATTTTGCTGTAATTAAACTGACATTACTGTTTGATATGAAATGCTGCAGCAAAGCACTGAAAACTGGTGTGAGACCTACATAAAATGATACCCGATCAGCAAATTGCACTATAAAAGTCTGAAAAGTACATTACATATATAATCAGCACATCTGGGGAAAAGGGACTGTTTTGTTTCTATCCTGCTGCCACAAGATGGCAACCCTGCCTTTGTCACCGCATGACTAATACCCGAGCACTGGATATAAAGAACCATGCAACGCTTTCAGGACAGAGCTGAATTTGAATTTCTTTGCTGAGCTTGTTTAATTATGATTACATGCATTATTTATTTTCTAAAACTCCTGAACTTTGATCAATAAAATGTGTTACAGTTACATTAACAAAACACTGCATTCTGTGTATCTCTCTGAACAGACAATGAGATGACAAAGTGACATCTGACATGGTTAAATAAACTGATGCTTACTGTATCAGTTTCACTGGTCCAAACAATAGATTCACCCAACTCTAGTCAAACATGCAGTAACTTTGCTGGGGGCCGATCATTTCTTTTGACATTTTAATCAAGCCCCACTTCACGAAATGTGATCTGCGGACATCACAAAATCACCCTTAACTGCTTCCCTTAATCACTGTACAAAGAAACAGAACATGAGTCCCCAAACACCAAACCTCTACTTGGTATCACCTCTGATCTATATCCAAATCTATTCCTGTACTCAGTGACTGCCCAGCCTCGAATATTAGCTGTCAGCGGTTATGGCTCAGTAGCTTACTGCAATAAATTAAAGTTTATTATGGCATTTAACTATATTCTCTCAGTGAGTACTTCATCGCTTTTAATTTCATGAATAAACATCACCCCCTGCTTTTTCAGCTACTCATAAATAGTCAGTTCTAATATGTTAGGTCTGAGCTCGCATGGACCTGTAATACACTACTATCACACCTTTCTTCTTCATAAGAAGCTGAATCACCGTAGTTAGTTATTATCATATCCTTTCTGTGTGGCTTGTTTGCTGCAGCAGCGACCTGTTAGGGAAGGTCCATGTCGACTAAAACAGTGTGAATCAGTCCTGGCTGAAGAATCAGTGCTAATGCAATTCTCTTTCATTTCCTTTCATAAGCGCAAATTGGATCAGTATCTCGGAGATGTAAAAGCTAATGTGCTCAGACGGCTCGTGATTTCCGTGAACTCACAACCCTCGGCTCCAGCGAACTACTACATTACTCACACAACTTCCACTTCCCCTTACGGCTTGTGTCATGCGCTTAGGAATTATCCATCTCCAGGAGATGATCTCATGTGTGGGTGTAAGTGAGTAATTTCTCCTCAGAGACTTTTTAATTGTTCTTTGGAACAGGTTATGAGACGTACTCACTGGTCTACAGCACTCGAGGTCATGGGAGGTGGGTTGTAACAGGTCCTTTAATTAATTTAACGCAAATTTCCACCACAAGTATTCTTGCTTGCCGCACACGCGGATGAATTAGGCTACTTTGTAGTGTGCTTTAAAGTCTAATTGTGGTAACCAAGCTTCGATTGTGGTCAGATGATGGAGGCAAATTATTTTAGGAGTTTGGATCACAAATTCTGCATCTAAAAGCCTTCAAAATGTCAGTTTATATTGGGTCTTGGGGTTTCATAACATATTTTAATTGAAATTAGTACAAACGTAAGACGTTATGCCTTGAATTTTCCAGGCACCCTGGAGTTTGAGGGACCTGCCTTGCAAAGCAGCCTTGGGTATGACCAGAATAAGAAGATTATTGGTGAGGCTAAATTAATTATTCTAGTTATTAGATTACATTCTTCACTTATGACTCTAAGAATAAAATTGTTGTGGAGTTAAACGGTTTGCCGTTATCCCGTGGTTTCATTCACCCCACAGGCTGCGAGGTGAATGAAGGCTCGTTGGCCGTCTTTTACCCCGTTGATATCAATGTGCCAATGGACCGGCCTGCCCGGGATACCACCAGCATCACTTCACCTCTCCACGTTTCCAAGTAGCAGCCCAGCAGAGAGCCCCATCCTCCTCTCTCCGTTCATTGGTGACACTTGATGCCCATCACGAGGAGCGAGCCGCGGGGCATTCCCTATCCGCGTGCTTCGTCGGAAGTGGTCGCCTTTTCCCTTTGCTCCATTGGACCGAGCCCTTGTCAGTCGGGATCCCTCACGTTGAGCACAGTCCGCCTCTCAGACTCTGTGTCTGCTCAGACTACCGTCATATTGGTTGCTAGAAGCAGCAACGACCACGGCAGAAAAGAAGACCCCCACCATAATGAAGAACGGGCTTCCACGGCGCTTAACGCACGATTTAGTTTTTTAAATACATTTTACATTAATAAATTAAGTAGTCGGTATGATACCGTCAAGTATTCGTGTACCTTCAGTGGTTTCAGCCGACACCGTGGTCCGCAAGGGGGATATATGCCTGAGTTCTCTTAATAGCCATTTTTTGCAGACAAAGAGAGCTGTTGAATAGAGCTTTCAGGAGACACACGGGTAAGATATGAAATTTAGAAACTAATCTGCACTTCCCGAACTTGTCACGTTTGTCTTCTTAGCTCATTTAATAGTACACAGGACCGTCTGGGTAACTTATAAAAAAAAATGTGGATTTTTTTAACAAGCTAAAATGCTAACTCCGCTAGCTAGCTAGTTAGCCAAAGCTAACTAAAACGCTAGAAATTCCCGTTCTGGGGAATGCTAACAATTAGCATTTTTGACAGCTCACAAGCCTGGACAGTAACTTGATTATATCTTTTGCCAACTAAATGATAAATATCTCTAATATTTGCTTTTTTAAGCATTATATTTATATGACTGCAGTCCACGAGCTAGCTCGGCAATTATGAGCCTGGAAAACGTTTTCAATAGTTACGTTCATAGCCTGTACATAGCTTGTACTCACTACAGCCTTTACATACTTAGTTATAGAATATTCACAACATACTTCATACCGTGTACATTATAACATACCATAATAGACCCATTTCTGTAGTATACTTACATATCTATACTATTGCTAATATATATTGTAATATATCTATATCACTAAAGCACTTCTGGATGGATGCAAACTGCATTTCGTTGCCCTGTACCTGTGCATGTGCAATGACAATAAAGTTGAATTCTATTCTATTCTAATTCTACATTTAGAGGTGTCCGGGGGGCTGGCTGTGGTTCGTTAGCGGGTTAGCAAGTGAGCTAACTTGGCTGGGACAGGGAAAATGTGGGGCCTCCAGGACCCGAGAGGCCTTCCAGCCAGATCTATGAAGCAGCTATGATAACGTTTTAACGCGATTGTCGGATTTCTGTTGACTTTAATAGCACATGAATCTGTAATGTAGCCAACGATACTATAACGGACCTGTCAAGATTGCACTGAAACGAAGACTGTTTTTGTAATCGCATAACTTAAGGCAATTAGCATGGCATCTAAACGGATTTGGAAGAATATGTCTTTGTTATTAATTTGAGATTTTCTTTTTAGATTAACAAAGTATATATTTATTAAATGATGTGTTTGTAACGATGTACTAAGCTCAAACAACTAACAAAGGAACACGGGTGTCGAATAATTGCTGTGGAAAAACAGCGTTGATTCAGTTCAAGTAGTGCATTATTGAGTATGGATGAAAATGTTGCTTCAAAGGTGTATTTTAACCGAGAAGTTCTTCAGCGTCCAGTTTGTCAGGTTTTAAGCGATGGGGAAAAACAATCGGCGTGCTCATTCGTTTTGATGTTTTCTTATTGCATGGCATGTCCCACAAATCTTCTATAATGTGAGGAGCTACAAATACCTCATTAACTCTGTTCTGGTCTGGTCTGAGCAGGGGAGGCATCCTCCCTTAATGTTGTCTTCTCTCCAGACCTCTCTTAGATCAGTGTGGTCCCAGGAGAATGGGTGTGTTGGGTTGTCGGAGAGGAGAAGTAGCCTAGTTCTGTTTCAGGACGGCCGAAATGGCTGTGGACTGGATCACACTTGGTGCAGCCATTGTTGACAACAGCAAAAGTCAGAAGGTTCAGGAGGACTGTCTCACACTTGAATTGACTTTAATTGCAGACGCATGTCTACATTATGATATGCTCATGTGTGTGTTGTCTGTTCTTTATCAATTAGAAATATACAAAAGTTCTTTAATATTTGCTATCACACGGATTGGGTATTTGGACATATGGTGGTCTGTATTCTGTGTTAATTAAATGCACTGACCTGAAAGCTAGTGATTGTATGTTTGCAGTTGTTCAGTCAGTGCCAGCATGTCTGGTATGACAGTAGCCACACTAATGAGAACAAGGAACAGATAAGACTGAAGTACAAGTTGGCAGATTTTCAGTTATAGGTGCCAGTTTTCATGAAACACATGAGCATTGTGCTTCTGTGTATCTTAGGGTAATTGTTTGAATTAGTGTCACAGTGGACATAAAACTGTCAGACTAACCAGCAAACGTGTATTCTTTAGTTTTTTGTTTGTTTTTTCTTTTTAGCTGTTTGTCAAAGGAGATTTGGAATATGGTGCCAAGTTTATGATATAATCATACTTGTGCATGAGAAGTAGTTGTATAGTTATAGCTTTTGGAAGCCAGGGACTATGTAGTCATAGTTGTTGTAAACTTGAACATTGCATGGTTTGTGTTTTTGGGGCTTTTTGAACTGATTCGCAAGATAAAGAATAACTCTCACAAGCCGGGATGGAAAAGCTCTTGAGATGTAACTGATATAATATTAGCCTCACAGTTCCAGTTCAACTTGGAGGACACACAGCAGGGTGGGAGCATGCACTTTTACTTTGGAGTTCAGTGGTTTGTTCATTTTGACAGTCCAGTTACAGAATCAAGAAAACTTCTGGCAAATTTAGGTTGTGAGCAGAAAAACCGTTGTGTTCAAACAAAACTTTGGCAAATGAGAGGCTGTTGTTTGCATGTTTTGCTTTCTCAAATTGAATTGGCTGGACGCACAGTTCACTTTGAGCCATGTACCTCTTCGAACAAATCTTGGAGTGCCTTTCAACATTTGGCAGTTTAGACATAAAGCACTTTTATAAGCATGATCATTAGTATGATGTTTAGACCCACAATGGGAAAAGTCAAATATGGCTTTAATATCTATTCCTGAAGACATATAATTATAGTATGATTGCAATAATATTGTTGCTTTAAAAAGTTAAATTAGCTGTTTAGAAATTCTTAAAATGATACGTATCCCTCTACTACACTGGAGAATGCAAATCCTATAAAAATTACAACATTTTTGATTTACATAACTAATACTGATTTTGTGCTACATCAATAAAAGGCTAGTCTCAATGTCTAAAGCAGGCTGTAGGTTTCCACAGGTTTGGGCAATATTTGACCAAGACAGGTTTTTAAACTTGTTACAAATCCTGAGAAACCACCCTTTGAACACACATAACGTGTTCCACTTAAGTCTGTTATACTGTTTGCTACAGTGTATGTCATCTGATAACTTAAAGTGGATGAACTTATACTGGTTTATAAAACTGTGTTGCTATTAGGGCTGCCACAAACGATTACTTTGATAGTCGACTAGTCACCGATTATTTTTGCGATTAGTCGACTATCAGATCATCATCCATTGGACGTAAAACGTACAGCTTATTGCACCAGCATGCATCTGCTCTTATATAACTATCATTAGCTTACAGCTTTAAGTGTTTAAGGTATGTGCTAACTAAACATAAAGGCAAGATGATAGTTTATTAAATGTTAATGAAATCTGAAGATTGTTTAGGTGAAGTTTAATAAACTCAGCCGTCTGCTCCTTGCTATCTAAAATATAACAGGACACTGGAGTATATTCTCAAGCATCTCACACTTCTGATAATCAGCTGTCTGCTTGACGTTTATTCAGCTGTGTAAAAACTATAACTTTAATCTCAGCCAAACCGATTTACTCAGGAACAAATAAAACACTAAAAAAAGCCAAACAATAACATTTTTAAGTTATCTAAGTAACTGATATATCATGTTTAACCTGAGTAGTGAAAGATGGCGGTGGGTTTGAAAACGATTTGCGTGAGCCTAGCTATCGAGCTGGTGGATAACAGACGTCTCCGAAAACGTCGGAGCGCTTTTGTGGTGTCTTGATAAACTGAGTAGATATTTGAGGTTTACACAGCTACATTCTCGGCTGAAAATATGCTAAACATTTATTTTGTGACCCAGAAAGAATAATAAGAGTAATATTAAAACTAACTAGCTGCCGCCATTGTTGGAAACTGAGCAGGGCGCTATGAATTCTGGGATACAGCTTCTTCTTCTTCGGGGTTTAACGGCAGCTGGCATCCTTGTACATGCAGTGCTGCCATCTTCTGTTTCAGTCCGTTATTACTCTCTTAAATCCTGCTACTTATTCCTGCGTCTTTTGGGATCTTACAAAGCTTCAAACGACGCGTCTACTATAAAATTAGTCGTCGACGTAATCGTGACAAGTCGACTAATCGTGGCAGCCCTAGTTGCGATGCACAGCGGCTGTGATTGACCGTTACTCTCTTATGAATGTACGCTCATCGGCTGCTTTTTTAGGGACACCATTGGCTTACTAACACAAATATCTTAATCAGCTAGTAACATGGCAGTGAGTTGATGCGTTTAGACATAGGCATGGTCAAGGTAACCTAGTGAAGTTCAAACTGTGCATCAGAATATGGAAGAAATGTGGTTTAAGCGACTCTTGTCAGCTGAGAACTGGGGCTACATTCTTTTTTTTGACAAACTCACCAAAATTGGACAATAGATGGCTGGAAAATGCTGCCTGGTCTGATGCTTTTCCATTTCTGCTGTGACATTTGGAGGGCAGAGTCACATTTTGGCATAAACAACATGAAAGCATGGTTCCATCTTGCTTTATATCAACATTTCAGATGCAGTGGAATGGGGGATATTTGGGGCCCCTCAGTTCCAGCTCGGCATCGTTTAAATGGCACAGTCTGTATGAGTGTTGCTGCTCAGCATGTCTAAGCGTTTAAGACCACAGTGTACACATCTTCTCGTTGCTCCTTTCAATAGGATAACACACGATTTCACAAAGATCAGATCATCTGAAAGTGGTTTCTCGAACATGACAATGACTTCACTGCACTGAAATGGCTGCCACAGTTGCCAGATGTCAGTCCAGTAGAGCACCTTTGGGATGTCGTGGAACGGGAGATGTTCGTCCTTGATGTGCACGTGATGATTCTGCAGCGACTGTGATGCAATCACGTCAACATGGACTGAAATCTCTGGAATGTTTCCAGCACCTTGTTGACGTGAAGGAAAAAGCAGGTCCCAGAAACATCATAAGCTTGATTATGCAGACTAGTGGCTGAAGAAAGAACTGACCTTTGGAATTGGAGTTGTGACATCTGATTTCATTATCCAAGTAATATGACAGTTTTTTTGTAGTTGTTGGTAAAAACAGTGAAAAATGGCAGTAAGAATATCTGATACACAGGCAATGGCATCATTTTCACCTATAAAATGTTGCCATGATAGCTCAGATATAAATTCGAACCTCTGTTATGCACAAGTTTGGTTTAGCCTCTGCTGCTCTGACAGTGACAGATTAACTGTGTTTTGTTACTGTGAATAATTCAAACCTAAAAACTGAACTTTAATATCCCCTAAGAGCACCCAAGTCTTTAAAAGCCAAACCCTGTCAAATGTTTTTGACTTGGTAACTCAGTGATCAATATGCTAATTTAATCTACTCTGCACTGTTGGTTCAGATAAGATGCACTTGGCACAATAATATTTGTGTATCTCTGTGATTTCCATACAATGTGGAGATTTTGCATGAAGTGGAATTTTTATGTGCCTCGTTACAAGCGGCAGAGTAAAAGCTGTCGCTTACAATGACATGCACAAAACTAGAAAGCAGTTCACTGACTGCTGTTGGCAGTTATTTTGCTGTGTTATAGGGCAATTTAAGTCTGTAGTGCTTTCTTTCTGGGAAGCGCTGATGGGGGTGACAATAACCACAGGAAAAAAAGGGGAAAAACTGTGGCCAAGAATTGATAAATTGGTTTTTGCAGTGGGCTCGGTGAAGGCACGATTTACAGTGGTGGGTTTTCCCCACTGCTGTCACTGTTACGGCAACAAACAGGAATGATCTTGTTTTCAGCGCTTGAGAGTAATGACCATAAACCCTGTGAAAACTGTTGTCGTAGTAAGATGCATTAGAATCAGTGTCACATACATAAAAATAATAATTTTGTAATGTAGTTGTGGCCACAACCAGCACCGCTGAAAAGTCGCTGAGAAGTTTTCTGAGTCTATTGCAGCAAAGACATTGGCTTCATTGTTTAGGGCAGAGGAGAGGCTTTAAACCCAGCTTCAAACAAACATTTCTAACCAGTTTAGACAATGTCATTTGTATGTTGCCGTTAGAAATGATGTGTAGTTCATCACTCCATCGCCAGTCAGCGGTAGTTAGACCGCAGAATAATCTTTTTTTTTTTTCTTCTTGCTGGCACTACCCCTTGAGCGCATTGAATACAGACATCCAGCAGAGCAGACCATGTAGAAAACTTGATCCGCGTTGTTGTACAGACACTTATAGAGCATGGAGTAGGGATGGGTACTGCAACCAGGTATTAAACAGACCCTAGGGCTAAATTATAAAAGACTGTAGTGTCAATAAGCTGAAGTTATCATAATGTTTTGGTTTTGTTACTGGAGGCAAAAAACCCCCCCAACAAAACCAAAACCCAAAACAACACAAAAAACACGTTTATTATTGGTACATGAGGCTTATCTTTCTGTGCTCCTCTGTTAGTTATTAAGACATAAATCTGTGGTGCATTTTTTTTTCTGTTCCCTATTTAGAAGACAGTTCTCTCTTTCTCTTTTGGAGCCTGCATGCAAGGGGCGGGACACGGGGCAGCTCTGTCCCACACACAGAAAATTAAATGCTCAAAAGTGTGGCTGAACTTTGCCAGAGTTGATGCTGACATTGGTTGTTGCCACAGTTGCAGCGGTCTTTTAATGCGGAAACACAGTCAGTGTGTTGAAACTTTAGTGAAAGTACATCACGTTCAGATGAAGAAATGCAGTTTTTGACTGTAGAGCTGGTAGCACACCCACAATTATTCAAATTATCAGTTGTTTCATCTAAAATATGGACCTGGGTTAATGAGTCAAAGTCACTATTAGCAGGCTGAGTGTTTCGGGTGAGTGTGTTCAGTCTGGGATTGTCATCATCTGGACCGTCGCTCCCAATCCCCCAAATTTTTTTTTCATAATTTGATTGTTATGTTACTCCAAAAAAAATCCCAATAACAATATTAAATATTTACCTTATTGCTGGTATCACATGTAGTTGGCAGGTGAAAATTACAATGGGAAAATGCCAAATGGGAAATAACCCAAATATATTAATGAGATTTTAAAAAGGTTGTCCTGTATACAACTTGCTGCCAGACCAGTCGAAATATAAACCTAAACCTCTTTTATGCTCAAGTTGGGATTTGCCTTTGCTGTTTGTTAACAGTGAGTGTTTCACTGTTCACTGGTGGGCACTGCTATGCAAAATAAAACAGCCTATATAATGCAATCAAATCTATCTCGCAGCTGAATGTTGTTTACAACAAAGCAGAAAATGGCATCCCATGTTGTCATGTTTCTCGGTTAATAGATTTTGAAACTGATTCAAGTTTATGTAGACACAATAAGTCTGTAAATGACAAACGGAGCTCGACAACAGACTCGCGTGACTGTCTGGGACCTGTTTTCAACAGGACTTAAATCAAACCTTTATTTGTAGTGATTGTGGAGGTTTTATGTGTTAGTGATTTTATTTTTATTTTGGCTATTAATAGTTAAAATAACAACACAAAAGTGTTCATTAAAAATAAATTGGCAAAAAAGAATTGGATAAACAAACTTGACTGAAGAAGTAAAGATTGAGCTTATTACACCTCACCTTCTTAAAAATGGTGTATTCCAAATGGTTGTAACTAGATTTTAGTGATGATCATATTTCAGTTTTATATTTGTCCATCATCTTTATTATATTTATCTTGACTCCTGCTTCTTTAAAGTTGCCTTTTCTTCTGAGTTTATACAGTAACGCTCATTTCAAAAAGCTGCAGTGTTAATAGACTAATTCACAGCATTTTAAGAGGTATGTTGTTAAATGTTTTGTTTTGGGTTTTTTTTAAATAATAACCTGATCCATTTTATAAATAATTTTTGGTTTTCTGTTTCCCCAAGCCTCTGATTTAGTATGCTATTTTTATTGAAATGTCTTTAGTTTGATATAATATTGATGAAGTTTTAGGCATTTTTTTTGGAAGTTTTATAACATATAGTAGTCAGTTGTCAAGTCATGCTTTGAAGTCTGTTCATACATGGTTACTATATCACCGTCATTCATCATAATTTTGGCTTCATTTTTCATTATCCTAGTACCAGTTAATGTGTACTTAGTACAGATCATTGTTGGAAGGAGGAAGAACTGACTACCTGTGGAAAAATGGCAGAAAATTACTTTTATTATATTTCCATTTTTAATAATCATAACCAATTCACTGCACAGATGAGGTGGTGGTATAAAAGTTAACCTCTGCTTGCAAATAATTTGGAGTTGCGTTGTGGAATTTTGATGACATCTGCTTGAATTTTGAAGGCTGTTTTAGCAAAATAGAAAACTTATTTACCACTTAGTCTGCAACGTCAGGCTCTTGTTTTAATAAGCTTATCCTATGTCAATAAACTGCACAAAACATAGAGGGGGGGGGGTTCTAAATCACATGAGATTGTTTGGTAATAACAATTGTGCAAATTGGGTCTTTAAATTGGAAGATGAGCAGTAGAGTGAAATATTTCACAAGTAGCTAGACTGTTTGTTCTGGGAAAGCACAGTGCATTTACAACAAAATGGTGAATGGCCTCAAGGATAGAAATGTATCAGCCAGCTGATTGGTCTAGAAGCTCATGGAGCCAGTGTCAAGAGAGGTACACACTTTGAAGCTGGCATCCAGTTGTAGGTTCATTTGGTGTTTTTTTGCAGATTACATGTAGACCATTACATGGCTATTTATAGTCTTTGTCAGGTAGCTATTTTGCATGGACTGGGTTGTGAAATACAATGGACATATTGAAGTTTATTGCAAATTCTTTGGGTAATGCCAGCTGGGTTGTAAGCTACACCAGTGTTGCAGTTTGTTTTTTGGGGTGGGTATAGCAACCAATATTGGCTGTTAAAGGAGATTCGTTGTTCTGTCCTCATCTTTTTTCTGACAAAGCAAATCCATAAGTGGGCCAGGGTCCTAAGTCTGTGATAAACGTAGTGAGCTGCCTTGAGCAAATGTCATGTGCTGAATCTCAGCATGGTTTGCTTACCTTGCGAAACATTTTCTGTCACAGCTGATAGTGTTGAACCACGATGTGTTCGTTAGTATTTATAGGTAAACTTTACTCTGCATGCTGGTTGACATGATGTTTCATAATCGTTGGGTAACAGGTTTTAGCCCAGAAGAAGATTGAGTTAACCGGCCAAAAACAAAAGAAAAGATAGGAAGTTAGATTTGATGATTCCAGAGAGACTTGAAGAATTTTGTGTTAGTAGCTCACTAAATGCCTGTTCTTTTAAGTATGGTACAATATGGTTTCTGTGCTAATGTCTTGCACTTGTTTCATTCAAAGTTCACTGAAGATGGACTAAAATTATTTTTAGAAATGAGTAATTTGCTGTAATTCCGTTTAGCAACAGAGACCCTAAAGACCCTTGACAGATATATTTAGATTTTCTTTATAGAACATACAATATTTAGCAATTTTAAAATCATGGACAATGTTTGTTTGTTTTTCCCACTTTTTTCCAGACAAAAATAATGAACATATTACCCTAAAATGTATCCCTGCTGAGATAATGTAATGGAATAATCTTGTCACAATAAGTTATGAATTTGTTGTTTGTGGCATTAAATGTGTTGCTAATAGTGAAGTTGCAGAGTGCTCTGTAGTGGACGAACTGTGCGGCACAAACATGGTTGAAGGGTGTTTCTCCCATCTCTTCTTTACTTTAATTCTCATTTGTCTGTTATAAATGGGGAAACCAGTATATATGCAAATGGCTAATATCGGCACCATCAGGATCTAAACCTAAACACTAGTGTGAAGAAGTGCTAAGCTGTTTGGTTGAAGATACTGTTCTGGTATACGCATCTTATTGTTTTGCCAGTTGTGTGGACACTAACAAAGCCACGATGTCAAAAAACTCATCAGAAACAGGAAATGCTGTAGAAATAGTCGGTTATGAATTCCTTTAGGGCTTTGGCATCTTTGGCTGCTTCTCTATAGTAACTCTGCTCACTGTAAAATTTGGATTATTAGAATGCACTCTAGTGCTAGAACTTCCAAATCCCTGTCAAATTCTACTAGTGATAAATCAACCACTTATGTGAGAGTGTATGTGAATATACATGTGCCCTGTCTGCTGCTGTTACAGGGAAGGTTTTTGGTCAGGTCTAGACTGGCTCTGTAATACAGTACATACCAGCAGATCAGCTGTGAGCAGATCCTAGGTTCATTTATAGCTGTGGCCTTGTGTCCCTGCATGTCTGCCTGGCAACTCGTAACTCTGCTGTTCCAACAGCTCAAGCTCACCCACCTCCCAGACACTCTGGCCCCGTTATACTCTCACCATGTCTAATTACTAGATGCACATTCGTCTGGGGAATTTAAATGTAGGGCATTCTTTGTGTAGCTTGTACCTCAGTGTTAAATGTAGGTACCATTGCTGCTGTTGGGATGTTCTCACCTGTGAGTTAATCAGCTTTGTCTTCTTTTATATTCAGGTCCCAGGGGCTCCTATTAATGAAGAAAGTGGGCATCATGTGGAGCAATCTGAAGAGCAGATGCCAGACACTCTTCCACAACAACAGTTCAGGACCCCATGAAAGCAGGATTGAGGCAGACACTGTCCACTGTGTGGTGGATATCGGTCAAGGAGGCAGCTCAGGTGGGGCACAGGCATCAGGAGCCTCCAGCCCGTCACGAAGCCTCCTACCAGTGCCAGTGGTAACAGCAGGGCGCCGTCATCATAATTGTGTGTCGGACATACCTCAGATTGTAGAGATAACTATCGACAAGGACGCTGAAGATGTGCGGAGTGGGTCCGGGGGTGTTCCCTTGGCTCGCAGAGACTCCTACTCCCGTCATGCCCCGTGGGGGGGCAAGAAAAAACACTCATGCTCCACCAAAACCCAAAGCTCTTTGGAGGCAGATAGGCGGTCCGGCCGCTTACGCGGGAGTGGGAACCGTAGGGACAGGCGCTATGGGGTCAGCTCTATCCAGGAGACAAATGACTCTGTATCAGTAGGACACAGTCTGAATGGTCGTTCTCTGCGCCAGCGGCTAAGTGATACAGTTGGGTTGTGCTTACCCCTGCCTGCTCGCAGGTGCTCACGTTCCTCTAAGAACGCCGTCACCTCCAAACGTAAGATTCACCTCACAGAGCTCATGTTGGAGACCTGCCCCTTTCCACCAGGCTCAGACCTTGCTCACAAATGGCACTTGATCAAACAGCACACAGCACCAGTCAGCCCGCATTCCTCTACTGCCCTTCTGGATGCTTTTGACCCAGCCCACCCCTCTCCCGAGGATGAGGAAGAACGTCTGCGCGAGCGCCGCAGGCTCAGCATCGAGGAAGGTGTGGACCCACCACCCAATGCACAGATCCACACCCTGGAGGCCTCAGTGCCAGGATCCTCTCTCTACAAACTGGGACCAAAAATGGCTCCTGGCATGGGAGAGGCCTCTGGGGAAGGCCGGGTCACAGGGGCCGGGAGCGCTCTGGCTGCTGCATCATCAGGAGCCTGTGGGCAGTTGTTGGGGGCTGCAGCGTCATCCCAGGACTGTGACTCTGAGGAGGATTCGACCACCCTTTGTCTGCAGGCCAGGAGGCCCAAGCAGAGGCATGCTTCAGGGGATGGTCACCTTAGCCGACAACAACACGGTCCCTGGAAGGTTCATACTCAGATAGACTACATCCATTGTCTGGTGCCAGATCTTTTAGAGATTACAGGTCTGCCCTGTTACTGGGGCGTAATGGACCGCTACGAGGCAGAAGCGCTGTTGGATGGGAGGCCCGAGGGCACCTTCCTGCTGCGTGACTCAGCCCAGGAGGACTACCTCTTCTCTGTTAGCTTCCGCCGTTACAATCGCTCCCTGCACGCACGCATCGAGCAGTGGAACCACAACTTCAGCTTTGACGCTCATGATCCTTGCGTTTTCCACTCTTCCACTGTCACAGGACTGCTGGAGCACTATAAAGACCCCAGCGCCTGCATGTTTTTCGAACCTTTGCTTACAGCGCCTCTTCATCGGACTTTCCCCTTTGGCCTGCAGCACCTGGCACGGGCCGCCATCTGCCGCTGGACCACTTACGATGGTATAGGGTCTCTGCCATTGCCTCCTGCCCTGCAGGACTTCCTCAAGGAGTATCACTATAAACAGAAAGTACGAGTTCGCTGGCTGGAGAGGGAACCGCCACTCAAAGTCAAATAGGGCGGCTTCTCCATTGCCTGTTAGACATGCTGCAGGAGGAATTCATGACTTTAGAAATTCCTCATTAGCAAAATGGAAGCTATACTGATATGGCTTTCTTACCGGTGGGGGATCGAGTTTAAGTGTAACAAGCTATACAAGATTCATTCTAAACTTTGTTTTAGTTATTACTTACATCACAAAAGTACATATGATTATATTCAGTATAATGCTGTCTGGCAAGCACATGTTTTTGCGTTGAACAGGTTGTTTTGACAGGGAGGGGAGACACAAATATCAGTGCTTTGTGTCTTTTTTTTTTTTCCTTTCTCTTGCTTTGTGCTAAGTGTCTGCCTGATCCCACAACATCACCCTGCCTGTAGACCTGCATGCATGCCTCCCCCGTTCATCCTAAATTGCTATTTAGGCTTACATGGCTATGTTGTACAGCTCACTTTGTGCGCTCTTACTTTTCTTCCTTAGCTTGTCAAAGCACCTAGTGGAGCACCTTTACAAGAGAAGGTGTGTGTGTGTCTGTGTGTGTGTGTGTGGGTTGAGAGGGGATCTGGAGGTGCTATTTTGGTATACTGCAGTCAGAGCTTGTCCTATGGATAGAGCTACATAAGTCATATTCTTTGCCATCTCGTTGCATGCATCAGTGAAGCCAGAGATGAAGGAAAACAAGTGATTTCTAAGGATTATGCGTAAGTCCTAAAGGAACATTAGTTTCTCTTTTAGCAGTATCGTGAGTGATGCTTAATAAATCAGTTGACTGTGTGGCATTTAGTAAGCAAGCTAAACTTGTCAGCTTTATTCCACCTGTGTGGCATTGCTTTGGAAACATGACAGATTGTGAGGAAATCTTGTCATTGGTGCAGTTGTGAAAGCAGCCTGTCACTTCTTCACTGACCATAGGCAGTTTGGCATGTGGACACATGCACCCAGTTCAGTTCTTCCTGAAATCGAGGTTGATATTTTATTCCGTTTTATAGGTGCCTCCTTAAGCTCACGATCCATTTGTTGCATCAGCAATATCTGTATATTCAAAATATAAATAAAAATTCAAATATATAAATAAATCTCAATCCATGAATTCAACATATGTAATTACATTTGAAACATCAGTGCAGCTAGGCCTGGGTTCTTTTGGTTACAATAAAGAATCCTAACAAATGTCTTTCATAGGAAGTGAGAGCAGCTGTGTAAAGACTATCTCTTTAAGCAAGTCGATTTACAGCGTAGTGAGGCAGTAACGAGCCTTGTTCAAGATCGGGCTGTGTCATGAGACACTTCATATAGTTATAGATGAATGAAGAGGATTTCAAAAGCTCAGCAAGAATCTTCTAAAATAGGAAAGAACAACTCCCAGGATTAGACTGCAGTGCTACTTTCTCTCTCTGTTCATTGTCATAATTACAGTATTAAATGATGAGAACCCTCAACTCTTGAGAGGCGGGCATATCCTCAGTTATCTAGCCTGTCATTTCCATAATGTCTTATTAAGCGTAACCTGTGTGCCTCATACATGTCCAGTAATATGTTACTTTATTTTCCAAACAAGAGTGGGAGGTGCCTCAGCACGATCCACTCGGCTCTCATCAAATAGAACTGAAGATGGTCATAATGAAGAGTTGAAGGAGCAATAAGCTCAATATTTATTGTGCACATTAAAGATTTTATAATGGATAACATTTTAGTGGTGCTATGTTGATTAAGCTCTTGCAAATTATTGAAATAACGGTGTGCATTAGTCACATCTGTTCTGACTCTGTGCGCGCATTAGCCGTTCTTTCTTGTTGGGTCCAGAGTCAGTTGTGCTGCTGTAGCATGTTTCAGTTTAGATAGCCGACCTGTCACATGTATATTGTTTTCATCCTCAGCTTGTCAGACAGCTGTAAGGAGTGAGCTTTAAGCTTAACTCTCCACTGTGAGCATGTTGAATGATCTAACTAAGCTATCAGTATTAAAATCAGTTCATCAGCACAAGTATTTGTTCAGTCTCCTGAGTAGTTGTAAATATGCAATAACTGGCTTTTAAATAACTGACATAAGTTGAAATTTTAATAAAATGTATAGATGACTGAAGGAGGGCGAGATGGGTGGAGACTGAGTAGTTTCATTAGGGTGTAATCCTTCACATTAATGTTTCAAACTAAAATATTTAAACTGAGATACAGATGAGATCATGATCACCGAGCCTACTCTGTCGAGCTCTCAAACTGCTTTTGTTTGTTTGCTCATGTCAGCCCACTCAGCTGTTAAAAGATGTAGTTCCCATCAGTAAGGATGAATCATGAACAAATATATAATTTATTTCTTATATTTGCATCTGTGACCAAAGCTCTTGCACAAACCTACATGTATTAACTAGTAGTTTAAAGCTTATGTAGTGTTAGACTTTAACTAGTTTAGATTTTGGTTTTACAAACAATTAATGGCTAGTTCCCTGCTACACTATGTAAGACTTAGAGCTACACCATCAACTCGCTACCAAATACCTTTCCTCTGCTAAACAGTCGTCCAGTTTCTATGGATTTATCAGATGAGGATTTTTCTGCAGGTGGTCACACGATTGGTTAAAGGACTTCACCAACCAGTATTAGCTTTTTCGGCTATTTAGTGAACTGATCAAAGTTTTACTTCTTGTTTACTCAAAAGTTGTAGTACTCTACTAACAGCACTGCAGGTCTCTTTGTATGTTAATCACTGGTGTGAGCTGAAGTGGCAGGCGTGACCCTTAAGAGTGGAATAAGGCTGACACTGGGTTTTCTCGCATGTGTACTTCTATGTTTGAGGTATTTTAGCTTCCACACTTAACTGTACAAATGAAACCCCCAAACTACGCATACGTCAGACCGTCTTTCTCACTGTGTCTTGTCTCTCACGCTGCAGCCTAGCAATGGCACACAGCTGCTACAGTACAAGTGCTGCATCCTATATGCAGACACAGATCAAAGGCCAGCGTTGCCATTCTGGAGCCCGCGGTCACTGTGCTGTAAGGTCCAGTCTGTGTTGCTTTTTCTTTATTATTATTATTATAATATACAAACCGTTCCCTCGCCGTCCAGCCACATCGCTGACATCACTGTGACGATGGTGTCCTGTTTAGGCTGAGGTGAACAATAAGGAGGGAGGGAGGAGATGTAGCTGGCTTGCTGAGTCCTGGCTTCCTGTTGCTGCAACAGCATGCTCACAGAAAGGACAAGGGATTTGTCTAAATAAATAGCACTTTAATTGTGTATTTGTTTTATGCAGAGCAGGCTGCAAGTGTTGGGGCAGTGACATGTTTGTTTAGTGTTTTTCCCCGTCTTTAGTCAGCATATTGGATTTAATCAAGCTGAGGAACAGATAAGTGTGTGGTTGGAGTTGTTGACCTTTTAGTCGACTTCTCAGAACAAAATTTACAAGTAGGGTCAACAGATTCAGTCTTTTGCAACTAATCCCTGCTGAACTGAGTGATTGCTTTCACTCTTATGTTGAGGATCACTGTTTGTCTGCTTTGATCCAAAACAGAGGAATTGCACTATCCACACCCCCGCAGGGATTTGAGTACTCCAAAACCTACTGAGAAATTTGAATAGTTTTCATAATTTTTATACCATTTTGCTGAATTAAAGATCCAAAACAACTGAAAATGTTCCACTGTCCAAATTCTTGTGGACCGCACCGTGTGCGCGTGTGTGTTAGCTGAAGATGGTGAGACTTGGGTGGGTGTTACGAGGGGTGGGGGGAGCCGGTGCTCCTAAAATATTTCACAGGTGTTGTAGGGTGTGTTGATGGGAGTCGTTTTCTCCGCCTCGCTGAAGACTCGGTGCGTTTGTGTGTGGATGTATGTTAGCTTACGGACAGAGCCACACAGGGAGAGTTTCCCGTGGAGAGACGGGCAGAGTTGAATGTGAGGGGTGACGACAGTGACTCCTATGAACAACGCCTCTCTGCCCCAGTTCTCCCCCCGCCTCCCCATTTATTCTCAGGCAGGCCCATTGCAAGGAGAGTCCCAGGACCCTCTCAACCCAGTTTTCCCCATGGGAAATATCTGACATTAACCGTAGCACGTTTGCCATATAACTTGTAGATTTAGGTGAGAAAAAAACCAACGTATGAATGATGGATTTATGTAATAGCCTGATGAAAAGACATTTTATTCTTCAGTGGTGCATACACTGTCTGGAACACACACAGATTTGCACACACTATCAACACTTCTTCTAACAAATGCACTACCCCAGGTATTCACACACCCTCCCTTCCCCCCCAAGCCAGGGATGTATAAACATGGACCACATTTAGCCAGCGCCACGTTTCTGTGCAACACCCAGCCCACACACACACAAAAAAGGGAAGGTAAAGCTGTGTGTGTATATTCTGTGTTCTTAAGCCAAACAAAATACCACAAAAAAAGCTTAACATTTCATTAGTATGACACTATTGGGCTGCACTATGAGAGCCTTGTGTGTGGAGGCAAACCACAAACTCTGCTCTAGATGAGAGATGGTTGTCTCCTTAGCTGTCCCTTAAAATAATAGCAATACCCCTGGATGTAGGACATATAAACCAACCACCACCACCACGGTACGACTCATGGTGTCAGATCCTAGAGAAAAAGAGAGAGAAACAAAAATAAATAAGAGATTTTTAATTTTTTCATGTTCCCATATATAAATATATATATATTTTAGAAAGCTGGGTTAAGTGCTTTTATGCAAACAGAAGTATGAAAGAATTATTATTTTTCCTTATTACTGCTCCCTAATATGCAATGGAGTGTAGTGTAACAATGGTTGCAATCCTCTGTCACTTTAATGCTGTATGTGCACATTGGTTGCTGGGTGGATGTGGGTGCCGAGGCAACAGGACTTGACAGTGATGGGAACTAATGGTTGTTACTCTGCAGCACTGGGATGTTCCCAGACTGCCCTATTCGTTTTGGCCAATCACAGAAAGCCCTTTAAATCCGGGGCCACAGCCGCTGCCGCGGGGCTGACCAAACTGTCGTCAGACGAATATCGCCGTTCTGTTCTTTTCTGCTTTTCCTCACCCATTTCTTTTCTTTCTTTCGTCTGCTGTCAGGTAGAATTCGGAGCGTGTAAATGGCATAATCATGTTCACATTTCACTGTCTGTTCTGTGTATCTGCATCATCATTCAAAGAGGAAAAAAAAACAGTTGTTTTTCAGTATAACCTGTTCATTTTTAAGAGCCGTATGATGCGACACTTGTAGCTGTCACTCTTGGTGCTTGGCTTATGCTTCATTGTCTTAATATTCCAAATAAAACTGTTAAGTGTAATCCACACTGGCCCATGATATAATGTGTATGTATTTTTTTCCCCCTTTATTATTCCATCTTACATGTCCGGATTAGCCAAAAGTAGATTTACTGCAGCTCACTACAGTTTAGCTTGTCTTATTTTCCCCCACTCAAAACTACCAATCCTTAGTGTTGTCCCACCTGCCAAATCCTACTTTGTACACTCGTACAGGACACCATCCATGGATGCAGAGACCTCAGACTTTCCCTTATTACTCACTTATTCGAGGCAGACTCTGTGTGGATGCCCTGCAGTTTATAGGCTGACGTGTTAATCATAGCTCACATCTCACCCAGTTACATTTTATGTTCTGGCCTCTTGGTATGGATGGTATGTCAGTCTGTTACACAGGAACCAATCAAAATCTCTGTTTTGTGTGTGACTCAAAAATACAACTTTCATTCAATTTAACAAATTATTCTGTCTCAGAGAGAACGGCAAGTAGATGAGCCAGGTAGCAAAATGTAAATAAGAAATAACTTGTGTTTAGCAGCCACCAGTTTTCACAAAGTGCACTTTATTGAAGTTTTCTGAAGTGAATTATTAAAAAACATCCAACACATTAGTGTTTAACTTTGACAAAGCCATTAAATTGGTTTAGCTTTGCTACTGAAGCTGTAATATAAAACCATGGTATTGATGCAAAAAGTCTCTCATAGGAAAAAAATATGACGAACAAGCAAAAAGCTCATCTTAAGTGTTGATAATTGTGCACATAAATCAAAATGTGAGATATGTGATTCCGTAGAAAACAGCTTGTGTGTCCCTGAGAGATGAGAAATGCTTTATAGAAAAACACAAACTTGTATCTAAAGCTGTTTCCAAAACCTAACCGAAAATCCTTTTAGGACAAGCATTACCACGTTTCACTTTTGACTTAATGACGTGGAATTTTATACAATATCTAGTTTCTTCTTAGTATTTTGTTCATTTGATATTATTAACATGTAGATCGAGTTTGTCTTTAGAGATTTAAATATCAAATTGAACAAAAATAACAACGTCAGCAACATGGATACTCGAGTAAAGTAATTTTAAGTGAATTCCAAGCATTTAAAAGTCTTTACAGATGAATGCGCTCATATTCTGCATGTTGTTTCACCTTGAAGAGGGTGTTTTGCTAAGGTGAGCACGTTCATACAACACCAACCAAGAAGACTGGGACTTCAGTCTGGACCCCAAAAAGAGCCAATGATTATTTAAGTTGTGGGTATTTTTGGAGGGTATAAATTATATATAGTTTGTAGCTCTGTGCTTTGGGCTCACCTTTGGAGCACAGCCTCTGCACGGTGCCCGCGGCCTACCTTCCTCACTGTGCCCAGCAGAAGCTATGCAGACAGACACGGCCAAGCTGCCTGGAACTTCACAGTTAAGTATTTGTTCATTTGAAATGAAGTATAAATAGCATGAGGGTTATCAGTTTCAAGTTGGCTACCCAACGCTTATGAATAATTGAAACTCACCCAGGAGGAGAGACGGGGTGAGGGCAAACTACCGTACATCTCAAGCAAGTCTCAGCTGACTCAAAGGACGAGCGACCAAACTGAGTAACAAACTCATAAAACTTGCTGCAATGCTGTCAAAACATATCCTCCCTTCTTCAGCCCTCTGGCACGACCAAAAATCGATACCAGGCAATAAGTCTGCAGCAATAAGTTGTGGAATCTGGACTTAGATATGGGTCACTGACAGGGGAGGGACGATGGGCATGAAAGTGCAGATGATGAAGGTCTTGTGAGTTTATCAACGAGCCAAACCTTAAAGATTTCATCTCTGTGTAGCCCGGTCAGTTCCATCTGAGACGCCGCCTCCTTATCAGCCCGGTGTGCCGGCCTCCGCTGCACACACAGCTCTATCTCTGCCAGTGCATTGAGCTGCAATAAGCAGTTGTTGTTGGCACCGACATCAAGAGACACGTCAAGGGTGAGAACCGCCACACTGCAATCAAGATTTAAAGGGTTTCCTTTTTTTTTTTTTTTTTTTACAGTTCTTTCTTTTTTCTTTATCTCTGTAGAACGGGCTGCTGTTCTCTGCTGAAAATAGTTTTTTCATTTGAAAATAAGGGTTGAAAGGTTGACATAGTACTTTTTGTTTTTGGTGGGACACACTTGAACAATGTGCATGAGTCAAAAGTAGAAAATGTTTTAGTGTAGCAACAGTTTACATTTGGCTAATACGCCTACTTTTTTGTCAGGTCTTGATGGCTACCATATTCATATCTGAAACCACAGCCAGCAGTCATTTAACTTAGCATTGCACCATAGACTGTATATGTATTTCTTTTAAGGCCACACTTTAAAACACTTCATTTACAGACATTCATATAAATAAAGTGGTCTTGAGCAGTAGTTATGATCAAGCTTGTGTTAATTCAGTAGTAATAACAGAATTTCTTGGGTTTTTGACCCTTTATTTGGACATTGGTTGCTTTTTCACTCCAGATGTTTTCATTTGCTTGTCTGAAAAAAGAGACAGAAGCAAGGCAGGACAAAATAGACCATTACATGGAATTAAAACTTTTTACGCCTGCCATGCCTCTGCTCAAATTGTAATATATCTGTTAATGAGGTCAGTGTTATGTGTATTTCTAGCTTTTACTGTACCAGTAATTCCTTGACAGCCCCACTTTCTGAAATTATCTGCAATGCGTGGGGAAAAACTTTCCTCCTCTTACATTCTCTCGGGCTCAACTGACTCCTGTTTCACTCGTGAACTAGTTAGGCTTTTCATTTCCTCCGCTTCTCGTGCTCAGTGAGCCCACTTTTCTCCTCACACATACAGTGCTAAGTCCAGAGCTCAACACAGATACAGGCCACATGGCTCCCTGCATGCTATCTGCACGCAAACTGCAATAGCACTGGCTAAAAGAAGAGGGTGACGAAGAAGAGGAGCACAGACAGCAAGACATAGAATGGGGAGTGAGTAAGAGACACTGCTGCTGCTTTCCCAGCTCTGGACTGCCGCCAAGTCTCTGGCGGCAAAGTGAGCGTTGACCTCCAGTTAACCTTGTGCAAATGCACACGCACAGATGGACACGCGCACACACGAGGCTCACATCCATATTTCATAGCAGAAATATATCCACCCGACAGTATTTTACACCCACTGTGGAGCTCACCTCCCAGTGGCTGACGGGGCTGAGGAGGGCTGGGCCTGTAGGCTGCTCCTCTTCCACAAGCCGAGCCAAGAGCAACAGGGCCAATCGCACAATCATCTGGAGCAGAAGAGTCGAGGCGGCTGCAGGGGCTTAGAGAGGAAGTTCAACCAGTCCCATTTTTCAGCCTCTGCTTTGCCTTTCCACACTTTAATCTGATAATCAATAACTCTGACTGCATCTGATACTGCTAGATGTTCAATAGAAAATCTTCCAAGCAGCGTAGAGGCAGATTTACCCTTTGACCTCTCCTCAGTCCTGGAAAGTTGACCACCTGTCCATTATCTTCAAGCCAAAGGTCTGGATTTTGCTCAACATAATCTGATTAAAACCAAACCACGATTAACATTCTTTAACACCCCTTTTCTTCATCAGTGCCTCCACCCCTCGGTTCAGGAGAAGCTGGACCACATGTGAACAGTTATTTTTTTGTTCTCTGGCAGAGGCCCTGGAAAATTCAGTGGGCATGTCCTGTTAATTCCTCTGTCTTTCCCTCCTCCTTTTCTCTTTCTCATTCCCCCTTAAAGCCTCCCAGATCCTCTCCTCATTCCTCTTTGTATATGTGTGCATGCCATATATATACACAGATATATACATATATAAATTCTGAAACTATCCTGTTCACAGAGCAGGAGTTTAGCCTGCTCAATCCAGCCTCTTCTTTCCCTTTCTCTCTGGCTCTCTGCTTTTATTTCTACCACTTTTCTTCTCGCCTGCTCCCCTGTGTCCTTCTCCTCCGGTGCAGTGTATTATTGCCGCTTGGCTGGCCTCTGCGTAAACCCTGGGCTCGTTTAGCAGCCCTGCTTACTCTCACCCCTCGGCTCAACGAGCCTCCAGAAAGTTCTCCTCGCTCAGAGCACTGGCATCGGGAGACAGAATCCGTGTATGTGTTTATGAAGTTCTGACAAATTCCTTCCTCCGTACTCCTTCTCTTGCTTTGCAGTCTTGACATGCGAGCATTATATTTAATCCTTCATTCCTCGCGCAGGCAGAGGCAGTGTGGTGGAGGAGCTATGGGGCCTGGAGCTGGAGCCATGGCCTCTGCGGTGGCTGGTGCACCATTATGGAGGCAGCAGGACAGGCGAGCGATGGTTCCGATAGGTCTTGTGGTAGAGCTATGGGATATGTGGTGAAGCTGTATTTTCTTATGGCTTAGTACTGCCTGGGTCATTGGCATTGAGAATACCGGTTACTCTGTAATTAATTGAAGTATAAATATGGTACTACCCTTCACTGGGTATTGGGTTCTCCAGTGAATGAAAGAAAAATGAAAAGGATTCAACGTAGCACAGAATTATATTTTCAGGACCCTGAAAAAAAGAAAACAAAATAAAGAAATTGTGGAATTATTACTGCTCAGTGTCAAACACACACAGGATCATAATTCCCTATTAAGGTTAGATCTGCAACTTTTTTCATCTTGTTGTCAGTCTCGCAGTGGGACTGCTATCTGTGACCTCCTGCTAGAAAGACTTTATGCTCGACGTCTCTGAAGAAATGTGATGCCGTCTCTCTTCCACAGCATGTCTTTTATCCTGTCTTCCTTCTCTCACCCCAACCAGTCGCAGCAGATGGCCCCGCCCCTCCCTGAGCCTGGTGCTGTTGGAGGTTTCTTCCTGTTAAAAGGGAGTTTTTCCTTCCCACTGTCGTCAAAGTGCTTGCTCATAGGGGGTCATATGATTGTTGGGCTTTTCTTTGTATTATTGTAGGGTCTACCTGACAATATGAAGCGCATTGAGGCGACTGTTGATGTGATTTAGCGCTGTATAAACAAAATAAACTGGCTGCTTGTGGTCTTTACAGATGAAGAGATGTAGACAAAGATGGTCCCTGATGATGATGATGAGGCTGTGTTACTAGGAATACAATGTAACAAGCTAATTAAAGGCAAAGATGGCAAAGAACCCATTGTGCTCTTCTATTAATGAAAAAAATCTGTTTTTTAAATATATATTAGTATGTGTATTTCATATTTCATACTTTTTGACCTTAAGTGCCATAGGTGGATAAATTTAAATGTAATTAAAGCATGAAATTACAATGTATTTCTATTTAATTAACAAATACTTAAATGTATGTGCATGAGAATAAGGAGGTAACAAGTCAGGTTTTTGCAGGAAACGAAGGAATAATTATACTGTAAGTGTATTTAAGTAGTGTGTAAGTAAATTTTAGTGCTGCATGATTTCCTGGTGTTATAGTGAAAAAACAAACAATATTTCCCCGTCTTACACTGTAAGTACGCTGTGCTTTTTGGTAGTGAGGGTTGCACAGTAATCCATGTGCTATTCAGCAGTACCCTGACTGCTGTTAAGTACTGGGTTAGGATTATCAGACCTGCTGGTGAAGCGGCCCTTGAGGGTTGTCCTAGTTGAGAACAGTGCCAAGCAACATCTGTACAGAGGATGTAGGCGGTTCCTTCAACAGCCCTCACGTTCTGCAGACCTGGACCAACTGAGAACCTGAGAGGCAGTGATTCTGTTGGCTTCATTTTTCAATCCAAGAGGTTGTTGCATTTCATACAAACACAGCTCCAGAACACAGCTGGACTTTATGTCAAAACAGGCTAACTGCTGGCTCCCATAAACAGTAGCAAATTATAGAAAATAGCCTGTACTATAGCCAATATTTAGTCCTAATCAGTCTATGGGATGGATATTATTTGCTTCTCAATGCACTACAAAGACAGTATATCATGTTGTTCTAAAAAACTAATGCAGTCTGCACACTTTCACACTCAGTCATCTGATGCATTACAAATGTAACAATATTGATGGGACATAATTACACAACTTGTACATGTATTTGGTTCTTGAGGGCTTGTAGTAATCACACATGAATGCCGAAGCACGAACGACTTAAACAATGAAAAGCATCGCTGTCTCTGTCCTCGAGACAAAACGTCAAAAAAAGAAACAAACAAGGAGAAAAGAATGAGAGGAAAACGAGGAAGGAGAGTGAGAATCGGGGCTGCTGTGCGGTTTCCTTTTTGAGTTGGCTTTCCCAGAAGAGTGAATCAGCGAAGGGTGACGACAAGGAGCCCAGAGCCTTTTCATCTGGGCCCCGGGGTCTCTTCTAGGATTATTGGAGAAGTCTCTCAGTTTCCCAGTGACTCACACAGCTGTTGTCACACCGCTGGGCACCAGTTATACGACCGCAACCCACCCAGGTTGTGCAAGGTTCACTTGATTTGTTAATGTGTTGACATATTTTCACTGGCAGATCTGGCCTGGTTTCTACATATGCTGTTTACATGCTGCTGACGTGTGTTCTGTTTCATCTGGCAACTGTCACACATGTAACTCTGCTTCAGGAGTATAAACATAATATATGAGCTTCTGCCGTGCCGAGGGATTGTTTTGGACCAGCTCAAACGGATCCACTATAGATGATAATAGCATTTAGTTTTATCTACGTAATTTAAATTGTTTGTGTTTTTAAGAAAATGCTGACTGACCAGTCCTCCTTACAAAGCTGAGGCAATTTCTTTAGTTAGAAACTCCTTTATTTTTATGCTTCTCTGGGATTTTTACTGACATTTCTTGTAATCTTTGTTTCACTAGAAAATCTTGGAGCATCTTTTCCCTGCAGGGCTCAGCTTCACATCGTGCATGCAAACTTGCCAAAACAACCACAGCTCATTGAGCAACTCGGATGGCGTTGTCACTCATTGGGTAACTTGCTGTGGGGCATCGCTCTATGGTTAACCTTTGATTTCTGGTCACATCAAATCCTGTCTTATTCTAAAATAGTGTGACTCAGCGTGCAAACATTTACTTGGTGCTATAAGCGAAATCCAGATGTTATGCTGGTTCGCCCAAGCTTTACTTTGTAAACAGTAGTAGTTTTTGGAATTATGATGGATTGTTCGAATGCCTTCCAGATGATCAGAGACATCAATGGAAATCGATGGAGGAAAAGAAAATATTTGGGCGCATTCATATGAAGCTTTTGAAGCTTTTATCTGGTTTAACTGTTGAGGCTATACTTGAAGTATAGACTAATGAAATTCAAGTTATGGCTCTCTCAACATTTTTAAAGATAGGGGCTTCAAAATAAAAGCTGTTTCAAAGATGACAGCTTTTATTTTGTTACACCTCAGTGAAGCCTGGCACTGATCGACGATGTTTCTTTATTATTATCATCCAAACACACAGTATAAGCTTATTTAGAGTGAGCGCCATATGAGTTACTTTGTCCTACTTCCAGAGATTCATGTGGATTAATCCATAAAATAGTCCCCAACAGTTACACTACTTTTCTCATTAGAGGAACAAAAAACTGGGAAAGTACAGACAACACAAATATATAGACAGCACCACTGAGTTTGGTCTTTTAAGATGATTTGTTAACAGTGAAAAAAATGTAGGAAAACAAAAAAAGTCCTTTTTTAAAGCCATATTTCCTTGGTGCTTATGTGAGGGAACAAACAATGGAGTAATAACATATAATTACATCATATTTTTTCAGCTTTATGGTTCGGCATTGATTCATTGCAGTCAGACGTTACCAGTTTAGCCCTTAATGTAGTGTTCTTGACATTTGGATAAACTCTCTGCTAATTTAATTTGGCTGATGCTGCCGTGGTGTCCCAGTATCACACCAAAGACTGAGGAGTATAATATCATTAAAATAAAAAGAACTTAAAGGGAATATGTTTCCCCTGTTATCTGCTATGTAAATATATCTGCTACAGCGGTAGATGGTTATATTAAACTCAAAGTTTCGAACAATGAGGCCAGCATGTGTGCTGGCAATCCCAACTAGCCAAACCCTCAGGCTTCAGGCTGTTCTCTGATTCTGACAGATTATCTTTTGTTTGATCTGACGATGTCACTCAGACTGAATATCTGTCATATGGTCATCTCAGGCACACAGGCTGTGACCACAGAAATGCCACTTACCTTTACCTAAGTTTTTTGTTCATAAAACACAAGAAAGCTTGCTTAAAGAAACTTTGCTTGAGTCTGAGCTACAACAGCTTGTTTAAGACCAAGGATGAAATTTGGGGCTTCGGGGCCCCGTATGAGGTAAATGGGGACTACAGTCAACAGCAAATTATGTGAAGTTAGTAAAATCCAAGAATGAGAAATAAAGTGTTAAAAACTACCAGAATAAGTCTCCTTTAAGTACAACAACAACACCATGAATCATTTGTTAAAGTAGACTTTGTGCACTTACATCAGTACCCACACTACATATCCCTACACACAATTCAATTCATCTATCCAACTCTTCCACTTATCCTTATCAGGGTTGTAGGGAGGCTGGAGCCTATCCCAGCTACCATAGGGCGACTGGCATGGTACATCTGGCCACAGATTGCCAGGGCTAACACAGAGAGACAGAACACCATTCACATTTACATTCACACCAATGGGCAGTTAAAATCACCAGTTAACCTAACCCCACTAACTGCATGTCTTTGGACTGTGGGGGGAAGCCGAAGTACCCAGAGAGAAACCATGCAAACTCCACACAGAAAGACACAATTCAATTCAATTCATTTCAATGCACTTCAATACTATATTTTTTGGACCATAAGGCGCACTGGATTATGAGGAGCATTAAGCGAAAGAAAACAGATAAGTCAAACTTTACTCAACTCATTCTTCTTGCTTCCTCCTCTTCCGTAACATTGATCCATTAATGTAGAATTATCTCGCAGATGCTCTATTCCCATGTTGTTGCAGTATATTAATGACTAACCTCGTATTGTGGATGGATTATCTCAGTTGTTCTCCCGACTGAAGTTTGGTCCGTTTACATCCTGCCATGCGATTGCATTTGTCTCTAACCACCAGAATCCCTCACGTTAACTTTTATTGAGTGGAAAAAAAGTTAGCGTTCATCCTCCAGCTTCACTGTTTGTTATGCTAACATAGCTGTGTTGCTAGCGATCACGTAGCACATCATTATATACCAGCTAGCCCAACTTCAGTAACCCTACAAACGTCACTGCTGTTTAGTTTTCTGTCTTCATTTATGTTGGAAGTGATAGCAGAGCTGTACGTTTTCATTTTTCAGAGATCTCTCAGTCAGAACATGGCATGTTATGTTTAGATGGAAACTAGCGATCTAACTTCCTGCTAACTTCTAACGCCGTAAAATGTAATACATTCTGTTTTCATGGATTCCTGGACACATCCATCCATCCATCCGCTTATCCTTTCCAGGGTCACGAGGGGTTCTGGAGCCTATCCTAGCTGTCATAGGGCGAGAGGCAGGGTACACCCTGGACAGGTCACCAGTCTGTCGCAGGGCTAACACAGAGACACAGACAACCATTTGCACTCACATTCACACTTATGGCCGATTTAGATTAATCAATTAACCTATCCCCACTAACCGCATGTCTTTGGACTGTGCGAGGAAGCCGGAGAACCCACGTGAACAAAGGGGGAACATGCAAACTCCACACAGAAAGACCCTGGCCTGAACTCAGGACCTTCTTGCTGTGCGGCAACAGCGCTAACCACCGTACCACCGTGCTGCCCCGTGGATTCCTGGATGTTAAACATAATTGTTACACCTGGTTAAGCAGCAACGCTCATCATTTTATTAAAGATGAAAGCATTTAGACAGTTTTTAACTCTCAGTGATGCCGCGATGTTCGTTTGACTTTGGGACCTGAAGCAGAGTTTGGACTAAGCGAAGCTCCTGACTACGGCAGCCGTAATGCTCTGACAATCCATCAAGCGGTGCAGCTTCGCAGCTTCGCCAAAGTCATACTAAAACATTTTTTGACAGATTTTTTAGCGCCGTGTACCACATAAAATCGGTTCAAGGTCAGTAAGCACAACCAGAATTCATACATAAGGCGAATTATAAGGCGCACTGTCGATTTTTGAGTAAATCAAAGGATTTTAAGTGCGCCTTATAGTGCGAAAAATACGGTAATATAGTGCCAATTCACAACAGCAGCTGGCTGGTATCGAATTTTGAGTGTGAGGAAAATGTTCAGATTCAGGTTCCGTTGTTTCTGTAATGCTCTCTCCTGCGTTAAGAGACTGCAAACCTCTGTCAAGCTGGAAGAAGCTGAAAATCCCCACATAACATATACGTGACAGATAAATATGGAATCTATGCATGCACAGATGTAGCCACTTATATTACTACACCAACATTTGCCAGGGTCACTGCATTCTACTGAGTCGCTGATGATCTGCACTTCTCCTACATTTCCCCTCAACATCTGCCACACTGCCTTCTTGCTGAATGTATATTTGTAGAGTGATAGCGCATAGACTGCTGTCCAAACTTTGTCTTGTGAGACGTCTTTGCACTGCATGTGAGGTCTTTGTGCCATATGGTCCGTAATAGCCTCCTGTATGATCTGTCTCTATACAAAACCTTGAGACAGATTTCTGTGGTTTAGGTTAAGTTACTACTTCTAACACCAGAAACAGATTTTGGATGTTAGAAGTCCTGAAAACACAAAAGTTGGGAACTTGTTTTGCAACCCTTGTTTTCCTTATGTTGGCTGGAAGATTTTAGAATGAAATGTAGTGTCTCAAAAGCTGATTGAAAACACAGATGCTTCACTGGGGAAGAGCCTTGCCTGGGCGTACGAGGAACAGTGTGACAGTGGAAGAAGAGCAGTCTGTTTGAGTCTGGTTGTGGTCAAAAGCAAAGCGAGCCCTGCAACAGGAAATGACAGAACTTTGTTCAGAGGCTAAAAATATAATGCCCGTTGTTAAGGGAGACTAGAGCTAGAGAGGCAGCGGAGTACAGCAAATATTATTTCAATTAAACTGTAGGCCCAAAACCACGGCTTTCTTTTCAGAGAGAAAAAACCCAGGTGGTTGCCAGGGGGGGAAGAAAAGTGAGGAGAGGGAGAGGTGAGGAGTTGAAGCTTTCACAAACGGAGACAAAGGTTGGGTTTTGGTGATGGCGGTGGCTCTGGGTGGGGCGAGGGGCTTTCTGAGTAAAATTCCTGTGAAGTTATGCCACAGCGACTGAGTCAGAAATGACATTTTGCTTTTTTTGAGGGGGGGTGTTTTTTTGCAATGGCTTCCTCCGCCCCTTTCCCTGAATTTACACTTGTTGCCAAGACAAAGAGGAGGGGGGCATGGAGGCCTGTAATGTTGGCATCAAACTGACACTAACATCACTGCAGTTCGCTTCCCCCCACTCACACACATGCGTGCATACACACTGGCACGCTCAGCACACCCTGGCACTCGGCGGTGCCGAGCTAAGAATGGAGCACTCCTTCGGCTCACGCAATGTGGTGTGGCTGAAATTTCCTGCAATAAAAACGTGATTGGGAAGATACCCATTAAAATGTGTGAGGAAAGAGCCGAGTGGCTGCCAGCTACGAAAGAATGAGGAGGCAAACAAGAGGAGAAGGAGGGCGGCAGCAGAGTTTGATGGAAGAGAAATGCTGGAGCACGAGGGATGAGGGAGGGATATTTTCTTTGCTGACCACTGGCTACCCTGCCACTCTTTGGTGAAAAAACAAAAAACATTTTGGCTCCTTTTGCCTTCTCTCGCGCTCCTCTCTTTTTTTCAAATCCTGTTTTCATTTAGCACATGGCAGCGCTCCCTCAAACTCTTGAGTTTCCCAAACCAAAAGCTATTTCCTGATTCACTCCCTCTCTCATATAATTATTCTTCTGGACCGTGTTTCTCGCTTCTTTTTTCAGGCCTTCTTTTCCAGCACGGCCTGTTCTGTGCTCAGGGTGACATCACAGCCTCAATGGGGCAAAGGTTGCCCAGCTCGTACTCTGAAGGGCAAAAGTCAGGGCTGCTCTCGCTCGTTCGCACATACTTAATTCCCGATAGCGTTACATTGCAAATTACACGCAGACCTGATGTGATTTTATGAAACACTTTTGCAGGAACATAATGACATTTGCCACAATCATGTGTCATTTATGGTTGGGAGCTTCATTTTAGCCTGGCAAGCAAAGTTTTATCACATGGTTACATGTTAACAGTCACATGGTTAATATGTTAAGGGCCCTTGTTAAAGACTGCGGTATTCACCCCATAAATGACCACATTGTTCCAGTTCATGCACACACAAACACACACAGACACACACACTGAGGCTTTTTATTCTATTCTGAATTACTCGTAATGTGCCCCCAAATTTGCAGTTAAAACTGCGACTCGGTCGGAATTAGGAGTGCAGTTAAGCCACTGAACCTGCGCTGTGTGTTTTCTAAGCCCCTCTGCCTGTCTGGTGGTGTTGACAGTGTAAAGTTGGGTGCACACCCACCTCTCATATTCTCTCCCTCCCAGCTGTGTGCTTCTGTCCTCTTTCCAGCTGTTTGGGTGTGGCTGCTGCTGCTGGCACCACGAGAAAGCTCCACAAACAGAGAGTTATACTCATTTAGTGACTGCTGGAGAAAAGGCTGTGAGAGGAAAGAGAGGCTGAAGATACAGTATATTAATGGACTGCATTTCAATATATTATGATTGATTATTATAGTTTTGTATTAGCAAAGGGTCAAATGACTACAGTGATGTTAAAGATAATTTGTAGCTATTAACGTACAGAAAATTAATATGAAACAATAAATTGTACATAAAAGATGTATGACCTAATGTAAGTACCATTAAGTCATCCAGTGTTTTGCAAAGTGAATGCTAAGTTTTAGCATTATGGCCAGGGTTAAAGTTGGCTGGAACAATCTAACACCTTCAGTTAATGAGCAATTAAATCGCATTGGTGGATTAGGCAACACCACTGAGTGACTCAAGTTTTCGTGTGCTGCAGCCTGGCGGTCCTCCCAACTGACGGCATGGAGATACGTGCTCAGTAATAACAAAATACTGGCATCCCACAGTCCTGCTTACACCCTCAACACATCCTTTGTTCTTCTCATCCCTGCATTCACGTTGCTGATGTCATTAAAGTTTTGGTCCTGGTGCTTTAGCATTTAGCTAACGCTACTGAAAAGTGCAATGTACTTGCTCAGCAAGTACATTTTGATACAATGAACATTTTAAGTGTGTTGATGTGCTTACATTTTTTTGTATTGTGAAACTTACTTTTGTCATTGTCATTCAAAGGTTGCATGAAAGTGCAGTAAGCAATTTAGTACATTTTAGTACTGGCCAAACTGGTTAGTTTGTAGTAGTATAGTAAAGCTTACAGTACTACACATGTTTGACTGGGACAGGGCAGATTGTGGTGTTCATGGTTAATTTTAGGCTACATCAAGTGAAATCAATTGAAATTTTACATGAGTTTTATGCTATCTAGGGCCAAGAAATCAACCAAGATTACTCATTTTTAATCCACTTATGTCTAAACCCACAAAACTTTTGTATGAGCACCTTTGTGAAGCCTTGTGCAGAAGCAGTATGGCTGGTCTCTAACTTCTAGGTGTTATGAGTATCGCAGGAAAGCTAGCTTGCTAACACAACTTTGCTAATATTCCCTCCTGCTCTGGCAGCCTTCTGTCAAATGTGTATACAAATAAAAAGCTAGTTAAAATGAACTTCTTTAAATTAGCTCCCTTCAAGGGTTAAAGGAAATGAAAGGGTGCATGCATGCCAACCCTCCCGATTTTTCCGAGAGAATCCCAAATTTCAGTGCCCCTGCCGAAAATCTCCCGGAGTCACCATTCTCCCGAATTTCTCCCAATTTTCCACCCGGACAACAAAATTGAAAAACCGTATCCCAGATTGGCCCAGCCAATTCCAGTTTCCAACAATGGCTACTACTACTTAGTTTTAATATTGCTCTTATTACTCGTTCTGGGTTGCAAAATAAACTTTTAACATATTTTCAGGCGAGAATGTAGCTGTGTAAACTTCAAATATCTGAGCCGGGGAGAACAGCGAACTCCCGGCACATCGTTTTCAAACCCCCGCAATCTTTCACCAGTCAGGTTAAACATGATATATAAGTCACTTAAATGACTTAAACATGTTATTGTGTGGCTTTTTTCAGTGTGGCTGATATTAGAGTTATTAGATTAGATTACATTAAATAAAACTTTATTAATCCCTCGGGAGGGTTCCTCCCTGATTTTTACACAGCTGAATAAACGTCAAACAGAAAACAGATTAAACAGAAGTGTGAGATGGTTGAGAATTTATGCCAGCATCCGGTTATATTTTAGATAGCAAGGAGCAGACGGCTGAGTTTCACTCCACCGAGAGAGCTCGTGACGTAATTCTGAAGGGTAGACCGTCCAATTTCACAGTCGCTCATTTCTGGTCTATCCAGCTTTTGAAGGACCCGGCCCACTTAGACTGCGAAGGCCGGGTCCTCACGTGGACGCAGCCTCTGAATTTGGACACCCCTGCTGTTTCTCAAGGTCTCAAGGTTGGCAAGTTTTGGTTTAGGAGTTTCACCAGAAGTAAAACATCCTTTACAAAATTGTTCAGTTAAGCTAGACAGCTAATAGCATCATTATTCTAGTGCAGCTTCTTTTAATGTTTTTTTAAATCCACAAAACAACAAAAAATTATATGAGCACCTTTGTGAAGCCCTGTGGAGAAGCAGTATAGCTGGCCTCTAACTTTTAGGTGCTAAGAGCATCACAGGAATTTAGCTAGCTAATGTGACTTCACTAATATTTCCTCCTGCTCTGGCAGCTCTCCGTCAAATGTGTACAAATACAAAGCTAGTTGTAAGTGACCTTCTTTAAATCAGTCCACTTTCAAGGGTTAGAGGAAATGAAAGGGTAAAGGAAACCCCTTGGGTGTGGTTTAGGAGTTTCACTAGAAGTCAAAACATCCTTTCCAAAGTTGTTCAGTTAAGCTAGGCATCATTCTTCTAGCGCACCTTCCTTAAATGTTTTTTTTTTAATCAAAAAAACAACAAAAGTTTTCATTGCCAATGTTTCCTTTTTCAATTTCAGTTTTAACTTTTTAATGCCAAACTCAGATGTCACTATTCTGCACTATATTCACAGGCTGTATCTTTCCCCAATGCTGTGACTTGTTTCACCTGCTAAATCTCACTTTAACCCCGAATATGGCAGCAGCTATCTTTTTTGTAGCCGGATGTGAGGGTGAAGTTATCAGAATGTTACCATAGAGACGGTGGATATGTTTGTTTTTTCCAACAGTGAAGTGGGATGCAGACACTGAACTCTATAGTAACTCACTTTTGAAGCCAGTCTAAAATCAGTCACTGGAGGAAATGCAGATTGTGGCACTTAGCTTTATTTTTTCGGCCCAGAGGTGAACACCTTAGCTCCAGCTCCTCTTCATTGCTCATTTAGCATTAGCTCTACACAATTTTTCCGCTTCACGTCCTATCACCAAGCAAACGGGAAGCTAATTTCTGGTGAACATGGTGGAGATTTAAGCAAATAAAGAGTCAAGCGCAGCTAAATATTAGACTTGAGTTCTTCAGGTTGTCATAAAAGCATTTCTAATGTTGCTCTCCGTCTGACTGATATTTTAACAGGCAATTCAAAGCCTCCCTTCTATACAAAGAGCTTCTGAAAATATTTGTTAGAAGAATTTAGTTGCTTATCTTGCTATCACAAAAAATTCAAGCATACAGGCGCTATAGAGTATCATGGATAGAACAGAATATTTAAGACACATCATACCTGTAGTTACTGTTTAACAGCAATACTTTTGTCCTCTAAAATTAACTCCAGACTAGCTGTCATGTCTAGTTAAACTTTGGTGGTCTTTTTATAGTCACAGTCATCAGCAGCAGAGCTAGTCAGAATTTCTTTACCTCATATTGGGTGGTCAAAGTTAGAGTCCAAAATGCCGGAAGCCATCCAGCTCATTCAGTTTTATACGATTCTCCTCTGGCAGAGTGAAAACTGTAGTACAAAAGATTAGTGGTATGATTCGCAGTCAGCTGGGACGCTGTGTGTCAAATAAATGCCTTTGGTGGGTGTTTCCTTTTTTTATTATTATTATAACTTTGCTGTGTTCTTTCTTTATTTGTGGAATTGCCAAATCTGCTCACACTGTCCATTTCTACAGCCAGTGTTTTCTGTTTCTTGTGTTTTATATGAATGATATCGATAGTTTGTGAGGTTGGCTTCTAGTAGTGGAAAGGCTGTAAAACTGGCTAGCGTAGCACTCCGATCTTTTGGTTAATTTGTTAGATGTAGGAGCTTTCCTGTATCTGTAAGGCCTGAGAGGTGCTCCCAGTGACCAGTGGTTTCTATCAATCAAGACAAACTGGCCCAGCAAAGTGGAACTTTTATATCATAAATAATCTGCTGTGGATCAAGACAGGGAACCTACAGAGCTGTAGGTGTCTCAGTTAGAAGGAGCAGCAGTATATTATTCATAATGCTTTGATTTATCAGTGTGTCTACCTTTGATTTTTGGCGTTCACTTCAGTTAAAAACTAATGGAAATGGACCTTGACAGTAAAAGTATTCCTGTCTCAGATTCCTGTGCATCAGATGATGATTTGTTAAAAAGCACATATCTGATCCGCAGCCTTTAAAAGCCCTCTAGCTTTCCTCCTCATGTTTTTCACTTATGGTGCTGCTAAGAATAGCCTGCAGACCAGACTACAATATGCACTGTAATAGCAGCAGAAATCCAACACTCGACCAGAGGTCACACAGTGTGCAAGCAAGCGCTGGTCCCACTTAAGAGGGCACACGTAGTCTGTGAGACAAACGATAGTCTACACATACATTAAGTTAGAAAACATGCATGTGTACATGAGGATAAGCACGCAAGGCATTCGAGTGTATGGTGAGCAGTGCAGTCAGCTCAGTGGTGTCGATATATCTGGGAGATATATAAGGGCCGCTTGCAACCTCTCTCTGATGACAAAGGCTGCAAGCAGCTCTTGTAGACCAGCCTCTGTCGTCATGGTTACACTCGCACACCCTGCTTTGAAAAGCAAGTTGTTGCACAACTCATCAAATAAAATATTTAGAAACAAAGTTGCACAAGAGAAATTGTTGTGGAATGAGATCTTTAGAAGTCAGAAATGATCCTATTAGCAATATTTTGGAATAACTAAAAAGATCTCCAGGATGTGGCCATGAACTGTATACAAAAGATGGTTGTAGCCATCATGATGTCACTCGCCACAGCATTTCAACTGGGTTGAGGTCTGGAGTTTAACTGGGCTGTTGCAAAAATCTTGATTCTTCACTTTTTCAGCCAATCTGCTGTACGCTTGCTGGTGTGGTCAGGATCATTGCGCTGTTGCGTGACCCAGTTTTGGCCAAACCGTAGCAGCTGGACCGATGGCCTCACACGTGACTCTAGAATACTTTGTTATACAGAGAAGCTCAAGGTTGACTCCGACTACAAGGTTTCCAGGTCCTGTGGCTGCAAGACGAGCGGAAATGATCGCCCCTCCACCATCATGATGACATTTTATATGAGGTGTTTGTGCTGATAAGCTCTGTTTGGTTTACTCCAAACATCCCCATTTTTTCTAGTCTGGCTGAAGGAAATTAACATGTTGAGTGGTTAGTTGACGCTCAGGGTATTTTGCAGTTTCTCTGAGCGCTGCACCGTCTGACCTTTTCATGAATTTGCTTAGACATTCAGTCCTTGGGAAGATTCTGTCACTGTGTTAATAAAATAAAGTAAAAAAATAACAAAAAAGTGGCATAAACACCTGAATGCTTCTACTTTTATAGAGATGCTTACACTTGATCAAAGATTTTTTTTCATGTGCCTGTACTTGTGTAGATGCTTTTACACAAAAGGCCGAGATGGTAAAGTGCAAACAGCATCCAGGACAGAAGCAATTGCATTTATATCTGAGCTTTCAGGGCCACCGTATTTTTTACTTTAAATATGTACCTTTGGCACCTGTTGTTGGTTGCCCACTTTCAGAAAGTTTACTACACCTTTTTTTCAGGGTAAAGGAAGAACAACATGCATAGCAGTTCTTGCTAACACAGCAAATGCTCTGTTATAATAGTAACTAAGTAATAATATCACATCAATCTGTCACACGATAATCCGATATAAGTAGGTTTCATTACCCTACATCTTTGCCATAGCTTAGAGCTGAGAGTGCTGATGCCCAATCCTGTTTAGGTTGCAAAGTGAAGCCATGAGACATGTTATGAGGGAACCGAGGCGGAGGGAGCGATGTGGAAAGAAGATAATTATCCCGTGACACTCTACATCCTTCTTCAGGCCAATTTCTCCCCCATAGTGGTGAATAAGGGCAAGAAAGAGGTGGCAGGGGTGGGGGCAGAGTATCATGCTTGAGGTCTAGAGCGCCTTTGAGCACAAGAGGCCTGTGGAGCCAATAAAAGGCTGTCGTGGAGGAAAGAGGACACCACCTAGGGAGTCTGGAGCAGCAGGAGGCATCCAGACAACAACTCTGCAAATCTACGGGCCCTCCCCGCCAAACAGCTGAACCTCGAAAACCTCACACAGGGCAGGCTGCCACACGCCACCATTATCTCAATCACTCTACAATAAAGCTGACATTTCCATGGAAGCGTGACAGACGGAGCGAAAAGAAGACGGAGAGAGACAGCCTAAAAGTGCTTCATTCTTATTATGTTTGAGTATGTTTGTCAAAGCTGTATTGTATAACTTTCTGAATGGGACATCACTGCAGCAGCCAGGACGGCCGGCTCGGAACAAACCTGGCTCATTTGGCTTTATATTTGAAGCTGGGAAAGATGAGAATCCCAAGGCGAAGGGTAATGTGACATCCTGGATGAGTTCAGGATCATTAGAGAACATACAGTACTGCTGCGAGCACTTGAGCACTAAGAGGGTGGTGCTGCGTGCCACACCATCTGCTGAGTCATAATGGGTTCCCACTTCACCCTGCAGAGTGGCTCAGTGGTCAGAAAGACAGGCTAATTCCCAAAATGGTTCAGGTTGTAAATGTCTGGTTAGGAACAGCCAAGTAATAATTACTTGAGTAACCACATACACTTTCCAAGTGTAACAAGCTGTAAATCAGCCTGCATAAAATAGAATATGAAGAAATTTTACACTGAGAAGCTGTCAGAGAACAGGACTGCGAGTTCTGAACGTGTCTGATGAGGCTGCAATGATGAGAAAACAAAACTGGAATGACTTAGATTCTACTTGGGAGGCTTAAAGACTGGAAAGTTTGGCCTTTGGATAGTGCCAAGAGGAAAGGCCAAATATATGTCCAAAAGAAAATTGAATAAAATCTGCTTTATTTCGTTAGCTTTATGGCTGCATGCGAGCATTTGTGTGGGATGAAAGGTAGTGTTCATACATTTTCCCATGGAAAATGTATCGTACTGGACACCTCATGATGGCCTGCAAAACAACGAGCTAACTCTAAACAGTTACAGCAGAAGTGATAGTAGAAGGACATTTAAACCTAAAACAGAAATGAATTCATTTTGTGTCCAGATGTGTGAAGATTTAATTTGAAGTCATAAAAAACTGACAGCACCTAAAAACTGTCTGGTGACCCCCTGACAACCCATGTTGCCCACTCCTCAGTAAGGAAAAATCGCTATTGGCTGTCCTAAAAGTCGCTAAATGACATCATCCCTTAATTTGCATAATTGGTCATGCTTGTAACCTAGCTATAGGAGAGAAAAATAACATCGTAAAAAAGGAAAAAAACACTCTAAATGCATTTAGAGTGTACATATTAAATTCTTTAAGCAATTATTGTTAAAAGCGAGAAAGTAGTTTGGACGCATAGGTGTGAACATCTGCTCTGACAGCAGCTGCTTGCCATGGCTGGGGGCGACTGCTGCGTGAGGACTATCTGCCACCTGTGAGCGCTTTGACATGGGCGAGGTGCCCATGGCAGCACCCGCTGCTTGTTGAGTGTAAGAGCGATCCGTGCTTTCACGTCAAAAAGTCATCATAAACTTCCATTAACACCAGAAAAAGTCACCAGATTTGTCGCTAGTCGCTTTTTAGAAAAACAGTCGTTAAGGGGGTCTGAAAACTCAAAGTCGCTAAGTTGGCAACACTGCTGACAACCACTGGTTAGCGGTTGCTGGAGGTTGCAAAAAGCTATACAGTGTTTCACTGAAATCGTCCTTGCAGTTGCTTTGTCGTTAGCAGATTGCTGCAGTTGCCTGTAGTTTGCATGGAATAAGTGAATATAGTTGCAGACTGGTCTGCAAACATTTGGCAACTACTCGTGGTAATGAAACTGAGAAAAGTGCGATCCAAACTGGAGACGGAAAATGTTGAGTAAAAACTTTTCCGTCTTTTGAAACGTGTTGGTTTCAGCTGTAAATGTGAACATTCTCTGTTTCTGTGATGTCACTACTCGTGACACTATTGCTGGTTAGCAAATATTTGCAGACATGTTACAATCTTCAATGCAAACTACAATGGTTATCTGCTACCAACCACAGCAGTCACAGGACGGTTCTCGGTGCCTGACCCTCTTTGCGACAGACTACACACTCGATTATTGATTGTTTATTTCTTTATTTGTCTTTGTTAGCTTCATTTTGTTATTTTTGTTTGTATTTTGTTTACATGACTGCGGGTCTGTGGTTGTTTCACATGGGGGGAAAAACGAGGGAGTGTTTCTCAACTAGTTGGGGGTATAAAAGCTGTTCTTCTCACCCTACAGTACTGTATGTTTCTCTGTCTGTCCTCACACAGCTGGGCCCACACTGCTCTGGATGGATGAGGGGGTTGAGGGGCTGAGAGCGAGATGGGGTGGGGGGGTTGAGTTACATTCCTTCCATCGGGGCTGTGCGTCTGCCAACCAGGTCACTCCCAGTTCAGTCCCGGGAAATTGGGAGGGAAGAATTTCCTCTGTGCTGTCCATGCTGGACACGAGCACAGCCGCACAGAGGCCTGTATGCACTGGGGGCACGTGTGTGCATGCATGTGTAATGTTTGAAACTGAGCACCCGGTATAATATAACTTGCATGTTATTTTCTTACCACGCAGGACACATGCACACATATGTGGTGTGTAAGTGCGGACATGTTTGGAAAGTATCAGATTGTGTAGGCACGTGTGTACTCTCCTTCAACTATAGCGCCATATTTTTCACAATAAGTTCTGCGTTGATCGGCTTGATGACCTCCCACGACCTCCGTTTTGACACAAGCTCAAACAAGTTGTTGTATATTTATTGTTTTTTCCTACTAGGAATCCCTGCATCTCACCTCCTGTTCCCCACTTTCACACGATGCACAACAACACACAGATGAGAGATACTCCCAACAGATTCCAAGTCGTCTGGCACAAGCTGCAGCCCAATAATAGAAAGATGGAAAGATAAACTTACGGGAACAGAAAAGGGGATGAAGTTTATTCTTTGCTTGCTATTGGTTTGTGCTGCGTTAAGCCCGTGTTGTAACAGGCCAGCAGGGACAGCGGTGTTCAATATTGCATTTGCTGTGACATGAAAAAGGCATGAATCACGTTAACGTGCGCAAACAAAAAGCGACATGTTTGCAGATAAAACGCTACGCACAGGCCTCCAAAGTGTTCACAAGCCATTTCACACACATGCTCCCAGTTACACATCATCTGCAATTTGTCAAGACTGTCACCTTCTAGTGAATCATCCTCGCCTATTATTCCAATCCACTGCTTTTGTGGACTTTTCAGGATATCTGCAGTTTGGGTTTGAACTTAAGCTCAAGAATAATGAAGCTTTTTAAAAAAGAATTTTTAGCCCACCATCACAGTTTGAGACTGTATATAAAGGACGGACCTGAAAAGTAAAGCCAGGCTAGACGGGCCTTAAACCTGCATTCTTTTAATGGTCAGCAGGGGGCGACTTTTCTATAAATCTGTGCCGTAGTTATTACTTGATGTATGATCTCAGTAAATATTTTGCAAATAGTGTTATGGTCTCAATTGCCAGATTTCCAAACACAAAATGTCATTTGTGTGGTAAATTCTGCACTCATAGGAAAATGGCCAGTAAAGCAGCGAGTGACTGAAGCCGTTATGCTGAGTGACGTTGTGTCTCTGACGTGTTTCTCAGTCAGAGCCAAAGTCCACTCATTCAGTATTCTGCTTTGCTAAAACAGACTCCAAAGAATTGCCGTTTCAGTTTTTGTTGGGTTTTCTAAGCCTGTTTTTCAGACGACAAAACAGAAATACCAGATTGAATTAGAAAGGAAACCTTGACACCCTTGGAGTGCTCAGAGTAGAAAAGTGCTATGTAAGTATCACTTACAGTTATTTCAGCTGCTGCCTGCAGAGTGCCCGGATAAACTCACTAGCTGTTTAACACTAAACATAAAGTAACAGATCCCAGAGGATGACAGTCAATATTAGACAACAACAAAATATCCAAGTGAACTGTACACAGAGAGAATATGTTGTGTCTGGAGCTTGTTCATTAAACCCCAGGTTACCACAAATGAAATTAACAATCAGCCAATGTTACATTAAAGCAAGGTAAGCTATTTAATAAAACAGTTAGTGGAAGATCAGCACAAAGCTGCACAAGAAATACATTTTTTCACAGGCAGTTCTTCTGAAGGAACTTTAGTGTCATCATCTGATTCTTTAAAGCAGTGCTTGTGTTCATGTAAGTGGTCGGTGTTATCATTGTTCACGTAAAACCTGCGTTAGCTGTTTCACATTTTTGGCCTCAGGATAAACAAGCCGTGAGCACAAAATTAACAGCTTTAACTGGATATGTGGAACCTGTCAGCAGAAGCTGGCTTATTTCCACATCCAGCCTTTGGTTCCACTTCTGGTTAAAAGTTATTTTTAGTGGCTTAAATGAAGTTTGCGAAGCTCCGCATCTGGGACGAAGAAGAAGACGTATGATAACTTCCCCCTTTCTCTGAAATATGGCTTGGAGTTTGTGATATGGATGCTCTGTGCATTAAACCTCCCAGGAGTTTATTTTTCTCCATTGTCTTTAAACAAAAAAAGAGAAGAAGAAGATGGATTTTAAGAACGTTTTCCACATTTCAAGGAATTATATTTATTAAGAAGATAAAAGGAAGTGCAACTGCAAGTAAAACACACAGACAGGCTCGGGGGGGTTTCTGGAGGGGTTTGTGGCTGGGTTGTCTGGAACAGGAAACGTGAGCTCTGAAGAGGCTTGGCACATGTGCATGCACAAATACACACACACACATAATGCAGGCAGGATGGAAGCTCTTCCTGGACACACAGGATTTGGCCCTGGCAGACGGCATGTCACAAGGAATCAAATTATATGTTAATACGCTGAGAACCCAGAACAAGGCGAGGGACTTTCTCAAGGAAAAGTTGGTTCAGACGATCATGCAGGCCTTGCTTACACAGTGAGCCATTCAATCACTCTACGTTGTCTGTTAGACTTTCCTGGCAGGGATCCTGGTCCCAGGCAGGACTACGATCTGCTGGATCACACACGTGTAGAGTCCAGCATTTGAACTTTTGATTTATTGGTTCTTGGGAATTGCACGTATGGCTCAGGCCAAATGGCATCTTATAATATTACACAAGGAGAGGGCCTGCTTAGAATGTACTCCTAATGTAAACGTGTAGTCTAATAGGGCCTCTTGCATAAGCTACTTAACAGTGGATATGTATATACGGAGCACATGTACAAACAAATAGCATTGTTCAACAAATATAGCGCGTGATGAATGGCCGTCTCGCGCTGATAAAAAGCCAGCTGCTGCTCTCCAACTATGTTAGCTGTCTTCTTGCTGCCCTGTCATGACTCAGTGCTGAGTGGGACATTAGTGGGTCTCTTCCTGGTATCAGGGCCATTCCTCTACACTGGGCCTGGACTCAGTTTAGCATCATGGGAATTTCTGAGAGCAGCTGAGGGTCCCGGGAGGTTACGCTGGAGTTCAGCTGAGTTAATCCAGCTGACGGGGTGCTCTTTCAGTCGGGAGACAGTGAACCGAAGGCTGGAGGTGACCACGGAGGGGTTGGGTTTATGGAGGATCCCCAGTCCCCCACCCCCCTACAGGCACCACATAAATCCATATGAAAAAATATTTATAATTCATGTTCAATCTTTGCCTCAACCTGACAGAACAGTGCCACCTGGTGGTCACATAGAGCAAAGAATATCCTCTTTAGCCCACATGTTCAAGTTTTTATTCCACATGTTCAACTTTCACTCAGTATATTTATTTCATATAGCTTTAACATTTTTTTTTTTACATATACACTTTTCTATATTTTCAGCTTTTATTAGATTTTTTTTTGCATATATTCAAGTTTTTATTCCACATGTTCATCTTTCATTCAACATATTTGAAGTTTGGATTTTACATTACTTCCCAGATTTGGATGTATATATTCATCTTTCACATATTTTCAGTTTTCTTCCCATAAGGGGAAGAAAACTGAAAATTTTTGTAATTTTTGTATATATACAGGGTTTTTTGTATATATTGATATTTCATTCCAAATATTAAACTTTCATTCTGTATATTAAAGGTTTTTAATTTTATATGTTCAACTTTTTTGCTAAAGACTTAATGTCTTGTCATGTAGTCAAGTTGTTATTCTAAATACTCAACTTTCATCCCATATATTCATGTTCTTTTGCATATGTTGACAATTTTATCCATATATTCAAGTTTTTATTTTATATCCTCTCTACATATGATACATTTCTTGCCGCTTTCTACTGAAATGTGCATTCTTTACATTCAACTTTCTTTGCATATATTCAAGTCTTTGCAATGGTGCACTGCAAAACTGTAGATGAGCATGAAGCTACTAGAACACAACCGTTGGTTTCTGTGCTGGACCAGCAGAAACATACGGTGCCTTTCACTCAACCGGCCCACCAACACAGGTGAAGGTAAAACAGATGGGTGGGACATGTGACTTTAAGTTTAGCTGCGTCTGTGTGAGGGGGGATCAGAAGTGAAGTGATGGCCCAGGTGAAGGTAGCGGGAGAGAGTGTGAGGATCCACCAGGACAGCACGGATCTTTACTCCGACATGACTACAGTCAGCTCCAGTGCAGGTGAGTCAAACAACATCCTAATGACCCCGTTCTTGTGTTCTTCCACAGCATCTACATTAAATTAGTTCTAATTTTATTGACACACGAGTCGCACATTGTATATTGTCAGCTTTGTTATAAAGAGTTAGCAAAACCACTTTATGTAAAGAAGTGGTGTTATGTTAATTCCCTTTATTATACTGTCATCCTGCTGATTTGGTTTACTTTGCAACCTTTGGATTACCTTCTTAGCTTTTAAGGCAGTATTTTCTATGTTTACCATTGATAGATTATTTAATCAGCTGCGATGCTTTGTTGTTCTCGTACTCTTTAATAAACAGAGTATAGTAGTGTTGGAAAGTGATGAACACACGATATAAAAGTTTAAAGCTTTAGAAAAATAAACTGTTATATAAAACCTCCCTACTTTCAGCTTCTCTGATTTTCACAGCGGGGCAGCTCCGCATGTTTGATTTGGCAAATTTTTTCCCCCCGCTGGTTGCCCTTCCTGACACAATCCCCCCCCCGCAAGTTACCAAGTTTGCTCATGTAATCATAATAATTGCCTCTGCCATTCGACATCCAGCTGTTTTATAATGTCATCTGATACCAGCAGACCAAGTCGACTCATTTTAAGGAGATGAGTCCCTTTGCTGGTGATTGTGGTAATAATCTTGGACAAATCCTCCAGTTTCTGGTGTCTGTTTCTCACGAGCTTGTGTTTGCCAGCTAAAGCTCTCTGGCTCTCAGGTTGCCTGATGCCAGTGGGAACCAGAAAGTCGGGTAATCCCTCCTTTTTTTGAGACAGTCATTGGTGAATTGCTGCTTTTTCAGTTAAGGCCGCATTTCTTGTGTCATGTTGAGGAAGTGAAGAAATAAGACCTGGGAAATTTTTCCCTAAAAAACAAAAAAAAAAAAAAAAAAGGATCCACACAACCCCTTCCCCTTTTCTTTTCTCGCCCCTGAAAACAGATATAGGAGAGTCGGTGAGGAAGGGGACATTGTGCGAGACCTCTGTGGCTGTAGGATTCAATAGACGGAGCAGAGCATACCCCTCCCCAGCCAGAAGACGCCACCGCACCACCTTCAGCCACAAACAGCTGGAGCAGCTGGAAGTGGCGTTTGGACAAAATCAGTATCCTGACATCTACTACAGAGAGGAGCTGGCTCGAATCACTAAACTCAATGAGGCTCGCATACAGGTGGGATGGTCTTCATGTTAGAGCTCTCTGACAACTGTGGCTTTTTAGGAGTTGGGGTGTGCAACTCTAAAAAAAAGAAACAGGGCGGGGTGTTTTAGGCACAAATGCTCAAAACTGCTAATAAAACAGTTCAACAAAAGAGCTGGTCTACATCTGCAAGCCACTTTGCAACCCACCTTTACTTCAGCTCTTTTTGTTCATTCTGTATCTCACTAAATCAGTAACAAATCACTGATACCTTTTGCTTTGGGAGGACCTGGGACAGTTACAAATATAAGGGACCCTGACCTCTGTGGCGTATCATTGTTGGATGAATGCTTCAGATTTTTGTCCCAAAGTTGTGTTGCAGGAATGCTGCGTGCAACAGTCTGATCAATGATCCTGATTTGGTTCAGTCTAATTCAGTGGTGGCCCTATTTGTTGCTGAACCCACCATGCTTTGTATGTAAAAGCCTCGACTAACCCATCCTTGTCTCAGCAGGTGTGGTTTCAGAACAGGAGAGCCAAACAGCGTAAGCAGGAGAGGGCCTCGCAGAAGGTTCTCCCAGTGGGAGTGATGCCAGGCCACAGGGCGCTTCTGGGAGGCGTGCACATCCAGCCGTCCGGCATGTCTCGGCAGTACTACCCCCAGCCCCTGCCCCACATCCCTCGCCTCTCTTCCATGTTGCCCTCAGGGGCATACACCCGCCACCCGGGGCCAGGTAGCCAGTGCCCATGTCCCGGCGCTTCCACTCAGCCAACCTCCCAGCGGCAGCATGATGACTGGTACGGCTCGCTGAGGAGCAACCTCACCTCGCCCATGTTCTCGCTCACCTCCATGCCTCCTCTGGATCCCACCTCTCACTGGAGCTAAGAAGCACCAGATGTTTCCACACAGAATACTAAGAAGCCTCTTTTTCATCTTCACAGTTACACACATCCTGTTTGCTCTCTCACTGCTGAATTTTCCAGCTAGTCTGTAAAATAAAATGTATCTTCTTAGCCACACCCGAGCTTCCCCAGTCCCTTGGCTGGAAACGACTGATGTCTACTGGATTTATAGAAATGCAATAAAAGGTTCTTTGAACATTAAGGATACTTTTTTTTTTACTTTGCAAAAAAAGGTTAGCTCAAGGAGCACACACTAGAATTTGTTTTTAATTTTATAAACCTTTCAGCTTCATGTCATGGCTTTCATAGTTCCCTAATACACCTACAGGTAACATTACTACAACCTAAAGTTGGGACGTTAAGTGAACCGTAAATAGAAACAGAATGCAATGATTTTCAAATCCCTGTTTGAATTTGACAAATTCAGGTAATCTGGCTTCTTCCCACAGTTTAAATACACACAGTTAGTGGGGTTAGGTGATTCTAAATTACCCATAGGTGTAAATGGTTGTCTGTTTCTCTGTGTTAGCCTTGTGATAGACTTCTCTCCCTGTGACAGCTGGGATAAGTGGAAGAGGATGGATGGAGTTTAAAACTATGGTGAATGGAACAATGATGGTTCATGAGATTTGCAAATCACTGCATTTTGTTTTTTCCCACCTTTTTGGGAGGTGGGTTTCTACATCATTACATCTAAACAATTTCCATTATTAGCAAACACAGTATGTGTTAGTAGACCACAAACACACACTGGTTTTCATATCTTGGTGCAAACTCCAGTCCTCGAGGGCTGGTGTCCTGCAACTTTTCCATGTGTCCCTGTTGCAACACACATGAATACAATTCATTAGCAAGACTCTATAGAACTTGCCTGCATGCTTAGGTGCCAGTTCAGCCATTTGATTCATGTTACAGCAGCTCATGAGTGAATGAACATGGTGCAATAAAAGTACTTTTAGAAGTACATTTTTCCAAACATTTACATTTACCTAATTTTACTTAAGTAGAGTTAGTGGTTGCCACTTCAGCATGCAGTCAAGTTCTATACTCTTGCTAATGACTTACTAATTGTATTCATGTGTGTTGCAACAGGGACACATGGAAAAGTTGCAGGACACCGGCCCTTGAGGACTGGAGTTTGAGACCCCTGTCTTAGTGAGAATATCTCATTGGCATAATGCTTTCCCTAGCCCAGGGGTGGGCAACTCCAGGCCTCGAGGGCCGGTGTCCTGCAGGTTTTAGATGTGTCCTTGATCCAACACAGCTGATTCAAATGGCTAAATTACCCCCATAATATGTCTTGTAGTTCTCCAGAGGCCTGGTCACAAACTAGTCATGTGTTTCAGGTGTGCTGACCCAGGGTGAGATCTAAAACCTGCAGGACACCGGCCCTCGAGGCTTGGAGTTGCCCACCCCTGCCCCAGCCGCTTACCCCAACCATCAAAAATGAATGCCTAACCCTAACCCTCAGCCTAAACCTAACCATAACCTAACTTTAACACTAAAACCACATTTTGAGCCTAAAAAATGTTTTCAAACTCATGTGGATGGGCACTTTGTCCCCACAAGTATAGTAGCATGCCAATTTTCTGTCCTCACAAAGATGTCTAAACATGTGTATGTGTACACACACACACACGCACAAATCCTTAATAGCCTCGCTGCCCCTGCAGCTTTGACATGAAATGTAATATTTATTTAGGATATGAAGACGTGCTTGTTGTCCCCTTAAAGGAGGTGGAGTTCCCGCAGTATGTCTATATAAATAGTTTTATGTCCTGATATAATTATAATTATGTCCTACATAGAAACTGTGGACATACCTTCTGGATCTGATAATTGAAGCCAATGCACAACACTTTCAAGCTGCATTCTTTCTAGTGGTCAGCAGAGGGCGATCCTTCTATCGTATCTTCTTTTTCCAAACGTGACCAACAACAAATAACACAGACAGCACTACATGAAAAAGGTGTGCAGAATACAGTCTTCTTTTAATATTTCACATTACAGAGACAACACAGTCGCATCTGTTATGCTTTTTAAATATTTGCACTCAGAAAAACCTGAGTTGACCGAAGAGTTAATACTAGATGGCAAAAATATAGAGAAGTCATCAACGTGTGGCAAAAAAATAAAACTACTTCAGAAGAAATCACAGATGAATTGAACAGACCTAACCTGACATATTATACTCACGTCTGTTTTAAAGGCAGCTAAAGTCTGAAGCAAATGTGTTGTGTTCAAGTCCTTTCCTGAAGGCCCGTAAAACAGAGTCCGCTTTAAAAACTAACGGCAGTGTGCGTTTAGTCTAGCTTATCCAGTGATGAAGAATCTGCAACACGCCGCTGCTTTACATTCACTCTGCGAGGACAGGTGTGCGTCGAGCTCCTGCTGACTCTGCGATTATCACGCCGGCTCATTTTTTTTGTCGTTTTAATCGGGAAGGTGTCACAACTGAAACACAGACAGTATTTCTGCTACTGTAACCTGCAGCCTCGGGCTTCACATCAAACATACGGACTGTGATCAAGTCAAGGTCACTTTCTGTTGTCATGGGAACCATCCTCACACAAACAGCAAATTAAACAGATTGACAGGAGGAACCATTTGGCCCGCTGTGTTCAGCATGAGTGTGCTTGTAAATGAGTGTGTCCGTCTGAAGCAGAACTACTTCACATAAAGGGGACCCATCATGTCATATAAATACACTTTTACAGTGTTGGATGTTCTTGGCTGTATATTAAAGTAAAGCTCAGGTTTCAGATTGATCTAAACGCTCCACTTACCTTTTTTTATTTTCAGTATGATGTCGATGAGAACAGATATCCTTAATGTGGTTGTGCAGTGGCCAATCAAAGATCAATAAGGCATATTCTGAACTCTGAATAACACAAAGCTACTCTCGAAAGTCCCAGAATAAAAATATAGAACTGGAAATGAGTAGAACAGGTCCCCTTTAATGTGAGGACACTCTATTTACAGACTGTTGTGCTGCCAGAGAGAATCAAAGTGTAGCACCACTAAAAGAAAACACTCTACCCAAGCTTTTGTACATGTCAAGGATCAGTTCACCCAAAATCAAAGGCAGCTTTGCTTAGAATACAGTATTTAGAATATAGTGAAGTCCAAGCTTCACTGTGGAAACCGGAAGTTACAGGCGGTTAACCAGGCCTCAGTTAACCACCTGCTTGTTGTACCTTAATCACTTCCTGTTCCTTTGTTTTTTTTAATCCACACACTCGGAGTACTGCTCCTCCAGTCGTTCAGGGCTTGTGTGTGAATGAGGCCGCCTTAAAACTCCCCACCTGCACATATGCAGCTCCAAAAAACAGGGGATTCAGATCTGAAAGTATACTGCTAAGGATTAACTAGAAAAATACCAATTTAGGTGAACTGGCCCTTTGAAATGGCATCTACACACACACACACACACACACAAAAAAGGTCCTAATGAAGTGGAAGACTCCACCAGACTGAAACAAAGGGCATCCTGTGTTCCACCCTTTTTGTCATTTATCAGATTACTGCTGATTCAGCTTGGAAAAATCATCCGTCAGAAGTTTCACGAACGATCGATACTCCTGACCGATAATCTGTAAGAAAGAAATCAAAGACGGTCCTCTAAAAAGTTGTGCGGCTTCTCAGTTTTGGCTGCAGGTACGCTCACCCTCCAGCCTCTCTGCTGATTCCTCGCTGTCGTCGTGGACGGGAAGCAACAGAAAGACGCTCTACTCCAGCGATTTGGCGAACTCTGCGTAATCTATGTAGCCGTCATTGTTTTTGTCATCGTCCTTCAGAACGTCATCGATGAGAGCAATGAGTTCCTCCTCTTTCATTGGCTGGCTGCTCTCTCCTCTCTCCTAAACAGAGACGAGCAGAGCAGCGAAAACGATTGGACCTTTCTGTGCGCAGGAATCGTGAGGCGAAAAATGTGTCACAACAATATTTTTAATCACAGCCACAGAAATAAAGGAGCAGAAAACGTGTCAGCTAACAAAACTGTTTTTTAATCGCTTTGGTGTCACGTTGCATGAATTCTTTGTTTCCTAAGGGGTGATGGATCCGCATTGTCACCGATTTTGTCCCACACACACTTCCTGACACCTTCCTGAACATTTAAAAAGTTAGCGGGATAACAAAGATGAGGCTCAAAACCTACCAGCTAATTAAAGCTAGTAACGGGCTTAATGGGAGACAGTGTCAATAAAAGATTCAGAGAAGTCTCGGTGCACAAGGGACAAGGCCAAAAATCTGTACTGATTAGCTGTGACCTTTGTGTGTATTGCAACTTGGTGGCAAGTTGTGCCTTTGGTGAGAATACCTTATTTGTGCAAGACAATTCCTAACACACTGTGCAAATATTCCAACAGCATGACTCCCATATAAAGAAGTCCTGGAGCTTAAAGACCGCCTGCAGTACTGACCTGTCACCCACTGAAACATCTGGTGCGTTATGAAACAAATTTTAAAAATATTATGATGAGAAGAGACCCTGAACTGCAGACATGCTGATATTCTATATAAAAGAAAAAAAACACTAGAGCAAAGCTAACATTTACAGAGTGCTGCTAAAAGATAGGTAAACATGCCCCTGTCCCAACTTTCTGAAACACAAAGCATTTAAATGTCTCAGTCCCATCCCACAATAAGAAGGGTATGAGGAAGTGGGAAAGTAACCGTTATGTATCCTTTTAATGCCAACTATGACAAAAAAAACGTGCTCACACATGAATTCTCACCTCTCTGTGTACATGTGAGATTGCTGTTGCAAGCTCCAGCCCGTCCAGCAGGTTGTTCCCATCGTAATCGTGCATTTTGAAATAGTGCAGCTGGAGCTCCTGGGGCGTCATGTCTTTCTCTGGTTTGTCTATGACGCCCTCTAAATGCTCCATGATGTGGCTGCCACCAGAGGAACAACAAACAAACACAGCTACTGATTAGACAGAACCCAAAGTTCACCTCGTCCTGAGTCGTGCACGGCCATGCCACTCACTCTTTGTCTTGAACCATGTTTCTATCCAGGCGATGTTGGCTGGCTGCACTTTCTACGATCTGCTGCTGATGGTGGTGGTCTGGGTTCATCTGAGCGTGAGCGCACAGAAAACAGCAGGACAAAAAGAGGAGCATACCCCCCCACTGCACACTACACCTGCTGCTCCTCATTCTGCTGCGGAAAGGCAAAGACTGAGAGTCAGCAAGTTCAGGAACACAGCTCCTGAATATCTATGTTGGACATCACCTTCTTACTACTCAAATGTCCTCAGTTTAGCACCTCACTTACATCCAGCAACACATTTGAATGTCCTTCTTACCGATTAACATGTTTCTCCTGATCAAACTACATTCACACCTGTTTTATAAGTTTGATATCTGGCTCTATAAGACAACAGCAAGGTGCTACAAATAAGCACCATGTGTTTATGGCCCATTTTAACAAAAAACACCACAGACACACACAGTGCATGGACCGCACTAATAGGGATGTTTCTGCAGTAAACTGTGAGATTACACTGCTATGCTAACTCAGTTAAACAGCCACATTAAAAGAGGGATGTATGACCGTTAGCTTGAGAGCCATTATAAGATAAATACAGCAGCAAGCTGCATCTCAGGGCTACGCTGAAATAACATAATTTCATGGGTCATGACTTGGTGTAACTGGTAAAGAAATAAAAAAGATGTATATGTACTTACGTTTAAATAATTTCTATCTTCACCTGTATCCGCGAACAGTTGTGCAGTTGTGCGTAGTTTGCTGCTTTAATGATCAATCCGAGCTTTCTCGGACTGAGCGGCTTTCCGTAGCTTCACTTTGACACGACAGCTCATTGTGATTGGCTGCAGCTATCCGAGAGCGCTCAACTGGGGCAAGATGATTCCCTCCACGTTATTCTGAATTCTTCGTCTTTCTCTGTCTAAAGCTAAAATTAGTTTTATTATTTTGTTGTGGGTTACAGTAAGATTCGTGTACAATTGCTATACATTAATAAGCTCAAACTAAACCTTGTAGAATATTCCGTATAGAATAATTTTATATATTTCTAGTGCTTTCCGTTTTCACGAACTAGCGTTTTGATCATTTGACAGAATTTACGAATTCATGCGACAGACATGCTGTTGAATCACCTTTAGCGGTAATAACTTGAAGGTTTTTTGTAAACTTTTAGTTTTTGTATGACTTTACAAGCCTCTCTCGTCATCGTGGAGGAATTTTGGCCCCAAAAAGTTGATTCTGTTCATCTGGACGTAGCGTTTTCAGTGGGAGAAACGTTTCGTCACTCATCCAAGTGACTTCTTCAGTCTCAGCTGACTGCAGGTTTCCCCAATCTTATATTTGCACAATGACTAAAACCAGACCACTGAATGAACGAAGAGCTGTGAGGTCAGTTCCAACCTTTTGGGATTTACCTGGATGATTGAACATGCATCAAGAATTTGGTTCATTGGTCTTTGGTTGCATTCGTTTATGCACAGCTCTCCCAAGGTCCCAGCACAGCCTTTCAATTAAGTTTCAATCTGGACTTTGATCCAAACCGTCACCACTGTGCATGACACTATGAGGTGTTTGTGCTCTTATCCTGTGTTTGCTTTTGGCCAAACATCTCCAGTTTAGTCTTGAATCTCTTTAGTTCCTCAGAATCAGTAAGAATGTACTCCCCCCCCCCCCCCCCCCCCACAAGACTGTATGTGTCAGTGTTGTCTTCCCTAATAAAACATTAAACGATAGATGGATTTAAAAGAAAAATCTCAGTAAAGATTTCCTGTCACAGAGGCAGGCATATTTTCTCTAATGTTGGGTGTTTTTCACATCTCAAATATGAATATGCTTAATGACAAGTTTATGGAACCAGTGAATCTTTTGAGGCCAACCTAATTATTCCCATCCCACACAGCATTTGTGATCTCAGCCAATAGCAGCACAGCGTCAATTCCTCTCCTGTTGTGCTATGAGCATGCAGGGGTCACCACGGGAAAAAGATCCACATTGTTTCACTTCCTGACACAACCTTTGCCAGCTAAGGACTGGTGTTGTGCCAAGAAAAAAGTGATTTCCAGTATTTAAACTCTTATAAATGACCGATAACCTGTCAAATAGGGTTATGTCAAGAATCATATAAAGTCATTTTAAACCACAAGCAACTTTTCCTACCAGAAGGTAAAAGCAGCAATCAGTTTTTGGCAAAGTGAGTTTTATATACTATTGCTTTATCCAGCTAAAAAGACACATCAACATTAAAAATGTATTTTCTAAAGAGGAATATGGCCAAGAGGGCAGCAGAAATTGCAACAAATATAATGTAATAGCTCTCAAGAGATATTTTAAGTGGCCAAAAAGCACTAGATTGAATATAATGTAATTACAATAAGGCTGGATCATAAAGATACCAGCAAAACATGTCATTTCTTTCCTCTCCATATATAACCCCTCCATAAATCCTGTTGACTACAGTCTTTTTTACCAACATAATAAAATACGTTACCCATAAAAAACACACTCTCTTTTTTGGCACAACACCAGCTGAAGGAGTATACACTAGCTTGTGACCCTCTGATGTTGGGCTTTTCTTTGTCTGTCTCTTCCTTGAATAGAACCAGCAAACTTCACATCAAATTGTGTGACCCACCAAACCACGGAGCCACTCTAGAATTTGGGGTTGGCGAAAATTCCCACCGGGGTTCAGAGAGGCCTGGAGAATCCAATGATATGTCCCAGATAAATGGTAAATGGCCTGTATTTATATAGCGCTTTACTAGTCCCTAAGGACCCCAAAGCGCTTTACATATCCAGTCATCCACCCATTCACACACACATTCACACACTGGTGATGGCAAGCTACATTGTAGCCACAGCCACCCTGGGGCGCACTGACAGAGGCATATGTAAAAGTATTCCTACCATAAAGTTCTAAATATCCATGAACACACACATACACACCTCCACTTAAAGAGCCCCCTTTTTGTATGCTCAAACGAAGCCACGCCCCTGGTGGCGGACCTATCTTATCGGGTCACTTTGAGGTGAGACGTTCTCTACGTCAGCAGGGGGCGTGGCCGCTCAGCTGTGAGGTCTGTCAGCACCGCACGGCACAGGGTGGTGGACACGACAAGAGGGACGAGCGTCGTTTATGTCAAGCAAATGTCAACTTTCCAGAGAGAAAATGAAGCAGCTAAGTCTCTGTTCAGGAGGCTTGAGGTTTTATTTTAATGTCATAAAGTAGCTGATAGATCCTGAGTAGTCAGTGACCCTCGTTTCCTCTGTATGTGCACCCTGTGTTGTGGTTTCATGGGTAAATGCTCACTGTGCGATTCCCCCCAGAGTCCCCCATTTAGTTGAATTACATTTTACATCACATTCCTGAGCTTGAGCTTGATAAAGCGCAATTACACCTCACAGCGCAATAGCTGTCAGATGTACTGATCCAGCGTCAGTGAACCAAAGATTTACAACAGATTTTGTTTTTCACTCATTTATTTAAAAAAAAACAACCCACAATATGTGTCTGTACTGTATATCCTGCCTCGGCTGGGTTGCCCACTTTGCTGCAGCATTCTTTGCATTGCTGTTTCTTAAGCTCTACCTGATCCAGTTAAAGTGTTGACGGCAAGAGATTAGGGGCATGGGTTTTAAGAGGACTTCCTTCCCTTCAAACAGCTACAGATCAAGTCCTCTCCATATGCCACACTCATTTGAAGTTGAAGGGGGAAAAGCTTTAGACAGAAAAGCAGGAATGTGAATGTTATAATAAACACGAGCAATAGTTCCTGCACAAACAGAGTGTGCGGGTTCTTGGGGCTTCCTACAGATGTGTAATGTAACAGCAATTAAACCCATGTTAACGCCTGCATGTATTTCTCTGGACTTTGCTGCTGTTGACTTTCTGTGCCCGTAATAACCCACACCCCACCCTCCACCAGTCTCCCTCCGCACTCTGTGATTACACATTTATTTCTCCTGGTCCTAGTCTGCAGTTACTCCCATCGTGTCCGGGGAGTACAGTCACCATCGGGACAGAGCGGCGATGGCATCCCGGATTTCTTTCACTCAGGCCCGGCTGGAAGCGGAGCTGGAGCGCTACCGGGCCGAGTGCCAGTGGGACAAGATGCCGGCGATAGTTGAGCAGATGCAGGCTGCGCGGATCCACGAAGACGGTGAGTTGATGGTGGTATGCACCTGGGGGTTTTTTTTAAGTTCAGGTGGCTGTTGTCACTTCCTGGCTGTTTTTTAACTGTTCATTGATCTGTACACTGTAAAAAAAAAGGAAAAAAAGAAAAAGTTTTTTAAGTTTCGGGAAGCTGCTTCCAGGGGAGAAGCGGTAAGAAATTCTCTTAAACAATTAAAAGTACTGAGGATTTATAGCAATATCCACGAGCTTTAGTTCTAATGATTTGCACAAAACACTCACTGAGTGTTGATCAAGCATGGACATTTTTTGCAGTGTTTTTTGCGCACAGGTTGGACCTTGATCTCTCAACACTGGCTTCTGCTTGTTGAAGTTTTTCTAAGCAAATCTATTCAAGCGTTGATATTACAGCAATAAATGTGATGTGCAGAGAGGGTCACACAGGGCAGTAGGATGGCCTCAATGAAACTTTACAGTAGACACACTGAAAGGGTATATAAATAATTAAAGGAACTGAGTGGCCTTCTGCGTGCAAGATGAGCAGTATTGCCTGCATGCAAAACAAGATTTTTCCAACAGGTTATTAGCTGCCTGCCTCTGCCCTTGAAATCACTTGACACTGTACACGTGCTCAAAGAAATGCAAACACGCATATTGTTTCTGTGCCTCATAAAGCATTCATTTGGTAGCTCACTAATGCACCTGCCTCCAACCCTCACCTTAGCAGAGTAAATATGGGCTGAGGTCCTGGCTGATAGTGCAGACCAGCAGTTTCTCCTTGCTCGCACACGCGCTCATGTGTTAAATTAATGTGGTATTTCTGTGAGCATGCATGACTCACACTGTAGCTGATCTGTCAGGAACTGTGTGTGGAACGGTTTTTCTTTTTAGATTAGAGATAGAGGAACTTTGTTTCAAGTAAAGCAATAAGCTGTTAAACTTCCAACCAACTGTAAAACTGTAAAAAAGCAGTAATAGGTGGTGTACTTGTCATGATCCTGGGTCCTTTTGACCCAGCGTTTTGTGTTTTCTCTTCGCGATTTTGGTTCTGTTCTTCCTCTGGTTAGTGTTTACTCTGTTCTGCCCGTGTGTTCCTGTATCTAGTCCGCGTTTCTTAGTTTGTGTCCTTTCATGTGTAAGTTCCTGTTTTATTGTGAAGGTCTGTGTCTTATGTGAGTGTTTTCAGTTTGCCTCCCTAGTCTCGTCATGTTAATTACTCCCAGCTGTGTCCCCACCTGTATGTCCCCCTGTGTTCTCTGAGTGTATTTAAGTTGTGTCTTCTGTCATAGTAGTTGCTGGTTCGTCTGTGTTGTTTCCCCTCGGTCTCCCTGTATGTATTTCCCCGGACCTCCCTGCACCGTCATTCTTGGTTTGTGTTGTTAGTTTACCCAGTTTAGGTTTCAGTTTCATGTTCCTAGCGCCTTTGTTGTTTGCATTTTTGTTGTTAATAAACACTCACCTGCACCAGAGCTGCCGCCTTTTGGTCCTATATATATTCCACACGGCTTGCCCCCGCAAACCGTGACAGTACTCTGCTTTCAAGTTTCAAATGTTTTTCTTTGGGGAGTTTGCTGTAGGTGATGTTGTGAGGAAGATGTAACAGTCTGATTTTATCTCACTCAAACAGAAAGGACAGATGGGGGTAATGCGCTACTTAAAAACAGCAGATCTTTTAGGATAGCTACTTGGATAAGGTGTGTAAGGCAGACGAAGATTTGGAGCTTTTAGTAAAATACGGGAAGTACAGTATATTCTACTGTGTAGTAAATGTATTTATTTATTCATTTTTATTTGTGAATTTAAAAAACATTATGTGACCATTCATTTTATTCCCCACAGGTATCGCACGTATCCTTAAAGCTACTTTTTGTAAAAACCCTTTATAAATGTAATAAAAGCTTTCACCACAAGGTGTCTCCATTTTACCAGAAAGTTGTAGTGTAGCATTATATTCATCTGTGTACATCTGAAATTATTTCATATTAGAGCATTGAAATGTTGCTTCTAACTAATCTAATGTTTCAATCTCAATTTAAAAATGTCAATTTCTTCCTTAATCAAAAAAATTGTGTTCTTCAGCTACTAAAACAGACCTCATAGTAACACAGTGTCTGGTTTCGTTAATTCACAGCAAAATCTCCAGTGTTAAATTAACACTAGAGAGTGTCTAAATGGGTCCACACCTCTGAGTGTTAAATACAACACTGTTGAGTGTTAAATTAACACTTTTGACAGTGTTATATGTTTAAAAGTAACCTAGTCAGTTTTGAAGATTAACAATGGCTAACACTGAGCAGTGCTGATTTTCTAACACTGGAATATTTCTAACATTTTGAGTTATTTTCCAGTGTTAGAAAATCATGGACGTGAGGCTTCTGAAGTCTCATTTTGAATCCTCAATATTAGCATTTTCACCATTACAGTTTTGGTTTAAAAATTCTGGGTGTAATGAGGAAAGGGATGTTGGATGTTATAAACTAAGCTGGAAAGTGTGTACTCAGGTCAAATTAGAAAGCTGTTTACCCACAGAGGTTTAGCTTAGAGGAACACAAGTTATTTTACAAAACAGGTGGCTTTCAGACATACCAGAGTGGAAGGCACGCCTGCACAGCTAACATCTTAGCAAACATTTAGAGTGGTGTTTCTGTCCACCTTAATGTTAGTGCAGTGCGTGCTATCTGTTACTCCATTTTGGTCTGCACTGACTTCTAAAGGGGTTATTTGGCTACTAAGCAACCAAATGCTCTACTACTTTAACTGACTAGCTAGCTAGTTGCTATACTTTATCTGCCTTAAATCACTCTTAGCATATTATTAGCATATCTGGTTACAGGGCTAACCATCAGCTAACCAGTAGTGTTTGAAAATTTGCAACTACCTCCACTTAATGTTAACATTAACTAACTGGATAGCTAGTTGCTGTACTTTATCTCCCTGCAAACCCTGAGTTTATAATCTTCATATATTAGCATATCTAGCTATAGGGCTAACCTTTAGCTAACCAGTAGTGTTTGATAATTTGCAACTACCTCCACTAAAACACAATGAAAAAAGTAATTTAGTAACTTCAGTGTTTCAAACAATCTTGAATGAGCTTCTTTTTTCCTTTTTTTTAATTTTTTTTAGCAAAAATAAATAAATAAATAAAATAAAAACAAGAAAGAATGCTGGCTCCCAGAGGGAGATGTCTGACAGGGACAAAGTAGGAACAGAAGAGACCAAATCAATGCTGTGAGTTTTTCATAAAAGAACAAGCAATGGGTTGAAAACATCCGGGAATTAGAACTAAAAAAGCAAACTTTCTTTGTGTTTATCACTAAGAGATCCATGTGCTACTATGAAAATATTGAAACCAGCATTATTACTCACGCTTCAAACAAAGTAAAGCTCATCAGTAATAGCAAGAAACGCTTTGATCCTATTCACAGGAGGTTCAAATGTTTATTGAAATCCAAGGAAATTGTTGACTAAAGGGGAGGTGATTAGTAGGAAATGATAAGGCTGCTCCTAAAATGAAAATAGAGAAAATCAGATAATCAGAGCAATGATGATATTCAAGAGAACTGAGTGTGAGCAAACTACAGAGTAAATTTGATCTTTCTACTTGATAAGTCTTGAAGTGAAACCAGAATGTTTTTGTTTTTTTATCTCAGTCCTTACAACACCGATTCTTGCCAAAGTCTAGGCTCCAACTTGACGGTGCAGTTATTACATTGCTCCTAATGTGGCCACGGGCTGAGACACGTCCTGGTGTTTAGCCCCCACCTTCCCCTCGCAGATATTTTCAGCCTTGACTGTGCTGATAAACCAAACTTGCAAATATGTCAAGTATATCAGGGCATAAACACTGCGCACAGAGCTGGCAGTGGTAAACACACATACGCACGGTGAAAAAGCCAAACAGGAAAGCTTTAATCGAGTGTGTGTACACAGACACTGAGGTTTACTACTGGACTGTAACTGAGTGCAAGGCTCCATCTGAAGCGGGTTGTTTTACTACACATGTAAACTTTAAATCGCTGCAGGTGGATGGGAGTGTTTATCTGCTGATACCGAGATTAAAGTTCTTTAGGAAAAATATTAGGAGAAATGGAAACTGTAGTTTCTAAACAGACTTAAGGACTCAGGCATGTTTAAACTGCTCTCCCTGGGAATTGCTGTTTTGAATGGACTGAGGGAGGTTTGCTTTGGCTACAGAAACAAATGACCTGTGACCTTTAGCTCAGACCTTCAGCATACTCCGCTCACTGTGAACCTTTTTGATGCCGCCCCCTCCTTTAGATGATTACGGGACGCTGCTGATGGCAGAGGTGCTGCTGGAGGAGTGCGTGCTGGAAAACATGGATCTGCTACGCAGGTCCAAACCTTTGGTGGACAAAACCCAGCCCAAACTGTGCAAGGCCAAAAGACTCCTCAATACCATCCTTAGCCGAGGCCGTCTAACAGTTAGTCTCATCTAACTTACTTCTGACATCTGAGTTTTAGACTTTGCTCTGCTTTTTAAAAAACGACTTCCTTCATTTAATCAAACAAAGCCCTAAAGCCATTGTTTCACAGAGCACCGACAGCTTCTATAAATTCCATCCTTTTCCGTGGCTTCTTCCTATTCAGCATTTCTTTATATTGCTGTCCTACAGCCCCGGTACTTGAACGAGGCTCTGCTGCTGATGGCCAAAGTGCACTACGTGCAGGGACGCTACCGGGACGCCCAGGGAATGTGTGCCAGGGTGGGGCTGGAGGAGCTGACGCAGGATGACCAGCCGACCTACCACCTCCGCCTGCTGGCTGAGGCGTTCGTGATTAAAGGTAAAAAATGTTTTTCTTTCCTATTTCTAAGAGTTTAATTGATTGGTTCTTGATAGCAAAGAAAAGAAAAACTAATTTTGAAGAGAAAACAAAGATAAACACTGCAGAGAATCCAATCTGTTGCATGTGCAGTAGGGAGTGTGTAGTTTTCTGTGCATGCTCTCTGCTCAGTTTTAACTGAATATAGTTGGTTACATAATCTTTCTGCACTTCCTGTCCTGTATGGCTGTCTACTGCGTGACTTTGTTTCTTTAAGCTGCCATGATCGACAGTCGTTGCAATGGGCAGCATTAAGAAAGAGATTTGCACATCCACTTTTTTGCAGGTACACCAAAGAGAAAGAAAATCCTACAGTGTCTTGAATGCATTTAAGTTAAGAGGAGTGAGCTTTAATCTTCGTACTCACACGGTAGTGGCTGTTTTTAAGCTGCAAGGCTGAAAGGTCGATGAAAAAGCAAAATCACTGACAACACGGCACACTCACCAGCACCAGAGGACAACGAGGGGACAGCAGGAAGCAGGAGGGCTCGTGGGAAATGTCATGGGGGAGAAACTAGCTTAGTTTGGACCAGGACTTGAGGTTTTCCTGATCATTTTTATTTAATTTTAAAGGACGTTGGCAGTAGCTCCTTTGGGATGAGGGGGGTTACAGGGCAGGTAGCTCAGGTGTGTTCCACTTCATTCTGCAGATGCCCCTCAAAAGCATTTAGGTATGTGTCTAAGTAACGATGCATATGAACCCAAGGACACGAGGTTTCCCAATGCATTTCACTGTAAGGCGACAGCGAGTGCATGTGATTCACCTCACCTTCCTGTGATTTTGACTTGTGGCCGATCAGCGTGTACCGCTAACTGCAGCCGTGCTACTGGTTCTACACTATGTCACTGACTGACAGCTGGTGGCAGCAGCGCACCGACAGCAGAAGACCGCTAGCTACCAAGGACACGTAATAATAATAAAATCTCTTTAGACCTTAATTGATTTTTTCGCACTCAGCAGCAATAACATTTCTTTTAATTTAGAAACAGGATCATTACTTAAAAATATACCTGACAGAAGCCATTAAAACTTTTTCCTCTTACAAACAGTAGACTCTACACTTTAACGCTCCACTAACTCCAGGAACTCCTCTCTCCACTCCTGAATGTGTGATTTTAATGCCAACTGATTGTAAGTGTCACTGGAGCCTGGCTGTGCCCACAGTCTTTGTGTGAAAGAGTGACGATATGTCCTTATTAATGAAGCCTGTCCCAGTGAGCTCCATAAACCTCTAAAATCCTTGGAGGCACAGTTAGTATAAAAATGTCACGCAGGAGAAATTTGACTGCTTGTTAATACTGCCAGGTATGAGTGCTGAGACAGACCCGTGGTGGTTTTAAAGAATACTTGCGAGGTGGAAAGCATACATTATATATTGCAATCTCAATGTTTTCAGGACGTTCCACCAATGTCGCATCTGTGCAGTGGTCTCACTCTAACCCTATCTACATGAAATATAATGCACTTCATAACACAGCTGACAGTGTTTCAGTATGGCTTCTGGATGTCTGCTACACCGCTGCACAGTTTACATTTACAGCACATCTCCTGCTTGTCAGCCTGCACCTTCAGTAAGCAAAAGCAGCTCTAAGAACTGGCAGGTTTCCTTGAAAAACACCAGCAGCAAGGTTGAACTACTCTCGTCATACATTTCCTTAATGATCCCTTAACTAATCCCTCTGATAGGAGCTGTTACAGCCTTAAAATCACAATGACCTTTTATGGGGTTTGGAAGTGGAAATGGAAGGGAGGCAACAGGCCATTCAAACGTTGCACGACTGGAAAACATCAGCTTGATTGGGCACGGAGCTACTATTGTGTTTTAACCTTAAAGATCCTGATGAAGCGGTGCATTTTCTTTCTATGCATCGCTGTTCTGTCCCGCAGACACCTCGAGGGAGCAGATTGGGAATAAGCTAACAACGTAAAGCTCGTCTGGAAGCTGATTTCCCACCTCTGGTCTTTGTCTTGACACGTTTTTCTACAGATGCTTCTTTTAAAAGCACAACAATCATGAGTCATACGTGAAGGGAGGATTTACAGTTAGTCACAATCACAAGCTGTCTCAAGCCCAAACATGAACCCCCCCTCCCCCTCCATCACTTTTTATTTTGGAGTCATTTTAAAAATATGCTCTTTCCAGTCAGATACAGCCTTAAATGTTTTGTTTTGTTTTTTTTGCTCTAATGTGACTCACTGAATACCAGCATCATTAAAGGTCACAGATCACATTCACAGAACATTACACTGGAGGCCTGGATAATCTTGTTTCACTCATCATAATCATCATCATTACGCGGCTACACTCCCTGTTTCCTGATGATCGGATGTGACCTCACGCTCATCAAACTGGAGAGAATTTGTTGCAATAACTGTCAGATTTCTTTTGATTGCTTTGAAGCCCACTGAAGGATTGTCTTTGCAAACACTTTTAACGTAGATCAGATCCTCCGGGAGCTGCTTGTCTCCTTCCTGCACTTTTCCCAGGGTTGCTTTGGAAATGAAGTCAGATGTGAATACTTGGATGATGACGTCTCCTTATTTGATTTAGCTTGGCGTCTGGCTTGAGACTGCTGCCCGTCACAGGCCTCCTGCGGTCTCGAGAAGTCCCCCCCCCCCCCTCCCACTTGTTTGTACAAATAAGTGCACTAGCAGACATCATCTGGACAGCACCAGCCTGTTAACGGCCGCTTCTGTACTTGTGCATCAGAAATGCAATTATAAGTAGAAAAAACAAACAAACAAAAACAAAAGGACAGTGTTCAGTTCAATTTTTATGTATACAGCACAAAGCTTTAAATTTTAAGGTGAAAGCCCCTCCACAAAACCAAATGGAAGAAAGGAAGAAACCTCTGGGTGAACCAGCCATCTACCACAACTGACTAAGGGGGATTAGGGGAAAATGTAGGCAGGAAGGATGTTCATGAGCATAGAAATGCAGAAAGGAACTAGCCCTAACCCTCCACAGGAAGACAATCAAAGCCCTAAAGGTGATGCCTTCGTTTGTATAACTGAAAATGGCCATGCAGACAGGATAACCATAGTTATTAGATGCTCATCCTGAAGGAGACGCTAACATTTGTACCAATTTTCCATCCAAGAACTGCTGAGATACTTCACTTGAAATCACAAATACTAACCTTGAGAGATGCTCGAGGAAAAGTCATGGGATCATCTAAGATCAGGATTCATCCTCTGGGACTAGTAAATATTGTCAGAGCTGTCCAACGCACATCCGAGTCTCATTTTAACAGACTAAACTTACTTGTATTTTCAGATCTATCTCGGTGAAGTCTGTCAGAGCAACTGAGCATTGCAAGTGCAGACCGAGTAACGATGAATGGACAAACAGTTGAAGCAGTAAAGTTTGATTATCGCCACTTTCAGTCTATTTTGTGAGGCTCAGCCTCCGTATTTCACATATACGTCACAACATTTACCCCTAGCTGCCACATTTCGAAAAACCCTGTTTGAAATGTTGTTATTAGTAATACTAATGATTTTATCAGGTAAACTGACCTCTTCCAGTCACCCACAGCTCCTGTATTACATTTTCAGCTTAACCTGACCAGCTGAAAACTAAAGCAGTTACATTTTTAATGGTAGCTTTTGTTAGTTTGTTTGCTTAGTTAGTCGCTGAGAGCAGGTGCTCGTAAAAAAGCCACGGTCTCTCTCCGTGCGTTTCAGGTCTGTCTCTGGATCACCAGACGCTGTCTGCCGTGTCCCGTGTTCGTCTTTCTGAGAGAGAGGAGGAGTCCCTGTCCTGTTACCTCAGGGCCTGTGATGCAGCTCTGTCCTACCTGCAGGAGCTCGATAAGGTGGGCTTTTTATGCCCGTGTGAGAGCATGAGCGTGTGTGACCCTGTTATGGCTGTGTTTGGTTTGGCATTTTACTCCATTTTACTGTTTACTGAGTTGTTGTAATAATCTTTTGACAGAAACTTTAAATTTCATAGGGGGTTAATAATCTTGTCTGTTTTATCTCTGTGTTTTCAGGTTGTAACAACACCCCACATCAAGTCAGCCAAAACCATTTTACTTCACTCACCCAGTGATATTGAACTGGGCTACTTCCTGCAGGCTGCATTACAGAGTGCTTACCTTTGTCTGCTGCATAGGGGGTGAGGGTAGCAACCATAACAACCATATTATTTTTCAAAAGCAAAAAATAGACATCTTTACACATGCTCACATGTGACAGTATAATTCCAACGTCTTTGATAAGAGTACAAGTCAGATGATTTCAATTATTTTCTGATTATATTTACATAATTATTAAATAGAATTTGTTACATGTGTAGCTGCAGATTGGATTCTTGTTTTGTGCACTGCAGAGTTTTATTGCTGATTCCTCCTTTGATCACAAGACTCGCTCTGCGGAGCAGAGAGCTGTGTGCTCTGTCGTTTAGCTTGTGTTAAAGTGAAGAGGAGAAGAAGAAATCAAGCCTAAGCTTTCCAGCACCACTTGACCTTAGTGCACCACAGATGCATTTTTACTCGTGATCAATAGGTGGCAGTGTTGCTCTTAGACATAGAAAAGCAAGGTGCGTTTGAATGGTCACATAGGAACACCATCTCTGTAGAAAGTATAATATTATGTCTTACTCATTCATCCACTGCCCATAAATGAGGTCGCTGTGAGTAAAGAAGAGTTCGAGTGTGTTGTCTCAGTCAAAGAAAAACTTTTGCTTTGATTACATGGCAACAAACGTCCTGCAGGACTTTATCTCTGTAACACTGTGATACTAGATCGCCTAACTTCTTCTTCTTCTGCACATTTATTTTTGTTTAATGTTACACTTTCACACCTACATGTCACACTGATATATGCTTACTGTGTGTGTGTGTGTGTGTGTGTGTGTGTGTGTGTGTGTGTGTGTGTGTGTGTGTGTTAGTCATCTTGCACAGGGTGCTCACCAGCTGCGTAGAGTGCTGAGGGTGGTGGAGTCACGAGGGTCTCAGAACTTCAGAAAGGTGGGCCACCTCTCACACACACGCATGCACACACACATACGCACACACACACCCACCCACACACACACACACACACACACACACACACACTGCACTGTATTCTAATACTTAACCATTGTGACATACTTCAAGTCCATTTACTCGACACCAGTCGTATGCTTTCACCAGCTTTCATGCAGTTTGTATGTGTAATATTATACATACACATACATAATAACACAAGAACAAGTACTAACTGACCTGCTGCCATATGATGTGCAGGTGATTGGTTCAGCACAATTTGTAATCTAGAGAGACTGTAGGCGAACGCGCCTTCCACCAAAGCCAGTGACCTGTCCACATTCAAATGTAATATTTTCTTTCTTTGGGACTGTTCCAACTCTGCACCAAATCTGATGAAGTCCAGTGTTTTGGCTTTAGAGAAAAACACTGAAAACACATCTTTATACGGGAATGTTTTCTGTAAAACGATCAGTAAAAAAAAAAGAAAAAAGAAAGTTATTTCTATTCTTATTATTATTATCATTCAAATTTTCAAGTGGACAGATTCTGCATTTTTCTGTCATGTGTATAAACTGTTACAGCGGTGAGTGGATGATCATATTAAACATGATCACATATAGTCAGATATGAGTAATCCCTGTAAACTGAAAGTTCAGGACTGTTCTTGAATCTGTATGATGCCAGTGAGAGCGGAGCTCCTAAAATACAATCAATTCAGTTACAAACTGTGGTTAAGAAGCCTTTGCGAGGGGCAGCCAATCAGGAGAAAGCGCACTTAACAGGAGGGGGAAGGGAGTTAAAATAGTTTGTTTCAGACAGACTTATTTATCGTATCCTGGCTGCTTGAGATGAATAAAGATTGAGAACTGAGAATCATACAAAGTTAAACCATGAAAGCTGAAAAACAGCATAAATACAGGACTCAAAGTATCAGTATTCCACACCTGCACTAATACAGCATCTGCATGTGGCTCCATCCTAGTCTGCAGCGAGAAAACTAGCAAAAGTGTTGCTGAGCTCTGTGAGCGAGGACAGCTACTGGCCCCCGCTGGGCCCCCCACCCTCAGCCTGGCTTCACAGAGAAGGAGCCGCCGCCTCCAAAGACGCCATCTACCCCACTGTTAAACCACCACATCGCTACAGCACAGAATGGTTTGTACACTCTGTTTTTTTTGTTTTCATTTCAGTATTTTTGGTTTTCTGTTTCAGTCTGCTCTAGTCTAATCGTGCTAAATGCAATTACTTGAGTCATGCTAAGTATTTAGCTTATAAAGCTATACATGACTGCTATGATGGTGTTAGTTACTTCACCGTATCAGCTGACAATAGTGGACAAAGATTATCTCACTAAGGAGTGTCGCTTTAGTACTTTGAGCCCACGAGTATCTCTTTTGTCTAAATTACCCTCCTGTTAAGACCTTGGTGCTTACTGCAGTTTGACCCGAGTGTTGACCTGCTGCATGACAACCTACATTAACTCCCATGTCCACTGACTTAGCAACACTAAGATGAATTTCCCTTCCATCCATTTTCTTAACCACTGATCCAATTTCAGGATCTGGGAGGGCTGGAGTCTATCCCAGCTGTCATTTGGAGGGAGGTGGGGTACATGCTGGGCTGGCTGCCAGTCTATTAGAGACAAATGTGAAACAAGAAAATAGTTTTTTGGTTGGACACCATTAAGATGGCCCCCAAAAAACAATATTGTTCTTAATAATGTGATGCCTGTGATGGGATTTTGCTATTTTTGTCTCTTCTGTAAACACAACATGTCCATCAGTCATGGGTTCCCTCCTTTGTTACTTTCCCAGAGGCTGCTCTATTTTCTCTTTTCTGGGGCTGGGAGGGACGGTCTATATTCTTTATAGATTGTGAGATAAATTTGCTTTTTTTGTTTCCTAACAAAATTAACCTGATTTGTAACAAAACATAAGCATCGGAGTTAAAGAAGAACTATTACTTGTCAATAGTTTAGCTGAAGGTTGAACTTTTAAACAGGTTTTGTCTGGAGAAACAAAACAAATCACACGGTCTTTCAGGTCGTCTGTGATGTCTGAAGCTGATTCGGGTGGTTTTCACTGCGCCTGTGGTTCAGCTCTGTCCTGGAGAAACCACTAGAATGCCACTAGAGGTCATCACATCCCAGGCTTAATTAACACTGGCTGAAAACCTGCTTTAGAGGAGGTTAAAGGGCTCAGAGCGAAGCCAGACTTCAGTTCATTCATTAGTTCATTTCTGACACCAGAAAGCAGGCTGCTGTTTTATCTGTGCTATAGGGCGGTTCTTTGAACATAGTGCTTATATAACATAACATGTCAGCGTAGCGTAACGGCAGAAGGCAGAAGAAACCCTTGGCCAGCCCCGACAGGACAAACTGGTTATGTGCAACAGCACACAACAATGATCACCATGTGGTGATCATTGTGGCCAGAAAGAGGGCAGAAACTAGACAACTATGTAGTTGTCTAGTTTCTGCCCTCTTTGCAAAGGAATCCTGCGCTTGTTGCTCGGGCCCTGCAAGCCATACTTAGTCACCGCAACATGACTAAGCTAGCCCACACTATCATAAGTGAAGATCTAAATCCATGTCTGAGATTTGAAGGAGAGAGGAGGAACAGGAGAAACAGGCTGTGCTTCGGCATTGTTCGTGGCTTTTGTTATCAGTTGCCTCCTGAAAAGGCCTCTGTGGTGTCTGGTAAACGTGTCCTTTAAAAGGACACGGAGTTGATGAGAGGGGCAAAGAAAGTGATGAATAGAAGGAAAAGTGTAAGACCCAAAGAGTGTGTGTTTGAGAGAGAGAGAGAGAGCGAGAGACATCTGAGATACTACTGTATAGTGATATATCCAGGGTGGTCTGTATTATGTTACAGCTCCACAGGTGAGACAGAAACATGACACTCACACCAGTGTACTTCTGGATGTGTGTGTGTGTGTGTGTGAGTGAGAGAGGGATAAAATTCCCATTCTTGGTACTATTTCCGGCTTTCTGTGTCCTGGCAGTTGCTTCTGTCCTCAGGACGTGGTGGAGGAGGCCATTTTGCTGCTACTCATCACAGAATCCATGGTGAGATGCTCTCTCACACACACACACAAACCACAACACACACACACGCACACATTCGTTTTCATATATTTGTGGGGACACCTCATTGACATAATGCTAACCATCCAAAATGAAAGCCTAAACCTAACCGTGACCTAACTGTAACCCCGACACTAAAACCACATTTTGAGTCAAACTCGTGGGGACCGGGATTTTGTCCCCATTAGGGCTGCTGGTCCCCATAAGCTTGGTAAAATTCCAGTTTTGGTCCCCACAAAGATATGTAAACACGCACACACACATCCACCTTTCCTTGCTTCCTCGTCTTCCTCATCCCGCGTCTCTCTTTATCCAGGCCAGCGGTGACGCGGTGATCAGTCGTCTGCCGGATCAGGCTGAGGCTCACAAGACCAGTCTGCAGGACGCCACCTCAGTCTATGACCTGCTCACCATCGGCATGGTCAGGAGGGGGCAGTACGCCATGCTCTCTGAGGTGTTCTGACACACGCACGCATGCAGACGCACACTATGCTGGAGGTCTAAGGGGAGGCGAGCAAAAGAGGGAGAGATGAGATGTGTTAGTGAGAGCTTTGCCTTTGCCAAACTTTTTAATGAATGTCCTTATCACTTGGAGCACAGGGATTATGTGTCTTTTTCTCTCACTGCCTCTCAGTCTTTTCTTCATCTCTCACCATCCCCCACACTGCCTGTTCTTTTCTAGTTCTTCTTCTGGCTTTGAATTCCTCCTCCATTTTCTCATTTTTTGTTTAAACTGTCCCCCCCCCCCCAGTGTGACTTTCTACCCAGATGTGGGAAGTTTAAGAGGCGGAGGTTAGCGGGGTTGTCTCAAATTAGGTTTGTCCACAAGTCTCACTGATTCATATATAGCATATGGGAGACCACACACGCTGAGGTAGTTCCACCTACACCAGTGGATCAATTTGCTGATGTATGAGGCCTGCATGGGCCATTTATTTAAAATCAGGTGTCAGCCAGTCAATACATTCCATCTTTGACGTCATGAATAAGACTGATTGCATCCTTACTGTAGCATCAGTCAGTCCATGGTGCCTCTGTGGTAAGAAATCATGTTTTAATTTCATACCAGGAATTCATATTATTGTTATGCTTTCCCTTCATATTCAAGGAAAAGGAAAATAAGCAACCTATTCCAAAGACTTGTCTATCAAAGTAGTAATACTAAGGAATATAAACGTTATCTCTTATTCATATACTGTAAAGATTTTATCTTACCACTGATGCATTTAAAAAACATAAATCTCTAGAGCTAGTTTACTCTTGTACGCATTCCAGTTCAGTTCAATACCCTTCCTGTCAGTGGAAGTCAGAGTCAAAGGTCACGGTTCTCATTTTGTGCACAGAATGTTTGTCTGAAGCACAAACTGTCACAGTCCTGGGTCGTAACCCTGTGTTTTTTCATTTTCTTATATTTTGATATTCATTGTTTATGTGCTCATGTCTATTTTGCCTACGTTGCCTTGTTATAGTTATCATCAGATTCCCCTTGTGTCTTCATCCCCTGTGTTTAAGTCCCCTTCGCCCTTCGTGTGTTTCTGCGTGGCTCATGTTATCAAGTTCGTGTCATGTCTGTGTCCCATCATGTTTCCTGTTTTACTTTGAAAGTCTTGTTTATATGTTCATCGTGCTTAGTGCTACTTTTCCCTGTGGCGTCATGATGTTCATTTTTGTCAGCTGTTTCTCCATATGTTTCCACTTCCCCTGATTACCTCCTGTGTGTATTTAGTCTGTGTGTTTTCATTCTGTCTTTGCCAGGTCGTCTGTGTTACCTCCCTCACGTCTTCTCATAGTTCTTAGAGTTGAGTCACAGTTTTCATAGTTTTTCGTTTTCCCAGTTTACGTTCTAGTTTAGTTTCGCTACTGTCCTTGTTGCTTTGTTTTGCCTTCTTGTAATCAGCCATGATAAAGGCTTGTTTTCCGTTTGAAACTTAAGTCAAGCTCCGCCTCCCTTTGTATCTGCGTTTGGGTCCACAATTCACAGCTCACACAGTCTGCTCCCGCAGATCGTGACAGTAACTTAGTAACCTGAGTTGAAAAGTTCCACTCTTTGCGTGTCTCCAAACAGTATTTCAGTCTTGAGCTGTGGAGGAGAGGAAAAAAGGCAAATGTTGTACTAAATAATTGGAAATAAAGTATCTGAATTTCAGAAGCGGGACCACGCCCCCAAACATGCTCCTTCCGGTTCTCATCTATATAGGTTCCCCCAGTTCTACAAGCTGTTCGTTCTTGTTTACATGCCCCTCCCTCACTCCCCTTTTAATTCTTTAACTTCTTCACTTATATTTAGTACACGAGGATCTGCCAGGCCCGGGAGCCGCGGCCAGTCCCCTTCAAGGCCTTCCCCAAACCGCAGCTCAATTCATGCCCAAGCCATTCACCTTTATCTACTAAAACGCTATCAAACCTCAAATGAAGACGTGGGCCCAGCAAGTGAAACTGAATGATATCCCTTTAATCTGTCAAGTACAGTGGGGCAAAAAAGTATTTAGTCAGCCACCGATTGTGCAAGTTCCCCCACCTAAAATGATGACAGAGGTCAGTAATTTGCACCAGAGGTACACTTCAACTGTGGGAGACAGAATGTGAAAAAAAAAAAATCCATGAATCCACATGGTAGGATTTGTAAAGAATTTATTCGTAAATCAGGGTGGAAAATAAGTATTTGGTCAATAACAAAAATACAACTCAATACTTTGTAACATAACGTTTGTTGGCAATAACAGAGGTCAAACGTTTACTATAGGTCTTTACCAGATTTGCACACACAGTAGCTGGTATTTTGGCCCATTCCTCCATGCAGATCTTCTCGAGAGCAGTGATGTTTTGGGGCTGTCGCCGAGCAACACGGACTTTCAACTCCCGCCACAGATTTTCTATGGGGTTGAGGTCTGGAGACTGGCTAGGCCACTCCAGGACTTTCAAATGCTTCTTACGGAGCCACTCCTTAGTTGCACGGGTGGTGTGTTTTGGATCATTGTCATGTTGGAAGACCCAGCCTCGTTTCATCTTCAAAGTTCTCACTGATGGAAGGAGGTTTTGGCTCAAAATCTCACGATACATGGCCCCATTCATTCTGTCCTTAACACGGATCAGTCGTCCTGTCCCCTTGGCAGAAAAACAGCCCCATAGCATGATGTTTCCACCCCCATGCTTCACAGTAGGTATGGTGTTCTTGGGATGCAACTCAGTATTCTTCTTCCTCCAAACACAACGAGTTGAGTTTATACCAAAAAGTTCTACTTTGGTTTCATCTGACCACATGACATTCTCCCAATCCTCTGCTGTATCATCCATGTGCTCTCTGGCAAACTTCAGACGGGCCTGGACATGCACTGGCTTCAGCAGCGCAACACGTCTGGCACTGCGGGATTTGATTCCCTGCCGTTGTAGTGTGTTACTGATGGTGACCTTTGTTACTTTGGTCCCAGCTCTCTGCAGGTCATTCACCAGGTCCCCCCGTGTGGTTCTGGGATCTTTGCTCACCGTTCTCATGATCATTTTGACCCCACGGGATGAGATCTTGCGTGGAGCCCGAGATCGAGGGAGATTATCAGTGGTCTTGTATGTCTTCCATTTTCTGATGATTGCTCCCACAGTTGATTTTTTCACACCAAGCTGCTTGCCTATTGTAGATTCACTCTTCCCAGTCTGGTGCAGGTCTACAATACTTTTCCTGGTGTCCTTCGAAAGCTCTTTGGTCTTGGCCATGGCGGAGTTTGGAGTCTGACTGTTTGAGGCTGTGGACAGGTGTCTTTTATACAGATGATGAGTTCAAACAGGTGCCATTCATACAGGTAACGAGTGGGGGACAGAAAAGCTTCTTACAGAAGACGTTACAGGTCTGTGAGAGCCAGAGATTTTCCTTGTTTGAGGTGACCAAATACTTATTTTCCACCCTGATTTACGAATAAATTCTTTACAAATCCTACCATGTGAATTCATGGATTTTTTTTTCACATTCTGTCTCTCACAGTTGAAGTGTACCTCTGGTACAAATTACTGACCTCTGTCATCATTTTAAGTGGGGGAACTTGCACAATCGGTGGCTGACTAAATACTTTTTTGCCCCACTGTATGTGCCGCAGCTCCATCTTAGTTTTATATAAGGTCTAACGTGTTTTTCCTGCTTACAGCACTGTTATGTCTCCTAATGTCCACTGTGAGTAGTAGCAGAAACACTTTCATTATAACATAAGCACCTGACTGAAAAACTTTAAAAGGACTATTGCTAATAAACTTAATTAAACTTTAGTAAATTTTATTTTTAAAATTTAAACTCTAGTAATTAATAATTCACACTAATCACTGGTGATGTCATAATTTATGTTTATTTATGTCAGTTTTTCAAACAGGAAATAATCATTTTATGAATTATACCCACTGGGATGGACTAGTGACCTGGGAGTACCCCACCCTCTCACCCAAAGTCAGCTGGGATAGGGTCCATCTCTCTAGTTAACAGGATGTCTGGATGGACAGATGGATAGATGTTTGGTCAGTCTCAGGGCTTCAAATGCTGCCCTTTAGTCGACACAGCTGGTTTCTCACCTGTAAGGTGTCTCTATGTGATAGTCAGCTTGTCAAATTTTACCTTAACCCACCCAAACATTGTCATTAACCCAGTCATGTAGTTTTGGCCTGATTATGAAACCAAACATGAACTGTAGTTTCCAGAATCAATGTTGTATAATTTAAACCTCCCACCCCCCACCTGCCTACTTGTGCACTCTTTAAAGGTACACCGTGTAAAATCTCACCGATAGAAGCTTGAAGACTGCAATCAGCTGAATTCGGTTTTCTTACCCCTCCCAGTTCAAGTGCATAATTCTGGTGGTTGCTGTAATCCAAACAACTTTAGTCATCATTCATCTATAGTGAGTGTCTGTTGTTAGACCGCTGTTTATCCCACTTTTAAATATGACTGTCTGATGACAGCGATGCTAAAGAGAGTTACTGAGGATATCCTGAACTTTTCTGTCAGTAAGAGCTGCTGTTTTAGCCGCTGTTTTAGCTGCTGTTAGCTGCTGTTTTAGCCGCTGTTAGCCACTGTTTTAGCTGCTGTTTTAGCTGTTGTTAGCCGCTGTTAGTGAAACTTTCTTTGAAGTTAATTGAACATTGTTGGACTCTTAGTGATGTTTAGTAAATAAACTCATACGATGTGGGAATGTAATCAAGCGATTTTTAGGATACTCAAGCCTAATATTAGCCTGCATATTGTTAGCTTTTAACCAACTGTTGTTTCTTGTTTAGCCAGCCTGACAATATCTAGGAGTAACTGCAACGATATCGGGAATAAATAGTAATGTTTTTGCATGTTCCCTGACTTCAGGCATAAGGTTAATTTCATGTGGTGGGTTGAAGTGAGGAGGAAGAGGATGAAGTGGAAGTGGAGGAAGACATAATGAAAAAACGATGATGAAAACATAGCTGTGCATTTATTAGATGGTCATTATAGTTTAAAAGATTTAAAAGCTATTTGTGATATTTATAAGGTGTAGTTACGTAAGTGGTTGGAAGTTGCTGTTGGAAGACATAATTTCACACTAATGAATGAACACAATTTTATTTTTTTCCGTTACATAATTCAGAAAATTACTTACTATATCCTTAAAACAAGTGGCATCCTTGCAAACACTGTTCATGGGTGGTTCTTGAACCAGTTTTTAGAAAAAGTTATCAATTAATAATATCTAATTAAATTAATTCCATCAATTTTCTTAAACACATATGTCTCAGCTGACACGTCTATCACAGGGCTAATTGTCATTCCATTGTTTGTTAATAGTGCAAAACTGTAAGCATTTAGTCCAGTTGATACAACAGTTATATATGGTGCAGCTCAAAGTACTGTACAGTAGGCGACTTAACGCACTTGTATCTTTTAACCTCTGTTATTACAATTTGGCTGAAGCTTACTTCGAGCTCTATATATTAACCCTTCTAAACAGAGGTTAAGTAGGGATTTGTAATGGTTTGGGGCCTGATTTAGCTGGGTTAACAAGGGTCAGCAATACTGCCAGTAGCAGCAGAGACAGTTGCAGCTTCATATAGCTTCATAAAGACCTGCAGTGAACCATTACATTTCTTACACGCTTCAGTTCATGTTAGAAAATACAGAGCCCATTCACGACTACAATTAGCTACATATTCCACACTCTCTTATTCAATTAAATCCTACAGAGGTTGGTATTGTGTGCCTTTGCTCTATTCAGCATGGCATCTTTGTCTGCATGTTACTTTGTGTGCAACCTTTCTAATAAGTGCACATTTTTTAATCCTACTACTTGGCAGACCTTTTTTCTTGATGTAGCTCGCTTCTGCATGACTGACAACATCTGACTGAGCGGCGCTCCACGCCATCCTGTGCTTGTCCACACACACATCACTCACATCATTATGTACTGAAACAGCACAGAGTGGGTGGTGAGCGCTGACTGACAATCGATTTTGAGCGAGAGGAATGTGACTACGAACACTGGCCATTCAGCTTTGTGACTGTAAAGGAAAACAAAAAGCTTAATGTCCACACCGAACCATCCACTCTTATCGGCGCACTCTACTTGTACAAAGTTTCATAACTTAAACATGTTTGTGTATTTGTTTTTCTCCTCGCAGTGTCTGGAACGAGCCATGAAGTTTTCATTCAACGAGTTTCACCTGTGGCACCAGTTGGGCCTGTCACTCATGGCCGCCCGGAAAGTGAGCTCATTTCTCCGTTTAAATCAAACACCACATCACACCCAAAGGAGATAGCTATCTTCTATCTATTCTATCTATCTAGGTATTCATGGTAATGAAATGTAATCTTAAAAAGGCACATTTTTTAAATGGGAGTCCTCAGAATACCTCACAGTGCTCTTTCAGTCTCTAAGTGTCTGTGTCTGCGTGTGTGTGCGCACAGAGCCATGCGTGTGACAGAAAAATTGATGTGGATTGCATGATAAAGTGACAGCAGATCAATGGTGAGATCTAGAAATAGGCTGCTCCCTAGAAGGAGAGGGACCGCCTCAGTGTTGTCAGATCTGCTTCTATTTAGGGCCCGCGGGCGTGCACGCGCACATGTGCTCACGCATGTGCACGTGCACGTGGTCCATTAATGATTGACCTACATGTATTAAGTGACCATGTGTCTAAATGGGTCTATTAGGACTGTGTGAGGACAGTTAATGTATGTTTGATACAGTCGCTCAAAAGCGATCCATGTCATCTGTGGCTGAATGATAAGTGGCTGCTGTTTGCTCATTAATCACAATTTGTCATTGACATTTCCGTGTATGTGTGTGTGCGTTTCAGGGGGTTGGTGCTGTATCTGTATTTAAAGAGTGTGCCAGGATGAGACCAAAAGACCCTTCGTTGCCCTTGTTGGCTGCTAAAGTCTGCATTGATCAGCTGCATTGGGTAATTACACACGTAACATCTACTTGCAAAAAAGGGGGAAAAACTTCAACTTAAATACTTTCAAATAATTTCTGGCTAATTTGGCTTTATGCAGCTGCTACTTGCGGAAGCATGATTGGTCTGCAGCTCATTCAGGCAAAGAGCTTTAGGCAAGGCAAGTTATATATATATATATATATATATATATATATATATATATATATATATATATATATATATATATATATAGCACAATTCAACAACAAGGTGATTCAAAGTGCTTTACAGAGACATTAAAAACAAAAACAAATAAAAAGCATGATTTAAAATTTATTTAAAAAACAAATAAACAAAAAAAAACAGTATATAAAATCAAAACAGATAAAATCAGAACACTAGATAAAATCAGTAGTTAAAATATAAGTTTTGAAATTTAAGCTTAAAAGTGTGGATTTGGTGCTTTATTTAAATGCAGCTGAGAACAGGTGAGTCTTCAACCTGGATTTAAATAAACTGAGTGTTTCAGCTGATCTGAGGCTTTCTGGGAGTTTGTTCCAGATATAAGGAGCATAAAAGCTGAATGCAGCTTCTCCGTGTCTGGTTCTGACTCTGGGAACTGATAAAAGACCGGATCCAGATGACCTGAGGGATCTGGAAGGTTCATACTGGGTCAGGAGGTCACTGATGTATTTTGGTCCTAAACCATTCAGAGCTTTATAGACCAGCATCAGAAATTTAAAGTCTATCCTCTGACGGACAGGCAGCCAGTGTAAAGACCTCAGAGCTGGACTGATGTGGTCCACTTTTTTGGTCTTAGTGAGGACTCGAGCAGCAGAGTTCTGAATGAGCTGTAGCTGTCTGACTGATTTTTTAGGTAGACCTGTAAAGATGCTGTTACAGTAATCAAGCCTACTAAAAATGAATGCATGGACTAGTTTTTCCAGGTCCTGTTGAGACATCAGATCTTTTATCCTTGATATATTCTTGAGGTGATAGTAAGCTGATTTTGTTATTGTCTTAATGTGTTTTTCTAAGTTTAGGTCTGCATCCATCACTACACCCAAATATCTCACCTGGTTTGTGGTTTTTAGGTGTATAGATTGAAGTTCTCTGGTGACCTGTAATCGTTTTTCTTTGGCACCAAAGACTATTACCTCAGTTTTGTTTTTGTTTAGCTGGAGAAAATTGTGGCACAACCAGTCATTAATTTCCTCAATGCATTTACCAAGAGCCTGTACTTTACTTAACAGATGTCTATGCTTCTGATCAGTTGATAGAAAAATCTATTCAATGCTTAAATAAAGGAAAGAGAACTTAAAAAAAATGGTTGAAAAATGCTTTGATTAGAATGCTGATGATTTCCTTTGTTGGCATGACATGTACTTTTAGGGGCAGATCTGTAAGACTTGCCAGTTATATAATCATAATTATTATATTTTTAAAAAATGTTTAAGTTGTTTGACTTTCGCTTCGATGTTTGGACTAAATTTCCCAGGCACACATGTTGTGGTGTAAATTTACTATATATATATATATACACACATTTCTGTAGGTGGAGCTGTTTTCCTTGTCTGTTTTGCAGTGTGCTGGAAATTATGCCATTAACTATAAAGAAGTGACACAGAGATGCAGAATAGCAAATATATCCTCATACATCCTGTGTCCAGGATTTCCAATATAAACATCAAAAGAAATTTGCATTAATGAAACACAAAGTATGACTGATTTATTGTTACATTGACTGTTCTCTCATTTCGGTCCTACTTTTTGAACTTTTTGTTTTGCAAATCACATCTACACATGGTAATAAAAGTAAAACATGACATACACAATGCTATTATTTGATTATCAAAACCAATGCAAAATTCAAAAGCAGCAAACTAAGTGAAAAACCAAGTACAACCATATTGGACCCATAGGAATTAAAAGGGTAATTAGCAGCAATTGATGGTTTTGACCATTCAGGTGTGTGTTAACTCAATACCAAGGAGGAATCTGCAGAGAAATTTCAACCATAAACATCATAAACTCTACAGTTACAATGTTAAAGTTCATGAGTAAAATTGGAAAAAGATTGAAAAAGTATGGCTTGCTTGGAAGTGAGAAAGACATGGCAGCACTGCTCAGCTTTGTGTTGCATCTGGACAAACCACACAACGTCTGGAACAGAAGTGTCCAACTCCAATCCTAGAGAAATACTGTCCTGCAGCTTTTAGATGCATCTTTACTCCAACACAGCTGAATCAAATGATTGGATTACCTCTTCAGCATGCCATCAAGTTAGGAAAAGGCCTGGTAACAAGCTATTCATTTGATTCAGGTGTGACAGAACAAAGATGCATCTAAAAGCTGCAGGACAGTAGCTCTGTAGGACTGGAGTTGGACATCCCTGGTCTAGATCATGTTTAGCCATGATACACAGCGCCACGTTTGGCCAACAACACCTCATATCACATGTCAAGCACGGTGGAGATCTTAAAAATCAAGGTTTCTATATTCACCAAAATAACTGATTATTATTTTTGCCATAATGAAGCAGCCCTGTTTGCCACATGACGACTTTCACGTCTCTTCTTCTTAAAACGGATTTAGCAATTACATTGATACATACTAATTAGCTCTTTTCAATGAAGTCATGCACGCACCCCTGCATCTGCCCTCAAAGCTTAACATTTACTTTACATCTGGTAACATCTGCATGTCAGCACTGTCACGGTAAGTATATTAGCAGTCTGGTATTAGCATTTAGCTCAAGGCAAGGAGCAGCTAGCGTGATTGAGTGTTATTTCTTGATAATGTGAACGCTCATAACTGACAGAGATGCTGACAGCGTAAAAGGCTTGTCACACAACCAGCCTGCAAAACAGTATGCAAAAGTGTGGGACGCCACAAGCAAATGACGTAGTTCATTAGTTTTAAAATGAAACAACGTGCAGGAAACAAATCTTAGTGTACCGTTGCTTTATTTTAAACTTCAGAAATGGAAGATCAAGTTCACACGTATTTAGAGAGAGATTTTGTGTCATGATACGGCTGTGTGGCAGGCAGGATGAGGACCCAATCGCAAAAACTCACGGACTCAAGGGATGAACTCAAAAGGCAGCTTTATTGCTTAACAGAAGATGATAGGCGATACAAAACTAGACTGGGGAAAAACTAACATAAAGCTCACCAAGGAACACAGGGAAATCCACGCAGCATGAGGGAGAACGCGACACAGAACTGAGGGAGACGCAGACATAAATACACCAAGGGTTAACGAGCGGAGTGGGAGCACACGGGGAACACAGGTGACACTGATAATAATCACGAGACATGGCAGGAGTGAACACAACACTGACGGGAGAGGTGAAACAGGAAGTACAGAGGTTCAGACAGGAGGAGAGAGAGCACGAGTAGAACACCAACATAACGGGCAGGGGAGACACGGAATAAACACGAAAGGGGACGAGGGCTCATGAATACACAGAGGGGCACACAGGGGGTGAGAGTCACAAAGGGAAAGCACTCAGGGAACAACACAACAGGGCAACTCAGGAAACAGAGCCTAAACAGGGAACTGAATACAAATATACATGAGAACTAAGAATACTGGGCCAACATGGCCCAGGATCATGACATTTTGAACCTGACTTGCAACCACAGCCTTTTTAAGATCTCCTCCCAAATTTTTACTGATGTTCACATCCGGAATCTGTAGGGACTAGTCGGAAAACTTGAGCTTGCGTTTCTTGTTTGTGCGTCAGAGCTGCGTTGTGAAATGGTGCACTACCACGCTCATGTCAGTTAAACCTTCTTTTAGCTAATTTGCAGTCATATGGGGGTTTTACGTTGCCTTTCTACCCAGCAGCCATGTAAATTTGTTCTTCCAGAGCTTGCCTTTCTTTTCACAGTTGTCCTTAACTGACGTTTCTTAATGCCATTTTGGAAAGTGGGAATTACAAGCTGGAAGCCATTTGATATCATTTTATAGTTTTCCACTGCTTTGTGGGTGTCAGTTAAAAACATTTTTACACCCTCAGTCAGATGCTTGAAACAGCCCATGGTTTAGTGCTACTAAAAGATTTAAGTAGTTGGAAAACAGAACAGCTTTGCTTTTTTAACAATTATAAAACTAAGATTATTGGGATAAAATGACTTTTTGTGGTTAGTTTTTTTGCTGCAGAGCTCTAGCTTTGTCACAAAAACATCACTCGACCCAATTGGCAGACCTTCCAACTAGCCATACTTCTTCAGTCTTTTTCTAATTGTACTGTCATGAATTTTAACATTTAACATGCTGGCTGAGGTCTGTAGAGTCTGAGATGTAGCTGCTGGGATTTTTGCAGTTTCTTTCCTTCTTGGGAACATTTAGCTTTGTGTTAAGAGATGCTCATACTTGCTGATGATTAGTTCATCAGGTGCATTTGATTAGCACCACCTGGCTGCTGCTTACCTTCTTAATTCCCATGGAAGCAGTTTTCTTGCACATGGTCAGCTTTGGCTAGTACTTACAAGAATATAACATAAAATCGAGTCACAGAATTGCATAGTGCATCTAATGTGCTGATCAAAAGTTGTAAGACGACATCACCGGGTCCTTAATATTTGGCAGGGGTCTCGAACTCCAGACCTCGAGGGCCGGTGGCCTGCAGGTTTTAGATGTGTCCTTGATCCAACACAGCAGATTTAAATGGCTAAGTTACCTCCTCAACATGTCTTGAAGGCCTGTTAATGAACTAATCATTTGATTCAGGTGTGTTGACCCAGGGTGAGATCTAAAACTGCAGGACACCGGCCCCTCGAGGCCTGGAGTTCGAGACCCCTGATATTTGGGATTAATGCTGGGGTCAGTCAGGCAGTTACACACTACTACTGTGAATCCCGGGCCTGCTTGGATACTCCTTCAGTGCATGATCTCAGCAGGAAAGAGAAAATAACATCAACAGTGTTATTTAGTGTAGAGGGAGAGAGGGAGTTGGAGAGAGAAAGAGAGATTAGAAAAGTGGAGCTAACAGAGGCAAATGGAGAGAGCACATCTGTCAGTGGCTGGAGATCATGGCAGGCTGGAAACACTAAGGAGCTTACAGCCGTAATCACAATGGGACACTATGGTCGTAGTGCAGTGTGGCATTACATAAATGTGCCACTGTTATCCACCATCAGCTCCACTGGACAGTCTGGGCTGATATTTACTGCAGCCAACAACGTTACGTATTTTAACATTTTTTGCTCTTTTCTGTGGTTTTTCGTAGGTTTCTTGTAGACATATCTGAAATCCCCCAAACCAGTGACATCACCATGAACTGTGGGACTCTCGATCTTGCACGTAAAGCTGCTTTTCTAAATTCCTGAAGAGCAGTTTTTTGCAGATTCAAGGTTTTCCACAGACAATGGCGACGTGTTCTTTCTCCACACTGTTCAAGGGGAGGAGAAAAAACAAAACAAAATCATAATCTGCCTAAAACATGCACAGACAGGGTCCGCATGTAAACGGCTGGTCTATTGTGCGCAGGCTTTAAAAGAGCGAGGGCTGGATTCAGAGGAAGGGAGAGAGAACAGAGGAGGAGGATGAAGGGAGGAGGAGGACATGAAGCGGAGGGGGGGGGTGTCAGAGCAGTTTGCTTGCTGTTGCACTGGTGTGCTGTCAAAGGCATTACCCCCCCCCCACCTCCACCCACGCCCATCTACCCACCTGCCCGCCCGCCACCAGCCATACCTCACACGGAGTGACACACTTTTTCCTCAGCTCAGAGCACCTCGGCTCGGCTCAGCCACACACCGCCTGCAGTCTACTGCTGTGTGTGTGGGCGAGCGTGTGTGTCCTTCAGCAAACTCTGCGCTGTCCTTCAAGCAAATCTGTCCGGACTGTCCTCGCACTAAACTCACGTCCCTCCCCACTGCATCGCAGACACATTTTGCTGGACAGACTGGCAAAGTTTTCAGCTCACTTTACAGTACCTCACAATTCACACAGCAAATATAGATTTTTTTTTATTTTTATGAGTTTTATCAGTCTTATCCATCATGCTCACCCATGAGGGAGGCATGTGATTGATCCCAGCTTCGCAATCAGAGTCTCAAAGAGCCACAAAAGCCCCAAAAAGAACAAGAAGTCGACTGAGTCGACTGTAACAGATGGTATGGCTTCTACAGAGCACTGATCTCCACATCACAGAGTCAGCTGGGGATTACGCAAAGAGATCGAAGACAAAGAGACAGTTCTGCGCGATGCTTCGAACAGCCCAATCTCCATGTAGCTTATTGTTTCACCAAAAATTGATTCAACTTGGGTGTTTTTCCTCGTCCCTCTGCCGCATATTCATCCCAGCTAACATCCTTCAGAGGTTAATGTGTTTATGTGTGTATGCAGATCAAGGAGGCAGAGGCTCTGTCCCAGAGTGTGGTGTCTATGGGGGAGGAAGCAGGAGAATTTCTGCCTAAAGCCTACCTGGCTCTGGGACTCTGCTGCAGTCTGCAGGCCTCTGATGGTAAATCTAACCACACAATCTGAAGAAATATATGGAGAACATCCTATCCAAAATAAAAACAATACCACTGGTCATTTGTTTGGAATTCCCTGAGAAAAGCAGCAGTTTGTGGTCATGCAAAGAAGAAGGCAGCCAGCTACAGAACCTTGTAATGAGTTCAGGGCTGATGTTGGGTTCACTTGATTTCCAATGGACACAGTTTAAATTGTGTCCACTGCCAGCAGGAAATAGCTTAGTCGACAAGTGTTAACTAGATCTTACTGTCTATGGGGCTTTTTATTCTGGGTCTGTGAGAGTAGCATTGCCTGATTCAATAATTCATGTTTGCCTTATATTAGACTGGACCTTTATAAAACCTGTCAGTTCATCCACTCTCTGAAACAAGTTTATTTCCTGGTACTCTTTTTTCAAACTGCTCCCCAAAAAAGGAACCAAGCAACAAGTGTAGGGAAACTATGTCCATAGCCAGAGCTTTGCCCTGAGCTTAGTGAATTATCTGCTCTCATTGACCTCATACGAAATGGAGCGTTGGAGCAATCTAAAACCTGAGCGTCAGTCAGCATAATGCAAAACTGTAAGTGAAGTGTAGGTGAAGGCAGCTAGCTAGAAAACCTTGCGATGAATTTGAGCTGTTCCATAGGACACAATTTACCGTATTTTTCTGACCATAAGGCGAACCGGATTATAAGGCGCATTAAGCGAAACAAAACAGTCAGATAAGTCAAACTTTACTCAACTCATTCTTCTTGCTTCCTCCTCTTCTGTACCATTGATCCATTAATGTAGAATTATCTCACAGCTGCTCTATTCCCATGTTGTTGCTGTATATTAATGACTAACCTCGTATTGTGGATGGATTATCTCATTTGTTCTCCCGACTGAAGTTTGATCTGTTTACAGCATCCTGCCACGTTAACTTTTATTGTGATAGCAGAGCTGTAAGTTTTAATGTTTCAGAAATCTCTCAGTCAGAACATGGTATATTATATTAAGGTAAAAAATAGCGAGCTAACTTTCTGCTAACTCCGTAAAATTTCAGAATTTCCGGTTTCATGGATGCCTGGATGTTAAACTTAATTGTTACACCTGGTTAAGCAGCAACGCTGATCATTTTATTAAAGATGAAAGAAATTAGACAGTTTTTAACTCTCAGTGTACCGCAGTGTTTGTTTGACTTTGGGACCTGAATATGACGGAGTTTTGGACCCAGATTACTCCTCGAGGCTCCTGACTACGGCAGCCGTAATGCTCCGGCAAGCCATCAGGCGGTGCGGCTTCGTAGCTTACCAAAGTCGTACTAAAACATTATTTGACTAAAACAGATTTTTGAGCGCCGTGTACCACATAAAATTGGTTCAAGGCCAGTAAGCACAACCAGAATTCATACATGCGGTGCACCGGATTATAAGGCGCACTGTCGATTTTGAGAAAATTAAAGGATTTTAAGTGCGCTTTATTAGTCCGAAAAATACGGTAGGTCTCATTTCTGGCTAATAGGAAATAGTTTAGTCAACATCAACAATGATGGACTGTCTAAGCTACTTGTCAAGACACAGGCCTTCATATAACTGCCCCTGATTCCAACTCTTGTTTTAACTTGTTTGAACCGTAGTCCATCATCAGCTTTTATTTTTATCTGAAATTGTAAATTTCCCATTTTTCCTGCAGCTTCTCTGACCACAGACCGAAACGACTTCAACAAAAAGGCACTAAATGCTTTGAAAAAGTAAGTCAGGCTTGTTTCATTCTCTATCACGTGTTTCAGCCACGCAAGCGAGCCACACAGTTCAACAGTCCACCCTCACTGAGCTATTTGTCTTCCCTCTACAGAGCTCGTTCACTGGACCCTCAGGATGCGCAGATTGCCATGTACCTGGCTCTGCAGCTGGCCATCGTACGCCAGGTAAAAGCAAGCCAATGGAATCAATACTGAAGCATATTTTTTTGTTTTTTTTTGACAAACTTGTTTTTTTTCTTTTTCTTTTTGACAAATTTGGTGTTTATCTGGCAGGTATCAGCAGCTATGGAGCCCCTTCAGGCAGCTTTATCTCTCTGTGGGGATGACTTACACTCCCTCCACCTGCTCACCCTGCTGCTCAGTTCCCAGAAACACCACCGTCATGCTCTGGACACCCTTACTTTGGCCCTCGGCCAGCACCCTGACAACTTCAAGTAAAACCTACTATGCCATCCCACACACACACATGCACACACGTACGCAACAGAAAATGTTGGTGGACTGAGGATAATTCAATCGATCGCTGCACTTCTAACACTTTGTAGATTGTTTTTTAAGTGTGTGTGTAAGAGAGCTCCAGAGAGCGGTGCAGCCAGGTTCTATCCTAACACCAGTCCTCTCCGTAGGGATAGGGTGTCTGCTCCGCTACACAAAAGGCCAAGCACACACCACACACACACACACACACACACTTGAAGCCTTATTTAGACGTGCCAGAGTGGAAGTCTGCATTGCAGTACCGATGCCCCTCATACACCCTTACCCTTTTAACACTGCAGCTCTGACCCAGACCTAAGCACTGCTGTCCTGGCTGAGCTAAGACATCCTAACACATAAACCCACCTGTCCGCTACGCTAAGCACACACACTTTGACAATTAAAGTGAACTCATTTTGGGCATGGAGGAAAGTAGTGATGTGAAAGGACATGTTGCAGGTTTAAGGGCTTGAACCTTTGACCTTTGGCTTCAGGGCTGGTATTACTAACCATTTCTTCACCTTTGTGCAGAATCATATTCGACCAAGACTTTTAAAGTATACCAGAGTTAATAGATAAAGTATTGTAGTAGGCAAAGTACGCAAGATCATAAGTATGAGAAAGTGATAAGAACGATTTTTAATTAGAATCCGGTTTGATTTGAAGCAGGTTGGTTGCAGCATGAGCCCATAGCTCTAGTTTCTTTCCTAACAGTATTTCACTCACATAATTCTAGTCATCCGGCACAAAAACATCTAAAAAAAAAAAAAACATGCTCATTAGCAGTGGGAAAAGCTCTATTGTATCTGACACTGACAACATTAACTATCAAGGCCAATTATTTCACACTAACAATAATTTGGAAGCATGTTGCATCATCTTTCTGATGTGTTTTCTTTCTATCTCAAAGCCCAGTCAAGCATTACAGAGTACAGCCATTTGGGGTCAGTGTTGGCCTCCACGGTCGCAGAGCAGACAGATGGGGTGCATCCATAGATCAGGAGGGAGAGGAAATGCAGACAAGAAAAAAAACAACAAAACTGATCAAACAGCGAAAGGAAGGAAGGACACGAGAGCCTGACAGAAGGAGAAAAACACAGAGTGGGAAAATCCAGGAAAGACACTGTTGATTACAGAACTGATTTACTGATCTGTGCTGTAGGTACAGTCGGTAGCTCGCATGCGTTCTCCCACTGTCTCGATGCACAATCACACACTCTTAGACACACACACCTCCTTCGCAGAGACACTTGACTGCTTTGACCCATTTAAGAGCTCTTTTCCGGGCTCAGCCAATCACATCACTCTCTGCGCCAGGAATCCCCATCGCCCCGGTAACCATGAGGTCATATGGATAGAGCAGGCAGCATCGTTGTTGTTTCCAAACTGTTGTTACAGATCACTACCAAGACACTGAGTCAGAAAAAAAGGAAAGAAAGAAGGAAACATATCTTTTTGTTGGTAGTTTCCTGAAAGGAACAAATGAACCATTAATCGAGGTTTGCCAGATGTATTATTTGTTATTACCTGTAATAATAATTTACTGTCAAGTCAGTAACACATTGAAACTAAGCCATCAGATTAGTGGAGAGAGAGGCATACAGTAGCGATGTGAATAGGCTGGCTCTAGTTGCTTAAGCCCAAACTATTAGCCAATCAATAATCATGAAGTGCATAATAGCATTAAAAACATTATAGCTAAAGTGATAGCTGGTCTAAGTTGGATTACAAAGATAAAGTTATGAGCAGGGCACTGGTGAATTTTTTTTTTTTTGCATTAGCTTTATACTGAAAGATTTTCTAGTGTCAGTCAGTGTTGCCAACTTGGCGACTTTGTCGCTATATTTAGCTAGTTTTCAGACCCCTGAGTGACTTTTCTTCTAAAAAAAGTCGCTAAAAAAAGACGTGAAAGTGCGTATCAACAAGCTGTAATGCAGTCAGTTCTTCTTTTACTCTTATGCTGTTTTGTGGATCACAAGGTTTAAACTACTTATAAACACACACAAAGTAACTCCACCAGAGTGCCTATTTCGCGTCACTTTTGCCGGTCCAAGCCCGGGTAAAGGAGCAGGGTTGGAATTGTGACATTAAAAAAACAACAATTGCTAAAAGAAATTTAATTTGTAGTTCTAAATAAACTCTAAATGCATTTAGGACATTTTTTACTCACTTTATGTCTCTTCCACGATGTTATTTCTCTCTCCAACAACATAGGTTACAATTAGATTAGCATGACCAATTATGCAAATTAGGCGATGACGTCATTTAGCGACTTCTAGCGACTTTTAGGACAACCAATAGCAATTTTCCTTACTGAGGAGTTGGCAACACTGGTGTCAGTGTGTTCCCTTCTGCATCTCCCTCAGCTGCTCTCTTAGCAGCTGTTTTAGCAGCAGCAGCTAGCAGCTGATTAGCTTCTTGATATCCTCTTTCTTATCCTATTTTTATTTGCAGTAACTGTTTTTAGGTTTTTTTAAGTGATGTATGTGAAGCCAGTCAGATGAAGTGGAGCATTTTGGCAGCTTATGATGAAGTAGGTGGAGACCAAAAAAAGAGCCAAAAGAAGAGTCACCAGAAGTGCAACTCACAATGCTAGTTGCTAGCTGCTAGTATCTGCCTCAATCGGTTCATTTTAACTATTCAAAATTGAATCTATGAAATAATGACAACCTTGTAATTCCCCTTTTCCTTCTTTTCACTTTCTTTCTCACCCTTAGCCAGCCAGCCTTTACATAATAAATTAGTGAGGAAAGCCAGATAAATTTAGTTTCAGTGCTAGCTATATAGCTAGCAAGTTGTAACCTGGTGGTGTTATTGAGTTGTGTGGATATGTACAGGCAAGAATAGCTTTTCCTAAAAAATTAACTAAATTTCTATGCAGATGACACTGTTGTGTGACTGTGTGGCAGCAGCTTTTTAGCTCACTGACTGAGCCATCTAAGGTTTTTCATAGGCACACCAGTGTTAAATCTCAAATTTATATAGTAATGCATCAATGTCTCCACCTGAACCTACAGAGTATGCTTGTTTCCATACTGTCATGCAGACAGAGAGGAATAGTCAAATATTATGACGGCCTTTTGCAAACACTGTATCACTGAACTTGCAATGCAATGCAACCAGCCACTGCAAACAGAAACATGGTCCTAAATCCATCCTAGAACATTCTGGACCATCTGGACTGAGGCCCATTTTCAGACCTCAAAGTCAGAGAATAAAAGATCCAAAAGACTTGGTGTGAAAGGATGTGTTTTCTCAGTAACGAGCTCATTGAATATCATTTGCTTTGAAAACGTGAGCGAGCATCTGAGATCAAAGCTCGCATTCCGCGACAGTCGTGCATGTGTGTGTTTTGTGTGTGTACTTGTCTGCTGTGGAGGGGGCGAAGAGGATGCGACCGTGTGTTTGAGATCGTAATCTTGCTCACGCATGTTTGTGTGTCACTGCATGTGTGCATGCATGTGTGTGATTCTTGTTTGCCACTGCCTCTCTGCACCACAGCAAACTGTCAGCTCACTGTAGCATACACAATTTCTCCTTCCTCCTTTTTCTCCCACATCCTCTACCCCCGGCTTCTGCCGTCTTCTGTCTCTCCGTCTCATCCTATCTCCTTCTTTCTTTCTCTTCCTTTTCTTGTCTCTCTTTTTTTTTTATCTTTCAGTCTCCATTTCTCCCTTTTCTTTGAAATTTTAATCACTCAGTAAAGAGGCATGCATTTCAATGTGAAATGGGATTCTGCTACAGATTGAGAGAGCTGAGGCAATACAGGGACGAGGGGGAGGGTTGCATGTGTGCATGTGTGTGTATGAGAGGGAGAGAGAGAGTAGAGACAGTGATTGTGGTCTCACAGTTTGTACTAAAGAGAATGATTAATCCCAGCCTTTGATTCTGCATTCATCTAACGGGATGTTGCAGCAGGAGCGTGTACTGCTACATGTGTGTGTGTGTGTGATTCTGCACAAGCATGTGTTAGCCTGCACATGCAGGCCTGGATTACTATGTGCTCTGAGCAAGCATGGGTCTTGCGTGTTATTCTCTATGGATGTGCATACTGTATAACTGTATACTCATTATATACTCGAGTGTGACACACACGTGCACTTTTCTGTGTGTGTGCGTGCACCCATCTGCCTGTAGAGTATCCGCACTCTGATCTGTGGGAGTGCAAAATGAGTAATACTGTACATGTACCACTTTTTCTAAGGAACATTATTAGCTATTTTTATATGGAGTTTACGCTGGTGCTCACCGCTCTTAGCCAGCCACCACTGAGCTCTTACTCTGAGCTACACTACTCACTGCTATGCATCCTCAAACACTCCACTCTGCACACACCAGGCTCACTCCCAGGAGGCTGGAAATGACAGCCTTTGTAATTTCATGTGCAGTTTTGAATGTTGTAATCTTGATGAAATCTGTCTGTTGTGGAGCTGTGAGGGAGAGCACTGATTGTAATAGAGGAAAAGGCTCTATCCTTGGATGACTTAGATCAGTTGATATTTCTTTTTTATGTTCACAGTGAATTAATCGTGCAAAAACACGCTGTAGAATGAATATATGACTTTACTGTGCTATATTTTCAACAAACTTGTTTTTTTTATTTTTATACCTTCTAATATGCCATATTAGAAGCCCTATATCAGTGACGGTGACATCTTTTCCTAATTTTACCAATTTCATATGCCGATGTTCCTGTTTTCTGATTGCTACAAGAATAAAAATGTCTTGAATGCAAACATAAGTCTTTTTCAACCTTTCCGTTGTAACAGTTTGCTTCACTTTGCTGTTTTTCAGATGACGTTCATCATGTTTGATGCTACTGAAGCCTTTCACTAACCGAAAGGGCAAAACACATCCCTTTTTAAGCTTTTAATCTGAAAGTATATTCCAGCTGCTTTTACTTTTACCAACAAGTAAAAGATATTGGAATTAACTAGTAAATGATGACAATATTTGTACATAAAAGATGCAAGTAATGAAATTAATTGAGCTTTTCCCATCATTTTAGCTCCAGTTTTTTATCAAAAGTAGTGCAGCCTAGTGAAATTTAGCACTACAAACATTATTCAAAAGCCTTTCAACACTTTCCAGAGGTCCGAAAACTCGCGTTTGATTATTTGCTACAGTATCAGAATATAGTTAGAAACTGGCATCTAGGGAATGATGATGGTCTAATCTAGCCATGAAGCCTACAGGTAGATGCCGGGGTGGTGGATGGGTTGAAAGAGCAAGCAGCAATGCAGGGCAGTAGTGGCAGCATTGACATATCAGCGGGAAATATGGGAAATTTACAATTAAATAGACCAGCAAATCGGGATGGTCTGTTTGCCATATTGCATGAGGGGAGCGAGGCGTGTAATTCACCATCCGCTGTCTCCCAAAAATATTTTTTTGATGCAACATTGCACCTAACAATGTCTGCAAAAGGCTCACATATAGTGGGAACTCAAGAGCTGAACTCATAGTGTTTATGCAGAGGAACACTTGAAGCTCTACAAATAAGATTTAGTTGATAGAAAATGACAACCATCTTCTTGAAGATGGTTGTTGTTGTGGGTGGCTATGGCTCCAGAGGTGGAGCAGGGTATCTACTAGTTTGAGGGTTGTTGGTTTAATTCCTGGTTGTTCTAGTCTGCATGCCAAAGTATTCCTGAAGAAGATACTGAACTCTGAGTTGCTCCTGATGAAATCATCAGAGAAAACACTTAAATATAGGGGAAAATTCTTGGGTTAATGACACATGTTGTATAAAGCACTTTAGGCGCTTCAGTACAATGGAAAAGCGTTATATTGAGGTGAGCCAGTCCTTTGAATATTCTAAAAGATGCAGGATATTAAAGCAGCAAGAGACATTTCTTTTTAGTTTTATAGTTTTATCGTTCATTGGATTATATTGTATCCATGTTTTCATGTTGTTTAGGCCAAATTGTGACGCTACCATCATAATGTTGCAACAGAGCAACATTTTTCCAGTCCTCTGTGGTCCAGTTTAGGTGAGCCTATGTATATTGTAGCCTCAGCTGACAGGAGAGGTACCCGCTGTGGTCTTCTGCTGCTGTAGCTTGTCTGCTTTAAGGTTTCATCTCTTGTGTGTTCAGAGATGGATGCCTTGGTTGTGGCGATTGGTTGTTTGAGCCCCTGTTTCCATCCTATTAGGTTGAAGCACTCTGGCCAATCTTCCCTTGGATCTCTGGTATCAACAAGGCATTTTCACCATTCCCTGCAAAGCTTAGAGATGGTTATGCGGGAAAATCCAAACAGATCAGCAGTTCCTGAAATACTCAGACCTGCCCGTCTGGCACCAACACTTAAATCACCTTTGGCTGATTAGAGAGTGATCAGTGAGTGTGCACAATATACAATAACTTGAACTTCATTAAATTAAACAAGGGATTCAGAACAACAGGGTATCTTTGCTGATTTCAAAGCACTTTTTTAGTTATGTAGCTCCATTAACCATATTAATGGCCTCCTATGAACTCCAGTTTTCTTTCAGTTTCAGAAGAAACTTGCAAATTTATTTCTTTGCAAGCTCTTATTTTGAAATTACCATGAAGGAGTGGGTTTCATTAATGACAAATTGAAACTGACTGGAAGAAAAAAGCAAGATTACTGTAATTTATCTGTGAATGAGTATGAAATTTATATTATTTGTTGTACAAACATTACACAATATAAGTTTTACATGCTCATTTGAAACTCAGCAGCTTTATTAGAAAATAATTACAAACTTTCAGGTTACACGGTTCTTTGTTCACGTGAGATACACCCACACACACACACTTTGTCACATCTTAACACTTAGATGGGTTTACATCATCACAAAGCTTCTAAACGCTTTGTCACACCGGTAACGGGGAGTCTAGAGAGATGCACACAACCACACGTACACACTCTGGTGGACTCCTACTGGCAGGCGTATCCTTAACTCAGCGTCCCTCGGCAGCACTTGTCATCTGCATGTCAGCAAATCCAACCCCGTTCCTCCCACACTCGTACATTTTTTTCTTTTCAAAAATCCCTCCATCATTGCTTCACACCCTCCGCACACACTCCCTTCTCCCAGCCGTGCACCGACCCGTGAGTCAGTAACGAGGCGCATTTCAACAAGAGTTTTCTCCCCTGACACGAACTCCTTTCGCTCAGCCATTGATCCTCACCTTCCCTCCATCACTTCATCCATCTCTTCTTCATCCCACCGCCTCCCCCCTCCAGACTCCCTCCCTCCCCCTTGACAGGAGAGCACAGAATAATTGGAGGAGCCTTCAACAGAGGCAGTGGACAGCTTGGCGTCAGATGTTGCAAACACCATAGTCTCTCTGCCTCTTTCCCTCTCTCCCTCCTCACACTCATGGATGAGTGATGCCCATGACAGACCCCATCCTCTGAGAGCCCCTTCTGGCAATTACTACACACACACAACGGCAAACACACACAAACACACACACACACAAACACACAGACATACAGACTTTCACATCAGAGACTCCCACATCACTTAACCAGTTGTCTTCAACTAAAAGGGCCGAGCGGAAACACTCTACAGCCTCCTCTCATCAGCCTCTCAACACACACACAACTCTTAAAGGTTGTTGTTGATGACTATCTTTACTGTCTCTGCTTCTGTTGATCCATATGTGCATTATTCTACATGCAATATGTTTATGGGCTCTAAGCTCCCAGGTACTGCACTAGCACAAACACACATGCTTGCATGCAAATTTATGTCTTGTGATGTGTTTTCTAACTCTTGTAACCAAATAAGGTTAAAGTCTGTTGCAGGGGATAATAGCTGGTAGCTTTTACATCCCCTCCAATCTTTTATGTAACAATAAGAACTGTTCAAGGCTTTCAATCTCATGCACTCAGTTTACAGATTAATGTGCATATTAGTTAATCTTATATGAACAGATGTTCTGGTTATAAAAACAAAACAAAACAGTTCAAATTTAAACAAAAATGCATTGTGGCTTTTTCTTGTTCCAGTTTGCTGTTCACAAAGGTAAAGCTTGAAGAGGTGCTGCTCGGCCCGGCTGCAGCCCTGCATACCTGTGAGGAGATGTTGCAGCACTGGCAGAGCCGCTATGATGTCAGCCGCTCCAGGTGAGCATGCACAAGAGAGATAAGCATTGGCGCTACTTTGTTTATCGTGCGCTGCAAAATGTGCATTACCGTTTAGCTCAAATAGTTTCTGTGCTGTTGTGCACGATGAGGCTGGGAGGGGGCGGCTGTCTCTGCTACGGTGTTATTCAGTGTGTGTGTGTGTGTGTGTGTGTGTGTGTGTGTGTGTGTGTGTGTGTGTGTGTGTGTGTGTGTGTGTGTGTGTTCACGCATTAATGCTTTTTCTGATATAATGTTCTACCTGTGACCTGAGTGCTTTTGAGATGTTGACCTTTTTCATGTTTTGAATACCAGAACTGACATACAGCAAAGCTCATTATTACCCTTCATAATAACTGAACACTAAAGGCACTACCAAAACCAATACAAAAATACAAATGTAAAAAAAAACAAATGCAAAAATTATATTTATTTATAAATGAAGGCTGGTAGAACGATTACAGACAAAAATTTGCATGGAATTTGTATTTTCTTTGTAAAAATTTCCCATCTAACTCTTTATTTTCACATAGTTCCTGAAGGAGCTAGGAGGATGAACAACAAATATACTCTTTGACCATTTCTTAATCAGAGTTTAGCATGAAGTCAGTTAAAAGTTTTAGCTCCTTCATGCCATTGCTCAAGAGCTCTCTCTTGGTGGTGGGTCAGTGAAGGTCTGTAGAAGCGTATCTGAGGAGAGACACACAGGCCTTACAGGGTAGGCATCAGCACCCTGACTGCCATTAGGTATTGGGTTAAAATTCTGGTATGGTGGGTCCTGTGTTTCTTTTGGTGCACAGCAATTCCTGGACTCATGTGACGAGAGTATGCAGGCAGCTCCTGGAGCATGAAGGAATTGATACCAACGACTGTCTCGTGCTCGCCTGACCAACATTTGGACAAAAAGTGGTGCACTAAGTTAAAGCATCAGCTAATGCTAGCTAGTTTGCTAAGCCAGGTACCTCCATAGACTCTATTTATGTATTACACAAACAAAATTATACCTAATAATAAATACTAAATGTTGACACATTAGAATTTCACTGACCAGAACACAAGAAAAAATAATTTAGATGGTCCATACCTCACATCAGGTGATAATCATTGCATCCAGTACATTGGAGAGGGCCACTTCAATGACTCAAAGTAGCTGATGACTGACTCTCAGGCATAGCTTCCACACTAAACTCCTTGTAGACGTGTGTGGGTAACACCAGTAGGTATTTTTTTGAAATCTCTATTTAAATTAGAATAAAGCTCATTTTAATAACTCCAGGTTTTAAAAAACTACATCTACTGACTCACCACTTGAATCTGATTAAAAACGGCTTCACATTTTATGACTTTTTCCAGAAATAAGGTTTCAAATATCTTTTCCCCCTGAATGTTGTGCATTTACTATGCATCCACAAAGCTGAGGCTTCACTAATGGCTCAGTCAAGTGGTTCTTGAATAAATGGCATGCTGGAACTTCAGGAAGTGCAGTTTCTGCTACAGTAACAAGTATAATGCTCGACATCACACTGGTTACACTGTGAACCTCTGCATGGAAGCATGCATTAGTGTTGCTACACAGTAGAGCTGGGCGATATGAGATTTTTTCATATCACGATATGTTTTTTTCATTTCAGGCGATAACGATATCTATCACGATATAAGCCAAATAACTATATTTGTAAGATTTAAATGTGCCGTTGCTCACAAGTAAAATCTGAAATAATCAGCAGCTTGTTTTGATTTAAATATTTATTTCCCATAATAAGTTGAACAGAGTAGATGTAATTAAGGAACATGAGACTTTTTCAGATAAATAAAGGCAAATATTGCAAACTACACAAAAGGCAGCCGCTAAAGCGTTTAAGTTTCAAAATAGAACAAACAAAGCAGACTAAATTGTCAATTCCACTTAGAAACAAAATATTAATTCTAAAAATAAATCTTAGTTTGTTTTACAGAAGAACAGACAAAACTGACTAACTTTTGTCAATATCAAATAAACTGAGAACTAAAAGGAAATTCTCAATCTCTCCTTGTTGTATAGCTGAGCTTTTCAAACAGTTTTAACAGTTACTTTAGTCTGACAAAAGCCGAATGACGAATTAGCGCTTCCAGTCAGAGACTGAGCATGCACCGGTTTATTGTATTTCCAGACTTGCTTTCAGCACAATTTACAGTGCGCGCTACTCTGTTTGACTTGAAATAGCCGAAATACCTTCACACTACGGAGCTTCTATGGCTCTTCCATTCGACAATCTCTCCAGCATTGGAACCATCATCTGTTTTCTCTTCGGTAACCTTCAGTCACGCTCTCGGTTGATTTTCTCTAGTCGGCGCACTCATTTCCTCCATTACCCAGGCGGCACGGCGGCTGGCTGCTTCCCAAACAAATACACACGTGCGGCTTGGCACTTGTGCTGTACGTAACAAGTCACGTGACGTGACGCTGCGGCTGTGATTGGTTCGGCTCTGCGCTACTTAATTTGGATTGGCTGTTCTTTTTTTTTTTCTTTTTTTTAAGAGGACAAGAGCAGTGAGGCCTATCGCAATAGTTTAATTTTTCTATCGAGAAAAATTTATTTCGCAATACATATCGTTATCGTTCTATCGCCCAGCTCTACTACACAGTTAGCTCGCTAGCTCATGTTTCATTGGCTTTTTTCTTTGACCTCTCCTTCTAACTTGATACAGAGAAAAGATGCAGGAGGAAAGAACTGAGGAAGCTAATAAACTTTGATGTGCAATTTTTGAGACTGCATTTATTAAGGAAAAATGTTGTACAAATATGTATTTTTAAAAATGGACAAATACTTTTCAGAACAATGTAATTTAAGCTAGCCTAGCCATTTCAAAATGTTTAAGAATATCTATCTATCTATCTATCTATCTATCTATCTATCTATCTATCTATCTATCTATCTATCTATCTATCTATCTGTTGACCATTTCCTGACTTATTTTTCCTTTATGCTGCCTTCATGTTAAAAGTGAGTCATTGATACTTTTTAGCTTTAGCATAACCTTTAGCATAGCAAAATGCTAAAAGCAGAAGGAGGACCTGGCTATCGCACACCTTTGCTTTTCCTTTTCATTATTAGCAAGCGAGCTGTAATACACAAATTATGTGTATTAAAGCCAATTTATTTAAGATGGACTTGATCTTTAATTTCAGTCACAGGTGGAATCTCACGGATAAAAACAAAAACAGTACATGTGAATGTCCTCTCTGATGTGTTACAGCGAGACAGATGACAGCAGCAGTATACCGATGCCTGAGAGGACAGAGGTCAGCCCCAGCGGCAGGAAACCCTCCATCCACCTCACCCTGCCTGACTTCCAGGACACCTCCACTGGTCTGTTCTCTCGCTTGCTCAAATCTTTTAGAAACGACATGTCACTGTGCATATTTGGATTGCAACATGCCGAATTGATTAGTTTAAGTTAAACACATCCTGCTCTCTCTATGGCTTTGGGTAAATAGCAGTGAGAAAGGTGAATTTGTAGGTCAGTCTAAATCCCCCAGCTTTTGACCTATTCTGGATTAAAAGCCCTGTTTGCTTGTCTGCAACCCAGTTCCGGAAACCAGCTGTGCTGTTTAAATATCAATGATGTGACTCACACCTGTGTTTAGAGCAGGATCTGCAACCTGCACATTTAGTGTTCAGGGATTCAGGACATTATAGTTACTGGCTTTGAAATATTTTACTTTTTTTTCTCTACGGAAGAAAACACAGTTTCTGTCTGCTTCTCATCAATGCTAACATATGCATATTCATTGTTCAGGTTGTAAATCACCACTTTAGTGTTTAGTTGGTTTAATGTGCAAGATGAGGAAACATTTGCAGCACTAACAGCTCCCATTTCTTACCTATGATCCTGCTTCAGGTTCACAGAGTCCTTCGTCAGTTGCACTATCCCGTCTTGAAGCGGCTCTGTCCGAGGTGTCAGACCTCAGCTCTACCCGTCGCCATGGGCCCACCTATATTTGGACCATCCTGGAACGCATTTGGCTGCAGGCTGGTATGAGAGCGCACACTTGAATGAAAATGATATTTCAGGAATTATTGTGGTTGGGATCTTTTGGGATTTGAACCTCTTTTCATCCTCATCCGAGATACAAGGTCAGCCCATATCGTGAAACCATGTTGGGGTCCATGAGCTTTAACTTACTGGTGAACTAAAAATGAAATAAAGACAAAGCTTGCATTAACTTTGCTGGACAAATGAATCAGATTCAATGTTTTATCCTAGTGATCTGAAGCCCAACAGTAAGAAACCATTTTAGTCATCCAGTTTTTTTTAAATAAAAGCTATGAAGCAGACAACGAGGCCACAGCTCAGCAAAGCATGACAGTGTTTTCATGAGCAGCACCCGTCTGCTAAAACACCATGCTAACACGTTAGCTGATAGATTACCTTGTTCACACTGCTGGTTCAGTATACTGGCATGCTAATGTTTATCAGTAAGCACTAAAGCCAGTCTGCAGTTCATGTAAAAAGATTGCAAAAAGATTGTGACTCGAGTCACTAAAGCCCCTTTTCCATTAGTACCTACTCACCCAATGAGAGTGGTTGTTGTTATAGTAATGTGTCCGAGCGTCCCGTGACGTAATTAGCATGATCCACGAACGCTTAAACAAAGGTGGATGTCGACGCAACAGTATACCTGCTGGTTGGTCTGTAGCTTTTCGTCAGACTCGGGGACCACGGCGTTGTTGGTGGTTTTGATTTTCGTGAAGGAGACGCTCTCATGGCTCACTGAGTGATTCCCCGACCAGCCAATTGTTGGCATGCAGTCTGATGATGTCACATTTTAGTACCTGCTCAGATCGCTTATAACCCCGGCCGAGCAGGTACTATTTTAGTATCTGGTACCAGGTACTGTTATCTAATGGAACACCCTTAAACCGTAGTGAACCGTGCCGAGTCAATCCGAGTGGGTACTAATGGAAAAGGGGCTTTTAAGCAAAATGAATGACTGAAGCAAATTACTGGTAAACTGTTTGATAGTTATTGAAAACCTAAAACTTACATTGTTGACTTCATGCTGAGGCAAATATTAGGGGACCTTCAAAGTAAGTAGTCTTCATCCTGTGGCAACCATAAAAAATTCTGTGGTAGTCCTTTCAGTGAACTTCGACCAATGTCATAGATCTGCCTCGCTTTCTGTACATGATATTGACAACAGAGAGCGATCACATCCACGTCGAACGTGTGGAGATTTTAGTTCCTTTATGCTACTATACACTGTAAAAGGAGCATTTGAGTTGTAGTTCACATAATGTAGTGTTATAAATAATTGTCCATGATGCTCTGTTAATTTAGAGCAGCTTGTGGCATAAATCATACAGTGTGTGGCAGTCTAAGAAGTTATCTAAGCACTGTGCGTAGGTCTTTCTGGTGATGTCACAGAGCAGTACCAGTACCTGATACCACAACAGGGCATACTTTTCAAAATAAAACAGGAAGTAACTGGAAATGGCAACTGAGTTAACTCACTCAGACACCAGATGCAAATGTGTCTTTACAGTAATTGCCTCAATAGCTATTGAAACATTCGACTATGTGTCAGTGATGCCCTCACCAAAGAAATCCAGGTAACCCTACAGTAAATACAAATACAATCTCCGCTGGCACCTTTTAATGAATGTGCGATGTTGCAGTGAATGAAAGCTGTGCAGCCTCGCTGTCTTCCAACGCCTTGCTGACCTGTTTATCAGCTCAGATGAGTTTCAGTCGCTCAAGGGAGTGAGACACTGTTTGTGCGTTCGGTTCATTGTGAGCGTGCGTTTTTGTTTCGGGCACAACAGTCACTGAAATTCTCAGAGAATATTAATTTTGCTACATGCGAAACCCTGGAGAACGCAGCGTTACAGTATAGCAGATTTTTGGAAGAGAATATCTATTTGCAGGCTTGTTGGTGTTTAAAATGAAATAGCTGAATAGTTGACACTGACGTGTCTCAGTGCTTAAATACATTTGGCCACTGCTCTGTTAAGGAGACAATGCTCAGTTATCCACATTGCTGTTGCCTCCACCCTTCTTCAGCCTACCTGAGGAAGTTCACATAAAAGAGCAGAGCATGAGCAGGAAATGAAGGCCGAGGATCTGTTGCACTTGGCTTGAGTGGATGAGCCATGAGAGGCAAGAATGGAAATGCACACAGCGAAGATGCCTTTGCTGTATTCGATGCTTTACGACACAAGAGGGGTTGAATGGAGCCAAGCGGTCACGTCCCCCGTGGCTTTGTGTAATCTGAAGGTTATTTTCTATGTGTAACCTCTGAGCCTCTGCTATTCATCTGCTGAGAGCAGTGTGTGTGTGAGAGAAACCAAGGGTGTGGCCCCTGGCTCAAGGCTGGACACCAATCCCCCCCCCCCCCCCCCCCCCCTTCATTCTTTCATAGCATTCCTCTTCTCATCGGTCACTTCCTCTTCTTATCTTACATTCTCTTTGGCCTAACAGAAAAACGCACACACACACACGGCTCTTTAAAAGGAATACATTTAGCAGTATGCGAGACTCACATACTTAGCTCTAAACATATAAATATTCTCTGTGCATGCAGGCACTGATCTAACAGTTTTTTCCTATGAGCAGCAGGAGAAAGTCTTACATAATCGCTCACTGAAACCTTTTTCCCCAAAATGAAGCCATGAAAAGGAACCCTGAGGCAGCTGAAAAGGGTTTTTGTTTTTTTTCTTCCGTTTTTTTGTTTTCTCATCTCGCAGAGGTAGCATGCGTGCACTAAGTATTTCCCATCTGTGCATCTCTGAGACACAGGTAAACAAACAAAACATCCGCTACCAAACACACACATGGGTTCTCTGCACTCGGGAGCAGACGGCTCTCTCGATGTATTTGCACAACAGCCCTCTCTGTAACACGTGCGCACAATGCTGTCAGTGTTTTAGAGCTGAAGGGTTTCCTTCTCAGGGTTTCTCTGCCTGTTGACCCAATGTCCTCTCACGTAAATGATTGACAGGTCTCGCTGAAGCATCCGGTCCGCACATTGGTCTGCTCCAGCTGAGGGGGCAGGTCCTGTGGTCAGCTCTTATTTTTGAGGTCTTATTGGAGAGTAAAGTGCTTGTGGGCGTGATTCTGACTTTGTGTGTGTGTAAACATTTGTGTGTGGGGTTTGTCCTCATCTTCCCAGCAGCAAAGAAAGGAGGCAGGCAGCTTTAATATGTGATGGCCATATTAGGCAACAGCTTCATGACTTTCAGCCACTACATCGCTCCGACTCTCACTTTCATGGTTTGCGTGTGTGTTTGTGTGTGTGGTTGTGTGTAGTATTTGAGCACTGCACAGATATTATTTTTACATGATGCTGCTGAACTCACAGCAAAGTTCATCACAGTTACTGTCACAGGGTTACTCAGGGCATTAATACTCTTATTCTCCTCTTTTTCTTTCTCTGGCTCTCCATCTTTGCTTCATCACTTCCTTTCTTTTATTGTTTTCCCTCCTCTGTCATTCTGTCCTTTTTCTTTCCCCCCTCCACCTCTTTTCCTCTCTTGACCTTTTCACCTCCTTTCTTTACTTCTCTCTTCGTGTCATCCTGCAGGAGAGCTGTTCATGGCAGACAGTCGGCTTAAGGAGGCTCAGTTCTGTATAGCCGAGGCCAGTTCGCTCTTCCCCAACTCTCACTCTGTGCTGCTGCAGCGGGGCCGCCTGGCCGAGCTCCGGGGCCACCTGGACGAAGCCAAAGGCCTGTATGACGAGGCCCTGGCCATGCATCCTACAGGAGAACGGATACTGGTGCACACGGTGAGAGATAGCGGATGCTTTAGAGGCTGCAAAATTAAGTTAGAACTTATGTAACGCTCTGCTCTTTCAAGTGTCACACATGCAAACATGGTGTTCAGTATCCTCTCTCACACACATGCACACAAACACATGATTGGCTACAGTGACATGTTTAAATGCTATAATTTAGTAAATTAAAAATTAAATCAAAACTGACGTAATATGCAAGCGGAACATGTGCAAACACTTATTTGATGTCTGCTAAAAACACACACACACACACACACACACACACACACACACACACACACACACACACACACACACACACACACACACACACACACACACACACACACACACACACACACACACACATATACACATATTAATGAAGTATTTGCAGTGCTTCTAGTTGACTGAGCAAAGTTATATAAAAGTGTACTTCAAGCGAGATCTTTTACATTTGGACTTGCTGTGGATTAGCTCACACGCTCTGACTCAGACAGTGTAGGGCTGTTTAATGAAGTTAAAAGTTTTCTCAAATTCACCAAGTTAAATTACGTCACAATTAAATTGCATCAGCTGCCTTCAGCCTTCATAAACACGCCTCCCAGAGAGTAGGAAAAGGCTTTCCTCGCAACAACAACAGCAATACGTGTAGATAAAAGTACATTTCAGGGGACTTTTGTCAGTCAGACTAAACCATGTCCCACTGTGGTCACATGTTCTTATATACACAGTAGCAACATGGCAGTGTGCGCACACATTTTTAATTTGATATTTAAACAATTTTTTGAGTTATTATATAGATTTTAATCCATCTGATCAAACAACTAAAGACAGCACTCAAGACACAGATGAATTTGAGCTCTTAGCACTTTTATATTCAGTTACTGTATTAAACTATAACCTATACACTGTATTAACAAAAGTAATCACTCACCCTTCCAAATCATTGAATTCTTGTTTTCCAGTCACATCCACTGGCTGACCTCATCAATGTGCTTCTGGGAGAACGGTCAAAAACTTCAATAAAGCCTTCCCAGATTAAGCTGTTATATCACATTTCGACATCATTTTAAACTCTATAGATTATGAATGTGACGTCACTCAAGCTCATATGTGTGTGAATGCAGACCAGTGAATACTTTTGCCAGTATAGTGTACATAAAATGAAGCGGCTGCGGATTTACTTTAAACCTGCAAACCAGCAGGCGGCGACTGCTCTGAATGCAAAAATGAAGACAGATTCTGTTGTGGTTTCTCACAGGGTGCGATTTGCACATTGCATGAGAGCTGTCTGCCGTGCTGGATGTGGTACAATCACTGGCTGATAGAGAAGAATGTGCATTTGCCCGACTGGTTGGCAGTGGTTCCTAGAGGTTGCTGGCTCTCACTGGGTGAAATCGGATTTAAAGAAGGTGCTCCACCAAAAAAACAAAACAAAAAACCCTACAGTGATTGCTTTGGTTGCTAACAGATTGCTACAGTTGGCGTTTGTCTGCAAAATCTTGCAAACTACTAGGCGAGTGGTAGTACAACTTAAAAAAGTGTGGCACAAATCAGAAATGGAGAAGGTTCACTTTCAAAGTAAAAGTTTTGCTCCACAGATACAGTCATGTTTAAGGAGTTTTACTTCTTAAACACGACTGGTGAACAGTCTCCATTTCCTGTTTGTTTTGCACTTTTCACAGTTTCCTTAGAGCTCGGAGAGTAGCTGTGTTTGTAGACAAGGACTTTGCTTCCATTCAAACTACAACCACTGCATTATGTTAGCAAGCAAAGCAATAACGAGGATGTTTTCACCAACCCATGCAGGAACACACATTTCTCCCTAGTGACAGATGGTTGCCAGGAGGAACACTTTCCATCTCTATGATTATGTGACTTCCTAGCGACTCCCATCAACCTGCAGCAACCACTTGCAATCATTCAAGGAATTTTCCCCTTGTGATGGGTGCTTGCCACATACTCGTGGACCTGTCTGTACATGTTCTCACTCCCAAAGTGTAACATTTTACGCTAGGTGACAAATCGTCGATATGTTACGCTTCCGGGCACCCAACATGTCCCTATATTACGAGATCGGAAAAATGAGGAAACATGAGAACCGTTTGGAATGAATCTACACATGCTTGTTCATTTTACTTAAATCGCTTTGTAAAACACTATCTAATGTCATTAAAGTTCTGGTTAACGTTAGGGATAAGGTTAGGGTCAGGGCTGGAATACATGGCTGGAACGAGTAGAGTCATTCTACTGGATTTCATCCATAACCAGGCGTGTAGCATAAAAACGCAGAAGGTTTTGCGTTCGCCTCTGGAGTGACAACGGGCTGGTCTGTAGGCCAGGATGACTGGCTTTTTCTTTTCATTTGAGCTTAAATAGTTGATTGTCACACGTCAGAAATGGTGGAAGAGTAACGTCACGTGGTTAAAGGTTATGCGTCTGCAAAACCTAAGAAGGAATCTGTGTGAAAGCAGCCCTCAGCTTCATCTATGACCTCAGAACACTTTTCTGACGAGTTTATGGTCTCATAGGCACAGCTTGAAGCTTCACAGCAGGACAGCAAACCAGTGGGTGATGTTGCCTTTATCATAAAGGCTATAATTGTAACAGATGCTTATTAGCTGCTAATATTAGCAATGGTAGCTTCTTTGCTCTTTTAGAAGCAAAACAAATCCCTCATGTTTCAAACGGCTGTAGATTATATTAGCCTCAGAAACTTAGTTGTACTGCAAGTTAATTTGGAATTTTCTTGTTTAAGCGCATTTTTTAAAGTTTGCCATGTGCTTCTAATAGTACTTACACTGTTATAAGTATAGTACACTTATACTGCCTCATACTGTTCATACTGTAATCGTGTAGTCTTTCTCTCCTCTGTGGCGTGCTGTACTGTGTCATTGTCAGAACTCTGAGTGGTTCAGTCCTGTTTATCGCAGTGCGTTGCTGTTGTCCTCTGAGACGTGCCAATTTGTTGCAGGCAAACCTGAAATTTCAGAAAATAGAAGCAAACAAATTTTGCTCCATCACCAGCAAATGAAAAATAGCGCTTAAAGACTCACTCTCTCTTTCCTGATCACTCCCCCACATTTCTTTCATCCCAGCAGATCCTCTTTCTCTCTCACTGCCGCACTGTAAAGATCCTCTCTCGCCCACTTCCACCCACTCCCTCGCTTCTCTCTCGCTCTCTCAGTCTGTCTTCCAGATGATCCACAGGATTAACCACAGCTCTTCTGACCTTTGAACTGACTCTGTTGTCACAGTGAACGAACCAGAGAGGGATATTCCTCAAATCCAAACGCAGCACTCGACACTCACACACACACACTCACACACAATGACTGCGGTCTCCATAGTGACCGGAGATGTGCTGGCTGATATCACTTTAGCCTTCTTGTGACCACATAAGGCTAGTGCTTTTGCTCCTGCAGCGCACTTTTGGATGCATGTGCGTGTGTCTGTGTGCGTAGAAGTGCAGTCCCACTGGGTTAGACAGAGGTACGCTTCTCTTCCATATTTGGCCTGTGGGAGAACCAATCCCAGGGGGTGAGAAGTTGAAACAAAGCCAGCTGGCAGCGTCCGTCTCTGGGTCTCTTACAGGACAGATGTGTTCTCAGTCTGAGTGTTTGAGTACGTGTACGCATGTGCATGTGTTTAGGCATGACTGTGTTTGTGTATGCCAGCCTTCCTCCACGGATTTGGAGCACATGTGGACTACTTGGGCTTGCTTTTTTTAAGTAAACTATATGTGTACACTTGGACAGAGGCACACATTGTAATAGACACAAATTGACCCAAATACAAAAATTCTGCTTGTAGAACACTAAAGTTTATGGACTATACTATGTTAGGCATGCTAATGGAGGCTTGCAGTAAATAACTGCATTCTTGCATTGTTATGGAGCCTGTGGGACAATGTGTGGGACATTTTATTTGGAGCTTCGCCCATATTTGTGACTTGCATCAGCCGGCCAGAAATGAGCCTACAGTTACTCTGTGGTGCTGTGCGGCTCTGCGTTCATCCATTTATTTTTACACAGTATCTGCTGTGGACATTTTGTGTGCCAGTGGCCCATTTTCTGCTGTGCCTTAAGGGGAATTCTTAAGATATTCTTGGTAGATATTCTTACACCTCAGTTATTATTCTGCAAAAGTACCTACTGTACTTTCCATGAATGTCCTTAAGATGTTTTCATGGTAACTATACCTTTCTGTGGCTCAACAGTTAATGTGATCTGATATTTATTGTGGAAATGCAATTTCATTAGGAGCCTGTTTACAAGTGGTTTCCGTGGGCTTATCATGCGTGCTCAGTGTGTACTGCACTGTACATTGCTTTCACTAGAAGATCGGGGGCCTTTCTTAAAGTCATTTAAGCTGCATATAAACTGTAAAAGATACGTTGCTTCCAGATTTAGGAGTGAAGCCAGTGCATAACTACCTTAAACGTGTAATGTTTCTTACATCCAGTTGGGGGAGACTCATCGGATTGCAAGAAGCAGTGTATGTTTAGAAGTCAACAGAAAAACGGCTGCTGACTCGATCTATCCTCTCAGTAAATGCTTCCTTGCTAGTTTCACGTCTTATTTAAAACAACATGATGTTAATTTTGTAAGCTATAGTCTGTTTTTTAAGTTAAAAAGTGTGACAAAGCTCAGAAGCTAGTGTCACCATTCAGCAGTCTTCTTGAAATGCTGCAGGCGTTGTCTGAATAATTTTCATTTCAAAAGTCACTGACATTAAACTGTTAGCTTCGATACAGTTCAGTTTAGTTCAGTTTTATAGATATAAAGCCAAATCACAACAACAGTTGCCCCAAGAGCCTTTACATTTTAAGGTAAAGACCCTACAATAATACAGGGAAAATAATCAGACGACCCTCTGTGAGCGAGCACTTTGGAGACAAGGGGAAGGAAAAGCTTTTTTTTAAAAAGGAAGAAACCTCCAGCAGAACCAGGAGCAGAGAAAGGTCTAAGTCTCCTAACAGCCTGTGAGGTTTCCATGGTGGGTTCTTGTCCTGCCTAATTGAATCCTACAGCAAGGCTTTATGAGTCTGATGTTCCATTTGAAATCACATTTCCTCTTCAAGGAATACTTTTGTGAAAAAAAGTTATACTGTTAGATTTAGCTAAGAGCGTCAGGCCCAATCCACATGCCTGCGCATTAAACCAGAATTGAAAGGTGATTATGTCTGATTAGCCGAATTATCCAAAAGCCACCAAAGTTTTTCAAAGTTCTAAGACATTTTCTTTGACATGAGTCCTTTATAACACAGCATCGTGTAGATTTTCCACTCTACCCATGTTAGACGGGGAAAGGGAAATGTGAGTAAGAGAAACCCATTACTGGAATCGATGCAGAAGCTCACCAACCCATGCAATGTGGCTACCATCTTCCCTTATTCACCCGCACACTTCTTTACTCACTGCACTTCATGTTAGCATCAGCTGTGTCCACATGGTTTCTCTGTAAGAGAGGGAAAGAAACGAAGCCATCAGACGGTGACTCACTGCTCTGGTCAGCTGCTGGTTTTGGAGTATTTTTGGATGGATGGAGGGTGCGGTAGTGAGGGAAACCAGTATATGACTATAGTATGGTGTTTGTAAGTGTGCAAGTGTGTGTGTGTGTGTGAGACCAGGATTTTCAGTTTAATTTCTCGATCGCTGCAGTCCACTGGCTACAACTGAGCATGCATTACGTTTGTCTATCATGGGAGTAGCTATTACACATTTGTCTGTTTGTGCTGTTAACCTCATTATGGTAAGCCTTTGGTCGACTTGTGCGTATGTGTGGCATGTGCGCGTGTGTGTTTGTGTTCTGACAGTTAGCTGATCCTGAAACATGGCCCAGCCTTGCTTCCGGCGCGGTATGCAATGAATCTGACCCACTCCCATCATCCTCCACATCTCATCTCTCCTGCTCTGTAGTGGAGCCTGCTCTGAGTCAGCCGCACACAAATGCACGCTTTACTTTCGGCCCTCTCCAACGAACCCATATTCGTACACAGCTTCACATATGCATGCATACTCTCAAGGACGAAGGCTTTGCGCTCAATGAATTAATCGCGTTCCAATTATCAAATGCCCCCCCATGCCTGTCTCACTCGCTCGCACTCTCTCTCCTCTCTGCGTGTGGGAGGGGGTGGTTGTCAGCTGATTAGATAATGCAAATACATTATTTATATCACTTTGCTCGTTCTCGCCGCTTTATGGGATTGCCTAGCAACCAGGGAAATTTATTCTATTGAGCACGACCTCTGATAACCATGGAGAGAGAGGGAGAGAGAGAGACTGACTGTATGTGAGAGAGTGAGAAGATGGGGTGGGTGAGTTGATGGTGGTGGTGGATGCGGGGAGGGGTGCAAAAAGAAAGACGATTGGGAGTTGGCTGGTGCCTCCGTTGCTATGTATGGCTCATCTGGGCTCACTTATTTTTTCCTTTTTCTTTGACGCCTCTCCTTTTTTTCCCCTTCTCCCCCCCCCCCCCCCCCCCCCTCTGTTCATTGTTCTCAGTTTAGCTCGTTCTTGCTCACTCACACTTCTTTCCTTCCTCTCTTTCTTTCTTTTCCTTACTTCTGAGACTCCAGTATCAACTCTGTCCTTCATTCTTTTCCTCTTTCCAAGTCGGTACGTGTGTTCGTGCAAGTTTGTGCGTCGGTCTTTGTTCCAGTATATATTTATATAGGCGATGTAATGTGCTGTAAGGTGAGAATGTACTTGAAGGAGTCAACCGTAGCCACACTGTATGTGCTGCTTTTTCCCCAAACAAACACACACAAACATGCCATCCAGGTGCGTGAAGATTTGTGTGGTCATATCACCCCAACAAAAGTGAAAGTAATTAATTAAAATGTTTTAATCTCGGTAGGAGTGTGTGTTATGTACTAAATTCTCCTGGACATCCAAATTAACCAGCGATGCCAAACAGATCAGGATGGGACAGCAGGCCTTTTGTACACTTTGAGGAACACCTCTACCAAAACTTGCTTATTCCCTTTCTGTTTGAGAGCTAGGAACAGGAATATTACCGCTCAACTACTTGAATGCTGAATATAAAATCACAGCCAGTCGGTATGTAGATTATCATGACACACATGAACCTTTTGGCAACCTTGAGTCAGAATATTTTCTACAGTTCTCAGTTCAAGGAATACTTGTGTGAAATAAGTTATACTGTTAGGTTTAGATAAGAGCATCGGGCCTTTTGACAGTTTCTTGAGTGTCCTGTCAGACACTCAAAGCACAACAGAAAATAGTCCAGCTCAGATTTTGCACTACAGGAAGGTGCCTGGATAGAGGGTGCAGGAAGCACCTCTAGGAGAGTATTGGCGCACTTTTTGCACAACAGCACAATCTCACATCGAATAGACTGTAGTGAGCTGGGAAGTTAAAGACCATCTTGCGTCCGATCCAACTAGACATTTGCACCTCTGTCAGGTATCGCCGTTGAAAAGTTCCTAATTATCGCACTGTATGTTGTATTAAAGGTTAAAGTATCTCGAGACAGCCGGGGGTTAAGAACCCACTGTGGAGGTCCTAGTGGGACTAGATACCTTCTAACCCTTTAGTACCCAATGCCTTCAAAATATAAAGAGATATAATGGCTGGCCAGCAGTTGGCAACACAATGTCACCCCCTGTTTTGGACGTTTGAAGCTGTACATGTTCATTCTACGTTGGTTTGCCAAGTGGTGGATGACTCTGAGCAAGCTGATGGGATCTGTATAAAGAGTTTCATATTTCACTGAAGTCATAGTTCTCCACACATCTGGACTCTGCCTTCGGTTCATTTCTCCACGTATTGTTCTTGGTGTTTATTTACTGTTTGTTTGTTTGGTTTTTTTAAGGGTAACATTAAGAGCTCTTGCATACCAGCATTAATATATTTTCTAATGATAGGTGCACACACTACATTCACCATCTCATCAATCAACATACGTTTCCACAACTCAAAGCTCCTCTTCTGCTTTACTTTTGCTCTATGAAATAAACACTGAAGAATGGCGGTACGTCTAACAACCTCGAAAAGCTGCTTCAACTTGCCTCCCAAAATACTGAGCTGTCAATGGAAGAAACAGTAAACTTAATATTACTGCTGTCAGCGTTAATCTAGTTAAAATGATATTAACGCCATAACCGCATTATCGCGGCAAATCTCCGTTAGCTCGTTAACGCGGATTGCCGCGTGCGAGGGCTGCACGGCGTCAACGCTTTAGCGCGGTTAGCTCGTTAACGCGGTTAGCTCGTTAACGCGTTAGCGCCATGCAGCCCCATGCACGGGGCGATACGCGTTAACTCGCTAACAGAGATTATCCGCGTTGATGCAGTTATGGCGTTAACGTCATTTCAACAAGATTAATGCTGACAGCACTACTTAATATTAATCCAATAGCAGTCAAAGACAGGTCAAGCCAACATAGCAGAGGTAAATACTAGAGATGGACTGATCCGATATTACGTATCGGTATCGGTCCGATACTGACCTAAATTACTGGATTGGATATCGCAGAAAAATAAAAAATGTAATCCGATCCATTAAATATCACGAAAGCACCTCACAAAACTTGCAACACGCCGTAACTCACCTCAGAACGTTAGCACGTCGGAGCAGTATGCATCACGTGATAGAGCGGCTGTGGCATGCGGGACCTGTCGGTGGTCTGGATAGCATGTGGAGCTTCGCTAGCAACCTGGCATTTCATCTCCGACAAAGTTATCCCGAGAGAAGTAAAGCAAGTGTGTAAGTCCATCTTTGAATGTAAAGCATTCCTGCATTAAGCTTAACAAGCGATATATGGAGCGACTGCCTCTTCTTGCTGCTACTTCAATCATGAAACTGCTTAATGATCAGCTGATCGGCTTTTCTGTCACGAGTCCGTCTCTCTGGTTTGTTTTTGGCCCACTTTGCACCAGAAAGAGGAAACCAGCGGCTGAACAACAGCAGCACGTTTAAGCTTGATCAGCTGTTGTTAGAATTTATTTATTATTACTTTCTACTCGAGGATCTTTTTCTACGTAGCTGACGGCTGGTAACTGTGCAGGGGCGGATCTAGCAAAGTTTAGCCAGGGGGGCCGATAGGGCATTAACAGGGAAAAGGGGACACAAAGACATACTTTTCTTTCTTATTCTCATTTAAAATGTCTAGCTTTTAATAAATAATTATCTGACACCCAAAGTTTTAATTTGATGTAAAATGAATAGAAGTCAATTACTGTATATAGTGACTATTAAGTCTAATATATATACCCTAGTAAGCTATAATACTTTTTACTTTGGGAAGGTACCATCTGTGCAGTCTGCAATTTTGTTGAAGAAAGATGTTGAATCTATTTAATATTTCTTGAAAAATAATTGATTTCTGTGCATTTTTTTTTCACACTGAATCAAATTAAGGTTGATTACGTCGATTAAGCATCATGAGGTGGAGTGTGAGGGGTGGTTCCCTATTTTTTATTTATTTATTTTTGTTGTTGCTGGGAGTTGGAACCCTATTAGTTAGGTTGCTTAATATTTACGCTAAGCACTCTTTAAAATACCAAAATAGGGAGGATGGTGTAGGTTTAAGTTTATTAGATTGATCAGTATTGCTGAACTATGAAATATTTTTTTTTGCATACAGGTATAACAGAATAGCTTTAGTGTAGTTGTTGTTTTAAACTTGAGTATGAACTTATACAAAATGCAGCAAGATATTTAAAAAAAACAGTTTTGTTGATTAAAAAACATTATATCGGATTCATATCGGTATCGGCAGATATCCAAATTTATGATATCGGTATCGGACATAAAAAAGTGGTATCGTGCCATCTCTAGTAAATACAATAATCTTGGCTCACTGTGCCCATACCTGCCCGTCCAGACTTGACTGATTAAAAGTTCAAGTAAAGTCTCTCGTCTTGGTTGAATGCGAGGGTATTATGCCATGACTTGTTCGTGTGTAGTTGATGTGTATAGATCAGCAGATGGTTTTGAGTGCTATACCAAACTGTAGGATCATTTAATTCTCTCTAGATCAGGTCTATATAGCCACTTGTACCTTAACTTCTAATTTCCTGGATTGTCTGGACAGTCACAGCTCTGTAGGCGGCACGGCTGACAACAGCAGATTGAAAATCCAAATTTAGAGTTCATCTGTCTCGCCGCTGTCTCAAAGACGTTAATTTTTTTATTCCTTTTTTTAAAACTGTGAAAATATTCATATGATCATCTTATCCCAAAATGATTTTGTGTTTATGCCCTTTAAGTATGTGACCATTATTCTGCCTTCACAAACCTTTTTAATCTATGTTTGGCTTAAGAGTTAGGCTGCGTTGTATCCAAGTACTTTGTATGCAAACTACGATGACTACGGACAATTGAGGCAGAAAAAGTTTTTGGTAATGAAGAAGTTATCGAATGAATATTATTCTTAATAAATCTCCGGGGAGCCTGCTTAGCTGCAGTTGGTATGCTAGAGTATTACAAAAACCTCTTTTTGTCTTTGTACTGTATGGAATATGAATAATATAATAATGCTGACACCAAAGAACAAGAACTCATTTCCCCAATGCTAATCAATTCTATAATCAAATCTCTGTTGGTTGTGCTTGTTTGCGACATCCAGGAAGCCTTTTTTTCCCCCTTCTCTTCAGTCTAGTCGAAGGACGTTCACTTAATTAAATGTTGTTTGTAGTTTGAAGCATTTCAAAAGTTTGCTTAAAAAAATTGGCTTGAAAGACTGATGAAAACACCAGTGCCCACTCGTAGAGTTTGGCTCAGCTCAGTTCGGTTGTGCTTAAACGGCATGAAAAGAAACAAACCTGTGCTGCCAAGCTCACCGAGATCAGCTTTAGGTAAAACTGGAGACAGATGGCTGGGAGTAATTAAAGACCAACTATTAGATACCAGTTTTCTCCACGTAATGCCAGAAACATTTGATGGCAATTGAAATGCTTTTGAATTTGTTTGTTCTCTCTCCCACTCACTCACAATATATTATTTGTACTGGCTGAATTTCTAATCAAATTTGATCCAAAGACAGACACACACACACATGCACACCAATGACACTGGGCAACAATGGCTTAACCGTCAGCATTTTTCACTGTGTTTTCCTCAGACAAGTGGACAGCAGGAGTGTCGGCCCTTTGATTAGTGGATGTCCTGTGTCTGGATTTCTCTTCTTGTAATAATTCAGCAAGAATCTGTCCTCTTCTTCTTTCTCTAAAATTATTTCTCAGTTTAGTAGTTTCATAAACATGCATTTGCTTTCCTTCCAAGGACAGTAATTTCAGTCTCATATCTGTGCATTCATTGCCAAAGAAGATGTTGCAAAATGCTTTCTTAAAATCTTGTCTGGTCAGTAGTGAACAGTCACACTGGGGAATATAGTTGTTGGAGACTACGGTGCAACCAAAACCCCTGCGAGCAAGTACAATGGCCATGTGATCTTGTTGGCTTTGTAATGCTTGCTTCAAAGATGGGGACCAGGTTTGTAAATAATTGCAGCCAGTTGGCATCTTCAAAGCATGTTTGGTGTGTCAAGATGAAGATAAAATATGATGTCAGTCTACTATCAGTCTGCTACCGGTCTGCAATCAAATGAGAGCTGTTACCTGTTTAGGATAAAACAGTGATTCACTGTGATAAATTGGCAGAAATTGCATATCTAATAGGTTATGACTTCAGAGATTTAAAACTTAAATTCAGAATTTAAACTTAATTTTAAAACTTAAAAAAGAAAAATGACAGTGATTTAACTTCAGGGTGAAATATGAGATTTGCAAAAAGTCAGAAACCAGCAAAGAGATGCATGACAGCTGAGTTGCACTCATTGTCTCCAATTAACTCAGATTGATGCCAATGCGTTGACAATTTGTCTAAATGTATGAATGAAATAGCAATTATTTCAAAAATGTGTTTCCAGTCAGTCTGAGTCAGACTGCAATTATTTGGCAACAAGTTACCTCCCATCAAAATACCTGTTCAATTACCTTATTAATCCACAGTGGTCACCATTTGTCATTTATTCCATTGCTGGTCAACCTCTGTGCAGTAAGTTTGTCACTGTAACTGTTTACAATCAGTCACAGAAAGAAAACATTTCAGACACTGATTTTCTTACTTGTCACAGGTGGTTGTTGTTTTTATTCTACTGTGACTGAGACATAACTAACACTGTTGTGAGCCAGATGCTGGTGCTAATCATCTCTTGAGTTTGTGCCAGTCACATTCTGTTTTGTTCTCAAGAAACGTTATCGTTTCCTTCACTAGAAAAAGAGGGGAGCCAACTAATTGCTAATAACTGTCAATTAGCAAGCTCTAGTTTTGATTTGGCCTTCTGGTCCTGGAATCACATCCATGTGCTTTTTTGGATGGCTCAGTATCCTAAGTGTGAATGTTGTTCTTTCCCCTTCTGTGCTCGTCTGTTTTGAAGATAAAGGCTTTACCAGACTTGTTATCAGAACTACCGCTGCAGTAAATATACATTTTACCCCAGAGACCGGAGGTTTCCAGCCGATTGCATTGTTTCTAGGCCTGTTTCGCTACAGCAGTGAGAACACTACTTACTACAGCCTTAGTTAAATGATTGCATGTTCATTTTTTACTGACAATACATGAATTTAACTGGGCTTACGTTCTTCCTATATATTGTTATTCTGACTTGAGGGGAATTGAAGTTCATATTTCATTTACTCCATGAATGCACTATAAACCATCAGCATAATATGTCCTAAATGTTGAGTGGATGGGGCTCATAATCGTTATGATTTTCCTCAAAAAACAACAGCGATGGGATGCAATTGGTCAATTTGCTCAAAAGTGGAAATTCAGCTTCTGGTTTTTACAAGCAAATCCAGCATTATGTTGTGTCTGGATCTTAATGTTGTCACTATATTTATTAATCATATTGACTATTCACCCTAACTACTGTTCCCTGCTGCAGCCAGAGTCGCCACACAGGAGTGTCCTTGGTTTCACAGATAAACTGTCAACAAGCAGCTTAGAAACATACTTCCTCTAAATCGCCTCATACCCCTAAGTTAGACATTTCCCATCTGTTATTCTGAGCTTACCACATTCCACAAGCTGCCCTTTTATCTTACTTAAAGAAGAAAAAACAGTTTTTCAGTGTTTTACAAGAAACACTGAAATTTACTGGAACCCAATGTCTGTCAGTTAAATACGGAAATGGCTTCCTGTAAAACACAGTACTGTATATTAAGTACAGTACGGTTAAGCTGACTGACCTATAAACATCAACTTTTCCATAGTTAACAGCCTAAAAGATATAGGTTACAGTGGAAGGCTAAGACTGTTGGTGTGTGTGTTAGTCCAGTAGTCAACTGTTAATACCAAAAACATGTTGGAACAATGTAGCCAATGTGAGTTTGGAGACAAGGGCACAGATAGTGAGATGTGGAAGCTAGTGACCAAACCAGCAGCAAGGACTGTATCATACATCCCTGCACATGTGTGCACTGATGCACACGTTTGTACACACTTTTACAAGCTTGGAGACCTGTGTGCACATCCTGCATTTCTCCGTACCAACAGTTTTGTTGTTTTTCCATGTATTCCACCCAGCAGAAGTGAGAAAAAGGAGAGCAGAGGAAAGAAGGAAGGCAGAGTGTGCACTCTTATTGAAAGTTGCATCAGAGCCCCTAGACAGCTTTGTGAATTTCAGCCCAATTAATCTCAAGCTTGTGAGCAGAGACTGCATAACAAGACTCGTCTGTCTGACCTCAGGCCATCTCAGAGTATGTGTGTTTGTGTGTGTGTTTGTGTGTGTGCCTGTGTGTGTGTGTAACAGATAGAGTAAGTCAAGGGATGATTGTGCAAGACTCGTTCCCTGTTGTCACCTTGAGTATGCATGTGACACTGGAGCTTGTGTGCGCGCCTTTAGACGATGCTTATATGTGAGGCAGATTTGACTCTGTGCAGTTGGTCAGTTGCATGAGGTTGTGTTGTGTCAGACTCCCCATGGAGCTGTGCTACAAAACGACAAAACCTAAGCAGCGGTATGATCTTTAACATGGTGACAACAGTTATCATCCACAATGTTCTTCTCTTTTGCACATACATTTTTTAAATATATGCACATCAGTGGTAATGATCTTACAGATTACCAAAAGTGCCAGCTATAGCTCATTCTTTCCTCTCCTCAGCTTTTTGTAAAGGAAAACCGTGGATTGTTTATGAACATACTGTATACATAGTATATAGAGTATGTTCATGAAGTGCAAAACCAGTGGGTGCATGCATACCTACCACAGTTCCTGGTCTAGCCTCAGGTAATAGTCACCCCCCACTGCAAATGAGCTTTTTGGGAAAATAACGTTCTGTACAGGACCATACCAATGTCTTTGAATGTTCTGGACAATTTAGTACCATCTGTGTAAACTTAAAAATTTGCCAAAGTTTGGAACTTGTGAAGCTTAAAGAGTTTTTCCTTATTATTGTTATATTTCCTTATTTTTACATAACGACATGACCGCCCAGTATTAAATAATAGGGATTATTCACAACAGTGAATCATGCAAAGCTACTGTAGTAGAGTCCAAAAATCGTGGAGCTGTAAATAAGCAAAAAAGGGACATTTAAGATGACTAATGACAGCGATTGCCAGTAATGGCCATAACATTGTTCTGAATACATGAAACAGTGAATCTGATATAAGCTGGTCTCTGTGTTTTTGGTAAAAAGTCTTTTGTTGAGGCTTTGATAATATTAGTAATGAGTAAAACTTACAAGAGACCAGTGGAGGATGCATTTACCAGTGGTTTCACTTGGAGTGCACAGCTTCTTGTGTGTAGTGAGACGTAAGCATGACTAACATCAGTGGTATGTGGCTTGACCTCGATTTTTAAAAAGTATGTTAAATATATTTACAAAATAAAAACTACAGCTGAATTGAAAGACTTGAAAACTGTGTGACATGGTTAACCATCAGTGTGTACAGGTGGATTAAAACGATTACTGAAAAATGAAAGTGGTATATTAACAAAACAGCTGGTTTGATCTTGTACATTCAGTCAAGCAAGTGATTTATGTTAATGTTAAAGTGTTGGTGGAGTCTTTTGGCCTAGGTAGATAGTAAGAACAAACTTATCTGTTAGATTCATAAATCACAGAGGTTTCCACACAATGGCCAGACGGTAACTGATCTCGACAGTGAAAGCAGAGCTAACAGCAGCTTGTCTAGCATGCTCGTCTCGCATCAGTTTCCTGCCAAAAACCAGACGTTTATCCACGTTGTGCATGTGCAAACAACCAGAAAAGGCTGCCGGTCTCCTTTTATTGGGACCTGGATACGGCCTGTGGGTGAGACCATTGTGAAACGGAGTTAAATTTTGCTTCCAGAGACAATAGGCAACAAGATAGTAGTTATTTCAAGGATTGATGCAGACCACTCTTTAACATGAAAGGAGAAAGATTCCTTTTACAATGGCAAATTTTAATGGTCTGTTATGAGCTCTCGTGGGATGCCACTGGCTAACAGTGGTGGTAAGCAAATACTCCTAGTGTGACATGCTAGCTGCATTGTAAACCTTTATCTTTCCCTGTAACCTTTTACCTACAAAATCTATCACATACAGTGGGGCAAAAAAGTATTTAGTCAGCCACCGATTGTGCAAGTTCCCCCACCTAAAATGATGACAGAGGTCAGTAATTTGCACCAGAGGTACACTTCAACTGTGAGAGACAGAATGTGAAAAAAAAATCCATGAATCCACATGGTAGGATTTGTAAAGAATTTATTCGTAAATCAGGGTGGAAAATAAGTATTTGGTCACCTCAAACAAGGAAAATCTCTGGCTCTCACAGACCTGTAACGTCTTCTGTAAGAAGCTTTTCTGTCCCCCACTCGTTACCTGTATGAATGGCACCTGTTTGAACTCATCATCTGTATAAAAGACACCTGTCCACAGCCTCAAACAGTCAGACTCCAAACTCCGCCATGGCCAAGACCAAAGAGCTTTCGAAGGACACCAGGAAAAGTATTGTAGACCTGCACCAGACTGGGAAGAGTGAATCAACAATAGGCAAGCAGCTTGGTGTGAAAAAATCAACTGTGGGAGCAATCATCAGAAAATGGAAGACATACAAGACCACTGATAATCTCCCTCGATCTGGGGCTCCACGCAAGATCTCATCCCGTGGGGTCAAAATGATCATGAGAACGGTGAGCAAAGATCCCAGAACCACACGGGGGGACCTGGTGAATGACCTGCAGAGAGCTGGGACCAAAGTAACAAAGGTCACCATCAGTAACACACTACAACGGCAGGGAATCAAATCCCGCAGTGCCAGACGTGTTCCGCTGCTGAAGCCAGTGCATGTCCAGGCCCGTCTGAAGTTTGCCAGAGAGCACATGGATGATACAGCAGAGGATTGGGAGAATGTCATGTGGTCAGATGAAACCAAAGTAGAACTTTTTGGTATAAACTCAACTCGTCGTGTTTGGAGGAAGAAGAATACTGAGTTGCATCCCAAGAACACCATACCTACTGTGAAGCATGGGGGTGGAAACATCATGCTATGGGGCTGTTTTTCTGCCAAGGGGACAGGACGACTGATCCGTGTTAAGGACAGAATGAATGGGGCCATGTATCGTGAGATTTTGAGCCAAAACCTCCTTCCATCAGTGAGAACTTTGAAGATGAAACGAGGCTGGGTCTTCCAACATGACAATGATCCAAAACACACCGCCCGTGCAACAAAGGAGTGGCTCCGTAAGAAGCATTTGAAAGTCCTGGAGTGGCCTAGCCAGTCTCCAGACCCCAACCCCATAGAAAATCTGTGGCGGGAGTTGAAAGTCCGTGTTGCTCGGCGACAGCCCCAAAACATCACTGCTCTCGAGAAGATCTGCATGGAGGAATGGGCCAAAATACCAGCTACTGTGTGTGCAAACCTGGTAAAGACCTATAGTAAACGTTTGACCTCTGTTATTGCCAACAAAGGTTATGTTACAAAGTATTGAGTTGTATTTTTGTTATTGACCAAATACTTATTTTCCACCCTGATTTACGAATAAATTCTTTACAAATCCTACCATGTGGATTCATGGATTTTTTTTTCACATTCTGTCTCTCACAGTTGAAGTGTACCTCTGGTGCAAATTACTGACCTCTGTCATCATTTTAAGTGGGGGAACTTGCACAATCGGTGGCTGACTAAATACTTTTTTGCCCCACTGTATGCATTCAGACAATTTGCAGTTTTTATAAGGCACCATTTAGCGTGGGAGATGATTAGCAAAATCATACTTGGTAGAGCAATGTCATTATAGCGGTAATACTTAATAACTCGTGAATTAAACCTTTTCAGGTAACTTTCACATCAGTGAGGATCCTTTTTTTTTAATGCTGCTTAAGGGGGAAAACTTAAATTTTTTGTCTAATAGTTATTGTAGTGGTGGAGATGAGTGTCCTTCAAAGGGTGGCTGGGCTATCTCTTAGAGATAGGGTGAGGAGCTCGGTCCTTTAAGAGCCGCTGCACCTCCACATCAAAAGGAGCCAGCCGACTTGGATGAGTAGGATGTCTACTGGATGCCTCCTAGGCGAGGTGTTCTGAGCATGTCCTACCAGGAGGAAGCCCCAAGGCAGACCCATGACTTGCTGGAGAAAATATACCTCTCAACTGGCTTGGGAACGACTCAGTATTCCCCTGGATTAATTGGAAGAGGTAGCTGGGGTGAATAAAATGTCTGCGTCCAAATGGAGATAAGCGGTAGAGTATGGCTGGATAGAGTTACACAGCATTCTGGGAACATGTGACTGTTGTTATAATAATAAAGAGGTTCAAATGAGTCCGCAATAATTCTGAGATTTCTCACGGACTTCGATTATCTGTGTTGGGCATGCATTTGTGCTAAAAAAAAAAAAAGGTACACAGATGCTAAACAATACAGTTTTTATTATTTCCGTCTGAAAATATTTTAATTGATAATTATGTTATGACAAACCCAAACCCAGTAAAACACAGTTAAGTCATTCAAAAAGTGACAGTCTGCGTTGGCAAATCATCTGCAGGAAGAGCAAGTAACTCGCATCTACTTAAAGGATCCCTTCAGGCCGTCTCTCTCGCTAACCCTAAGCCCGCTATCAGTTTTCATCAGCGTATGTGTGCGCTTGTGCACGTGTTACTGTGTGCACACTAACATACTGCATCATCTTTCTGCAGAAGGTCGCTCCTAATCTCATCATTTGTGGATTTTCTCCCTTCAGCTGTACAATCCCAGCTGAATACAACTCTTGTTTCCGTTTTTGTTTTTTGTCATCCTGACTCGTCTGCAGGACAGCAGGCATTCTAATCCAAGATTTGGGTTTTTAGCAAAAAGCCACCATCTGCTAGCTTGATCTTATCATGCCATAAAGCGTTTTGATGGTAGACATTTTGAGTAAAAACATAATATGAGCAACTAGGTACTAAAATTAAATGTAAAATCTCCATTCTGTGAAGAGTATGCCAAAGGTCATCTTTTATCCTCCAACTTTTTGAAAGTGATTATTATTCAGTTTTAATGTGTCAAACCCAGCTATCTTAAAATAAAAATGTAAATAAGTTTACTCGTTAGCAATGTTCCCTCTAAGCTGCTCACGTGCGCAATTGCGCACTGTTGGCACGGTCTCTGCGCACAGAAAATCTGCGTTGTGCACAAAAAAAAACTAACCTGAAATGAAATTAAAATTAATACTTCAACAATCATGTTTTGCAGTGTTAGTCAGTAAGTGACTGGCTGCTCCCATATGGGATTAGAACAATGCCACCTTATCCCATAGTTCAGCCGATGCGTATATACGCAGCCAATCAACGTCATTGACAGGCTATGACAGCGTCCTTATGTGCCGACACCGGTGTTTTAGTTAGCAAAGCGGCTGATGTGGAGTGAAGCCACGTTAATGACAACGTGTACAACCATTGGAGATGTGAGCAGGACAGACGGAACAACTGACGGAAAAAGTGTGGACTTTATACCAGTTTTTAAATTGTGTTGATAGGCCACGTAAAACCAGAGTTGTGATAAAAATATCTGCAATGTTTGGTTTTCTTCCTGAATACTGTCGTTGTTTATATTTACTGCGGGAAGAAACGGTAAAAACGGCGTTTTATAAGCAAAAAGGCCTGTGAGCAAAAACACCCCCCGTCCCCCCCCCCCCGCCTTTCCTATTGGTCCAAAAAAGTACCATGTCGACCAATCAAAAAATGGTATGGCAACGTGGCATCTTGTTGTTAAGAAACGGGGGGAAGTTTTAGGAGTGACGGCGGTGTTTTGAGATGTGAGAGATTTGAGACGTTTAGCACAAATCTTGTGTAGTTAGTGTGTAGTGTAGTCAATAGTTTTGTTGTGTGTGTCAGAACAACGAGGCGACTGCTGAATGTTACAGGTGTTACAGCAGTGATACATCTCCTGCTGTCAGGCCTGCAGGTATCAGGCTGTTGTTCTCCTTTATCTCATAGTGGACAGAAATTATGTTTTGGAGTGGCACAAATAATTTGTGTGGCATCAGATTTGATGCAGAACAGCTGATTGTTCTGTAAATAGTTTGAAATGTTTATTTAAAAAAACCGCCTTGGCTGCATTTAGAAAAATAGCTGCAAAAACTTTGTTGTTTGCCAAACTGAGTTACTTTTTTGAAGAAGTAACTATATAATTAATTGCCCAACATTGGTCATCATATACTGTATTTTGCAGACAGAGAGTTACAGGACTCTCTCCCAGACCACAGACTCATACTCATAATACAAGTCAGAGCTTTATAAAAAAAAAATTATAAAAAAAAGTAAGTTGTGTTTTTACTTCCAATAGTGTTAACATACTACACAGTTCATGAACAAGATTTATTTATTAATTTTTATTGTAAGTGGGCTAAAGCAGTTAATTAAAAGTAGTCTAACATAAATGTAAGTGCACACGTCTGATGTCGCTCACATTGGTCAAAGGGATCGCTCAGGGAGTTTGTGTGTTCGCTCAGACACGTGAAAAATTAGAGGGAACATTGCTCGTTAGTTACTTTTTTCCCCAAAGGTTTTAGAAAAATCCAGTTTTTGTTTTCTAAGCAGGACACTTCTTTCTGTGCATAGAGAGTTTTAAGGTTTTGAAAACAACTTATGAAGTGTGACATTAATGCACGTAAATGTAAAACAATTTTTTCCTGCACCTCTCCATCATTCTGTTCATTTAGGGCCGTCTGCTGGTGAAAACTGGGCGTGTCCACCTAGGCGAGAAGGTTCTGCGTGATGCGGTTCAGATCCACAGCACCTCCCACGAAGCGTGGAGTGGACTGGGTGAAGCTCTTCAGTCTCGGGATTGCAACCAGGCCCCCGACTGCTTCTTGACAGCCCTGGAGTTGGAGGCCTCCAGTCCCGTCCGTCCCTTCACTGTCATCCCCAGAGAGCTCTGAGATGACGGCCTTGCAGTAGCATGGAGGTTTGGGTTGGGGTGAAGATTTTGGCTAAAATCTAATGATGAGCTGACGAAAAGACAATGGAAACATGAGCTTTAAATCAAAAGTTAGTTTTGGGTATTGGGTCTGTTTTCTTGCTGTTGGGGAGAACAGACTGGTATCACTCATGTATTTACAATATTTGAAGACAAAATAAAATAAAATAGTATCTATTTCCCCAACTAGTTGGCAAGTGGTTGCTGTAAGTGGCTGGTGGTTGCAAGCATCTAATTTGTTTCAAAGAGGTAAATTATGCAGCATGGAAGACCTTGATTTGACTGATTTGGTTGCTACCAGGTTGCCACAGTCAGGTTTGTAGTTTGAAAACTTGTCTGCAAACACTTGCCGAGTGGAAGTGAAACTGAAAAGTTCAACACAAACAGAAGATCGAGACTGCCCGAAGTCGAAGTAAAAGTTGTGTCTTTCATGCAAATTACAAACAACCCGGACAAGATAATGATGACAATCAGGTTTTTGGTGCAGCAGCCTCCAGCAGCCACTTGCCAACTGGGGCTTTGCAGGACTATGTTAATTATCAATTGTGGGAAAAGTAAGACTTTTTTCAACCAAAAGAAAAAACCAAGTTGACCAAGTAAGTGCACTTGGTCTGGAGAATTCCCAGTTAACCAAAAAAAAAAAAAAAAAAAGAAAGACCTCCAGCATAACCAGTCTCAGGAAGGGTGCTTCCATCCCTGTGTGCTGCAGTGTGCTGCAGGTCACTAAATTGAAGATATAAGTTTTCATTTTCTGAAAAATATTTATTTTTATTTATTTTGCTGTTTTGGACTGAACTAGGTGAGCTGTCTCCTCGTGTTTCATATTTTTCTTAAGCGTGACTTCAGGTTTAAGGGACAGAGGTTTGAGTGGTATTTATTTACTCATCTAACTCTAAGTTTGTTTTCCAAAATTTTAGCCATTCCTTCATCAAGTATATTTTAAAGAACAAACCGTTTAACAAATCACTTTTACCTCAACTTGAAAAAGTAATTAATCTCAGCAACTTTCTTTGTTTCTTTGATAATCCAATTGTTCAGTCTGACGTCACTAGCCGTGTCTGGGCCTAAACTCCGCTGCAGGTCCATATATCAAACGATCACTGTGGCATTACTGAGAGTTGAAAAACTGTCTAAAGTCTTTCATCTTTAATAAAATGATCAGCGTTCTGCTCTACCAGGTGTAACAATTGAGTTTAACATCCAGGCATCCATGAAAACGGAATTTATGACATTTAACGGAGTTAGAAGTTAGCAGGGAGTTAGCTCGCTAGCTTCTATCTAAATACAATATAGCATGTCCTGACTGCGGGGTTTTGGAAACAAATTAAAACGTACAGCTCTGCTATCACTTCCAGCATAAATGAAGACAGAAAACTAAACAGCAGTGACGTTTGTAGGGTTACTGAAGTTGGGCTAGCTGGTATATAATGATGTGCTATGTGACCACTAGCGACTTAGCTAGGTTAGCATAATATAAACAAGCTAACTTTTTTTCCCACTCGATAAAAGTTAACGTGAGTGTTCTCGGTGGTCAGGAACAAATGTAATCGCATGGCAGGATGCTGTAAAAGGACCAAACTTCAGCCAGGAGAACAACTGAGATAATCCATCCACAATACGAGGTTAGTCATTCATATACTGCTGCATGGGCTGGGCTGTAGTTACATCCTAAGGTTTAAAAACTGAGCTTAAATAAATGATTAGTGGTAATAAAAGCCGAGGGAGGTCAACAGGGATCACTGACTGTTTTAGGAGCTTTTTGAGATCAAATAGAAGAAAATACATAACATTAAACATGTTAACAACACAAAAGCCATATTAAACGCAGACTACTTTAGGCCCGGAAGTAGGATTCGTCGCATCATCACTGAACAACCGGATTATCAGTTTAATAGCTCCATAGTGTTAGAAGCTAGCAATGTGAACATTGCTAGCTTCTAACACCACCAATTGTATTAATGCAGTTTGTGCGGATAAAGAAAGAGAGGGCTTTAGGTCTTTGCATATAAAAAACGGCTGTATAGAAAGTTAATATTTTAGCATAAGTAGCGTTCTGTTGTAAATCGCCTATGGAGTCTATGGAGGGATATTTTTAATGATCGCAATCACCGGGTTCATAAATTCAGAGATGTGCCAGTTACATCTTGACATAAAAAGCATGTTGTTGTGTTCTGATACATGTGGCAGTGCAGATAGGTGGATATTGTACATGCTGTTTATCACAGCAGCAGCTCCACTTCATTATTATTTGGATCTTTGATGTATTTTTGATGATGGCCTTGACTGGTGTAGCTTTTTATGCACGCATGCAGGCACAAACACTCCCTCCTGCTCATCTTCAAAAGAACCAGCATGAACACGTCATTCCATATGGCATCATTATATGTGTGTACATGATGTATTTTAATACATGTGTATCTGCTCCCTCTGAATGATCCCTCTGGGATGTTAGCAATCTTCTGTTTGTACGGTACAGTAGGCCCTCATCCATGCACATATGCATGGGTGTGTGTGTGTGTTTTGGGGGGTGGGGGTGGGGGGGTGCTTGACTCATCTGTTCATAATGCCGTCCATTATAAACAACAATGGCTTTTAAAAATCACTGCTGGATTTTGTATCTTCACCTGCCTTGTCACTTGTGACTAATGGGCATCACTTCCGAGTGCCTAACCACATAAATGTGAGCAGTGGGACTGGGCTGCTGGCTTATGTAATACTGCCAGCACAGTTTTCTGCCTCCAAACTCCCTCCTCCTTTCCCTCCCTCTTTCTATTGCTCTCTCTTGCTCTCTCTCGCTCCCGCTAACCCTCTATGTCTCTTGCCCTCTCCCAGCTTGGCTGATGTGATGTGATGTGGCTTCGTTGCCTAGCAGCCATCCCCTTGTTTGAGTAACTGGGGAAGTGGAGAGAGATCTGGTCCTCTGAACAGCATACATATACAGTGGGAAGACACAAACAGTCACTACACACACACATACACACAGATGCACGACATGTGGTTTTACAAGTTTGACAGTGTCTGTTTGATGTCTGCTGCTACCATGTGAGGAATGAACCAGCTATAATCAATGTCTCGGGCTGGTGTAAATTGATTTGTGTTATGGGAAGAGTCCCTGGCTTTGCTTTTAGAGAAAAAAAAAGCCGTCTGTTCTTCTCCCTCCCTGCAGCGTTGCAAGCACCAATCTCTACCTTCCCTGTATTCTTTTTTTTTTTTAAAAGAACCGCCCACGCCCCGATCGCTCTTGGCATGAAAATCCCTCATTCATCAATACTTCGATTTTTGGACATGGAGGTTATCTATCACTATCGCCTCTTTTCTGCCATCGGAATAGTCTATTTTTACTCTCTCTCCCTCCTCACTCACCGACTCTCCCTTGTTCCGTCCTCTCATTAGCACCGTGTGAGACACCTACACAGGGGCTTCGGGAGATGAATGGTCTAATCCTCAAGGGGAAGGAGTGAAGTATTACATGGTGCACAAAGATACACACATACTCTGACAATGAGAGACATGCGATGAAGTCATTTTGAGGTACAGCACAAGTATATATGCTTAAACATATAGTATACACACACATGTACACACATTCATACTTACACTGTCACTGTGATGCCACCCATGCACATCACTCTGGTGTCACTTTCATACCTGAGCAACACACCCTCCACACCTCATGATAAACAAACGTACATGAACCGCGGTGACCGTTTTGGGGGAGGTTTCTATGCAAGCGTGGTATTCAGGTCATCAACGTGGATGCCAACCCGGCAGGGGCACATAGAGGGCACGGGCTGGGCTGGGCGGTGCTGCTGCTGCGGGGCGCCAACAAGGAAACTGTAAACCATCACTGTGATGACCAAACAAGGCTGGGGAGTCATGGATGGGTGAGGGGTGTGATGGAGGTTATAAGGATCAGATGTGGTTTCATAATCTCATTTATTAATAAAATGACAGATGCGTCGGAGTTGATCCCCAAGGGGAAAATGTGTTCGAGCATTTTCAGTGTTCACGCGTTGACATAAGAATGTATTCAAAATGCTGTAAAAATCATTTGTAAAATAAAAATGAAAATGTTTTGATGATTGAGATGAATTTTCAGTTAAAAAACACTAACAAAAAACCTCAATAAATGTTTGCCTGTAGTTTTACTATGAGTTACACTATGGTGCTGTTAATAGCTTCAAATTAGCATCTGCCTGAATCAATATACTTTTGGCTATAATGAAAATGTATCATCATAAAATCCACAAGTGTCATTTTCAAAGGTTGGCTAAAAGGCAAGGCAAGTTTATTTGTATAGCACAATTCAACAACAAGGTGATTCAAAGTGCTTTACAGAGACATTAGAAACACAAACAAATAAAAATCATGATTTAAAATTGATTAAAACAAGCAAACAAACAAACTAACTAATTAACAAACAAACAAACAAACAAACAAACAAAACAGTATATAAAATCAAAACAGATAAAATCAGAACAGTAGATAAAATCAGTAGTTAAAATGTAAGTTTTGAAATTTAAGCTTAAAAGTGTGGATTTGGTGCTTTATTCAAATGCAGCTGAGAACAGGTGAGTCTTCAACCTGGATTTAAATAAACTGAGTGTTTCAGCTGATCTGAGGCTTTCTGGGAGTTTGTTCCAGATATAAGGAGCATAAAAGCTGAATGCAGCTTCTCCGTGTCTGGTTCTGACTCTGGGAACTGATAAAAGACTGGATCCAGATGACCTGAGGGATCTGGAAGGTTCATACTGGGTCAGGAGGTCACTGATGTATTTTGGTCCTAAACCATTCAGAGCTTTATAGACCAGCATCAGAACTTTAAAGTCTATCCTCTGACGGACAGGCAGCCAGTGTAAAGACCTCAGAGCTGGACTGATGTGGTCCACTTTTTTGGACTTAGTGAGGTCTTAAAAGACATATCTAACATTTTTTCTCATGACTGCGTGCTTTCTGCAGACTTACTGTACTAGCTAGTAGGCAGTTAGCTTGACCTAGCATAAAGTTTAAGCTAATAGAGGAAAAGGATTTTTTTTTCTAAAGGTAAGTAAATCTGTTTACTGTAACTTCAAAAGGTCGATATTTAACACAATGTGTAAAGTCCAAAGTTGTGGAATTTATGCCATTTTTTTTAATAATGCAAAATAGATTTTTGTACTAAGCTATGCTAGTCTTAAATTTACATTTAACAAACAGATATCAGAGCTATATTTACTTTAGTGCCATTCCACAATTCTGACTCTTATGTTACAATTCCCAGTGTTACAGCCTGACAAAAAGTGTTTACAGGTTGGTATACAAGACATTTTTGCCACTGCTGATAGACGGATGCCAACACTGTTAGCTAGCTATGGATACAAGTTGCTAACCTTTCTAGTATTATTAACTTAGCCCTCCACCTTCCTGTGTGAATAAGGTCAGTTGTAGCTCTGAAAGAATCTACATGCACCATCTAAAATCCTTTGCCAGACACTAGAATATCTGATATACCTGCTTATTGATATAAAATAGGTGTTATATTACTCTCACATTGTTGCCACCCTGCTGCCAGCCTAATATTTTGGACATGCTCTGGCACTCATTTTTATGAGGCTGAAATTTTCAAGCAAGCAGGCCCAATAACGCCACAGTAAACAGCAGCCTGGCCAGCAGTTTGTTGTCTTCCATCAATCGCCAGATCCAAAACTTGATAGCCCTCCAGCGCTGTTGGTCCACGTTCCACACACTGTGCGCCAGCGCCAGCACCATTACCCACTTATACAATGACCCCCTTGTTCACTAACAGTTGCTCATTGGAGCTGATTAAATTTTTAAATGTCATTTAATAGAAGTGTAATGTACCTCCTTTGTGTCTGTCAGCAGCTTGAGATGGGCGGTGAAAGGATACCTAGTTAACCTCCCAGTGTGTCGGACCGCCTGCTAAATTCCTTGGTCGTCACCCTTAGTGTAGGGCTGTAGTGTTGAAAGTGAATGAGCCTGAAGCCCTCTGAACATAAACCTGCAAATCTCTTTGTCTATCCCCACTCCTGGTGTTTCAAGGTGATGTGTTATACAGATGGAGCAAGATGGAGCTAGTACTGCAGGGCCATTTTAACTCAACGCAATGTCAGTGAAAACAATGGCTGCACTGTTCAAGGGTTTATTTGTTTGGAGAACTTTAGCTGGGACTTAACAAACCAATAAGAAGTCCCACACCAGTGCTGGATTAGAGTATTTTTAAGTAACCTCACATTCTTTGAAAATTCCAGTGGTCTGCCTTCGTCATCGCTCCAAAGCTGGGTCACATTTTCTCAGCATGTTGTTTAGTGTTAGCTGTTAATTTGACATCCTCAACTCTGGCCCAACGGTGGAGCTGAGTAGCACGGTCAAATCTTGCTGTAAGCTGCCAAAAACACAGATTTATTCCAGACGTTCAGTGATGCGCTGCATTGCTTCCTGAATGGCGACCGGATCTCATTAAGCTGTTCCCAGAAAGAGGAGTCAATGTTTGGGCTGCTTGTACGACTTACCCTGGCACCAGATGTTCTTGTACCCATTAAATGAGAGAATTCCACTGTGCCAGCGCAACTGAAATCATGCTTAAAACACATTTGCCGCCACATGAAAAACTAGCAGAGGTAAGAAACAAAAAGAAGGACAATGTGTTACTTTGATGTTTGTACTCATCATAGATTAAGAAAAATTGATATGTTGGATTATGTTGATTCCCCACGGAGCCTTTAAGAAATGAGTGTGTGTGCACGTGCTCGCAGGTTTGCGCATCAGTTTGCAAAGCGCATTTTTAAAAAGCAAAAGATCACAAGCGCGTGTGCATTCGCTGCATTGCATGGATGTGCAAGTGTTTATTTTAATGCACCGTGCATCTACGAGGGTGAGCTTGATTGACAACAGAGGAGCGGGTGCCTGGCCGTGCCTGTGGTCAAGGCAGGCTGTGGGAGGTGGAGGGTGTTAAGTCATCAGTATGAGGCATATGTCAGAGATCAGTGCTGTACTGCGGAGATCATTTAGATGAGAAGGGAGGAAGGGCACCAGGGGTTGACGGAGTCAGAGATTACTGGCGGCTTGGTGCCTTGACCGCAGGCCATTCTGGCTGTTTGTTACACACAAACACGCACACATATCTCTCCTACTGTATCTTCCTTGCAAGTGCTGACTGTGGAGATCCAGCTCTCCAGAGAGTGTATGCAAAGCCCCGTGTTAATAAGATTGCCTTCCACTCTGAGTGGTAGTGTATCCTCTTTTGTCTCTGGAATAATGACAGGGGGAATAAGAGACTGGCCCTTCAACCTCATCAAGCTTTTAAGTGTCAGCAACTGAAGGAAAACAGAGTGTGTGTGTGTGTGTGTGTGTGTGTGGGAGGGCTTTAACTGTTAATCTAAGTAGATGTGCTATGATAGTGCTGCACAAGACTTCCATGACCACCGTCCCAAATAGTCATGTCAAGACCGTGGCTCAGGGGGTTGGGAATCGCATCTGTAACCGGAAGGTCGCCGGTTCGATCCCTGGGCTCTCTGTCCTGGTCATTGTGTCCTTGGGCAAGACACTTTACCCTACTTGCCTACTGGTGTTGGCCGATGGCGCGATATGGCAGCCTCGCTTCTGTCAGTCTGCCCCAGGTCAGCTGTGGCTACAACTGTAGCTGCCTCCACCAGTGTGTGAATGTGAGAGTGAATAGTGGTATTGTAAAGCGCTTTGGGTGCCTAGAAAAGCGCTATATAAATCCAATCCATTATTATTATAAAAGATTCAGCCGGATGCCTCAGAAGTAGTTTGTAACCTCTTCCACAGCAGCTGGCTGAATTGTCAGTGGTGTTTTTTGTTACCTCGCAGATGTTTATTGTCTGCTTGGAATGATAATGTGAAAAATCACTGTGGAAATCCTCCATTTTAACATACTGAACCAGACCTAGTGAATTAGTCCCACTTCATGGATTACAGCAGTGAAAGATGCATTTAAATGGGTGTTTTTCTAGAATCATTCGGTCGTTCGGTAAAACAATAAGCTGTAAATGCAACGCTTAGATACAATCAGCTGTACTAAATTGAAATTGTAAGTTCAATTCAATTCAGTTTTATTTGCAAAGAGCAAAGTCCCTGAATGAGCTCTGTATTGTAAAATAAAGACTCTACAATATTAGAGAGGAAATCCCAACAAGTACACGACCACTTATGAGCAAGCACTTAGTGACAGTGGGAAGGAAAAACTTCCTTTTAACAGGAAGAAACCTCCAGCAGATCGAGGCTCAGGCAGCATCAGCCATCTGCCGTGACCAGTTGGTAAAAACAGGGATACCTATGAAACTCTAGTTGTCTGGACCAGCGGTCCCCAACCTTTTTTGCGCTACGGACCCGTTTATGTCCGATAATATTTTGGACTGGCCTATAAGGTGTTGTGGATAAATACAACAAAATAAAAACAGTACCGGTACCCCCCCCCCCCCCAAAAAAAAAAAAAAGATTTGTTCATAATACACGGGAAAAGACACAGGGAAACCGAGTTAATGATAAAAACTATTTTTAAAAAAACAATAAAAACCCTGAAAACCATACATTTCACACCCGAGCCTCAACTCTCGTGGCCCGGTACCAAACGGTTCATGCACTGGTACCAGTCCGTGGCCCGGGGGTTGGAGACCGCTGGTATAGTTGGTCTCCAATGACTCTCCGTAGTCTCTTTTTACCTGCTGAAAGTTTCCCTGTGAATACATCAGCCAGATAAATAGCTTGTAAGTCTGCTGTTTGGGCCTACACATAAGAACGAAGCAAAGGGCTGAAAAGCCCTAAAATATTTCACACAGATGAAGGAAGATGCGATTGCGTGATTACAAAAATCCATTTGATCCCCCATGAATATGAAGAGTATAGGTGAGTGCAGCTTCAGTGTTCAACTAGCAAAGAGATTAGGGTATGCTTTTTTTAAAGTGAGGTAGCTACTGGTGCTCAAACACTTGATGGGAAATTTACAGATTCTGGCCGATTTTCTTTTCTGTGAATCAGCTTTAACATACAGTGGGGCAAAAAAGTATTTAGTCAGCCACCGATTGTGCAAGTTCCCCCACTTAAAATGATGACAGAGGTCAGTAATTTGCACCAGAGGTACACTTCAACTGTGAGAGACAGAATGTGAAAAAAAAATCCATGAATCCACATGGTAGGATTTGTAAAGAATTTATTCGTAAATCAGGGTGGAAAATAAGTATTTGGTCAATAACAAAAATACAACTCAATACTTTGTAACATAACCTTTGTTGGCAATAACAGAGGTCAAACGTTTACTATAGGTCTTTACCAGGTTTGCACACACAGTAGCTGGTATTTTGGCCCATTCCTCCATGCAGATCTTCTCGAGAGCAGTGATGTTTTGGGGCTGTCGCCGAGCAACATGGACTTTCAACTCCCGCCACAGATTTTCTATGGGGTTGAGGTCTGGAGACTGGCTAGGCCACTCCAGGACTTTCAAATGCTTCTTACGGAGCCACTCCTTTGTTGCCCGGGCGGTGTGTTTTGGATCATTGTCATGTTGGAAGACCCAGCCTCGTTTCATCTTCAAAGTTCTCACTGATGGAAGGAGGTTTTGGCTCAAAATCTCACGATACATGGCCCCATTCATTCTGTCCTTAACACAGATCAGTCGTCCTGTCCCCTTGGCAGAAAAACAGCCCCATAGCATGATGTTTCCACCCCCATGCTTCACAGTAGGTATGGTGTTCTTGGGATGCAACTCAGTATTCTTCTTCCTCCAAACACGACGAGTTGAGTTTATACCAAAAAGTTCTACTTTGGTTTCATCTGACCACATGACATTCTCCCAATCCTCTGCTGTATCATCCATGTGCTCTCTGGCAAACTTCAGACGGGCCTGGACATGCACTGGCTTCAGCAGCGGAACACGTCTGGCACTGCGGGATTTGATTCCCTGCCGTTGTAGTGTGTTACTGATGGTGACCTTTGTTACTTTGGTCCCAGCTCTCTGCAGGTCATTCACCAGGTCCCCCCGTGTGGTTCTGGGATCTTTGCTCACCGTTCTCATGATCATTTTGACCCCACGGGATGAGATCTTGCGTGGAGCCCCAGATCGAGGGAGATTATCAGTGGTCTTGTATGTCTTCCATTTTCTGATGATTGCTCCCACAGTTGATTTTTTCACATCAAGCTGCTTGCCTATTGTAGATTCACTCTTCCCAGTCTGGTGCAGGTCTACAATACTTTTCCTGGTGTCCTTCGAAAGCTCTTTGGTCTTGGCCATGGCGGAGTTTGGAGTCTGACTGTTTGAGGCTGTGGACAGGTGTCTTTTATACAGATGATGAGTTCAAACAGGTGCCATTCATACAGGTAACGAGTGGGGGACAGAAAAGCTTCTTACAGAAGACGTTACAGGTCTGTGAGAGCCAGAGATTTTCCTTGTTTGAGGTGACCAAATACTTATTTTCCACCCTGATTTACGAATAAATTCTTTACAAATCCTACCATGTGAATTCATGGATTTTTTTTTCACATTCTGTCTCTCACAGTTGAAGTGTACCTCTGGTACAAATTACTGACCTCTGTCATCATTTTAAGTGGGGGAACTTGCACAATCGGTGGCTGACTAAATACTTTTTTGCCCCACTGTAACTGTTCTTCGTCCTTACAATATTACTGTATGCGTTGGACTCAGTGTTGGTCAAGTTACTTGAAAAAACTAATCAGTAACTAATTACTGTAATCCCGTTACTTTACTGATTACTTATTTTCAAAAGTAATTAATTACTTAGTTACTTGGTTACTTTTTAAAAACACGATTTACAAACTGAATAGGTAATAAAGAAATAGATCTTTCAGCCCAATTCTACTTTTTCTGCATAACCCCATCCATCCATCCATCCATCCATCCATTCGCTTCCGCTTATCCTTTTCAGGGTCGCGGGGGGCGCTGGAGCCTATCCCAGCTGTCAAAATGTAATCAAATGGAAACATCTCTTTTTAAAACTTTAAATCCGTTAAATTTATGTATCAAGCAAAAATTTAATTATATGCAACATTGTCTGACTGGAAGAAATTTGTTTAAACCTATTTTCTGCACATTCCAGCACATAAAATAAAATATTTTTTTTGTGTTTACACTCACTCTTTCAAATAGATGTAAGTGAAACACAGCAGAAAATAAATAAAATCAAAGACTCAGCGGTCCTGTTGCTCTATTTTCACCTGTAAAGCAGGAGTAGGGTAGGCAGAGGTTTACCCTGATGCAGGTGTGCCGCGGCGGTCAGTTGAAGAATCCGCGAGTCTCTCTGTGAATTTCCCATTACGTCGTTGCGCACTCGGTGCTTGCTTGGAAGTTTAGGGGTCCTTTTCGCTGTAAAAGAAGTTTTCTTCCCACGCACAACGGACGCTAATGTTTTTGTCACTTTTTATGGAATCAAACTCAAAGTAAGGTCAGTACTTCCACGCTTTAAACGCTGCACGCTCATACTCTCTCCCACACTTGATATATGATCCACTGTTGATCTGCACACAGCTGTTGTCACAAACGTCGCACTCGCTTACGTCACTGTCATGAGACATTCTCGCAAAAAAATCACGGTTTTAGTAACGCAGTAACGCAGCGTTCCTACGGGAAAGTAACGGTAATCTAATTACCGTTCTTGCAATAGTAATCCCTTACATTACTCGTTACTTGAAAAAAGTAATCAGATTACGCGTTACTGCCCATCTCTGGTTGTACTTAACACAACACTCAAATACTTAATAAAGTGGGCTTTAATCCCTGGATCTCATTAACAGAGTCTGGCTGGGACGAAGAGCTGAGTACACCTCAGTTCCCTCAACAACTCTACAATAAAGCAGTGCATGCATGCTCAGCAAAAGTCCTGTCTGGGTAAATAACAGTGTCCAGATTCCTAACAGTAACAGCTTGTTTGTTATATCTGTGCCTATCCCATATTGCATTGTAATCTACAACAGCATTATGTTCACTTAGAGGCGATTCCTATCTGCGCCGCTCTCCGTGTCCCAAGCTTGTTTGTTTCGTTGAAAGAAAGAGCGAGTATGTGGAGTAGGTAGCGATAAGAATAGCTGTTTTATTGTGTGCCACTGCCTTGGCCTCTAATACCGAATGTGTTATCTGAGGGTGCAGCATGCCACACTAAGCTATGTGCATGTGACGCATGGCTGAGCAGCATTCCTCCTCCTGAGTGCATCGCAGGGCAGAGATAGTAGGAAGGCAAAGGCAGCCTGACTGCCAACAGAGAGGGAAAGAGGAGCGAGAGAGGGAAGAGAGATGAAGGGAGGGCGCAATACCGGGAACATGTAGTTAAGTGGAATGAAGTACCCTTTGTTGTAGATAAGATCATTCTGCTTCCCTGGCCGGCGTCACTAAAGCAATTTGAGCACGACGAATGTAGCTGATTATGTTGTTGGCAGACCACAAAATCCCTCACTGACATGCAGATAAACGTTGCTCCAAGTAATAAAAGACCAAAGGTTTCCCCTCTTTCATGCAGCCATGATTTTACTTTTATCTTATATTTAAAACACTGGATTATGTGACTTCACTCTGTAAGTTGAAACAATGACTAAATGCAGGGATGCTTGTATCATGGAAAATTAAGACGGCTCCTTAACATCTTTGTGCAAACGACTTCCTGAAAGGATCATAGGCCCCCGGTCCTGGAGTGTTCTGTGAAATACACAAGTAACTGTAATTACTTTTCAATTTATAATATATTGTCCGTTTGTAGCTTTCTAGTATGAATTCAAATAATTCTAAATGCTGTAACCTTTGATTGCTAACAAACAGGAGACTGCAACCAAAGAAACAAACAAAGTGTAAGCAATATGGGGTCTAAGCTTCAACACATCTCAGTATTTAATATCCAAGTACTCCAAACACTACAGGAAGAAGGGAACGCCATTCATTCAGAAGATATACCCTCAGTTGCTGTTTGGTGCAGAGCGGTTTCTATCACATCCATTTAAAAATTACCCATGAGTGTTCAGCTGAAAGCCTAATCATACAATTCACACCATTAGCTTTCTTATAAGATCGTTCAGTGAGACTCTACGGCCCATGGACGGAGGCATTGTCTTCCTGAAAGAGAGCACTCCATCGGAATGGAAATGTTCACAGTATATAGATTATAAATTAGAACAACTTTGTATTGATCCGCAATACAAAAGGCATGTCTGTGAGAATCGTAATGTATGGATGTTACTACAGGTTGAACCCTAATGTATCTGTAATAATTTATAGACTACATCTACTCTGCTGAAACAATCTGATAGAAATAGTTGCTCTTTTATTCTATATTCTGCTCTATGCATACTGTTACAATGGTCCATACTTATATGCAATAAATAAATATGGTCAATGTTTCAAATAATGAGAATACCTGCGAGCCAAAACTGTGCAATGCATTAAATTGTCGGCCATATTTCCTAAATGCAGCTGTTATTTTAGGCACTTTCCTTACTGAAACACTAACCAGTTGATCACTATTGACTAAATATCCTGCCATCTGTGCCTCAACCCTCTATTGAAGTCATTTAGGACTTTTCCTCCTGCAGTCTTATGCAAAATTAGAATCGTCCGCGCCTGCTAGACTCATTGTTTTGCTTTGCATCTGCTTTCTCTTTTAATCTGTCTCCAGTCCGTGTTATCCGTGCCCCATTAAATAAATTCGGTGTGTGTTTGATTTCTTTATCTGTTACATAATCTTGTGATGTTATATTTTATTTACAGGAGTTATCTAAATCCCGTTTAATAACTAATCCCTTTAAAATCAGATGAATTTCCATTAAAAGCATGTAAAAATATGATCATCATTGAAACAAATTGAAAAAGCACCTAATAACATAAAAATGTTCTAATGCAGCTAATGTAAAATACGAAGTCTTAAATTAGTAATTACGGCATGTAGAAAAACACAAGAAATGTAAATAAGACTCACTGAGTGCACACCGTGTAGCCGCGGCAACGTGGATTTGAAACAGGAAGTGATGGCTTTAGCTGGTTTGGTCTGTGGGTTGTAGTGGCATGGAGCAGGGCCATCTTTCTGAAGGAAATAGCAAGAAAATATTGATGTGTCTAGCTCTGTGATTAACCTCCAGGGTGCTTACCCACCAAGCTTAGAGCAAAATTGTCGAAGACTAAATAGAAGATGAAGATGTAGCACCAAGATGGCCAAAATGCTCCAGAACAAGAAGCTTCACCAACTAAAGGTTGATATCAGCCATTTCTATCTTTTATATACAGTTCACAGGTTCATGGTGCACTACTATTGCACACCATGTCCTCTATCATTTTTAATTCCTTGGCTCTTTGATGTTTGCTCATGAAAACCTGTTGTTGTCCCAGTCTGATACTCAGTGATCTGAAGGATGTGCTAACCATGTACACCACTTCTATTTCGAGGTCTTACATTTAAGACATACAATATATCAATTCAGTCCTGACTTTTTAACCTTTGCCAGCAGATGTGTGGTACACAGATTAGCAGCGCGGTCACTGGTTCAAGCCCTGACTGGAGCCTCTCTGCGTGGCGTTTGGATGTCCTACCTGTACTTGTGTGGGTTTCCTCTTCTTCCCACATTCTAAAGACATGTTAGGTTAACTGGTGAGTGTATATGAGATAAAGTGTATGGAATAAAGCACAGTATGAACTTATGGCATTAGTCACACGTGTCTTGGCTAAAGAGCTTTGAGTGGTCGCTACAACAAGACAAGCACTTATATAAATATCAGCGCATTTCATCACAGGTACATTCAAGGCTAGTTTCTGTCAGAACTCGGTCAGTCCTTCTTCCTCTCTGTGCCTTTCACTTCTCCTTTCCCGTTACCCACTAACACACATACTGGTCATCACCAGCGGCGTGCCATGCAGAAATAGCATCACCCCTCCTCCGCTCTCCTCCCCAGACATAAGACTGTCGTCCTGTCCCTGAACACAGGACGGGCCTTTTATTTTCCATCCCTCCTTGATTCTGACAGAAGAAGACAGGATAGTGCTTTTTTCCCCTCTACCCTTCTCCTTGCAGCAGTGGCTACTACCATTACATGCCATTTGATTCCAGTTGCCAGCTCACTTGATCCTCGGTACCCTGCCTGCCAGCACCTCGGCACGCCTGCCTCATGCTAACAGAGGTGCTAATGCAGGTGTATTTCATGGGAGTCATCAGGCAGCTGTGAAACTCTTGTGCATGTGTGTTTGGGCCAAAGCACTTGGCATACTTTCCTGCTGCGGTACAGTGTGTAAGAAAGGCTCTCCTGGGCGACGTAGGTACCTGGCATATTCTGCAAATGTCTGTGAAACTTTTAAACTTTGACGTCTTTTTCCACCGGTGCCTTGATATTCATTAAAGTTTTAAACCTTTCTAAGATTAGGTGAAATCAAAAAAAGAAAGAAATATCTCTAAAAGATTTTCTTAAGGAAAGTTTTATAGAACTTTGCAGTTTTCAGTTGTGTAGTTGAAGGTATCACTACTTTATGGGAAAAGTACAAATGGAAAATAATAATAACTCCACCCACTGGGTAGATCTCAAATATGTTCAGCCGATTAGAAAAGACATGAGATTTCTTCCTCTGGGGGTCCTAAATGAATGCCACTGCCAGCTGTACAGTAGGCCACATTAACAGATAACAATAGAGAACATCCACATCAGAATATGTGCAATTTTTAAATGAATTCAGGTGAGTTTAAATCTCAAGGCTTAAATCTCAGGTAGTGCAGTTAAATCAAAAGAACAACATATAAATCTGAGACGCAAAATTTCACCAGAAAGGAGAAATTAAGTCAAATCAAGCTAAATAAGTAAATTAAATAAATATACTCCATGTAAGAAAGTCAGATTCGTGTTTTTCTGAGTTACAAGTGGAAAGAAATTTCAAATTCCCGCGCTGGGCCACACCGACTTCTTCATCACATACCATTAAGACTCCTCAGCTTTGATATTCTAATGTTTCCCACATGCAGCTGCTTAACCTTTGACAAAAAAATCTTGTCTCTGAGTTGCTTTGACACCAGCGATGGCAGAAAACTGCTCCCAGCTCTGTAGTAATAACACCCTCGGGATTTCTTAGCGCCTTTCCTTCTCTGTCAACACTCAGCAGCTGCCAGCGCAGCTCAAATATCCATCGGCTACCAGCACCGACGCTGCAATTTGAACCAAAGCTGACTGGTCAACCAGAGCAGTGCCATAACAGGCCTTCAAATGGGGGAAAACGATACAGTCAGAGCGCCCTGGGATCGGTTTTCTTCAACCCTTGCGGTTGTCATAACTGCCTTGTGCACATTAGGTCATAGCTTGTAATCAAAACCTATTGAAAGTGTATTGTAAGGAAACTTTTTGTGGACAATGGAAAGACTGAATGGTGTTAATAATTGGTCCTGGCGATCAGATCCTACTTACAGGCAGAAAGCTGATCCGCTGCACAGTCGAGCGAAACATCACATGCCTGCGAGAACAGGAGATAAGAGAAGGGGGCAAAAGAGCAAATAACAATAAGGAGAAAAAGTGAGAGAAGAAATGGATAAGGAAGTTTGTGATCGACGGCAGAGGAAAGGAGAGAGCAACCTGGTGATTGCTCCTCCATCTTTGAGCTGCATGGAGGTGAGAGAGGGAACCAGAAAGCCGGATGAGGAGGAAGGATTTCGCGATCAAGGGATGATTCATGGCTTGTCTGCGCCGCTGTGATCTGAAAGTTAAAGAGTGGCTGTTTGTCGAGCGCTTACTTGCAGGGAATCTTCTCCACTGGTCTCGCTATCACATTGTAGTCACATGGCGAAGTGTTTATGTGCTGGCAGAAGGAGAATAAGAAGATAAAGATGTTTTTTTTAATATATACACCCTGAGTTTGTTTTTGTTTTTTGAGGGGGGCACCTATTGTGCTTTAAGTAAAGTATGGATGATAGCTGGTTACATCCAAACAGACTTCCACAACGGAGCAGTGAATAAATATTGCTGAAGTAAATTACACCCCTAGGCTAGTGAAAGCAGAAGTCTATCATTCAAAAGTTTCTGCTCATAATGACTTCAGTCTCTATGGGGAGGTTCCCAGGTTTGACTCCAGGGCCTGAAATCTATACCTGCTAAACTTTACTGTTAGTATATGTGGCTGTAAAATAAAAGATTTTTCTCTTTTTTATTGTTTTAACAAATAACCATTTACTCTTCCACGCATCAATAACCTTGACTTGCTGTATTTATTTTTAGTTGCATAAGAGCCAGATTAGTTTGATCATATTTTCTTGTGCTGTGTGGCACGAAGTGAATTCAGCTATGTGAAGGAAAACGTTTCCACTGGACTATATGCAGTGCTATGGAAAGCTAAGTAAAGCCTTGCTGTTTCTATTGGATTTAATGGGGCTGGTAATGTGGTCTAATGTCTAATCAGATGCATTTGATTGATTGATCATTAGCAAACGCAAGCATTTCTAGTTTGCTCGTCTGGAGCATTCATGTGTGTGTTAACTGCAAATTCAGGGTCAGACCGTACAATGCACAGAGAAACTGCAAAAAACAAAGGGTTGTCAAGCTAATATGTCTTGTTTTAAGTAAAAAAAAAATGCCAATGAAACCAGTGAAACTTCTCCAGTTTTTCTCTAGTTTCAAAATTCACTGTTTGAAACAAGTTCCTTCGACTCACTGAAATGTTGCCCTGTAGCTGATTGTGTCTTCTTTTAAGTGTAATGAGATAATTTTGACTAGAAAATAAGACAAATATATTTGGTAAGATTTTGAGTTTTTGTAGTGTAGTGGACAGCGCTGTGTTTGGCAAATCCACACAGAACATATCAGCACAAACACCTGATACCAAGTGTCAAGGACAATGGTGGAGGGCTGGTTATTTGGGCTTGTTTTGCAGCCACGGGACCTGGGAACCTTGTACTCATTGAGTCAGCCATGAACTCCTCTGTAGAGTGTTCTGCAGTCAAATGTGAGGCCCTCTGTCCAACAGCTCAACATTGGCCCAAACTGAGTCATGCAACAGGACAATGATCCTAAACACAGCAGCAAATCTGCAACAGGATGCGTTAAAATGTCTCAGAGTCTAAACTGAAATGCTGTGGCAGGACCTTTAGAAAGCTGTGTATAAACTAATGCCTTTAAGAAACTGATAGTCGTAAAGAAGCTCCCCACCTTGATTTGTTGACATCATACTGGGTTATTTAAGCTATCTCAGTGATTAAATGTTAAGTATAACTTCTTCACGCTAAAAGAAAGGGGAACAATTTAGAGGTGCACCTTGTTTTACCGGTTAGTAGGTAGTTACTGGAGCCACCTAATATTGAACTGGGCTGTACCTGACCCACAATGTAAACCTTTGTTAACTCAAGAAAAGAAGCTTCATACTCAGCAGCAACTGGTTGGTTACACATGGCTTCTGTCTCAAGTGAAAGCAAAACTAGAAAGCAAAAACTATGAAAACTTTCAAAAAGGATCAGTAAATGAGTCTCAGTGCTACCTTGTCTCTAATTCCAAGGGTGAAAATGTCGGGTCGGGGGCAGTTCTTGAAAGAGTAGGAAGCCTGGTGCATCAGGACTTCCTGGGTGGAGTCTGTATATTCATACGCTCCAGGCAGCAGCAGATCCCCCTTACGCACACCCAGGGTCTGAGTTTTTCTGCCCACACCTTTGAAGCCGTAAGTTTTTTTCACAGGGTTCAGGTCAGCCTCCTCAACGAAGTCTCGGACGTGGTAGGTTCCCGGGATGGGTGTGTCCTGGAAGAGTGGGAGCATGGGGAATCTCTGACCCACGTTTCTTAATTTCATAACTATTTTACAACAGTTCAAAGTCTGACATTTTGGAACAATGCAAGAGCAATGCTGCAGTAAGTTCATGGATGGGTGACCTCATGAGAGACAGCTGTTGAATTCCACTGAAGATGCCAATTTCACTCAATTTCCAGCAACCAGAATGATCGAAATCATTGATTAGTTGAAGGTTAATATTAATGTCATTATTTTCTAATGCCTGTCGTTGTGATGTGTCATTTTACTCATGCATGTAAGTGGCATGTGGGTTTTGGGCTGTGCTGAAGCACACACTTGGTTTCAGAGAGTCCGTGAAACCAAACAGCAGTGCGACACCTACTCTCAGTGCTCCCAGCCACCAGCTCCCCCGGCCACACAGCTCCACCGTGTCATCACCCTGCAGATAGGGACGAGGCACAGGTCACACCAGACTGCTTCTGCTATGATGACATCGCTATGCCAACGATGTGTTGATTCGTCTCCCACCTTGTCCTCATGAAACCACACACAGAGTTATGAGGGTTTTAAAGATAAAGCCTCACCTTATCTGTCCTGTGACCACTCCGGGACATGTCACCGGCTTCAGAGGCGACTTTGTTTCATCGTCCTGCGCCGCGCTCGCTGTCGTTCACTATCTGCTTAGTGGGAGATCCAGTGACACCTGACCACCATTAAAACAGGGATCGTTACTATAGCAGCAACTCCACTATCGATCAATTTTTCAACAAGCTGGCCTCGCAAGGGGAGCTAAATTTAGATTGGCTAGTTTGGCTGAGAGTAAGACACATCGGTGAGCCAGCACCGAGTTGCTGTAGGTGCTGCAGGTGGTTATGTGGTTGTCACTGTCTGCATCCCATCCATCCATCCATCATCTTTCATTGTCCAGTTTCCATAATCATAGGGATGGCAGTATTCAACATGTGATATATGGAGGAATACTGTCAATTTAATAAGAATACACAGAAAACAAAGCAAGACTGCATCTCTTCTTCATCACTGTCTGCAGGAAAACTGTGTGTGTGTGCGTGTGTGTGTGTGTGTGTGTGTGTGTGTGTGTGTGTGTGTGTGTGTGTGTGTGTGTGTGTGTGTGTGTGCAAACGCTCACACCTGAGATCGTACTCCAGGATGTACTCTTCTTCCCTCTTTATTTCAGTACAGCAAAATTCAAGACCGCCAGCTGAAGCGAAAATCTCACTCTGGGAACAGAAAGCGCTACACTCGGCCCGGTTGCCAGGCTACATGCAGCACATGGCTGGAAGGAGCCAAGAATTCATGCTTCCGCTGCTTGTCAAGGAAGTCTCATGTGACACCACAGCGCACTAGGAGACATACACACATCTTCACCCTGACTCCCTCATGTACAGTCATCTCCAGTTCGGACAAGGCATGAATGCAGGAGACAGCTTCAGCCTAGTGTCGCATGTGCAGCGTAATTAACAACTTTTTTTATAAGCAGGCTGCGATGACACTTCATCTGTGAGGGTAATTTTTTTTCTTTTTTAAAAAAAAGTCTTGTGATAATTGGTTTTAACACGATCAGAGTTTCTTGTGTGATCGATTCACACCTGAAATCGCCGTGGTGTTCCTTTTCGTTCTGTGCCTTGGAACTGCAGCTGGTGCCGCGTGAAAGCAAGAACCCACTCATTTGTGTCACTGCACATGACACGAGACGAAGCAGAGTCAGATCGGGGGGTAGTGCAGTTACCTTTTCTGTGTGCTAGCTGTTACCTCGGTGCATTTTGTAATGCTCTAAATGTTTAAATGTGCTTCCACAAGGGAGCTCTGAGTATGCATGATTGGCCAAGCCACAAACAACTGCAGCCTGCACTGCTCCCGGGGGGGTGGAGGTCAGACCCTTCACATAACTTCACACATAAGACAAGTTTCATCCGGTTCAGCATTATGATAAAAGCTACAACACCACACTTGGTGGATGTTCATTCAACTTTTACAGCAAATGAACAAATCACCAGTACAGTGCTGTGCAAAAGTCTCGAGTCTTAATATTTTGCTGAGAAAATGAGAAATAGGTGCAAATTTAAATAGAAATTCAATGTATGAGGCAAAAAAAAGACTTTGTACAATTCTAATTAGCTTGAAATTCAATATGACCACCTTTGTTGTTTAACTGTAGACACTCAGTGCTGTACCTTCCTCCTGACATCTTCCACACATGTTGATGATGATTTGAACCAGAGATTCTACATTTGGATTCATCACTCCATGAGACCTGTTGCTTCTGATTTTCAGTCTAGTTATTGTGTAATTTGGTGATGCAGCCTTTTCCCCGTTACCTTTCCTTGAGAATGATCTTCCGACAGCCACCCACTCCACTGAGGGTATTTCTGATGAGGCCTCAGTGAAACATAGATGGATCAACCAAAGCACCAGACACAGGTCTCAGGTCTGTGTCAAGTCTTTGCCGGGTTTCTATTTCCTAAGGAAGTGACTTTCAGATCCTCTCCACATGCTATTGATTTTGAAAGCTGCCACTTCTTCCGTCCCCGACTTGTCTAGGTTTCTCAGTTTTTCAAGGACACACTTCACACTGTCAACAAGTTTTCAGCTTGTTGGTGCAAAATAGCTACTTTATGCCTGTCAAACATATCTTTGACATTTTTCATAGATTAAAAGTACAAGTCTGGATCATTGGACGTAAAATACAAATATATAAGGAGCGGTTCCAGACATTTGTTCAGTACCATATGACACAAAAATACTTGTACTAAATATTCAGGCTTTCAGGTACATGCATCCAGCAAACTCAGTTAAATTATTTTGATTCGTCATAGATATGGTTGGAATAAAATCAAGAACAAGATCATCCCTAGTAATGAAAAATTAAATTGTACGTTTGGGTTTTTTAGCTTAGTTTTCTGACCTGACACTTTCCCATCTACCTGTATGTGTTACTTTTATAACCTTCATTATAAAAGATTGGGACCTGATCCAAATTTTAGACAGCTGAGAACACCCAGCATCTTCTGTCAGTCTTTGGATTCCCTACTTGAATAGGTCGTCTGATCATCCTATCATTTAACCTGTCAGCGCTCCTGTTTGGAACATGTTTCCTTTCAGTCACCCAGTTGCAGCAGCTCATTAAGGTATGCACACTGTTTTAAAATGTATTTGCATATTTTGATTTGTGCAGATATTTGTATTAGAAATGCAAATTACAAGGTGATTCCATGATCCCTACCACCAGTGGATTCAACAACAATAAACTTAGCTGTATGCAACATCACATTTACTGCAACGCTGCAAAAGCCAGATGCACATCTTCAAAGTGCGGTGATTGCATCCCCCCCCCCTCCCAAAATGGGCTGCAAAAAACAGCAAACAAATTTCACACGGGAGGCAGCACAGAGGTCCACAATAGAGCTTTATTTTGTCATTCATCAAAATAACAAACTTAGTATCTCTGCAAGCTACTGTAACAAACTCATCAGAAATAAAACAGAAAATAAGAGTCCCACACAGGTACACCTATTTACACCATGGTTTCTGATACATGTTCAGTCACCCACATCTTATGATTGGGGGCAAATGCCACGCAAGACATGAGGCAGTCAGGTCCTACATGGTGCTGTGCTGGCTCTAACACACAGCCTATGCAGTCAGATGGGCGAGCTGGACAGTACAAGGCTAATCTAATTTCGAGTACCATTGTGTGTACTTCAAAATAGAAGCCTTTGATCCCACTCAGTGCTTTTATTTTAATGACAATGCACATCTGACGTGAGCTTTTCTGAACATTAAGAGGCATTGGCTGATGCTCCTCAGTGCTGTGGGGAGGGGGGTTAACAGGGGGACTTAATTGGTAAACATCTCATGTATTCCAAGCAACAAGAAGAGAAAAAGAAAAAACCAAACCTATCAAAACTGGAGCATCCTGTCTTCAATACAAAATGGGAATTATTACAGGGTATACAAACTCAACAATCCATAACCGAAAACAAGACAATTTTCAAATATGGGTAGATTGTAAATTTTATTGGAAAAAAAAAAATATACAACTTGGAATGGATTATTTGACCTGTGGTCATTTAAAAAAAAAAAAAAAAAAAAAAAAAAGAAAAGAAAAAAAAGGAAAAAAAAAAAAAAGTAGTGAGTAAAACATTAAAAAGCATGGTAAAATTTGTCATTTTTCTGGTATATAGAACAGCAGATACAAAAAGAGTTTGTACGAGTACCTAGGAGATACACCCGTGTCATTTTTTTGCAGTAGTGCAATGCTGAGATTTCCATATATACTTTGTCCGTAGTCCATGCAGAGTTTCAACTTCTCTACATCGTTTCCATGCCAACAGTGTTGCCAAGTGACAACCAGCTGACAGGTTTCCAATGTCACCATGCGTGGAGGGGGCCCCGAGCACATAACAGGAAAATTCCAAGTTCTCCAGCTTCCAGGGGCCTCCACGGCATCTGGTTGTATGACCGTTCTGTCACTCCAAAACACCATGACAGCAAAAGAAAGGGACATGGGGACAAGAGCCTATGCAGTTTACATGCAGTTCCTTTGGACAGCAGAAGGGGCAGGGATGAATAGGGGCTATTAAGATTTTACAGATAAATTACACAAAGAAAAAAGGCAAATTATTTATATACGAAATCTGTACAAGGCCTTCACTTCGCCGTCATCATTTGTACGAACTCTGCAGGGTTGAAGAGGGGAAAAAAAAAAAAAAAAAAAAATTATAAAATTTTACATTTAAAATGTCAGCCCAAAATTTTTCCAAAAAAAAAAAAAAAAAAACAAAAAACCAAACACACAAACAAAAACAACAACCCCCCCCACTAATAGAGAACTATATACCAACCTTCATAGTTGACCTGTCCATCCCCATCAATGTCTGCTTCTCTGATCATTTCATCCACCTCTTCATCAGTCAACTTCTCACCAAGGTTTGTCATCACATGGCGCAGCTCAGCAGCACTGATGTAGCCATTCCCATCCTGAGAAATCAGGTCAGTCAGTGAGCTCCCCTTCTTACAAACTACAGTGCAATGTACACTAGAGCGGCTGGATGCATTTACCTTGTCAAAGACACGGAATGCTTCTCTGATCTCCTCCTCGCTGTCTGTGTCCTTCATCTTCCTGGCCATCATGGTAAGAAATTCTGGGAAGTCTATCGTTCCATTTCCTGAAGAAAAGAAGTTTTTAAGAAGCAGCACATTTGAGCTACTGACATCTAGCACAGTGACTGTAAACTGCTGGAAGCCTTTGAGGTTTGATCGAGTTCTCACCATCAGCATCCACTTCATTGATCATGTCCTGCAGTTCTGCCTCTGTGGGATTCTGGCCCAGAGAGCGCATGACTGTGCCCAGCTCTTTGGTTGTGATGGTGCCATCTCCATCCTTGTCAAAGAGTGAGAAGGCCTCCTTGAATTCTAGTTGCAACAAAGAGAGTTGGCTTTTTAGTGAGGGGAAAAAACAAAACAAAAACCATACCTGTAAAGCAATTGGCAACAACTGGCAAGACACCACAACATCATGTCAAAGCCCACTTTTAAGACCAAGCTCATAATTGTATCATTAAATGTCCATATAAATCAACTCCGAGATACTGATGAGACCCTCTTGAGTTCCAACTACAAGTTTCTGGCTAAACAAGAGCACCGACCGCGAGGCGGAGCAGCAGAGGGCAAAGTTGTGCTACATCAACGACAAATGACAGCCCCGTGCAGCTTTGGTGGAGCCCTGAGGGATGACGAACAATGACACACTCATCAAGCGTGATGAGGCCAACGGGAAATGTGTAGTGGCGTGCAGCAGCTTGTCAGTGTCAGGAAAACTATGAACCTGCCCTGCCATTTCCAGGGTCAAACACATAGGGCAACACCCCTTTTTTGTTCTGACAGAGAGGGCCTGCTGTGCACAGCGGGAATATCAACAGGGACCGATTTCCATGGGACAAGCTGCAGGTCATGCGGGAAGGTATAAGGAAGCCACTAAATCGTATGAATCATCTTTATAGACTTTACAGGCCTGCATTATTTACATAACACCTTATTGTAGCATACCAGCGCACCAAGCCCAGTATACTACCACAAATGTTCTTGTAGCACTCCCATTTCATGAGCAAGTACCTCACACCATACGCAAGCATATAAAGGTGAGCACCAACAGCTCGCCAGAACGCACAGCTCTTTCAGATTACATCATTTATTACATGGCAACCATGAAAATGCAAAGTTTTCCATGAGGGAGTCCTTAAGCGCTCCAGTGCCAGTAAGCAACAGCGGTTTCTTTCATTCCAGTTTTATGACCAGCAGGCTGCTCTGTGGAACGCCTTAAAAGGCAAAAGTATAAATCCACTGCAATGGGATGCAAAGATCCATAAGGTAGGCCACTTGCAGTTATGAGGAAAAGTAGAAGATCAATGCAGCCATGTCTTACCAGCAATCTGCTCTTCTGTAAGTTGATCAGCCTGCAATATACACGAACAAAAAACAGCTTTTAGTATGCCAGACAAGAAAAATAAAAAATACACACACGCCTCGCGTTACACTTAACCCCCCCATGCTGGTTTACGTGGATTCTCTCAAATCTACAGCCGCGTTTTGGCACAGCTGCTACAGCTGACGAAAATTATGTTATTACAACAGCAATATTTAGTACTACCAGTAAATTTGCACAAAGGCATTTTCTTGACTGTAAGCCAACACTTTGTCCTACAGAAGAAGGAAAGAAAAAAAAAAAAAAAAAAGATCGCCACGCCATTGGCAATTGCGCGAAATATTGGAGCGATCTTCGAAGACCCCAAATTTGCGGTATAAAATTAATGTTGTACAATTTGGCGGTAAACGTTAGCTAGGCAGAGCCGCACTTAGCTAGCTACCATTACATGCCGGTTCATCAACTCAAGACAACGCCACACACGTTCAGCACAATGAGTGACTAATACAGCAAGTAATACCGCGTTTAGCAAATAGTCACAATACAGCTTACTCGGTTTAAGGATACTAGGCGGGACACTAGCTAGGACGCAGCTGAACTGCCATAAAAAGCAACGTTATTGGGACACTCGACGCACATGCACCATTTTAAGTGTAAATGCGTAAACGGTGCTCAACAGACGTTATACTTTCATTCAGACTAAACAGAAGCTTCCTCGGACGGGTTAGTTTTGCCTATCTACTGTAAAGAAGACGTTTACTCGGCTAGCAATGCGGTAGTTACAGCAGGCATTTTTGAGTTACGTTTTATTTCCGTTCATTCCGACCGGAAAAAAAATAACGGGTTAGAGGTTTACGAACGGATCCAACCCGCAAATGAAAGCCAGTCTTATTTCCCTTACCATTTCGATGTAGATGTAGTGGCTGGTTCACGACAAATTCGTAATAACCCTAAGCCGAATAAGCTTTCAACACTCTCTATGAACACACTGACACAGAGGCAACTGGACTCGCCTTTAACGGCTATTCGAAACTCCTCCTCTTTTTTAATATCAATCCGCCAACTCGCCTCTTCTACAGGTCCCTAATTATTATTATTTTAAAAATCGTAATCGATATCTATACAGTAAGAACAAGAAACAAGTTAAACATTCATCTATGAATGCTGTGAAGGTTTCGGCTCTGATATTTATAATCACACCGCGTATCCCCTGCGGTCTACATAACGGCGGATTAATACTTTCTGCTACTACGTGATGGGGCACAAGCTGTAGCCGAAAGAAATCGCGCTTTCTGATTGGTTTGTTTGTACCTGCAATGCGTCACTCCCATGGTCTGCGCTGCCGCTGCATCTTATCCATAGACATCTCAGTCAGTGCCACAGGCACAGCAGACAAGCTTGTTGCATAGTGTGTATACATATGGGCAACGTCTTCAGAGAAGCACAATAACACAATTCTGATAAGTAATTAGCTACCAGTAAGAAAAATGATTACTTGTAAATGAGCTAGCACTGACCCAGTTTGTGCTTCTATTTATTCTATTACTGCAGTTTTCTCATTTCTGATTGCATTACTTATATTTTATTAGTGTGCTGATAGCCATGCTGTTTTAAATGGCTGTTACAAGGTTACCCCAGACTGATCCTGCGTTCCTCCTTTCTGCTGTGCAAGTGTTCATCACTTTGAATTTTATGCATAATTAGATGCAGCGTCAGGGATGGAGTGTTTGGGTCTAATAGTTAGGTGTTACAGCTCATGCATGTGTGCGAGTGTGTGCACTGTGCACATTTAGATGTGTAATATGTAAGTGGGTCTGTTGCTGTCAGATGATGCTCGGGTCTCATTGTGCTGCTGCTGGTGTGGATTGGAGTATCTGATAGCCTGATTGCTTATGCCTGACTGCTCTCCTGTCTCCCAGTGACCACCTGTCTCTACCCTGGCCCCGTGGGAGACGGCGGGGAAGAAGGTGGAGGAGGGTGGACAGAGATGTGTGAGGAGAAAGATTTGAAGAACAACTCTGGAATGTACTAGAATCTCCAATGTGCCTAAATAGCCTCAACCCCCTGCCTTTCTCCCAGTTCTTCTTATTATTAGAGACGAATGTCACACTATAAGCATAAGCAGAATTTGTCACATTTATATGGAAGAAATGATGACCCAGAGTGCTTTCCGATTCCATCTGGGCTGTTTACAGAAGTGCTGTTGATCGTGCCCTGTGAGCCGCTGAGCAGCCTCAGAATGAGCCGGCCAAGCCCACTCTACAATTGCGAAACAAAAAGTAACTAATCTGAATCGTACTGGATTCTTTTCATTGAACTCTGTTTTGTTATTTTCCCCTATTGAGGTTTTTGTCACTGTGCAGATTAGGCAATGCCAGAGGTGACGGCACAGAAGCCTGAATCGGTCACAAGAACCAGTTAAGCTGATCCATGTGCGATGACTGTACACTGAGGTGTACGAATTCACTTTGCGTCTCCTTAAAAACACTTGGCAAACAGGACAATGTGGACTTTTATGCACTTTTGTCAATGCCGCAGACATTTAACTGCTTTCAGCTCTCACGTTATTAAGGAACGTCAATGGGGAATTGCTCTAATAAGACCTTTTTAGACACAATGGTACACTGTTGGGCCATAAATATTTCAAAAACATAATAGCTTTCCACTTTGGCCTCCTGCCCCGGTTTCTATAGCTACACTTTATCTAATGTGCAGTATCGGCTGTTTGATTGGTTGATAAAGTGACTTTCAATGCCCCCCAGGTCTCAGAGCGCCTCGTTCCGGGTCAAAGGTATGTACGGGCTGGATTTTAATAAGGATTGGGCATACTGGAACTAAAGAGGTGTTACTTAATGGTCTATAAAACTTGAAACCAGGCTCCATGATGTAAGCCAAGCAGGCTTTAAAATGAACACTAGGCTTAACATGGAACACTATACAGTATTTGTTGCAGGCATGTTTTGGCATTATGGATGTTGGGTATCGTGTTAACTCCGGGGTATTATTTTTTTTTATTATTTATTTAGTTGCTCAGATTAATCACAATGCTCAAACCACTGCAGGGCACTAGCACATATTACGTCTCCCCTCTTCTTATCAGCTCTGTGAATATGTAACTACCTCACGTATTGCTTTCTTATCAAACGCTGCCCAGCCCAGAGCTTGTTTTCTTTTTATAATACTGCAGTTTTCATTACTGTACTGCAGGGGTCAAAGTTCGCTTTAGTTCAGTGGAAATCAGCTCAAGTCAGCCCTCCATCTTCATTAATACATTGCTTCCCCCAACACGTTAATGCTCCTTCCCACTGACAGCAGTTAGCTTTAGAGGTGGGTGGATCGATCCAGATATTGATGGTATGGATACCAATGCTGCTATTGGTACTGGAATGATACCAGTACAATAGGAGGGATACTTTGTTCTATCCTCTAGGTTCAGTATGCAGCCCACTGAATTGTGTTAAATAAACTACCTTATTGGAAATGCTATTTATAGCCTATAGCATGTTTAAACAACAGAAGCGGACCCAAAGCGCTTTAAGAGACAGCCATTTACATCCTATGTGCTAGCCCTGCGACAGACTGGTGATCTCTCCGAGCTGTACTCCGCGTCTCGCCCTATGGTAGCTGGCATAGGCTCTCAAACAAAACAGCTTTCAAGCAAGTTGTGCGAGGACTTTGAGGGATGTGAACCGCGGGTGACAAATATGAGACGATGTTTACCTGTGTAACCGAAAGACGCGGGCGCCATTTTTAATGGATGAGGATTTGTAATGCACCTGCTGTTTCAGTGCCAAGTGAGAGGATTGCCTTTCATGGCAGAGAATGGCTGTTAGCCGTGTGTCAAGCCAGTAGTGAAAAGAGTTTTTGCATCGTGTCAGCAACGTACACATCGGGCGCTGCACCTGTTTGCTTTGGAGAGCGTGTTAGAACATCTGAATGCAACTGTGTATGTTGACATGCAGGGATGGTCAAACAGCAGGGGGGAAGGGTGCGTTTTGTGCATGTATGTATTTTATTTTATCTTCTTATGAGGAGAAAATTCAAGGGAAAAACAAGTATCTCAACAAGGTGTCTGAAATAGCTTCACTGTTCCTTAGCACTGATTCTCACAGTATGTGGCTCTCTGCTGGAGGGATGGAGCACCATTTTTCTATAGTGTTTTGGTGAATTCTCTCCCAGAATGGGAGGCAGAGCCTTCACCTTTCAGGCCTCTCTTCTGTGGAGCCAGCTTCTTTAACTTTAGGCTTAAACTTTCCTTTTTGATAAAACAAGTAGTTAGCGCTGGATCAATGACTCCGAACCCTCAGTAAGTTAAGTCTAGGCTTATATGCTGATATAACGAGTGGTTCTTCTTCACTCACCTCTTATTGCTCACTATGCATATACATCACTTTGCACTTAATCATTAGTTACTATTACTCTCTGTCTCTTTTTTACAGCGTATCTTTTGTCCCGTCTTCCTCGCCTCACCCCCAACCAGTTGTGGCAGATGGCCGCCCCTCCCAAAGCCTTGTTGTGCTGGAGGTTTCTTCCTGTTAAAGGGGAGTTTTTCCCTCCCACTATTGCCAAGTGCTTGTTCACAGGGAGCTGATTGTTGGAGTTTTCTCTCTATTATTGTAGGGTCTTTATCTTATAATATAAAGTAATTTGAAGTCACTGCTGTGATTTGGTGCCATACAACTAAAACTGAACTGAACTGCATCACTGGGTGTTCAAGCGGGTTGAGATCGGTTTCCTGCAAAGATCATGACACATGGAAGGGACCGCTGTTAGCAGGATAGAAAGAGAAAAAAGGTGACTACTTGGAATATCTCTCTATTGATTTACAGCATTTCCCTCTAATTAAAACCCTCCCATGCCATAGGTACATGTCACTGTACTTTGACCCCTTGTTAGGAACAAAGGTTTGGGTTTTTCCTTTAATCTGTCACCTGTCTGTACATCTGACCAGCCTCTGCAAATAATTCCTGATTACTAGCAATAGTTCCCAGCACACAGTGGCCAGACATCTGGTCCATTCAGTAACGCTGGAAACCACTCCCTGTCAGCAAGAATGGCTTTATAGCCATTCAATAAGGGTATTAGCCATATAAGGTCTAACAATGGGCTAGCCGCTCATGAGTCAATCCCATAGGGCACCCTGGCCTACCTGTTACTGAGAAAAGACTTGTTTTTCAAAATTACATCATGAGGCAGAAATGATTAATGGCTTCAAATCGTATAAGAGGATATAGTGTTAAGCATGCACTTAGTTTCCTACCCCCTCCTCCCGAAATGTGTTACTGTTTGTAAAGCCTGGCACTAAATCAAGTGGAATGCACCCCCCTCCACCAAAAAACAAAACCTGCACATGCTAGTAGTTTTATTTGATAGGATCTGAAGGACAAAACCACTTACTGGCTGTCACTACAGTCACTACAGTTTATCTTTACTCGCTGGCTTTTTATTTTCCCTCCTGCAATTCCCCCACCCGCCCGCCCCAACACAAACTCTTTCCTTGACTCTGTCTAACTCTGCCCTTCTCCCTTCCACCCTTTCTCTCACTGGCTCGCCTCCAGGTTGTCTGCTGCAGAGTTCAAACACTGCAGCCTTCAGCAGCACAGTGCTGCTTGGAACCATCCAGAAAGGTGGCACTACAAAGCTCCGATGCCAAGGTGAATTCATCCTCACAGGTGCTACCCGTGCTTTCGCACAGGGGTCGCAGGGGTCAGGAGCTCAGCTTGTTGTCTGTGCTTCTTTCTTTCCAGAAGTTCCCCGTACAAATGTTCTGTGTAGTGTGGGTGTAATCTCAGTTTACTCTCTCAGTCAGCCCTGTAGAAAGTGAAACCAGAGGAATCAACGAGCATCACAGAGGTTAGGCAGGGGCATTTCTGTGCACGAGCACCTTCTCTGGTGTGCAAAAGAAGTGACGGGGTAGAGAGTTGCAGCAGCTCTCGCGTCCTTGACCCTTGCTGGAGTGCGGGCCAAGTCTGTCTCCGCAGTGGCAGGGACCTGCAGGGCTGCCTCGCTCCGTGCCCCCTTTCAGATGATCTCATTCTGCAGGGGGTAGCTCTCTCTGCTGCATGCTGCAGCCGCTTCCAGATGAAGGCTGCAGAACAGGTGTCAGGCTGTCTGTGTGTGCGTTTATGTGAAGCTGTGGGAGTGCTGTTTCTGCTCAGACCCAGCTCGTAAACAAATGTGATTGAGCCAGTTTGTGTGGAAAGTCTCAGCTCTGACCCCTGGTGGTAGGAGCAGGAATTGCATGAAGAGTTGTGAAAGGAATACTAATCAAATGCAATCCTGGAAAATAACTGTCTATTTCGCTAAGTGCTGTATAGAAATATAAGTATGAGGTTACATTTAATTTACATTAGGATACAAAGATATAGTTAATAAACAGTCAGAAAGGGAGCATTAAGCCTGTAAGTACTTATTTTATTTAAAGTACACTTTGTGGATAATACTTTGGAACTTTTACTGAAGGTTTTTACAAAACTTTATGTACATGCAGTATTACAGAGTACCTCTCCTTTCAGTTCAACATATTAACTAACAAGCATACAAATCTTTTAACTGCCGATTGGTTGAGTAGGTGTGGTTCTTTGTTACAGGCAGCAAAGATTAAACTGCTACAGGACTGTTGTGGTTGTTTAGACTGTCCACTTGTTTAAATAACATAAAACCCATGTCCCCAAAGGCTGACGCCCTTATTACCATCCATGGCATAAAATACATAATCAGCTAAAATTTAGACCTTTTTTGACCAACACTATCCTGCTTATACGCTAATACATAATGAGTTGTTTTACTCTGAAAATTCACTCATAGAATTCAAATTTAACTTACTTCCATGAACACTGTGAATGAAGAAAAGCTCATTTTCAATTCTCCTAACTGTGCACACAGGCTGGACAGAGTACTTTTCCACCACAGTTCAGATGCTTATTGATAACTTAATGACATCTCCTAATTAACTGGCACTGTTGCTTTAGCTTTGAATGATGCACTAATTGTAATTATTTCAATGTGATATGGTGACTATAATGGCTAATGTCCTCTTTTCTCATAAAGTGCTTGATTTAAGAATGTGAGCAACCCGCCTATATTACCTTTAAATGTTTAAGGAAACACTTCTTTTCACTTCTTGTTTTTCCCGTCTTCCTTCTCTCACCCCAACCAGTCACGGCAGAGAGCCCCCCCCCCCCGAGCCTGGATCTGCTGGAGGTTTCTTCCTGTTAAAAGGGAGTTTTTCATTCCCACTGTCGCCAAAGTGCTCATAGGGGGGGTCATATGATTGTTGGCTTTTTCTATGTATGTATTATTGTAGGGTCTACCTTAGGGTCTACGTTGCCTTGAGGCAACACTGTTGTGATTTGACGCTGTATAAATAAAACTGAATTGAATAATTGAATTCTATTAGCACGATCCAGCTGTCAGCAGCTTCAGTATGACTCGTATCAGCTGGCAAGAGGATGTTTGCACATCTGTACTATCCTTAGCCAAACAGACTTAGAAATGGTTCTTACTTGCAGAGTCTAGGAGGTTTTACGACTGACAGCTTCCAGCTGCAGCACTGAATCACTCTTGCTTTGTCAAATTTATTGGGACACAGTCAATCAATAAACAATAAAGGGTGTCACTTTCACAGCAGATAAATACCTTTTAAAAAACAGCGACATCTACTTTTCATGGATTGAAGTCTCGGCAGAATAATAACACAAATTGAATTCATTGTGTTTTACTGGGTATGAGTGCTGCTGGTTTTGTCAGTAGGGATTAATTTTACTTAATTTATTGTGAGCAGATCCTGACATCGGGTATTCTGACAAATGCTAATGTTGCTATCAAACAAGCTGTTGGCGTTGGATCAGCTGGAAACCAAGGACCACTGCAGTGGTTTACTTTTCATCAGCGTCTCCAGCCAAGAGGTTGTCGAATTCTGCTGGGTAAGACTCTGACTCTAAACTGTCGATCTTGGCACATCCTTCACTGGATCAATGGAGAGGATTGGAAATAACTGTCTTTTAAAGTCACTCGGGTTTGATTACTTCTTTGTGATGGGATAAATCAAAATCTGTCATCTCAACATTTTTAAACACCTAATGATTAGCCACAACATTAAAACCACTGTTAGGGAAAGTGACAGCCCTCTGGCATCCCTGGGGCGTGAATTAGTGATGTTTATCATACAGGACTAATTTGCGCTCATTCTCCTTTGCATGGATGCCTTGACGCATGTAGCATAAGAGACACTGAGCAGCCATCCCCTGTCGCTCGTCATGTGTCAAAAACATAGCTGGGGGGTACGTTTTAACCAAAACCACCATCTCTTCCTTAACCCTAACCAACCAAGTTGTTTTTACAGAATAAACTGAGTGGAAGTGAAAGCAACAAGCACGGAGGAACAAATAAGTGCAAAACCAGCGCTCAATTACACCTCATGCTTACAGTGCATCAAGATGAGAAGACACTAGAAATGAACAACATTCTGCCCCAGCACCTCACCGACGGCAGCCTCCTCCCCAGCAGAAAAATACACCATGACTTCACAGCAATTTCTTAAAGATAACAACAAAAAGAGGCTGACCCATAGTTTCATACTCCACAGAGTCCACAGGATGCCCTAAAACAGCCCACAGCCGCAATGATCCACAGCTGAGACCACAAGACGCCTCATCAAGAGGTCCCATGTCGACGCGCTGATGGCTGAGAGGTGATCTGGGGCACGAGGGTGGCATACACAATTGTGTACTGTATGTGGTTTTAATGTTGTGGTTGATAAGATGCAAATGTGTGTGAGATGTATGCAGCTGTAAGCGTGTGCTATCTATGGCGCTGCCTTGGTACGTAGTTGTCCAGGATTCGAGGGCTGCAGTGAGTAATGTACTGCAGAGCCGGGTCTGAATAGTTGAAGGGTGGAGGGTTGTACTGCTCCGGGATGTAGTTTGGATACAGGTGGGGGATTCTGGAAGAAAACACACAGGCCAGTCATACTGAAGAAGTAAACATGAAATCACCGCAGTCTACAGGTCATGATTCTGTATTCATATGTGCATTTTTCCAGACAAGGAGATGGTGGCAGAGTCTTGGATTAAATGGGTCCATATGTAGTACAGCCTGGTTGCAGCATCGACCTCTATCGATAGCAGGTGTTCTCTGTAGATTCTACTGTATTTTCTTCTAATCTGATTAATACCCGTCCACGTTTCCACACAATAGACAATAATTTCAGTCAAATTTATGGAAATGTTTGGATGGGCAGCAGTTGTTGTGGAATACTCACTGACTCATGCATATTCATGCAGGCTCCAGCACAGTGTTGAAAGAGGTTGAAATCTGGGGCTAAAGCTGATTAAAAACATGAAACACACATCCCGAATGGCTCTCTAGATTCACCGTCGTCTGATTAGCCATTCACTGGTGTCTGATGGTATATAATTACAGTTGTTCTTTGTGCAAATATGTATATCCTCAATGATAATGAGGTACAGGCTGTGGAACCTGCTGTACCATGAGTCATTCTGTGAATAACAGACCCAAAACAAAAACACATATCTTGCCAAGTGATTCTTTGTAATGCTGCCAATTGAATGTGCAAACCTCCTCAGACCCTTTGTTTGTTTCTTTATTAGAGTTCATTTTGTGATATTGCTCAGTCTAAACTGCAGTCGGAGTGTTGAAATGTTATATCCAGAGCTGATTTTATAAGATATTTGATGCAGCCTGATGGAAAAAGTGAAAAGAAGGAAATAAAACTATAGCTGCTCTATCATAAGGACTACAATGGTATTATTAAGTAATCCAAGTATCTGTTTTTCTCTGAAAACATGATAACTACCTCCCTGGATTTTTATTGTTCACTTTACTTTAACAATCTCAGAATGCTTGTACCGTCCCCTCCCTGTCTCTTGGTAAATGGCAAACGTCAGACTCTTATATAGTGCTTTTCTACTCTCGGAGTACTCAAAGTGTGCATACAACATGCCTCATTCACCCATTCACACCAACTCATACAATATATCCTCAAGTGCAATCTCACCAATTGCACTTCAGTGAATGCATTCACACTCTGACGGACACATCGGAGAGCAACTTGGGGTTAGTATCTTGCCCAAGGATATTTGGCATGCAGACTGGGGAAGCCAAGGATCGAACCACCAACCTTCCAGTCAGTAGCTGATCTGCTCTACATCCTGGGCCTCAGAAAACCAACAGCAAGCCACTCTATTACCTTGTTTGGATGCTCTACGTCCGTGCGGAAGTCATAAACAGATCTGCGGTGCACTTTTTAACGCACACACACACACACAGATATATATTTAATATTTATCTGGATATATCAGGTCATCGAAAGGACTACATAAAAAACACATAATATAAAAAGCTTAAAAAGATCAAAAACTACAGTTTTTGTTGTTGGTTTTTTTTGAAGAAGACATTTCAAAATACAGTTTTTTCCCCCCACACTATAAGGCACACTGAAAATCCTTTAATTTTCTCAAAAATCAACAGTGTGCCTTATGTATTAATTCTGGTTGTGCTTACTGACCTCGAACTGATTTTATGTGGTACTTTGGTAAGCTATGAAGCCGCACCGCTAGATTGTCGGAGCATTACTGCTACTATAGTCAGGAGTCTTGCAGAGTAATACCTACTGTGCTTCAACATAATATTATGGTGTGTGTATAAGGACCCCGAAATGGCACCTGTTAAGAGACACGCTGAAATCCCCCAACTGTCAAACTCAGACACTGAAGATGAAGAATTTGATGGATTTGTGGAAGAGGAATGAACTGAAAAAGCGAGTGTATTGTTCTACACTTTTTGTGTTACAACTGAACAATGTTGAGAGTTATTTTGAATCAGTTGAATAAAGTTCGACTTATCTGACAGTTTTGTTTCGCTTTATGCGCCTTATAATCCGGTGCGCCCTGTAGTCCAAAAAATAAGGTGTAAATTGTAACTTTCTTGCTTTCTTTCCTGGAGCACTCTGTGAACCAGAATCTAGCAACTAGCAATAAATAAACAAAAACATGTTTGGGAATTTGAAGTCATTTCCAGTCCATTGAGATGAAAAAACTAAAGTCAATATTTTAGATGAAAAATACACAACCTAAAAGTCAGTTGCATGAATTAAAGACAAAGCAAGCTCATAAAGAAAGCGCAAATAATGTGTGTCTTCCTCACAGCTCTAATTCCCTGCACCTGTGAACCAGTTTTCTTATTTTGGCTGCTCATAAAGAAGGGGAAGGGGTTATCTGTCTCACCCTAGCGCTAGCATCCTCCTTCACTACATCTATGAATCTTCACTGTGGTCTTCGCTTTCTCTTCCTGCCTTGCAGCTCCAGCTTCAACATCTGTTGTTCAATACAGGGAGTGCAGAATTATTAGGCAAATGAGTATTTTGTCCACATCATCCTCTTCATGCATGTTGTCTTACTCCAAGCTGTATAGGCTCGAAAGCCTACTACCAATTAAGCATATTAGGTGATGTGCATCTCTGTAATGAGAAGGGGTGTGGTCTAATGACATCAACACCCTATATCAGGTGTGCATAATTATTAGGCAACTTCCTTTCCTTTGGCAAAATGGGTCAAAAGAAGGACTTGACAGGCTCAGAAAAGTCAAAAATAGTGAGATATCTTGCAGAGGGATGCAGCAGTCTCAAAATTGCAAAGCTTCTGAAGCGTGATCATCGAACAATCAAGCGTTTCATTCAAAATAGTCAACAGGGTCGCAAGAAGCGTGTGGAAAAACCAAGGCGCAAAATAACTGCCCATGAACTGAGAAAAGTCAAGCGTGCAGCTGCCAAGATGCCACTTGCCACCAGTTTGGCCATATTTCAGAGCTGCAACATCACTGGAGTGCCCAAAAGCACAAGGTGTGCAATACTCAGAGACATGGCCAAGGTAAGAAAGGCTGAAAGACGACCACCACTGAACAAGACACACAAGCTGAAACGTCAAGACTGGGCCAAGAAATATCTCAAGACTGGTTTTTCTAAGGTTTTATGGACTGATGAAATGAGAGTGAGTCTTGATGGGCCAGATGGATGGGCCCGTGGCTGGATTGGTAAAGGGCAGAGAGCTCCAGTCCGACTCAGACGCCAGCAAGGTGGAGGTGGAGTACTGATTTGGGCTGGTATCATCAAAGATGAGCTTGTGGGGCCTTTTCGGGTTGAGGATGGAGTCAAGCTCAACTCCCAGTCCTACTGCCAGTTTCTGGAAGACACCTTCTTCAAGCAGTGGTACAGGAAGAAGTCTGCATCCTTCAAGAAAAACATGATTTTCATGCAGGACAATGCTCCATCACACGCGTCCAAGTACTCCACAGCGTGGCTGCAAGAAAGGGTATAAAAGAAGAAAAACTAATGACATGGCCACCTTGTTCACCTGATCTGAACCCCATTGAGAACCTGTGGTCCATCATCAAATGTGAGATTTACAAGGAGGGAAAACAGTACACCTCTCTGAACAGTGTCTGGGAGGCTGTGGTTGCTGCTGCACGCAATGTTGATGGTGAACAGATCAAAACACTGACAGAATCCATGGATGGCAGGCTTTTGAGTGTCCTTGCAAAGAAAGGTGCTATATTGGTCGCTGATTTGTTTTTGTTTTGTTTTTGAATGTCAGAAATGTATATTTGTGAATGTGGAGATGTTATATTGGTTTCACTGGTAAAAATAAATAATTGAAATGGGTATATATTTGTTTTTTGTTAAGTTGCCTAATAATTATGCACAGTAATAGTCACCTGCACACACAGATATCCCCCTAAAATAGCTAAAACTAAAACCTACTTCCAAAAACATTCAGCTTTGATATTAATGAGTTTTTTGGGTTCATTGAGAACATGGTTGTTGTTCAATAATAAAATTATTCCTCAAAAATACAACTTGCCTAATAATTCTGCACTCCCTGTATATCTGCTACCCCTCCTCTTCAAATGTCCAAACCATGTCAACCCTTTCTAACTTTCTATCCTTTTGTCATTAACCGCCCTTAATACTCGTCTGCATCCACTCCACCCCATCCACACTGTCTTCATTGTGCATTGCATCTGTTGCTTTGGATGGTTGACCCCAGCTATTTAACTCATCCATCTTTACTACCTCTAGTCCTTGCACGTTCACTGTTACATGACTTTAGATACTGCCGCCCTCTTATTCACATACATGTATTCAGTCTTGTTTCCACTGCCTTTCATGCTCTCAAATTACAATGTGATCTGTGAACATCATAGTCCATGGACACACCCTTCTGACCTCATGCCTTCGTTAGTCTAACAGTGACCACTCTGAAGCCTGTGCCCCCAGTGCCCAACACCTACATCTAACATCAACATGTAACAAAATTCGATACCTGATATACTGGGTATATTTTCAATACCAAATTATACACAAAGCTAGCAGCTAGCAGTTTCCCCATTGCCTGCCTTCATGCTAAGCTACGTTCCTGCTCTCTGTAACTTCATATTTACCACACAGATATAAACGTAGTAACTTTCTCAGGTAAGTCAGCACACAAGAAAATAGTAGTCAGTAGTTTCCCTTTCAAAAAAGGTTTAAGCTATTTCTTTAAAACAGGAGCATCAAACATAAGACCCGGGGTTAGATTTAGCCCACAAAAGACTCCAACTGGAAAATGTTAAGAAGGGTAGAGATTTTGGACTTCTAACTGTGTTTTCATAAGTTTTACAGGTTTTCCTACTGATCAAGACCTCCCACGTGGTCATTCATACTGCACTAAAGCAACTAAAGAATAGGTTAAAAAACAAAAATTATTCTGTGAATTAGCAAAAAACTAGCAACCAAACTTTTGCTGTAATTTTATACATCTATTTTAGATACATTTGGTCCACCATGTAAAATGAGTTTGACATCCCTGCTTTAGAACATTGCAATAGCTGACTGATTCACAATGCTGTTTTAGACATTTTGCTGAAAGCCAACATTGTCTCTAATTATAAATAAAACCTGAATGATTTGTTCCACCGATGAATGTTCTCCCCCCATCAATACACTGGTTTAGGCTTTATTGTACCCGTAACTATTCCTCAGTGTTACCCAAGTGCAGTTTCATAACTCGGCCCAAAGCTGTTAGTAGGAAGTGTCTTTGTTTAATATAGCAGTAGAGTGGGCAGTCTGTACTCCAACTGAGAAGTTAAATAGGAGGACGACAGTGCTGCAGCAGCAGAACAGCAGACAGGATTTAAAGCCTTCAAGTTGCTGCAGAAGATTGTCTCTGGGCAGACCTACTTGACTACTGTACCTTGAAATGCACAGTGTGTAACTGTGTTTGTGCGCAAGCAGTGTATGTGCGTGTTGGCCCGGTCACTCCTTGCAGCAGTATATCTTTTGATGACCTGCAATAAACCTCGTTTCACCCTGCCCAAAGGAGCTGCTGACCCACCTGAAAGCGTGTTTTATATTTATTCATTAGAGTTTTAGTGCCCCACGAAGGTCTGGCTAATTTGTAGGCTTTGTCTCAGCACAGCTTTTGTGAGGCTGTAAAGCTCATTACAGACCAGAACACATGAGGCCTGATGCATGGTGCTCACTGTGCGCCAGGAGACAACAGTGTCATATGAATGAAAAAAAAGAAACACTGGAAATTAACGCCGCTATTCTTGGATCTTAAAGGGCAGTGAGTTCATGGAACATTAATTCTTAGCTATCAAAATGTAGTGTTAGTCAATGAAAACACTAACTTTTATACTTCAGTTTGCATTCATGTTATGTATAAATTTAAAACTGTATATAAGCTCGTGTCACTCACTCTCCAGTAACAGTCTTCTTGCGGCAGCAGAAGACGCAGGCCAGAACAGCCAGGAGCAGCAGCAGCAGCAGAGGGATGCAGATGCCCAGAACCAGCCCCAGGACCAGGTCTACCTCTGTGTCTCCCACTCGGCCTCTTTCTGTAATAGATCAGCCACTAATGAGCCAAATAAAAAACTTTGTCTTGTCTTTACAGGCCCGTGATCTCTCAGCCTCAGACACAACACATACAACTCAGTAAAAGGAAGACGAGTGAGATTTCTATCAAACAATGGTTGCTATGCAACCTGAGCAGCGTTTTGAAGGTTACTAATTTGGTAACTTGATGTAGAACCAGGACGGACACAAGATGCTCACCTATGATGCAGGACTGGCGTTTATTCACGTCAGTCTCGTTGCAAATACACCGGTAGCCACCGTAGGTGTTGGTGCACAGAGCAGGGTGGTCACACTTATACTCGTTACTACTACACTCATCCACGTCTGTAGGCAGGGAAACAGTCTTACTAACACTGTTATGCTTCTGCTAATAAAATACACAAAAATACACGCATAAATATCCAAATAATGACGTCAGAGTATGTATGTGTCGTCCATGCAACAGCGTTTATGCTAATGTCTTTAATGCTGAACTCCAGTTGAGTAGATTTTTTGTGTGATTAAAAGTTAAAAATAATCTTTATTTATCTTGTGCCATGTCTCCGTGCAGCTTTCCAGTTCATCGTCTGTCTTAAACAAGCTGTGTGCATATAAACCAACTTTCTTCTGATTAGCTTTCCCTCACAAACAGAAGGCTGGATGGGTGTGGCTTCTCTGCTTGCAGCTATATTATTGACATCTTACAGAAACAAGTGGGCTAAAACCTTTGAGAAACCTGGAATTTAGAGGAGTCTGAAGCCTGAACTCTTGCATGCTCTGACCTCATTACTTGAAACTTTGGCTGTGTTTATAATCGGCATCCACACTAGTAACAGCGCATATACAGATAAAAGATATTTTACCATTAACTTCTATGGCATGGATGCCATAGTGGCTGCTGATTCTGGTCAGGTAGTCTGTGATGTACCAGTGGGGGGTGTCACTGGACACTTTGATTCGATATTCGAGCACATCTGGTGTGAATCCCTGATTGATCTCGGTGATGTTATAATACTTGTTTGTAAAACCTCTGGTTAACATCTCATTCAACTGAGAGAAAAAAGAGATTATGATTGTAAACTACTGATAAACCTGTATTACTGTTACAGATGAACGTGTTACCAGACATCTCTGATGTACAAACACACCTGTTGGATCCCACCAGCTGCGTTCTTTTTCCAGGTCACAGAGACATTGAACATGTTATAGCCTGTCGGCAGAAAGAGCAGCTTTAAGCATCTTTGCTATAATAATTTTCCATAAAACACCAGAGGAACAGGTGAGCTGTGATGAAGCTACAGGGGAAACTATATGGGTGCGCTTACCTGGGGGATTAGGAGAGTCACCTGCAGAGAAACACATTAGCTGAGTTATAATAAACCAGCAGGTATGCTCTGCTGTAGAGCACAACTACAGTTTTTACATATGCAGAGACTACAGCAGCTTCAATTTGTGCCTTTCTGAGTGTGGAGGTGATTGTAATACTCCATCACTTTTAAGAGAGTCAGTTTCATCAATAGGCTGTACATAAATGATGGAAGTAGGCACCATGAGTTAGAGCATATTTAGAAAGTGTCATGGTCATAATCCAGTTTTGGATTCCTGTTTTGATTCCTGAATTCAGCTGCACAGTGCAGTATGTAGAGCACTATATCTCTAAGATTAGGTTTAAAACTTTCCCTTTTGATAAGATCAGGTGACCCTGAATCCTCATTTAGTTACGCTGCAATATATCTATTCTGCTGGGGGTTTCCTCTTCATTCACCTCTTTTCTCTTGGTGTTTATATGTCACTATGCATTTAAACATTAGTTATTATTAATCTCTGACTCTCTTCAACAGTGAGTCTTTTACCCTATCTTCCGCTCTTCACCCTCAAACAGTCGCAGCAGATGGCCCCGCCCCTCCCTGAGCCTGGTTCTTGTCACAAAATTAATATATTGTTAGTGCTTATTTAGTGCTTATTGTTACTTGCTTTTAATATAGTTTGCTTCCAGTCTAAAAGGGCCAACTCTGAGTAGAATCTAAGCCAAAAGTACTGACAGGAAACTGCATGCTTTTGCAGAGAACAGGAAGTTTTAGCGCAGAGCTGCACAGACATATTAATAAACCAGAAACAAAAAGCGGAACTAAGTAAACTGTGTGTCGGTGTGACGTAGTGCAGAAATACGGATTTAGCTGGCAAAGAATTCAGACCTGAGCGTGTGTGTTCGTGTGTTTGGGTCTCCATTTCCGGAAATGCAAAATAAAGATTATTTTTTCTGCTTGACCACTCTGAGTTCAGTCTTTCTCTGTTGCCAAAAGAATTCAAAAGAACGGAATTTAATATTCTGCTGGAGGTTTCTTCCTGTTAGAAGGGAGTTTTTCATTCCCACTGTCGCCAAAGTGCTTGCTCATAGGGGGTCATGTGATGGTTGGCCTTTTCTCTGTATGTATTATTGTAGGGTCTACCTTACAATATAAAGCGCCTTGAGGCAACAGTGTTGTGATTTGGCGCTGTATAAATAAAACTGAATTGAAGAGTTGAATTCCTTTAGCATGATCCAGCTGTCAGCAGCTTCAATATGAGTCGTATCAGCTGGCAAGAGGATGTTTGCACATCTGTACTATCCTTAGCCAAACAATCATTTTGTACCCAGCATTATAAAGTGACATGGTCTTTCTCATAGAGGGTTGTCTGAATGTTGGAGTTTTCTCTCGAATATTGTAGGGTTTTTACTTTACAATATAAAGCACCGTGGGGCAACTGCTGTTGTTTTGATTTGGCCCTTTATAAATAAAACTGAATTGAATTGAACTGAATAGCAAATAGGTCCTGGATTTAAATCCTCTGTTGTATTTATTACATGTGGAGTTCCCATGTTCTCGCAGGTATTCTAGCTTCCTCCTATGCACAGACCAATGACATGTATGTCAGCTACATCTGTAGATGTGAATGTGAGCATGAATGCTCATTTGTCTCTTGTGATAGCCGACAGACTGGTGACCTCCCCTAGCTGGGATAGGTTCCAAGTAAAAGACGATAAATGGTTTGGATTCATTTGCTGTTTCAGGGTTGTTGAAGCTTTTTGAATCTAGTGCGTGTACATTTATTTGATTTCCTGCTGTAACTTTAGAGGTATTATAGTAACTACAGTGGAAGCTATGTGTTGAACACCTGTTAAAGTTTCCACAGTTCAAAGAAAGTTTAAAAGGGTCATCAAAAAGAGGAAGTACTCTTTGTCACTAACTAGTCATTAACCAACTCACTCGCTAAGTAAAAACTTCTCCATATGAAACTGGTTAAGATCTCATTAAGACATAGAAAAACCTATTTAGTTTTTTATTTTTTCTCAAGACAATTTTTTCTTATAGGTTAAATAAGTGCATTGTGTCAGCCTCTACACTTATAAGTGTAAATATTAATATTAAATATAATGTCTGGGGCTTGCTATTTGTGCGCAAAACTGTTTATTCCTCACATTACACAACTGACAAATTACACACCTGTCTAGAGCTACATGAGTATCTGCAAACTGTCATCTGACTCACTCTAATGCATTTATGGACATTTAGACTTTGACTGCCACAATAGTCCACTACATGTGAGGGTGAACGTACCACATCCTTTATCATCCTTGGAGTTTTTATATCTGCAGATGCATTCATAGGTGCCAAGCTTGTTCTTACACTCATACTTGGCATTTTGACAGTTCTGAATCTCTTCGCACTCGTCTTCATCTATAATACAGACACAAAGAATGAAGTGAAGACGTTTTAAAAAGCTGCATTATTATTCATGCTCGAGTGCTGAGTGCTCACTACCTGTGCAGTTGTGTCCATCTCCATTAAAGCCTTCCATACATGTGCAGGTGTAGCTCTGTTTTGTGCTGTTGCAATAAGCATATTTGTGGCAGGGGAAGGGAAAAGGAGGGATGCACATGTCTGGGAAAAGGAAGGTGCAGGGTGAAATTATGGGGTCAGTCATGGTGGTTTTTAGAAGGTGATCATGTGTTGACAAGTAAAAAAAAATCTACATACTACTTTCAAAGCACTTGTATCCTTTTTTCCCATTAGCGAAAGTGTTATCAGGACATTCACCACAGGTGAACTGGCCAGACTCTGATTGGCACTGCACTCCTCGGAAGCAGGGCTCGCCTCGACATAAATCTGTAGTGTTCTCACAGAATTTCCCACTGAATCCCGTTGGACACAGACACCCCACCACCTGGAAGGTTAGGCACATTGTAGATCACACATAGCGTTCCTATTTCACCACAAAGCTGCCCTCCCTTTCAATAAACTAACTTTCTTCAGATTGGTTGCCCTTTCCTTAAGAAGGTCCAAACCACAGACTGTAAATAAAACACAGTTGTGGCTACTGTGAGGTTGCCCACTGGTTTCAGGACTGGACTGGACATTTTGAAGGAGGTATTTAGTCTTTTCAGGGAAAAAACAACCTAGAAGAGAGTGTAGTGCTAAGCTATCAGCTAACTAGTGAGCATGGTTAGCGAGCATGGTTAGCACGCTCCATAAAGTGTATGCCTCTATTGCACAGGTCCAAATTCCTGTTAAACAGTTTAGAAACCCAAGCACTAATTTTTGAAGAGTCTGTATCAAACATCAAGCCATGTTTTTGGTCAGTTAATAATGCTAAAAGGCATTAACAGCAGAAACATAGTTGAAGTGTCCAGTTGAGTGACTTAAGTTAGCAGAGGTATTAACAGACAGCTATTAGCTACAGTCAGTGTTGCCAAGTCCTCAGTAAGGAAAATCACTATTGGTTGTCCTAAAAGTCACTAGAAGTTGCTAAATGACATCATCGCCTAATTTGCATAGTTGGTCATGCTAATGTAATTGTAACCTACGTTGTAGGAGAGAAAAATAACGTCGTGGAAGAGACATAAAGTGAATAAAAAACATCCTAAATGCATTTAGAATTATTTAGAACTACAAATTAAATTTCTTTTAGTAATTATTGTTTTTTTAATGTAACAATTCCAACCTTGCTCCTTTATCAAGGCTTCCACCGGCAAAAGTTACCTGAAAAAGGCACTCTGGTGGAGTTACTTTGTGTGTGTGTGTGTGTGTGTGTGTGTGTGTGTGTGTGTGTGTGTGTGTGTGTGTGTGTGTGTGTGTGTGTGTGTGTGTGCGTTTATAAGCAGTTCTAAACCTTGTGATCCACAAAACGGCATAACAGTAAAAGAACTGACTGCGTTTTCTTTTACAGCGGCTTCGCTCATGTGCGATTCATTTGCAGTTTGGACCCACAGGTGTGAACATCTGCTGCCCTCATAGCAGCTGGGGGAGGACTATCCTCTGCCCGTGAGCGCTTTGGCACGGGTGAGGTGCCCACGGCAGCACCGCTGCTTGTTGAGAAGAGCGATATGCGCTTTCACGTCAAAAGGTCGTCATAAATAAGTCTCCAATAACACCAGAAAAAGTAGCCAGATTTGTCGCTAGTTGCTAAGGGGGTCTGAAAACCCACTAAATATAGTGACAAAGTTGCTAAGTTGGCAACACTGGCTACAGTTGCCTGTGTTGTGACACCTCCTAGTCAAAGAGTAGGAGGATATAAATACATATATTTTTGTTCGTTTAGGGATGATTAACATTCAGTATACTATGAGTTCTTGTCAGGGCTGCCGCTACATCATCTTCAGTTACACCTGCTTATCGCTGTTCAAAGTTGACACTGGCACAAAGCTGCAATTTTGTAAACAGAAATTATGAATGCCATGACAAGAAATGCTGCAGTTAGATGAAAGTGTCAGCTCAACTGAGACAATAGAGCACCTGAAACTTTCCCTGCAGATGGTTTTCAGTGATGCTGTCATACTGGCACGTTCCTCCGTTGAGGCAGTTGCAGACACGCAGGATGGGAGTGAAGAGGGAGCTGCCCAGTTTGTCACTGACCTTGATGCTCAGCTGGACAGGCTGGGTACTTAGAGGGGTCCAAGTCAGGTAGCCATTACCTGGACAGGAGAGAACACAAGAGGCTGTAAACACCTACATCACTGAAACAGCATTTCATATTTTTTCATGTTTTGTGTATTTTGTGTCTTGTGCTAGTCACTCTCAGCATTACAGTCTACTGACTCAGCTCTGAAATGTCCCATCTGCTGACAGACTGCACTGCCGGCTACAGCGGCAGCCTCTCCATCCCTCTAACAAATGTCAACATGTCATCTGTTGACGTTACGGAGAGTCTGAGTAGGTGTCTCACCGCTGTTGATCGAAGCTTGGGGAGGCCTGGGTAAGAGCAGCGAATAAGTGATGTTGTCTCTGTTGGCATCCTCAGCGATGATCTGAACGCTGACCTGGGATTTGACCTGAGAGCGGATCACTGTGGGCTGTGTCACTATGGGAGGCATGTTACCTGCCAGATCACAAAAACACTGTATCTAATTATTACAGGTCAGTGATAAAAATGCACCATTGTTTTTTAGAGACGAGTTCAGACGAGTTTACCTTTGATCAGGGCCAGATTTTGAAATTCTGTCTCAGCTTTCAGAGTCTCCTGGCCCAGTTCAGGAACACCGGCTGCTAGTGTGTCATGGACACATTGCATGCTGCTTTTACAGGTTCTTGTCAGCTCTTCAATCTCAGCAGGACTGATGCTTTTCAGCAGGTTCTCAGTGGGGGTGACCACCAGTGAATTCATAGGAGTTAGAGAGGACAATAGGCTCTCTGGGCCTGGGACTGCCCCTAAACACACACACACACACACACACACACACACACACACACACACACACACACACACACACACACACGATTAAAATTATACTGCATCGTTTAAAAGTACACATACACCATTAAAATGAGCAAATTCTGTTTTATGCTTCATCTCCTGTTATCTTTGGGCCAGAAATGGCCACCTAGTGGCAGCATAGCATTCATTTGGAGTTGTGCTTCAGACAAACTGATGAACATCAAATAAAAACACTCCTCTCAGAAATGATTTGTATTAAGCTAATTCTCAAAATGCCCCAACCTGTTTCTAAAAACAGCAATGATCCACTCACAGGACAAACCAAAGAGATGCAGTTGTTCCTCTGCAGGGGTGCTGACATCCGTCGAGCGAATGGCCTTGCCATCGGACATGAGGAAATCATCAGAGGGGTTGGCGCTCCAGAGGCCCATGAGACCCACGGTGCGGTTGAAGAAGGTCTCAGGAACCTCCACTAAGGCGCACAGCTGATTGCTACCCCCACTTCGCCACACCACCACGTGGAGGCCGTTGGCATACACAGCCGCGCAGCGTTGCAGTTCGGTACAGCGCACTGCAAAGTTATTCTTACTGGCATGTACAAGACCTGAATGGACAGCAAACATATATGCATCATATAGTTACGACTGTAATGTGTTGTTTATAATAGGTTTCAAATCTGTAATACTTCATACACGTGCCTGATTTACTGTTATATAATTGTTACATACTTTTTAAAAGGGATCTATTATTACTGCTTTTCCTCCTTTTTAGTCATGTATACACTGTTACAGTGATGGATGATTGTATTAAATGTGTTGAAAATTTAAAATAATGAGGTAATAACAAGGAAATCTCTCTGAGCCAACTGGTTCACTTTGCTCACTTTGAATGAGCCTTATTTGGTCATCTCAGGCACACGGCTCAGGCTGTGATCACAGACTCCTCACCCACCAGCGGCATGCAAAGCTTCTCTAGTACACTTAAAGAATAAAAATATACACTTGAGATGTGTGTGGTGATTATTACCAACGGTGACTGGGACTTCAACGTCATCCACCAAAACTCGCAGTCTGCTGTCCTTCTCTGAACTCCTCCATTCAATCTGAAAATTTCAAATGTTTATCTGGAGCTTGGTTCATCCATGGAATATCAACAGTATCATCTAATATCTATTTAAGCCTGCATGCATCTTGCAACGAAAGAAGCATAGGAAAAATATGGAATTAAGATTTCAGATAAATTCATTACTGCCTAAAGATTTTGACACTGAACCTCATGTACCTGCCACAACAGAGATGATCGCACATGTTCAGTCAAATTGATATAGATCTATGTGCAGCAGATTTCTACTCTTTTATGGAAAATAAAGAAAGTGTAATCATCTGTTTACTTCCCGAAAGTTAGAGGATTACTGCCATGTGCATTTTATAATGAAGTGGAGATGATAAGTTTAGCTTAGAAAATCTCGCTTAAGCTAAAAATCCATCTCCTGAGTTAACTCCCAGAAGTGAATATGTATGCTTTCCCAACTGGAGCTATTCCTTTAGCGCACACAGACTTTCTCGCTCTTATCCTGACCTTGCCAATGCCTTGGTAGAAGGCAGCCATGCGCACCACCGCTGGGACTTCAGTGATCCTGTTCGCGTCTGGGTGTAGCCTGTCAATCTGTCCTTGCAGGGTGAAGATATTAGAGCCGGTGGCAGATGAGAGACGCAATATCACAAACTCTCCCAGGGCCTTGAAGGAGTACGTTCTCCCATCGAAGGTGATGAAATGGAGGCTGCCATACACCATTGCTGCAGGGGGGAGGATTGAGAAATTAAAAAGTTTTTCACATCTTACTGTCAGGGGCTGAGCCTGTGACCCAGCTTTTAGATTTTTTTATGTTAGATTGCAATAATGTTAAGTTTTTGTGTTATTATTTAGTCAGGGTTTAGTTGGGTTTTATTCTAGTTTTTATTTCATCCATGTGTTTATGAGTATTTTCCAGTCTTCTGTCTGTCTTGCCCATATGGAAAAGAAATAGAAAAAAAGACTTGGCTTACTTCATATAGTGAATCATATCAGGCTTATATGATTTACTCATGAAAGTGGCCACTTCCTCATTACTTTCATATACTGTTTTAGTAAGTATCCAAAACATACACGTTTCATTTATATAATTTTTCAAGGGATCTTATATCTGTTTTCACTCTTGTATGCTTTTCATACAAGTTTCACGCAAGAAACTTTATAAAATTTATGTATATCGTTTCCATATGGGCGTCCTCTATGTTTAACGTGTAGTTATGCCGTGCTTTTGTCTTCCTTATCTGTTCCAGTATGTCTCTCTTTTTGTTCTGTTTCCCCAGTGAGTCATGTGTTTGTGTTTCCATGTCTACTGTCAAGCTTGTGTTGTCATGTCTACATTCCATTATATTTCTGTTTTATTTTGAAAGTTCTAGGTTTTACTAGTTTGGGTTTTCGTTTCAGTTTTCGTCACTGTTCATTTTTTGCCTTTTGTATTCATGTTTTTGGGCAAAATAAACGACTCGCCTTTTGTTAACGGTCATCCACTTGGGTCCACATCAAAAACACACCGGCTTCTCAGCCGTGACACTTACTTATACAGACAGATTGATATGTATTAGTTTTTCTTAAAATGGAGCAGCCGCTCACCTATACCCTGTGTCACCTTCCTGGATTGGGTGAAGCCGTCAGGTCTAGTCCAGCTGTAACCTTGACAGCGGTCCAGCGGCCTCTTGTCGAGGTAAAAGTGGCAAAGTGGAGACTCCATACAACACCACTGAAAGGGCAGGAGATCGTCATCTGAAGAGAGAAGTTTAATAAAATAACATAGTCGTGTTATTTCATCAAGCGGCCGTGACAAGTTTGTACATTACACTAATATGTTAGTTAGTAGTTATACTAGTTTTGTGGCTGATTTGACAAAAGAAAATGCCTGTATTACCAATATGTTTCTGTATGCTGTATCCAGAGAAGTAGCGCTCATTGTATCCAGCTAGCAGGGCACCATCAGGTTCATACACACACCTCTTCCCTGAGCCATATATATTGGACAGGACTGAGCGGAAGGTCTGCCCCTGTGCACTCCCCCACCGCTGACCCCTCAGCTTCACCACAGTTGGACTAGGCACAGATGTATCCTGCATAAATAACAGATCCTCCAGAACCTGGTTCCGTGTGCAGGGACAGGCAGGCAGCCCTTTTGTCCACTCATCAGGATCAGGCTCCATCACTGCCCACTCCTGGCACCTGAAGCCGGGATCTACGTCTGACCCCGTCGGTCCTGTCAAATCATAGACCAGCTGGCCTAAGTTCCCCATGGTTCCTTTCACTTGCTGAGGCCTGTATCTTCCCCCAGGGCCAAAGAGGTTTTCAGGAGGGACTGGGATTTCCTTGATAGACAGCTTTCCATTTGTGTAGCCGATAAGAGCATCGTGGTATTTTCTCTGACCTGGGCCCCATTTCATCTCCCCGTATCGCAGGAGGGCAAAGGAACGCGCTCCGTCTGTGGTCAGGATACACTGGAAAGTGTTGCTCTAAAAATAACAAACTTTAACTAACTCAACATGTTGCAACAAAAAGTAAATTTAATGAATTCAATCACTTATTCAAAGTGGCTAATAAATGTGTGCTTTTGTTTTGATGTACTTTGCTTCTAGTATTGTCAGTACAAAAGAGCAACAAGAGCTTAGATACAGTGTAAAAGTGATCTGATGAAGACTGGTGGCAGCAGATATCACTGCACTCTGCATTCAAGTCCTTCAGGGCAACACAGCCCCAAGGTGGCACCAGAGCTAAATAAAACAGCATGTTCCAGGACTCAGGACTGAATGCCTTTCTTTCAGCTATACTGTTCAAAAGGCTCACGTTGCATAAAAGAATAACACGTAAATGAGGTCAATCTGACAAGTAACCAGTTGCACTCCCTGCTCAATCAAACCTTTTACTGGAACTGGTACATAAGAGCTTTCAGGAACAGGTAGAGCCTGAATCAGAGGTTCAGATTATAAACTGGTCATTAACTTTTCCAGTAAACACTATGAATGTGAACATATTTAGCCCAGTATTATAGTAAAAAAACACACACACAAAAAAAAGCATGTTGATGCATTGTTGTGAGACGGAGTTTGGTAGTTTTGAAAATAGTATAATAAAGCAAAACTTTTACAAACATCATTAACATCAAAACCCACTTTTGCTCTTTTTATCTTGCTTTCTTATGAAACTACTGATTATGACCATATGCAATGTTTGTGTGACATGTCCATATAAAATAAGAATGCAAGTGTTGGCTGACACTCACCTCTGAGAAGCTGACCTTCTGGAAGGAGACAGGCATCACATCGTCCCAGGTGATTTTGAGGATCCAGGCAGGGGTAAAAGCTGGCTTGTTTTTCAGGTGCTCAAATTTTGTTACTTCCTCAGCCGTACGATTAACCACTACCTGGGAGTAGACATCTGACACATTCCGTGTGTGGTATTCCTAACATTTAACAAGAAAGGGAGTATTAAAACAAAGCAAGTACACCGTGGTGAGTTTGCTCTGTAAGCTGTATCTCTTTAAAAGAAAACTAGGTTGTTCTTTGTCTCGGTTTTACTTTATTGTTTCAACCAAACAAAATCATGTAAAATGAACTTCAAAAGTCATTTTGATCCTAGCTCAACAATGACATCTGATGGCATTGAACCTGATAGAGGAGCCGTCCATTCCCTTGAGTGAGGTCTGCATCATCCCAGAACACAGCTAACAAAGTCAAGTTCATGTGGTCAGGGAAACCACTGGCGAAAGGAGACGGGAGGAGATACTGCTCATTCTCAACAACAGATTGAAACTGGACAAGCCCATTATCAGAAAACTAAGAAAACAAAAGGAGAGACAATATCAGACACACATTAAAATACCAATCTTCTCCTATGAAACTCGATATTTATGGCTAATTTTACTGCTCTCCTCACTATATTTACTTCATTATAAAGAGCTGAGTGCAAGAACTCCCACTGCTGTAAACCTTTAAGTAAAATCCACATTATTTGCATATTTTGTGGCTAATACCCTGCTGCAATTAGTACATTGCATGTACAGTATGCGTAATTCAACAAATGTATAAGTAAGAAAATGTCATTCTCGTTTCTGAAATGTGTTGTTTCTATTATATTACTGCATTTGCATCACGATTTACTCATTAGTTGCTGCTACTTTGAAGGAACGTTCTACAACATTATAATAAATTGGGCACTTTTGTTCCAGTATTTATAGATAATCGTAGTAAGAACTCACATAAATTCTGTCGTACAATTTCCCCATGAAGGGGAAGCCCATTGGTGGTGTGATATATGGAGAATTTCCATCTTCTGTGTCTATGTTTACTTCATTATCCCCGACATCATCTCCATAGGGAAACAGATTTCCCTCTGTGGGGGGAATAACAGAAAATTAATAAGTTACATTTTAATGTGAACATATTAAAGTCATCAACTATCCAAATCAGTTTGCTGTAAACATGCACAATTATTGTTTTGATTGTTTATGTGTCATTAAAAGTAATCCGACTGAGCTTTGCTGCTACCCCAACATGCTGTGAGCTAGACTATTGTCCTTTTTGCTAATACAACATGCTGAAAACTTTCTTAAAGCATGCTCAATCATCCAGAAACGACAGAAAGGTACATAAAGTTGATTCTTTTAATCTGAAGGTAGTGTTTGTCACTGATCCAAGTCTCCACTGAGGACTGAAGGAGTCACTTGGATGAGTGACGAAGTGTTTCTCCCAATGAAAACACTACGTTCAGCTAGCAGCCTAATCTACATTGTGTTAGATAAACATATTTAACCACCTCAGTGGTAATATAAGGAAGCACTTTGAATCCACAACCATCGACTGAAAACGTGTAAATAAAGGTAAGGTTTTCTTATTTCTTTGTTTTTTGTTTTCGTTTTGTTTTCTCATTTTGCAGGAATGTTAGCTTAATCAGTAAGGCAACGCAGGTATACTAACAAACGCCTTTTTAATTACACGATATATTTTAATGAAGTTACATGAATTAATTTCAAGGCTTAGCATTATTTGCAGGCTGTTTTTGAAGTGATTGTGACAGCTTCAAATAGAATTTCCAAATTTAGCTTGCCAGCAGGTCTAATAGATGCTTGTAGCACAGTGAAAACCTTTTGTTTAGATAATGCATAATTTGACCAAAAGAAAGTTTTGAGAACGTAAAATAAGAAAATATTCACATTTCAAACACAAACATCAGTGTATAATTATTAAGGTGATTAACTAAGACATAGCCAACCCGTCATAGTTATCCTTCTGCATAATGTGCTGTTTCTCAGACAGGAGCAGGTATGAGACCCTGGTAGGTTAATACAGGACGATTCCCCACGACATGGATGGAGTGACGCACACTCGTTCAAGTCTGCACATCCTTCTTTTCCATGACCGTTGTCATTGGTGGGTTTCCAGCCCTGATTGCACGAGCATTTAAAACCTCCTACATTGTTGATACATGTGGCAGCAGAGTGACAATTCCCATTCATGGCATTGCATTCATTAATATCCACACACAATGGCCCCAAACTCATAAACCCTGGCATACATATACAAACAAATGAGCCTGGGGTGTTGTGACAGTGAGCAAGAGGGTGGCATGGTTTACTCAAGGCAGCGCATTCATCCACGTCTCTGCACCAGGAGCCGTTTCCATTGAAACCTGTTGGGCAGTGGCATGAAAAAGATCCAGGTGTGTTCAAGCAATGTGCCACTGGGTGACAAGGTGAATCCTTGCATTCATCGGTGTCAACACATGCCAGCTTCTCTTCATGATATCCCAATGGGCAAGAGCAGCTGTATGATCCAGGCAGGTTTTTGCAAACTTGGTCAAAGCGGCAGGCGTTGGTGTCTTTGCATTCATTTATATCCTCACAGCCTGAGCTAATGGCTTTGTACCCCGGAGAGCACCGACAGAGGAAGGACCCTATGGTGTTGTTACAAAATGAGTGCTCTGGACACTGGCTGTTTTCTGGTTCCTGACACTCATCCACGTCCTGGCACTCAGTACCATTCAGTTTGAACCCTTCATTACAGGGGCAGTCGTAAGACCCGTGGATGTTGACGCATGTGGAATGGGGCTGGCACACTGAAGAGTTTGAGCACTCATCCACATCTACACATTCCGTATTGTTACTCCAGAATCCTTCGACACATTCACAGAAATATGAGCCAATAGCATTGACACATGTTCCATTGGTGCAAAGCTCCCCTAGTTCTTTGTTACTACATTCATCAATGTCCACGCACAAGTTATCGACACTGGAAAATCCTCTGTCACAAGGACACAGGTAACTACCATTGGTGTTGATACACCTGCTATGTTCCGGACAGGTAATGTTATCTAGGCATTCATTGATCTCCTCGCAGACAGTGCTATTTCCTCGGTAACCTTCCCAGCATTTACAAAAAGAAGATCCAATTGTGTTTAAGCAGTTGGAAAATTTAGGACACAGAGTAAGGCCAAGTGAGCACTCGTCTATGTCCACACACAGAGTGCCATTCCTTGTAAAACCAGGGTCACAGGTACATTTGTAGCTCCCTTCTAGATTAGTACAGGTACTGTTGTCAGGGCAAGGGAAGTCACCCATCGCACATTCATCTATATCCAGACAGTGCGTCCCGTTGTCTTGAAAACCACTCCAACATGTGCAGATGAAGGAACCATTTGTGTTGAAACAGTTGGAGAAGGCAGGACAGATTTGATGCTGTAGTTTGCCACATTCATCCACATCCCAGCAGTCAGTTCCTGTTCCTTCATAACCATCTGCACACTGACAGTAGAAGGAACCCTCATGTGGAAGGCACTTGGCGAGTGGGTGGCAGTTGGCACTAGCGTTCAGGCAGGTTGTTTCATTCACACATGTTCCCTTGTTGTACTCCCGTCCCAAGATACATGAACAGGTGTACGATCCGGGAATGTTGCTACACGTCATGTTCTTGCTACAGGCTGTGACCAGCTGACATTCATCCACATCATCACACACAAAGCCATCACCCTGGTATCCATGCTTGCACTGGCAGCGGTAGGATCCGTTGGTGTTGAGGCATAAAGCTAAGGCGCTGCAGTTGTGTGGCAGGGTACTATTCTCCTGGCATTCGTTCACATCCTGACAGTCAAAGCCATTTCCCTCCATGCCAAGTGGGCAGACACAGGAGAATGATCCAGGTGTGTTAGTGCAGCTGGCAGCTGGGTGGCATCCTTCGTTTTGGCCTTGGCACTCATCGAAGTCTATAATTTATCCAAAATGGGACAGTGTCAGCGAAACAGCTCCGAATGGTGCTAAAAAAAAAGCTCAAAGAAAGTCCACTGATTGGTGCAAAAGAACCAATTTTTCCAATTGAAGGTTAAATGAGGATTTATTACTTACCAGAGCAGTTTTTTCCATCACCCATAAAACCGCTGAGACAGAAACAGGAATGGCTGCCCACTGTGTTGACACACTTAGCAAATTCACTGCAATCCTGTTGACCTGTCTCACATTCGTTCACATCTACAAAGGTAACAGGAAATGAGGTGTAAGGTAGGGTAGAAAAAAAAGGAAAATAATATAGATTAAAAAAATGTTATATGCAAACTTTAATCTAGAAGTGAGATAAAATACATATAAGTTTAACCTCCTAAGACACAAACTCTTCCATGGCATGCATTTTTAATTTCTCTTTGCTATTTGGGCTGATTGGGACCTGATGAATGTAAAAACAAAGAATTATGTGATTTTTTTTTAACCTGATTTTTGTTTCTGAGAAAAATTCGATCCGCATATAAGGATGTTCGCTTTAAATTCAGATAGAAGAGTGGCGGTATAACGTCCTTGTAAGTGTATATCAGGCCCTTGTAGAGCAAAATTTTGTATTTTAGTCTAGACAACCCAAAATGTGATGTCCACATTGGACGCCAGGTCTTAGGAGGTTAAAACAAATATTAGGAAATGAATACTATAAATGAAGTAACTCATTATTCTGGATCCAGGAAGAGCGGGTGGTTTGTTAATCAGTATTAAGCCTGGTTTCTTAAACAGTTTGAATAAAAAGCCCAATCAAACCGTATATGAGAGATACGCATTTATATTATTGAGAATTTTGTTTTGTTAACTTTATAATAAAGTGTTAAACATGCCTTGACAGAGTAATTGTGAGACATATGAAAAGTTTGTTTTACCGACACACTGAGTTCCATTGAGAGTGTAGCCCTGTTTGCAGGTGCAGGAAAATGATCCTGGGATATTTTTACACTCCATTTCATTTTGAGGACAAACATTTTCCCTCTGGCACTCGTCTATGTCGGAGCAAGTCAGTCCATTGCCCGTGTAGCCCAGGTCACAAACGCACTGGTATCCAGTTGGTGAACGGTGGCACAGGCCGCGACTGTCGCACGCAGGGTCACACAGTGGGCTGGGTGGCACACAAGTGTTATTAAAGGCCACTGTACCATTCAAACATGAGCAGACGTGAGAACCGGCCGAGTTGATACATGTTGAGAAAGCGGGGCAGGTTGTATTAGAGATGGAGCATTCGTCCACGTCCTGACAGAAGAAGCCATCGCCCCTGAAACCCTCCTGACAAGTGCATAAGAAGTTCCCTATTAGGTTAGTGCAGTTTGCTCGTGCGTGGCATATATCCTTCTGAGAACACTCGTCTGCATCCACGCACTGAGTGCCGTTTGCTACAAAGCCACTCTTGCAGGTGCAGGTGTATGAGCCTTGCGTGTTGATACACGTGGCATGGACATGACATGGGTTGTCTTTACACTCATCAATATCGATGCAATTCATGTTGCTACCAGGGCGGTAGTACCCAACCCGGCATGGACACTGGTACGCCCCGTCGGTGTTATTGCACTCTTCATTCACGCCACAGGGATTCTTCAATTCCTTGCACTCATTTATATCCTGGCAAAGAGTACGGTTAATCAAGACGTAGCCAGGCTGACACAGGCATGAAAAGGATCCCTGATTGTTGACACACGTAGCTTTGTTTCTGCAACCTCCGTTATCCACCAAACACTCATTTATATCCCTGCATTGCTGTATCCCATCTCCAGAATAACCCACCTGACAAGTACAGTTGTAGGAGCCTGGAAGGTTAATGCACAGAGCACTGGTGTGGCACTGCTTAGCCTGCGAGCATTCATCCACATCCTCACAGGTAAAACCGTTCCCCCTGTATCCCTCCAAGCACTGACAAGAGAAGGACCCAGGTGAATTCGTGCAGGTTGCGTAGGGGCTGCAGCGGCCGGGCACGCACTCATCCACGTCAATGCACTGGGAGTTATTAAAGATAAAGCCGCGGCCACAGTCACAGTAGTACGAGCCACCAGTGTTCACACAGGTAGTGGTAGAAGGACAGATGTTAGTTCTTTCACACTCATTTATGTCGTTACACTGTCTTCCGTTTCCAAGAAAACCAACTGGACAAGAGCACTCATAACTGCCCATCCTGTTGATGCACACCGCCCTGGGGTCACATGCATTGTTTCCATTGCATTCGTTTATGTCTACGCATGTCAGCCCATTCCCAGCAAAGCCACTTTTGCAAGTACACGTGTATGACCCTAAGCTGTTTTCACAATCTGCAAAACGGCTGCAGGTGCTAGCGGCACATTCATCGATGTCCACACAATTCCTTCCAATATTTTCAAAGCCAGGGCTGCATACGCAACTGTAGGATCCAGGCAGGTTTCTACAACCTCTGTAGCCACGTCCAGAAGCACACACATTTGGAGTCTCTGAGCATTCATCTACATCCAGACATAGGTACTTTCCATTGCCCTTATAACCAGGATTACAGGCACAGACGTGAGACCCTGGGGTGTTGGTGCAGGTGGCGTTCCAATGGCAAATATTCGGTGTTGTGCATTCATTAATATCAGTACACTGAAAGCCGTTACCACTAAAGCCACTTTTACACTGGCATTTTCGTCCTCCCTCAAAGTTAGTACAGAGGGCATATTCATGGCAACCCCCGTTGTCTCTTTGACACTCATCTACGTCCTCGCAGGTTGTACCATCTCCAGTGTATCCACTGCGGCAGACACAGTTATAGCTGCCTAAGGTATTGGTGCAGTCTGCCTGTTTGTGGCAGTTGTTCAAGCCACTGCCACATTCGTCGATGTCGCTGCACGTCAGACCATCGCCCTGGTAGCCCATTCTACACGCACAGGTAAAGGTGTTACTGATCCTTATACAGTCAGCGTTGGGGTTACATTTGCTGCCTGCTCCCTCACAGTCCCTCAGATCAACTGAAAAGACATAAAGACAAGAAATGAGCTTGAAAGAAGATGCACCTGATCATGTGTCACCTGAAAGTATTATGCAGAAGTCTGACACCTGCACCGCAGTAATCCAGCACTGCAAATAGACTGAACAGCCACAGAAGTGAAAACCTGTGAAGGCAAAGAAAAAAAAATTATGGGAACATAACTATTTAAAGTAGCATATGCAACAATATACTTTTTCTAGAAACATTCTGTACTCTTCTTGGACAATGGATAAACAAGAAGAGTACATACAAAGGTATACAAAGGTAAGGAGAGAGGAATTTCATCCAACTTGGACATTTTATAGCTCTCTAAGTACAGATAAACACCCATGTTATACCCAAGTGGCCTCAGTTTCTACCTTATGTAGAGTGAGGTGAAATGTCATCCAGGTTTGTTTGTCAAGCTTTGGTGTGTAACTAGGCTTTTGTAACCAGAGAGCATGTGTTACCTTTTTTACTCTACTTACAGGCCTACTTTCATCACTCATCATCATTGTTACGGTCAATTTAACACAAATAAACCTATGGGGTTATCTTGACTCACCATCTAAGTAGGACTGTCGTTTGCAATAAGAAAAAACATGTTTTTGTTGAGTTCCTAAAAATATACTATGGCTACATCATACCATGAAATTAGATCTCCTATAGTTAATGCATTCACTTAATAAAAGAAATGTCAAAGTAATCGTAACACTTTCTAAGACATAGCATGCCTAAATATTCCAACCTGGTTTTACCATAAATGAAGACATTGAGTTTTATATTTAAAGCAAATATTTCATTTCACCTAAAAATAAACGCCCCAAACCCGATTAAAGGTCTTTGTGTGATTAATTTGTCTTTTGTCTCACAATGAGAAATCGATTTTGTGGACTTGTAAGATCTGGCAGTTATTTGGCGTCTGAAAAAATGTCATGTGCTGCACAAACTGGCTGATGGTATTAAAGATCAAAAAGCAAAAATCATTTCTGTTGATGACGTTATAATTTTCGGCATTATGATGACAAAATTTTCAGTTTTTTGTTGACTTCAGAGAAGTAATAAGAAATTAAGGTAATTACAATGCTCTGCTCTGATAATCCTGATTTACAAAATGAAAAAAGTGAAGCACTTTTGTTATTTATTCATTTGTTTTTTGGTTTTGTTTTAGGTTCTTTTTTAATTTACCTGACCTGTTCATCCTCTTTGTGTTGTAAACTGAAAGAAACACAGTTCGCCATTCCACTGCCATATTTTCTACTTCCTTTGCATGATTAAAGGTTAAAAGTAATTACAGCTGACAGCTATAGGATTTTTAATGGATTTTGGATACCAGTATTTGGGGATTTAAAAGTACTATATTCCAATATATGAGACAACTTTTTAAAATTTATTTGGACACACAAAATTAGAACCGTTTTTTATAACCTTTGTTATATGTTTTCTTTTAAACTACTCACTTGCACTTATCACCGATTGCTCAGCAGCTGGGTAGTTGTATTTGTGGCATTTCAAACACTGGTATTAACACCACGGAATATTGATTTTACATATTAAAGGAAGTCAAGTAAAGGAAGTCTGCTGTTTTTTTGTTTTGTTGTAATGCATGTTACTGTGTAACACTATGTAACATGCATTACATAGTAAAATAAATATTCCTGTGTCTTTATGTCTTGAGCATTTGAAAATGCTGTATTAATGTGAGTGGAGAGGACAACCTCATTACAGGCTAAATACCAGGAACTCTCCTTAAGTCGCATTAAAACTGGGCGAGGCTGCTGAATGAGAGTTCAAATGTCTCCATTATTCAAAAAAAGGTGATCAAGACTGTGCAACCCTCATAAAATAGTTAAAATGTGTTTTTCTCATCTCTTCTTTACTTTAAAACCATTTTTTAACTTTGATAAATTGCAACGCCGATAAAATGGCAAATAGCTAACAATGGCAGGCAATATTGTCAGCCGGTATTATTTGCTGATTGGTTGAGGTCTAAAAAACCTCCTTAATTACTGGGACTTGGTGCAGATCATATTACTTCCAGGCTGGACTACTGTAATTCATTATTATCAGGAAGTCCTAAAAACTCCCTGAAAAGCCTTCAGTTTATCCAAAATGCTGCAGCAAGAGTCCTGACAGGGACTAGAGAGAGAGAGCAGATTTCTCCTGTTTTGGCTTCCCTTCATTGGCTTCCTGTTAAATCCAGAATTCAATTCAAAATCCTGCTCCTCACATACAAGGTCTTAAACAATCAGGCCCCATCTTATCTTAATGACCTCATAGTACCATATCACCCTATTAGAGCACTTCGCTCTTGCTCTGCAGGCCTACTTGTTGTTCCTAGAGTATTTAAAAGTCGAATGGGAGGCAGAGCCTTCAGTTTTCAGGCCCCTCTTCTGTGGAACCTGTCATGGGTCTGAGTCTGTGACCCAGGGATCATGTGTTATTTTTGAGTTGAATGAATATTATGAGTTTTATTCGTCTTTCTTAATTATTTATGGTTGTGGTGCGATCTGCTCCTGGTTCCTCATTTCCCTGTGTGCTGTTATGTCAGCTTTGCTGCCCCACCAGGCCTGCAGAGTCCCTGCCTTGGAGCCAGCCACACCTGTGACAATCACTCACCTGTTGCTGATCTGCCTAATCAAGGAGCTCTACTCAGCGCAGGATTATTAATCTAGAAATACAGTTAGTGCTCAGCTTGTATAATCGTGTTTTCAGTTACTCTCTTGTTGGAATGGTTAATGTGTTTTGTCTGTCGGTGGATGGGACGGCACTCATCGTGGCATCTCTTGTTTCCAGGGTGATTACGCAAACGTGTGGAGGGAGCAGCACACTGTTGAACACAGCACTGAGGAGGACGAAACAGTACCACGCATCACGGAGAGGAATCACAGCACGGGGAATTGGGAGAGCACACACTGTGGATTGTTGGCACTGTTTTCTCTGTAAATAAACACACTTTCTCCATTCTAAAAGTCCAGCGTTTGGCTTCTTTTTCAGCCAACCTTGACAGAACCAGCTTCCAGTTTGGATTCGGGAGACAGACGCTATCTCTACTTTTAAGATTAGGCTTAAAACTTTCCTTTTTGCTAAAGCATATAGTTAGGGCTGGACCAGCTGACCCTGAATCCTCCCTTAGTTATGCTGCAATAGACGTAGGCTGCTGGGGAATTCCCATGATGCACTGAATTTTTCCCTTTCAGTCACCTTTCTCTCTCAACATGTGTTAATAGACCTCTCTGCATTGAATCACACTTGTTATTAATCGCTGTCTCTCTTCCACAGCATGTCTTTATCCTGTCTTCCTTCTCTCACCCCAACCGGTCGCAGCAGATGGCCCCGCCCCTCCCTGAGCCTGGTTCTGCTGGAGGTTTCTTCCTGTTAAAAGGGAGTTTTTTCTTCCCACTGTCACCAAAGTGCTTGCTCATAGGGGGTCATATGATTGTTGGGTTTTCTCTGTATCTATTATTATAGGGTCTACTGTACAATATAAAACGCCTTGAGGCGACTGTTGTTGTGATTTTACGCTATATAAATAAAACTGAATTGAATTGGATTGAATTGGAGGTATCTCCTATCACTGATAGTATGCAAATCAAAAAATGGAGAAAGTATTAGAGTGTTTTAAACACACTAATTTCTGTTTTTTCAGCTCACATAAATTGGTTGTGAATACTGTTAGGTTTTGTATTGTTGATTGTCATTTATGCTTAGAAATATTTAACCATATATGCTTAGAGTTTTATAATTAGTTGTAGATTGGTAGAGGTTTGATCCTTGATAGTCTGCAAACTTTGTGTGCATTAGAGAGCACTCTGGGAGCATGGGAAGTGGTCGTACCTTCTCTTATTGTCTTATGGTAGGATAAACGTAGCTATATCTGTTTTAGTCTAAGTGCCTTTTGTTTAGATGAACTGTTGGACTTCCAGACCAGCAGGTTTAGGGAAGTCTTTATTGGGTCACACTCTGACCCCCCCCCCCACACACACACACACACACACACACACACACACTCAGTATTCTTTGTTCACATGTATACCTATGTAAGATGTTATGTGTTAATGACCCTATGCATATTCATGTAACCACAATAAAAGGAGTGCTATGGGGAACCTGGCTGAGAGTCTGACGGAGGTCAAGTGGTGCAACGACACTTGGCTCCAGGCAGGTCTCCCTCATGCATGAGTAACACGAAGAACTTTGCCTACTTGGTGTTCAGTGCTTTTGCTGTGTTTTTAAATTGTCTCGTTCCAGCGGTGGGCCTGTGCTAGACAGACCCAACATTAATTGGTCCTTCGATGCCGGATCCCTAGAATTGACATCCACCGAGGGGAAAAAGAGACACGCCGAAAGACGTCAGCCAGGACGTATAGAAGTTCCTGTAGTAAAGTCCCGAGACGTGAGAATTTGTCATCGGGCCGGTGGATTAGCTGTCTGTTTTTTCTCCTCGCTGGATGGTGATTGACGGGATTCGAGATTAATGCAAGAACAGCACCAAGTAAGTACTGTACAAAGAAGAGCGCTGTAGCTGCGCGGGTTCACGCGGACCTGAGCCGTGCGGTTAATCGCAGGCTTATAAAGGAAAGAGAGCAACGCCTATGCCGTGCGGTTTCACGCAGGCAGGTGCAGCTCAGTGACTGCGCGGGTACACGCGAGTCCAGGAGCTCAACGGCCGTGCGGGTTCACGCAGGCTGGGGAAAGTTATAGGCCTGTTTGTGTTGTTTGTGTACGTCTGTGTCAGTTGTTAAAAGTAATCTGCATTAAGCTTAGGGTTGCTCAAATTCAGTACAATGACATATGAGGTGAAGTGATATAGGTAAATATTTTAACTAAGGATGTGCATAGAGGCACTTGACCTGTTTGAAAGACTGTCGTCTTATTATGAGCCGTTGTTGAGATATAGAGCACACCTGCGAAAACAACTAATATGCTGAACCCTGTATGAAGCGGCTGAAAACTACTTGATGGAGAAGCTGAATTGAATATGAAAGTGCAGGTCTTTGCCACTGTGGGCAAAGCACGCAACCACTGTGTGAGGTTGCGTTGTGGTCTCTTCTGAGCTGATTAGCAAGCTACACATTATCAGATCGAGAGCTGGCTGAGAACTCATCAAAGAGAGGGAAACAGAACTATGATAACTGTGATAACTGGAGTGTGCAGCGTTTCCGTGAGCAGTTTTTCTGCATCTTGACTCGTGTATAGAGTGTTCATAACATCAGCAGTGTTCAATGCTTTTGCTGTGTTTTTAAATTGTCTTGTTTCAGCAGTGGGCCTGTGCTAGACAGACCCAACAAATACACTTGCTCAGGTTTTCAGTATTTTAAACTTTGACCTTTTTAATATGAACACCTATCACAGGAAACATAAGTATTGGCTCCTTTTACATATGTAACTATAGTTGATAAATTAAACTCAGAGTTTCAACTGTGAGTTAGTTTTGAGGTGAGGGCTTTAGTTTAAAATCTTCTTGGCATAATGTCATGTAGTTTTCCCGCCACCAAAGCATTTTTATGGGAAATGACTCAGAGTACAGCTGAGCTAAATTATGAGAATAATACCAACAATCCCGTTTCTTCTGCTCAGATTACCATCTAAATGTTAAGACTGTCTCCAGGGCATGCAACACTATTGTCTGTGTCTCAGGAGAAGGTTCTGGATGGACAGTCAGTACTGAGGCTGACTCCAGTTGCATCAATATGGGCACGCCTAGTGTAAATCATATTAATCTTGTTTAAGGGGGAGTCCTGCTTTAACAAATGACAAATAAGAAGTCCGTTGCCACGAACGCTCTCAGTCTTGCTAAAACTTTATGTCCTCTGATTTTTTTTAATTGGTCTGCTCTTCCGTACTCTACACTTTCTGTGAGTAAAAAGGTTTATTTAAAAAAAAATACCAGTCTCATGTCAAGCTGTACTTGATTAGCTTAGCACAGCACAAAGACTCTAAACATGGAAACAGATATTCCCTACACAGCCCAAAGTAAAAGAGACAGGCTTGTGAACATATTATATCTTCTTTGTTTAGCTGCAAAAAGAAAAAGGAAAAAAGACCAAAATAAGTGGCAGCCTTCTAAGAAATAGTGCAACATATAAGCCTCTGTGAAAGCCAGAGGTGGAAAAAATGCATACAGAAAGTAAAGATATTTAAGCTGAAGTGTTGGAAGTAAAAGTAAAATTACCTAAAGATAAATACTCAAGGAAAGTACAGTAATGTAGAATTTGTACTTCCCACCTCTATAAAAAACCACATTGTATTTTTCAAACTTTATTTGCTCCCAGATTGTAAAAATGATGCAAAATATATTTATGAATTTAATTCATTCAAAAGCAGGTTTTGTAAAAGGTTATAGAGCGACCCTTCTCACCCCTCCTGGTATTTAACAACTACCTGTAGCTTTAGCTGGTTTGTATAACTAATGTGCCGATTACAGGGGATTACTGGAGTCCACGGGGGGGAAAAACATTTTCTGAGCAGCATTTCTTTATTGTGTAGAAGAAAAAGTCTTGAAATTGCACTTTTGTTTTATATTAAAGGGGATTAAATGCATTTTGCTGGTTCGGCCCACTTAAGATTAAAGTGGGCTGGATGTGGACCTCGACGCAAAATGACTTTGACAGCAGGTCACAGTTAACGTGCACTTGTATTTGCCAATGTCACAAACTGATCCATGTAACGAGGCACTATCAGTCCAGTGAAGCTTTCGTGCTTTATTTATATTCAAGCTGACATTATTTTTCAATAAAAAACGCAATAACGATTATTTTACGTTACCTTTACACGTGAGGCTGGGTGACTCTAAGTCACGACAAAAAAAGAATGAAATAAGAGCAGAATAAAGTAGTGGAGCTCCTTCCTCACCTCATATTTCTGAGTCCGCTGGTCCTGTTTAAGTCTGAAATGGGGTAGAGAGTGTGGGCTTGCCACCTCCAGATCCTTCTCTTTCTCTGCTCTTTCCTCACAAGGTAAAACTTTATTTCTCGAGCAGCTTCTGTCGCTTTCTTCTCCTCCAACTCTACCTGGATTTCTCCACCCCTCTGGGTACAATAGCCCATCGCATCATACTGTCCACTGCCTTGACATCTTAAACCTCTGGGAAGGGGAACACCCATGTTGCCCTGATGTATCAGTTCACACACAATAAGTGGAACAGACCCAGAGGCCCTGGATTGTCCTCTCTATTGCAGACAAAAGATGGCAAAATTATTTCTATTCACCTGTTCAGCACAGGTGAAAGAGATCTGAAGCCTTCTAGTGACATCTTAGAGGTTTGATTGTGTTGCTCAGAAAAAATCAATTTAAATATTTTCTTATTTACATATTTTTAAATTCTGGATCCTGGAATTCTTACATCAAAACAAGGAAAAGATGAGGAAAAGACAGTTGAGCTAGTCCCCGAATCAGAGTTTGCAAGCCTGGATTTTTTGCTGTTACGCTCTTCTTCATCTACATCTTCTTTTCTGGACCTTTTCGTGGATCCACCAGGCAGCGGTTCTTCTTCTGTTACCTGCTGATTGATGTCCTCATCAGCAATATTACCAACGTGAGGACAGCCCTCGCTATCAGTGTCACAAGCAGAGATGAAGTCAGAGTCATCATCAGAAAACTCCTCGCTCCATCTGATTCTTTTGTTTGGTTCCACATCTTCTTCATCCATCTCTCTAGACCTCCTCCTGGATACAGCTGGCTGAGGATCCTCTTCTGGGATGTACTGGTGAACATCCACACAGTCTTCAAATGCCTCATCAGAATCATCACTTTCAATGCCAACAACAACAACAGCATTATGATCATCATGCAGTTCATTGTGGTCAACATTGGCATTATTGTCTCTCACATTAATATTGAGAATGTTTACATTGTTCTCAATGATATTGTCAAAGTCAGTGTCAAAGTCCTCATCATATCGTGCCTCCATTTAATCTAATAGCTCATTCAGCCTCCAAAAAATGATATCATAGAGATCAAGATAAAGATTGTTCAGTAAGTCCCAGAGTCCACCAATAGGCTCATAAGCTGGTTCCTGATCTCCACTTGGAAACATTTCTGGGTTAACCTGTCGGCCTGCAAGATCATTTTATCTTTTAATTAGCATTCATAAATATCTCCTGAAAATATCTGCTGTCTCAGTGACATCATCAACTCTGCAGGTGATAAACCAGTAGTGGCATGCGGTGTGATGCGATAACTGAACAGAAATTGGGACAGTCTGGTTTGCAAGGTATCACCTTTTACTTTCTTCATCCCCTCCTGGGACTGGACCGCCCTCTCAGCCAACCCACTGGAAGAAGGATGGAAAGGTGCTGACCTCACATGGTCAATGCCATTCTGCTTCATGAATGACTCAATCTCAGCACTTGTGAAACATGTTCCATTGTCTGAAACTAACATTTTAGGTGGTCCAAACACACCGAAACTCTGTCGCAGTTTCTCTATAGTCACCTGTGATGTAGAGGATTTCACAGGGTAAATGTCCATCCACTTGGAAGGAGCATCCACTATGATTAGAAATATCTCCCCGAGGAAAGGCCCTGCATAGTCCACATGGATCCTGGACAATGGTGACTCCGGCCATTCGCAAGGGTGTAATGGTGCCGTAGGTGGAGACTTGTGGTGTTTCTGACACTCCTCACATGCCTGCACTTCCATTTCAACGTTCTCATCCATCCCAGGCCACCATACATAAGACCTTGCCAAACCTTTCATCTTCGACATGCCTGTATGAGTCTGGTGCAGGAGTTTCAATATTTTGTCTCTGTCTTTGGTGGGAATAATTAGTCGGGCTCAGCAGAGCACGCAATCATCCCTCACACTCAGTTCCAGCTTTCTCTGTCGATATGGCTTGAAACAGGCCCCGGTCTGAACAAGCCAGCCTTTTAAGGTGTACTCACGAACTTGCAACAATAAGACATCCTTAGCTGTCCAACGTTTGATCTGTGCAATGTCAACTAATGTGTCATCCAGTAGATTCATCATCAAAACCTGCTCAGCCATCTCTTCAGGCACTGAGTCTGGTACAGCGGTACCTTATCTCTATGAAAGTCATAGAGAGGTGTTCTTTAGTTGTTCCTAGTTCAGGTTTTGTTTTGGTTTTTCCCTCGTTTTTGTTGTGTACACCGTCTGCAATAAAGCTCGCTCGCATCACAGCCAGTGCCAACGTTTTGGGTCCTCATTCTTACAACACCACACGACTGCTGCCGCAGGGTGATAGCAGGTATTTTTTCAGCCCTAATTTCAGTCTGCACTTGAATTTGCAGCAAAGGTCAGTTCATGACAAAGGGACAGTGTTTTGAAACGTGGCAGTTAGTTCTAGCACCAGTGACATGGTGGCGCCATCAATTAAACATCCTGTTCACGTCACAGAATGACACAGTAATAAATCCTTGGATGATAAAACAGCCACAGATACTGCGCAGGCTCATTAACTCTGTCCACTGTTGAGAAAACTGGGACAGTTTTATGGCCTTTCACTAAGATTTAAGTGTCTGGTCCCTTTTAACTGCATAATTGGTTACCCTGGTTACATGTAGCAGTGATAGACTCTGCACTGCTATCAGTGTCTGTATGTGTAACAAACTCAGCATCTATTCTGCATCGTCTAGGCAGGTGCATTTTTTTTCTTAAAGAAATCTTAATGTAATGTTTTTCCATTGCAAATATTAATCACAGTTAAATTAAGGGGGCTGGCAGTAAAAACTAAGCTGAGCTGTGATGTCATCAAGTACAGCTCAGTTCCTATTGTAGAACGATACGGACTTGGTTCTTCATCTCACCTGTGCTTTGGTTCCTGTCCAAAACAGGTTTGACCAGGACGCACATGTGCAGAGAAAAGTAACCTTGTTGGGTGCGTGGACGGAATTTTTCATTCGGTCTTTGACTCTGCAGGAGACAGATGCATAGGAAGCGGACAGACGAAAACTTTCTCCTTCACGTTTGATTATGACAATGTGGATGTTTGCTGTTCTGGCCGCTCTCGCAGTAGCAGCCTCGGATCAGAGCTGTAAGCAGTTTAAATTTGATACAAACTTTATTCTGCTGAAAAGAAATGCACATTTAATGGAAATTTTCACCCAAAAAAAAACACATTTCAAAGTAAAGACATAGATATATTATGATTATATGCGATGTAGTTTTGCTTTTTACTTGACCAAATATTGTAATTAGCCGCCAGAGTTGAACCAAAAAGCTGTTTTTAATGTTATGCTAGCTAGTTTTGTTGGTGGGTGGCGGTTTAGAAGGTTTGTACCGCTCTGTTGGGACTAGCAGCCGAAAGATTCATCCTTATATGTTGAGCTTGAAGAGTTTTCTTCTTCTTCGGCCATGTTCTCTTAATAATACACTCACTTGGTTGATTACTTTGCCCGTTTCTTTTATTGTTAGCAACACAGGAAGGGAATGCAATACATCATTGCAGCAGTTCGCGCCAACTGAACACACACACGGAACAGGAAGAGGAAATGAAAAAAACAATCACCAAAGTAGAGCAGGGCGATATGGCCAAAAATATTTATCACGATATATATTTGAAAATTTGCGATAATGATATAACCGACGATATAATTGATGCGAGACAAAATACAACTCCACAACATTACTAGCGCAAAAAGACAACCTTCCATTTATTTTCACTTAAACAAGAAGCTGGTTTTTATGTACATTAAAGCTTTATAAAAATGTAACAGTGCAAATGCAAATTCCTTGCTGAAAGTTTAACCAAAAGGCATTTCCAGTAGAAATGGGCTGACATATCCTGAGCATAACCATGTATAATATCCACTGAAGTTAAAAAGAGGTGCTTTGCAACATTAAACTGCAGTGTGCAGTATGCATTTTTCGGACCGTAAGGTGCACGGGATTATAAGGCACATTAAGCGAAACAAAGCAGTCAGATAAATCAAACTTTATTAAACTCATTCTTCTTGCTTCCTCCACTTCTGTACCATTGTTTCATTAATGTTGAATTCTCTGGCAGCTGCTCTATTCCCATGTTGTTGCAGTATATTAATGACTAACCTCGTATTGTGGATGGATTATCTCAGTTGTTCTCCTGACTGAAGTTTGGTCCGTTTACAGCATCCTGCCATGCGATTGCATTTGTCTCTAACCATGAGGAACCTTCACGTTAACTTTTATAAGTGGAAAAGTGTTAGTGTTCGTCCTCCAGCTTCACTGTTTATGTTATGCTAACATAGCTGTGTCGCTAGCGATCACGTAGCACATCATTATATACCAGCTAGCCCAACTTCAGTAACCCTACAAACGTCACTGCTGTTTAGTTTCCTGTCTTCATTTATGTTGGAAGTGATAGCAGAGCTGTACGTTTGATTTTTTTCAGAAATCTCTCAGTCAGAACATGCTATATCATGCTTAGGTAACTAGCGAAACTAGCGAGCTAACTTCCGCTAGCTTCCTGCGAACTTCTAACTCCGTTAAATGTAATAACTTTTGTTTTCATGGATGCCTGGAAGTTAAACTTTATAGTTACACCTGGTAAAGCAGCAATGCTGATCGTTTTATTAAAGATGAAAGAATTTAGACAGTTTTTAACTCTAAGTGACGCTGCAGTGTTGTTTGACCTGAAGAATACGGAGTTTAGGACCCAGATTACTCCCAGATTTAAGAGCATCTTAGTCCGACAAATATGACAATAACAACGGCCGCTTGCATGTTCTGCAAAAAAAAATGTGCTTTGTCGTGTATCTGACGGACAAACACCAAACCAGTTCCACATCACGGAAGTTGCACCATTTTTACAAACCAATTCTGGTTCATCTGTTTCACTCAACAATCGGCCATGTGCGTATGAAAACAAAGGCACTGCGCATGCGCGTTTTACTCCCATTCTATCGCGATATTTCATTTTCCTATCGTTGCCTAACATTATACCGGTATTACTGTGAACGGTATAATATGGCCCAGCCCTACACCAAAGTAAAATCTCTTTCAAAATAAAATGACAATCAGAAAACGACAATCAGAAAAACGTCTCTCCCAACATAAAATAAATCAATATATTTACTCATGAGAACACAAATCTAACACCCCCCCCCCCCCCCCTTGTTCTCATGCTATCAACCCATAGCATCTTATGCATTTCCAAAGAACCATTTTTGAAACTTTCTGAGTCTCACTCTTGTGACTGGTTTTGTTAGTATGTCTGCAGTCATTTCTTCTGATGGACAGTATTCAATGCAGATTTTCCCTTCATTTACCGCCTCGCGAATGAAGTGATATTTCACATCAATGTGTTTGGACCTCTGTCTCTTCACAGGGTTTTTACTCAAAGCAATGGCCCCTTGGTTGTCCCCAAACAGTTTCGTACATGTGTATCTTTTCTTGTCCATGCCGTTTAACAGTTGGGTTAAATACATGCTCTCCTGAGTAGTGGTTGCAAGACCAATGTATTCAGCTTCACATGTTGAGAGTGCCACTGTAGGCTGTTTCTTTGTTTTCCAAAATATTACTGGTCCCTCTTTAGTAAGTGCAAAACAGTAGCCTGTTTTACAGAGGATGCCCAGTCTGAGTCACTGTTTTTCTTAAAGATCAGTTCAAAGTCATTTGTACCTTTCAGATACCTGAGGACTTGTTTTGCCGTTACTAGGTCCTCTCTCATGGGTTGAGCTAGTGTTTGAGATAGTCTGCTAACAACCCAGTTTATATCTGGTCTCGTACACGTCATGGCATATATCAAGCTGCCCACTATTTCTCTGTACTCTCTTGAGTTAACAGTCTCATTTCCATCATTTTCTCCACACGTGGTAGTATCCGTTTTTAGTTCGCACGGTGTGGATCTGGGTTTGCATTCAGATGTCATGTTTGCTGTTGGTGCAAATGTCTCTTGGTAGTCTATCCCTTGTGTCTGGTTGTAACCTTTTGCTACAAACCTGGCTTTGAATATTTGTCCTTGTTCGTTTTCTTTGAGGGAGTAGACCCATTTTCCTCCAATGGTATTTCTACCGGTAGGTAAAGTAGTCAGTTCGAATGTGTCATTCTCTTTCAGAGGGTTGATTTCTTCTGTCATTGCCTGTTTCCTCCTTGGTGCTTCTGGTGATTTCAGCTCCTCTTTATAGGTTTGGGGGATTCCACAGGTTGCTCTGTAACAGTAATCAACACTCACAGAGGTTACATTTGTTAAATCTTTGCAGTTAGATGTGTAATCCTCTAGATATTTGGGAGGTTTCCTTTCTCTGTTAGGATAGCGCTCAGTTTGTTTTTGCTCATCATCCTCATGTCTTTCTATGTCAGGGTTTGGTTCGTTTGTGGTGGTTTCCTCATCTCTAGGGGGTCTGTTCTCTGTTGCATTTTCGTTTTGTTGTCCTGTACTTTCTTTTGAGGGTACTACATACTCATAAGTCTGAATTTCTGAGTCATATTCATCAGTCTGTGTTTGTTGTTCAACAGTGTTCTTCTTGATAAATCTCACAAGCCTGTGTTTTGACACTTTTCCTGTGCGAGGGTTATAGACCAGGTATGCTGGGCTATTTTTACTATAACCCACAAATATTCCTTTTTCACATCTGGGATCAAGTTTCTTGTGGTTATGTATGTATGCGTAACAGTCTGATCCAAATATCCACAGTTTTGAGAGATCTGGTCTTTTCCCTGTTAACATTTGATATGGTGTACTTTTAGTCCTGTTACTGTAGCAGCTGTTGCGGGTGTGAGCTGCATTTTGAATGGCGTAAGGCCATTATTCTTTTGGCAGCTCTTTTTCTAGTAAGAGACACCTCCCCATTTCAAAGAGAGTTCTCCATTGCTTCTCAGCTGTGCCATTTTGATGAGGAGAATATGGTGCAGATGTTTCATGCTTTATGCCTTTTTCCCTTAAAAGAGACTGAAAGGAACTGCTTGTGAACTCTGTGCCATTGTCCGATCTAATGCACTTAACACTGCCGTATGGTGCACAGTCGGCTAGAAACTTTGCTGTGGCCTCTGTCGTGTCACTTTTCTGTTTTAGGAAGTAAACTGACACTGCCCCTGAAAAATCATCGGTAAATACTATAGCGTATTTATGACCACTTTGGCCACTTGGTTCAATAGGGCCGGCTAGGTCAGTGTGTACCAACTGTAATGGTTCACTCGCTTTTGGGTCACTTTGTCTGTTTCTGTTGTTAGTGAATTTCCCTTCTGTGCACACATTACAATCTAGCATCCCACTGCCTGTGATTTTCATGCCATCTACAACATCGGGTAGTTTTAACACATCGCTAACATTACAATGTCCTAAAATTTCGTGCCATGTTTTTACATCACAAGCCAGATTAACAGTATCACAGGACATTATGTCATTGAGTGATGTTTCAATGTTTACCATTTTCAAATAGTAGAGTCTGTTGTATTCTTCGATGGGGAAGACTGTCCCATCTTTGTTCACTAGTTCGTTCTGTCCCTTCTTGAAGACCACCTGTGCTCCATAGGTTGTAGCTGCCTTCACTGAAAATATGCTCTGAGGGTAGGATGGGATGAACAGAGCATCTCTTAGTGTGATGGTAGTACAGTGTCCTTGTGTGTCTTGTAGAGAGACGTTCGCGTCTCCCCTCTTGAGTGCGACGTTGTTTGTCCTGGATCCATCAGCGAGCTCCATGTAGTGTTCCCCAGGATCAAAGGTCTCGTCGAACTTTATGAACTTATTCTTCTCCGTAATGATGTGTGAAGTCGCACCACAGTCCACCATTAGTCCTTCTCTCATTATGTCAGTAGTCAGAGGTCTTTGACTGACTTTAAATACAAAAGTCTGCTCTTCTTTCTTGCCCTCTAGTTTTACTACAGTTAGTTTTGCGTCATCTCTGTACTTGGTTTTTCTTCTACATGTCTCATCACTGTGTGTCGAGCTTCTATGGTAGTTACACCACTTAGGTGTTCCCTTTTGGCGACAATCTTTTACAAAATGTCCTTTGTTTCCGCATCCATGACAGGTGATTGATGTTAAATCAACCTTCATCACACTATCTACTTTTACTTTGTTGTCAAATTTTTCTGTTTCCTCGTAACTTCGTAGGTTGCTTTTGAACTGTGTGAATGTTAAATCTTCACTGCTTTGAGTTGTGTGGATAGCAAATGGCTTGTAAGTTTCAGGAAGCCCCTTTAAGATCATGGCGATAATAAGTCCATCACTGATGACTTCTTTTGCATTTCTTAGAGAGGTCACTGCTTTTTCAGCTCGGATAATATAATCTGTCACTGTCTCATCTGGTTTCTTCTGTAAAGACGTCAGCTCTGTGTACAGTGCGATGATTCTGGGCTTGCCTTTACTATCGTAGTGGTCACGTAGTATTTTTAAAGCTTTTCTTCCGTCGTCAGTCGCATCTCTCATTACCAGTGACAGACTTTTGTCATCGAGAAACTGTATCAGTTCAGCGTAGCATTCAGCATTCTTCTCTGCATCTGGGTTAGTGACTGATAATATAGTGTCCTTTAGGCCAATGATCCGCATGTGGCCGAGAAACTTCGCCTCCCAAAGTTCGTAACTGTTTTCGTCTCCGTTGAACACTAACCTCTGCCATCTTCCTCCTGTTGTGTCACGCCTGGGCCCATAACCTGTTGAGCTTGAAGAGTTTTCTTCTTCTTCGGCCATGTTCTCTTAATAATACACTCACTTGGTTGATTACTTTGCCCGTTTCTTTTATTGTTAGCAACACAGGAAGGGAATGCGATACATCATTGCAGCAGTTCGCGCCAACTGAACACACACACGGAACAGGAAGAGGAAATGAAAAAAACAATCACCAAAGTAAAATCTCTTTCAAAATAAAATGACAATCAGAAAAACGTCTCTCCCAACATAAAATAAATCAATATATTTACTCATGAGAACACAAATCTAACATTATATAATACTGAAAGTTGTTTTTTTTTTTTAATTTAAACATCTTTAAGTCACAGTATAGTAATGTGGTTACATATACAGACGCTCGCATGATTGTGGTTGATGTGAAGAAGGTGAAAGGAGATCGCACTTATGACCTGTCCAGAATGGCCTACTACATGGAGAAAGACATATGTACAACCTTTTTGTGTGTGTGCACGTTTTGTATAATGGACCCACTGGCTAACTCCGTCAATTCACGTGACTTTCTGCAGGTGAAGATGCTGCCACTGTTTACTGACCAGAGCAGACGCTTTACTCCTTCTGTGGATGGGCAGAACCTGATGATGGAGAAGATCATCATTTACTACGTGGATGAGGAGCCCCCGACTGTTCATGCATCTCGTCCTCCTTGTCCAATTTTTTTTTAATTTTTAAAGGAAATTTTAAAAATGCTTTTTTAAAGTAATCCCTTACCATCTAAATGTTAACACTCTTGAAATTTCACTTCTTTTTATATTAAAGGGGATTAAAGGCATGGTTAAACATTTTTATACTGAGACAAAGGGGAGTTTCTCTGGTTCGGCCCACTTAAGATTAAAGTGGGCTGGATGTGGACCTCGATGCAAAACGACTTTGACAGCAGGTCACAGTTAACGTACACTTGTATTTGCCAAAGTATGTCACAAACTGACACATGTAACACTCCAGTGAAGCTTTCATATATTCAAGCTGACATTAATTTTTAATAAAAATATCAGTGCATTAGTAAAACGCAATAACGATTATTTTACGTGAGGCTGGGTGACTCTAAGTCATGACAGTGCCTTGCCCCCAACAAAAGAATAAAATAAAAGCAGAATAAAGTCGATCCTTCCTCACCTCATATTTCTGAGTCCTCTGGTCCTGTTTAAGCCTTTGAGTTTATCGATTTTGGTACAGAGTAGAAAAGGCTTGTGGATATTCTGGGGTTGCTGTAACTCAGGAGGAAAGTCTCTTAGTGAAGATCAGATAAAATCTGATTTCGAATGTTTATGGTTTGTGTTAATGTGCGTTCCTACTAGAAAATAAAATAACCATTCTCTCTCTTATTTTTAAAGGAAGTGTGCATGCATCCAGCCAAGTTTTTAAGTACATGTGTTCAACTGCTTTCTAATAAAAATATCTAATCAGCCAATCACATGGCAGGAACTCAGTGCAGTATGTAGACATGGTCAAGACAAGCTGTCATGTTCTGTTTTAGACTTCATCTGGGTGAGATTATATTCTGAGTGGTTTATGTTTGTTTTCTTGAAGTTTTCTGTTCTCGTTTGATCATTGATCAGAAGTTTGATCACGAGTTTCTGTTACGGTGTGGGTCTCGGGTTCTTAGTCATTCTTTCATTATGTTTAGAGTGTGTCTCTTGTTTCCTCTTTTATTCTGATAGACTGTGTTCAGCGTATTTAGTTTTGCTTCCTCCCTGTCTTGTCAGCTCTGATTAGTCCCAGTTGTGTAACCACCTGTTCCAGTCCCCTCGTTATCCTGCCTGTGTATTTAAGTCTTCAGTCTCCCTGCTTGTTGTCACATCCTCCACGTTAGCTGTGTGTTGTAGTTCCATGGTCTCAAGTCTCTGCAGTTGTTAGTTCTAATTTGTCTTTATTTTGTTTCCTTCATCTGCTTTGTTTTTAGTTCATTTTAAAGTTTGTGTCTCAGAGTCCTGCATTTGTTCCAACCCTTGCTTGCCGCACAGCTCACCATGACACGAGCTGCTGGAGTTCAAGCCAAGCATCAGAATGGGAAAGAAAGGTTTAATTTAATTGATTTGGGACCTTGCATAGTTGTTAATGCCAGGCAGGTGAGTATTCTGGAAACGGTTGATCTACTGGGATTTTGATACACAAACATCTTTTGGGTGGACAGAAAATGGTCTAAGAGAAAACACTGATGTCAGAGGAGAATGGCCACACTGCTTTAACATGACACAAAGGCAACAGTAACGCAATTAACCACTCGTTACAAACACGTTATGCAGAAGAGTGTCTCTGAATTCATGTTAAATGAATTGCAAATGGGCTGCACCGGGTGCTACTGCTGTTAGCAAACAACAGTAAACTGAGGTTACAGTTTGCATGTGCTCACCACAATAATGTGGTTTGATGAGTTTCGATTTTGTTGCAACATCTAGATGGTACGATCCAAATATGGCATGAACAACATGAAAGCCCCTTTCCGTCTTAATGGTTCAGGCTACCAGTAGTGGTGTAATGGTGTGAGGGAAATCTTCTTGGTATCAAAGAACAGAAAGCCGAGGTTATAGTTTACATAAGATCACTAAAATGTTCTGGTCTGATTAGTCTTGAGTTCTGCTGCTGTAGTGTCAGACTTCCTTGTAAACAACCATGAATCTGTTCTGCCTTTTATCAGTGGTTCAGACAGCTGCTGCTGGTTCAACATGTATTTTTCCTTGATGTTACCTTGTCACAGTTTAGGCTCCTTAGTACCAACTGAAATTTTCAGGGTGAGATTCACATCTCAATAAAAAACAGAATTATCTTTCAGTTAACACTACTGATTTACATCCTGGAAGAACTTCCATACTGGAAGAAAGAGCGAAAGAGATCATATGTAAAAGGGAATTTTTGAAAAAGTGCTTATAAACGTTATAAATGATCTTTTTTTTTCTTAAAGAAATCTTTTACTTCGTGTTATGTTTTTCATACCAGTTGTACTTTCCATTGCAAATATTAATCACAGTTAAATTAAGGGGGGATGGCATTAAAAACTAAGCTAAGCTGTGATGTCATCAAGTACACTTCCGTTCATACTGTAGAACCACCGCGCTGCGTTCTCCTGAAGACTTTCGTTTGAACGAACTTACGCCCACCGGAGCCTCGACTGAATTCTTCGTTCGGACTCTGCAGGAGACGGACGCATAGGAAGCGGACAAACGAAGACTTCTTTCTTCGCCTTTGATCATGAAAGTGTGGGTTTTTGCTGTTCTGGCCGCTCTCGCGGTCGGAGCCTCAGCTCAGAGCTGTAAGTAGTTTAAATTTGATACAAACTTGATTCTAAAAAGAAGCCACAGCTCAGTTTGAGTAGATTTAATGGAAATTTTCACAAAAACGAACAACCCCCCCCAACGCATTTTAAAAGTTCAGAGCACCTTTATTTAAGACATAGATAAATTATCTTTCTATGAGATGTAGTTTTGCTTGTTTTATTTGATCAAATATTGTAATTGGCCACCAGAGTTGAACCAAAAAGCTGTTTTTAATGTTACACTAGCTAGTTTTGTTGGTGGTGGGGAAGGTTTCTTCCTCTGTGTTGGGACTAGCACCCAAAAGATTCATTCTTATATTCTTATTCATTCTTATATAATACTAACTATACTGTACAGTCACAGTATAGTAATGTGGTTATGTATTTGAGTTCCTGTTAATAACCTGCTAGTGTGGTGGTGTTTTTTCCTCTTTAGGTCCAACAACATGTGCCACTATGAAGTGGGCTATGTGCGACGGACCCCCATGTTCATGTACTCTTCTGGTTGGTAATGGTACAAAACAGCCCTTAGACTGCACAGCATGTAAGTTTAGAAGTGGTAAAGGGGCTCCTTCCTGTTTCATGTCCTCTGTTTGACACTCCAGCCTGCTCATGGTGTGCACTTTGTTCCCCCCTCAGTGATCCCCAAGTGCTTCTTGATGAAAGCTGAAATGTACAGAGCTAGAAAGGCCCTGGGCACTCGCAGTATTGGAAGAAAGCAACATGAGACCGCCATTGTGGACAACGATGGCATCTATGACCCTGAATGTGAGAATGACGGCAAATTCAAGGCCAAGCAGTGCAACAACACAGATGTGTGCTGGTGCGTCAACAGCGCTGGAGTCCGTCGAACTGACAAGGGAGACCAGACCCTCCAGTGTGAGAAGCTGGTGGAGACCTAGTAAGTGATTTCACTATAGTGAAGGATTGCTGTGAGGATGAATAGTTCAAGTATTCAACATTTCTTTATTTTATTTTTCCCTCTTCCAGCTGGGTCCGTCTTCAGCTGACACACAAGGAGGGGCCCACCAACGTGAATAAAGACAATTTGAAGACGTAAGTCCACTTCAGCCCTTATTAAAAGTTAAGAAACATGCTGAGGCTGACATTTCCAGATCTCACCATCCTAATGTCTTTTTTAAAACAGTGCTATTGCGACTAAACTTAAAAAGCGTTACCAACTTGACCGCAGCCTGGTGAAGGAGATTCAGGTGAGTGACAGTCCAACAAAAAACTGTTTGTAATTTAGAACAAAGCAAAAAGCACCACTGCCATGCTAACTAACATCCTGTCATTCTACAGTATGACCCAGACGCTCGCATGATTGTGGTTGATGTGACTAAGCCAAAAGGAGAGCGCATCAGTGACCTGTCCAGAATGGCCTACTACATGGAGAAAGACGTATGTACAACCTGTGTGTTTGTGTGTGTGCACGTTTTGTATAATGGACCCACTGGCTAACTTCATCATTTCATGTGACTTTCTGCAGGTGAAGGTGCTGCCACTGTTTACTGAGCAGAGGACCTTTACTGCTTCTGTGGATGGGCAGACTCTGATGATGGAGAAGATAATCGTGTACTATGTGGACGAGGAGCCCCCGACCATGACCATGAAGCACCTGACAGGCGGGATCATCGCCGTCATCGTGGTGGTGGTGCTGGCTGTGATTGCTGGCCTGCTGGCTGTGATTGCTGTGGTGAGCGCATCTGCATGTCAGAAGTGTCGTTTAAAGAACAAATGTTAAAACAAAAGGCCATAATTTAGTTTCTTCTCTGTGTTTGTAGTTCTTTGTCCAGAAGCGACAGAGGAAGTACAAAAAAACTCAGGTGAGATAAACGACCTGCTGTCTGTAAATTTATCTTTTGAGAAAAAAGGGTCATTATATAAACTTTTTTGGTGTGTCTGCTCTTTCCTCCAATTCAGCAAAGAGAGATGGAGCAAATGTAAAGCAGAGAGAGTGTGAAGAGTCGACGCATACGCGTACCTGACAGGCAGGATCATTGCTGTCATCGTGGTGGTAGCGATTGCTGTGATTGCTGTGGCGAGTGTATTTGTAGAGCAGGCACGTGCAGAGGGGGGGCTAGAGGGGCTTGAGCACCCGCCCCTTTCCTGATGAGTGCCCAAAGTGCCCTTTTGTTGAGGCAACTTTTAAATTTTTTTTATTTATTTATTTATTTATTTTTATGTGTGTGTGCGTGCGGAGTCCTGTCTGTGCCCCTCAACAATAATATTTAACTATTAATCATAGTTTTGCTAAATAAAAGGATCTGGCTTGCATCAGTCACATGATCACATTTAACCAATGATCGCCCTCGACGGCAGAACGCGCTGGTTACGAGCCGGGAACGAGCTCACAAAGAGCACGCGCATTTTTAGCGGTCCGGAGCTGTAGGAGAAACACAAGTTAACTCAGAGACACAGACTGATGCGACAAAACCAGTAAGTAGGTGTACAGCGTACACTGTAGTGTGTAGCACCCAGGAGTATTAGCTTATTACGTACACGTCGGTAAGTTGTCTTGTTGCAACTGACGAACTGAAACAAACGAGCGTGCTGTGTGTGCAACAGCGCAACAAACATTACCTGTCCTTTTATTAACTGCACAGGTAGTGCTGGTCATAGCTGCTGGCTACCTGTGCAAGGCTGTCATGGGTCTGTAGCTCTGTCACCGTTTTAGGGAACATATTTAGTTTTAAAGTAAGTTTCCGGGCTTTCTGGAGGGATTATATTTCACTAAAAAACGATCTAATATGCATGTCCACATAATAATTATTATAATATATTAAAAAACACAAGCTGTATTTTAAAGAACATACATTAAGAAGCAGATTATATTAGATTTATATTTTAAATAAGACAAAATTTGGATTTTACAGCAGTAAAATGATTGTATCTCTACAGTTTAAAAATGTAATAAACTTTGCCCTGCACAGAGTGGATAGTGAAACAAATGGAATCATCATAAATACATTATTTCATATTTATTACTTCCCCCTCCTCATTGCTTTATTATTGTAGCTCTAGTAATAAATAATAATGTAAGGATTCTGGATCAGCACCATGATGCCCATAGTATATACAGTATTCTGAAGAAGGTCTAAAATGTCACTGTGTGTGCATGTGTGTGTTTTATTTAGATGGATTTAAAAAAAAAAAAAAATATTACTCATGATATAACATTGTCCAGACATGCCTGGTAAGGACCTGAGGAGGAAACAGTAGGAGCTGTGTGAGGCTACTAAAGGCAGGGCTATAACATTTTTCTGTCATCATTTTATTATAGATTAAGTGCAAGAGTTGTTAGGTGTGGACAATTAGATTATAGTTTATTGCAATAGCAAGTTGTGCCTTGTTCTCTTTTTTTTTTTTTTTTTTTTTTTTTAGGGAGAGAAAGAAAACCAAAGGGGAGAAGAGACGGTGAGAAGGGGGGGAAGAAAGAAAAAAAAAACAAACAAAAAAAAACAAAACACCTGGGTCACCTGTATGGAGAAAAAAAACAGAAGAGAAAGCAAACAACAAAGAGCAACATAATAAAAAAAACAGCACCATCACTATAAACTAGCTAGCAGTAGATATCAGTAGATACTAAATAATAAACGATATTGTGCAGCACGCAAGATAGACAGCGCACAATGTGCTTTGAGGCAGCAGCCAAGAAAGCTGTAGTCCGCGTCTGTGAATACCCGTGTGTACACCTGTGTGCATACCTGTGTGGATCAGCATGCTTGCATTCCAAAGGTTTCTCCATGTAACGATCTGCTAGGGAGTGTGGGGGAGCCACAGCCCCGTCCTCCAGGGCATGAAGCAGGTATGGAGGAGATCAAAACTCCAGACATCTAGAGGCCCCCAGAACACAAGAGACCAAGGAAGACCAACAGAGGGGCAGCTGCGCCACTATTCCAGTAAGAGCTGAGGAGAGTCCCAGATGAGGGCTCACTCAGCAGCCGCGGAGCAGAAGCCAGGGGGGGGGTTGCATTGACGCGCCCGTGAGCTCCGCCGGCAGCCAGCTGTGCCTGAGTGACCGAGCCCCAGGCCGAGAAGCCGGGGGCACCCCACCTCCGAAGTGGCCCGAGCGAGCCCCAGGCTCCAGGCCCCGATAAGCGGCCGCCAAGGAGTGAGCCGGTGTGTACCCGGACGCCCATCCCCAGACACAAAGAACCACCAACGCACCGACACCTGAGGGAGTCCGCCACTGGCAGGGGAAGTGGTGGTGGGTGGAGATAGGCCTCCAAACCTTGGAGGGCCTGAGATGTCCCCAGAGAGGTGGCGTCTGATACCCAACCTGACATATAGACACAGACATACAGGCACACACAGATACAAACATCCATTCCCACCCTCATGCTCTCATATGCACTTACTCCCCACTCAACCAACGTGGAGACAGACATAAAGAGACGCTGTACACACGATCACACTCCCCAAGCGTACTCTACGAACCGGGTCTAGGTACCCTTGCCCCTGGAGGGGGGAACTGCACCCAGACCCAGGTGGTGTTACCCTTTTCCCTGCGGTGGGGGGAGGCAGACCGCCCTGACTCCGCAGCAGCAGGGAGGTCCCACACTCCAGACCGCAGTCGGACGGCCAACTCCTCCTCCTAGCCCCCCCGCTCCAGCAGGCCGCAGAGAATGGGGGTGAGAGAAGACTTGTTCTCACATAGCAAGTGGAGAGTGATATATGAAATGATGGAAGGAAGAAGAGAAGCAAAGAGTGATTCACAGGCAGAGCCTAAATTATTTCTCACAGTTTTTTGTTGCCCTATGGTTCCAAGCGCTGTCACCAATCTTTGCATTTTGTTATTATCTCATGACACTTGTTTAATCAGCTACCATCTCTCCTATGGACTTTTTAATGTTTACAGTCTCAGATCAACACAGCCCTGCCCTTCCCATATTAGATTCTTGATGAATGTGTGTTGTTGTTATTCAGCCTGGTTCAATGTGCCCCTTTTTAACTTTGAGCACCCGCCCCTTTAAACCTCTCTGCACGGCCCTGCCTCAGTGACATTGTGACAGTTGAGGAAGTGGAGTGGGTAGGAGTGAGCTGCCGTTTCTTTTGATCACCTGTTTTCTCCTGTTTTGAGTAAGTTAAGGAGGTCAGAGTCTGTCTTCGTTTTTGGCACTTGTTTTGGTAAGGTTAGGTGTGTGGGAATCAGTTTAGATTCGTTTTGTTTATTATTTTGGCCTTAGCTCACCCCGACGTGTTGACACTCCTGTTTTGTTGTATCTGTTTTATCACTTTGTAAATAAATCACCTTTTAACAAACTGATTTGTTTCCTGTCACTGCTTCGGTCTTGTGGGGCGAGCGAGTCCTTCACTCATGTTATTGCCTGGCCCCTAGATGGGTCGTAACAACCTGCTTTAGCAAATGACAAATAAGAAGTCCATTGCCATGAACACTCTTAGTCTTGTTAAAACTTTATGTAGTTTATGTATAGTTTTTTTATTGACATGTTTCTATATTATATCTTATTTTTTCAGCTGCAAAAAAAGGAAAAAAGATCAAAATAAGTGTTTTTACTTCAGAAAATTATTATATGTTGATAGGCACAGTGAAGACTGACAGGAAAGTGGAGGATGGAGAGAGGGGAAGACCGCCTGGGTTCCTCCACAGTCGGCAGATCTCTGTCCAATGATGCTTTCATGTCAACGTGTGCCAAAATCTCTGAGGAATGTCCAAAACATGTTTATGAATTTAATTCATGCTAAAAGCAGGTTTTGTAAAAGGTTTTAGAGCCATGCTTCTCACCCCTCCTGGTATTTAATAATGTTAACATATTCTAACTGTAGCTTTAGCTGGTTTGTATTACTAATGTACACTGATGACAGTAACAAGGCTCTTTGTGGGATTTTTTTTTTTAAAGATCTAATTGAATTTTCTTGATTTGGGTTGAATTTGCCACGAAGATCAGGGCCCTATTTCAGGAAGCCGGTTTAGAAAACTCAGAGTGAAAAACGATACTCAGGGTTGAGTAACCCCGAACTGTCCAACTCGGAATATTCGGTTTCAGAAAGGCTGATAACAATTAGTTCAATCAACGCGGAGTTGCTTTAACCCCAAGTTAAGCGCGCGCACGAGGATACATAAAGCCCTGATTAGTGGAGCACAGATTAAGCGAGTCACCATGGAGACGGAGGGAAAGAAGGCGCGGTCAATGTATTTTACAGCGCTTGAGGCCGAAATTCTGATGGCAGCATAGGGCTTTGGAGCATGATGTCACGGGGGTGGGCGATAACATGCAAATTTTGCGGGACAAAAGTAACACAGCCTCAGCTACAAAAGAAAGGGAGCATGCATGGCAAAACATAGCCGACAGAGTCGATGCGTGAGTGTTAATTTAAACATTGATCTAGGGATTTCCACCCATTTAACACGTTATTTTATTATATTTTATTTTATTTTTTATTTCATACATTTTATTTTGTGATGTGATTTGAGCGCAGGTGCAACCCAACAGGCCCCAAACGTTCCTGGCAGCAAGTAAAAATGAAATATAAAAATATAGTCCAAACAGGTAAGGTGTAATTGTATTATGAGCCATAGTGCTTGGTCTGTTTGTCCGATGTAAATCAATTGCAGTTAGAGGCTACATTAATTTCCCCTCTGTAAGCACTTATTGAAATTATCTGAGCACATTACAAGTACATATTTGCTTACTCTGTATGCTCAAATGTGACCCGTTATAGCCAACAGAAAAAAAGCGGAGGCCTGAAAAACAGGTGGGGGTCCTCCACCACCACCACTCACAGAGGCTGGCCACTTGGCTTCCACATTTGTGATAATGTTGGCAGCATCACATATGATCTTCACAGTGCAGAGAACACAAATTAGCATCCATTACTATAATGAAATAATTTGTTAGTTTGAAATGCTACAGGGAACTATGTACCTGTACATTAATGCTGTGGAAAGACTTCCTGTTCACATAGTCTCCTTCATTTACTGAAGGAGCAATGATTGGAATGTGAGTACCATCTATACAGCCAATCACGCCTGGGAACCGTGAAAATAAATGTAAAATTTAAGTAGTAGTTCAAGTATCACCACATCATGAATTAAGTTTTGTTCATCCTGCTACCTGCAATTTTGTGGCATCCCTCTTTGATAAATCTTGTGGGTCTATGACCGGGGAACACCACAGACGAGTACAGGAGACGTTTCAGTGCAACTGTAACATTCCTGACTGCCCGACAGACGGTAGCCTTGGAAACGTGCTCAGCGTCACCAATATTATACAGAAAGCTCGCGTTTGCAAAAAACCGAAGTGCAATACGAATAATATGTACAGAACTGAGAGAATGTCCGCGATGTGTCACATGAGCAATATTAGGCCTGAGGATGTTATTCAAATAAATTATAGATTGTGCTGAAAAACGGTAACGTTCACACAGGAAATCATCAGGAAATGATAAAATGTCCGAACGCGCTCTAATCACTCTCTCCCGGCGGAGAGCTCTGCGGAGAATTTGGGCTTCAACATCTACTGGCTCTTCAAGGAAGGGGCACGCCATGTCTGACACTTCCTACAGTCAGGTTTCCGACAAAGAGGCGGAGAAAGTTAGGGTTAGTTGAAGTAAACCTGCTAGGGGGCAGGTTAGCTTCACGGAGTGTGTCATCATAGTGACTCACTCAGGCTTCAGCTGAACTCGCTTTGTGAAACCGAAAAACCAGAGTTTTCGTTAACTCAGGGTATACTTAGTCAGACTTTGCACTAAACCGGCTTCCTGAAATAGGGCCCAGTTCACAACAAAGTGACAGTGTTTTGAAATGTGTGCCAGTCAGTTCCAGCACCAGTCACATGGTGGCGCCATCTCTCAGCCATTCTGTTCACGTCACAGAATGACATAGTAATAAATCCTTGGATGATAAAACAGCCACAGATACTGCGCAGGTTTATTAGCTCTGTCCACTGGTGAGAAAACTGGGACAATCTTATGGCTTGTTATAAAGATTAAGGTGTCTGATCCCTTTTGACTGCACAATTGGTTACCCTGGTTACATGTAGCAGTGATAGACTTTGCACAGCAACAAGCAACAGTTACAAGCTCAGCATCTATGCTGCATGCTTGTTCAGGCAGGTGCTGAAAAAGCCAAATTTAGCTGTTGGCTAATTGGCATCCAGACTGGATGCATTAAATAGCCTGTATGGCTTCACACAGAGTTCCAAACTTGTCCTACAAGCTTCCTTAAAGTAAGCTAGGAGGCTACGTTTTTAAGTATGAGTAGTTATTTTTATATAACTTAAAAAAGAAGCTCAAGTGGCTTTATTGTCATTTCAACCACTGAGACCATGGTGCTACATGTAACAGTAAATCAGCACAGGACTGCATAAAGTGCAAGTATGCAAAAATTAAAAAAAAAACTGTGCAACAGAACGATGCATACACTAGTCGGTGCAATAGAAACGTGCAACAATGACAGTGGGTTGTGCAAAAAGTAGCTGAGGTAATGAAATGAATGTACAAAGGTATGTGTGAGTCTGTGATTTCGGGTATGTTTATGGTTTGTGTTCATGTGTGTTCCCACTAGAAAATAAAATTAACCATTCTCTCTCAGGCCCTCCAAATTATGGAGGCCTTTCTGCCCTCACCACACTCCCTGCCAGTGGCTGATGCCCTCAGGCGTCGGTGTGTTGGTGGTTCTTGGTGTCCAGGGCTGGGCGCTCAGGTATGTACCGGCTCACCGTAAAACATGGGCCCGGGCGCCGTGACTCGGTTGGGGGGCCCTCTGGGCCTGCGGCTCGGTTCACTCTGGCACAGCTGGCTGCCGGCAGAGCCCATGGGCACGCCACTGCAGCCCCCTCTGGCTTCTGCTCCGTAGCTGCTTGGTGACCCTTCGTCAGGGGCTCTCCTTTGCTCTTCCCAGAAGGGTGGCACGGATGCCCCTCTGGTGGTCCTCCTTGGGCTCTCACACTCTGGGGCCTCTGGATGTCTGGGGCCTGGATGTACTCCATGCATGCTTCATGCCCTGGGGGACGGGGCCATGGCCCCCCACACCGGCTAGCAGATCGTTACATGGAGAAACCTTTTGAATACAAGCGCGCTCATCCACACAGGTGTGCACTGTTCATAGACACAAACCATACCTTTCTTGGCTGCTACCTCAAAGCACATTGTGCGCTGTTGGTCCTACGTGCTGCACAACAACATTCAATATTTAGTATTTACTGTTTTTTACACATAGCTAGATTAATGTGATGGTGTTGGGTTTATTATGCTGCTCTCTTTTTTGTTTTCTCTTTTTTTTTCTCTCAACAGTTGATCCGGGAGATTTTTTTAAGTGTCTTTTCTCACTGTCCCTCTTCCCCTCTGTTTTTCTTTTCCTTCATCTTTCTTTTTTACCTTTCTTATCCCCCAGCCAAGTCTGTCCCGTCTGTAACAACTGAAAATAAAAATAAAATAAAATAAATAATAATAACAAAAAGGTCGATCAAATGGACCAATATGGCAAAGCCGTGATGATCCATTTGTAAATCCGTTGGGTATCTTTGTTGACCTTCAGACAACAATTCTGACGGCTAAAGAACGAAACGGGACAGATGGAAAAAACAACAACAACAAAAAAAAACATTCTCTCTCTTATTTTTAAAGGAAGTGTGCATGCATCAACTGCTTGTTAATGCAAATATCTAATCAGCCAATCACATGGCAGGAACTCAGTGCAGTATGTAGACATGGTCAAGACAAGCTGTCATGTTATGTTTTAGACTTCATCTGGGTGAGATTATATTCTAAGTTGAGTTATACTCCGAGTGGTTTACGTTTGTTTTCTTGTACAGTGTCCTTGGGTGTTTTGAAAGGCGCTTTTAGATCAAATGTATTATTGTTATTAATATTATTATTTTTAAATTTGATACAAACTTTATTCTGCTGAAAAGAAATGCATAGTTCAGTTTGACCTAGATTTAATGGACATTTTCAGAAAAACAACAACAACAAATTTAAATTTAAGACATAGATATATATTTCTATAAGATGTAGTTTTGCTTGTTTTGTTTGATCAAATATTGTAATTAGCCGCCGGAGTTGAACCAAAAAGCTGTAGCTAGTTTTGTTGGCGAGTGGGGGTTGGGAAGGTTTGTTCCGCTGTGTTGGGACTCACAGCCAAAAGATTCACCCTTATATAATACTGCATCTTTTAAAAATAAAAAATTATGCTTCATGAAGTCACAGTACAGTAATGTTATTACGTATTTGAGTTCCCGTTAATAACCTGCTAGTGTGGTGGTGTTTTTTTTTCCTCTTTCTCTTTAGTTCCAACAACATGTGCCACTATTGTTAAGGTTCAAAATATTGGGGATGGAGACAAGAGAAACACCACAATAACAACACTGGTCCGGCCGGGTCAAGTCAAACGATGATTTTAATGGTCACACACGTGGGAGATGGAAACTGTATGCAGACAGCCTCAGATCTCATCACAAAAAACACATCTCCATAGTTTTGTAAAAATCAGGGTATTAGAACGCCCCTTCATGCGTAATGACAGGTGTTATACAATCAATGTTGACAGTTTTATTTAACACAGAAAAATAACATTGTCTCCTTCCCGAGGGCAGACGCTGACTGCCCCCCATCTCCTGGAGCCATCCGTCCCCTGCAGAGACACAACATTGCAACTACAAGGACTTCCACATTGATTAAGACGATCAGTGTGTATTGCTCTAAAACAAGTTGTTAGGGAAAATGTTCTAAAACACTTCTTCAGTAAAGACTCAGAGAAGAGAAACACACAGAACTTCTTGCTAGCAAGGGCAGCCTCCACTCTAAGAGACTCCAGTGAGAGAACTGCCCCGGTCTTTATTTATACTCCATTGAGCGTGTGTGTGTGTGTGTGTGTGTGTGTTGAACAAAGGGTCATATAACCTAAAAGCAGGAACAACATCCTTGGTCATAAAGAGGGTAGTCTTCCCCCACACCCAATGTATGGTTTACCAAAGATAACACAGTGAAACCATACAAAGGGTAGGAAGCTCTACCAAACATCAAACAGATCTTCAAGTTAGGATGTATCTACAATAAAACAAGGTACGACCTCTCCCATGCTCCCAGGATGTGGGGGGTGAACCAAGCCTGCTAAAAATCACACATCCTGTCACTACCAAATAACTACAAACAGCATCCTACCATAAGCAAACTTATATCACTAAAAGATTATACTGACTACTAAATACAATTTTCCATTGACATTCCCTCCTGTTGTCAGAAAAAACTTTTAAAGTGAGATATCAGTTTGTAACATCTTATCGTACATTTTCTGTCACATCGTCATTAATCACACAAAGTCTTCATGTTCCAACAGGCCAAAGTTATCATCATCATTTGTCACAGCTGTATATGCAGCAACAGTAGAAAATATTATGCGGTTAATCATGAGTCTTAGGCATGGCAATATACACGTTACAAAAACACAAAATAAAAGTAAAAATATCCCAACTCCGATGAGTAGTCTTTTTAGCACCTGTAACCAGGAGCCAGTTTATAGCCAAGAGAACCAGTCACTTGTATCACTTACATAGTCCTGATTTTGAGCCTGCTGGATCTGTCTCAAAACATTCAGGGCGTCAGTCATGTTTGATGAATGTACATCGTCTGGTATGTAAGTGCAGCATGTGGTATTAAAAAGGACGCAAAGTCCCCCTTTCTCTGCTAATAACAAGTCCAGAGCTACTTGATGTTGCATCGCTGTAATCCGTAATGCATCAATTTCCTGGTTCTGCTGTTCGTTGATCTTACATGAAGCGTTCAGGAAAAGTCCAAACCGGTAATCCAGAGTTTCAATTCTCAGCATGTTTTTTCCAGCTCCCACCAAGGGGAACAATGAATGGAGTACTTCCTGTCCAGTAGTCCATAATTTAAACTCCTTAGGCACGTCGCCTCCCCATATCGGGTCATGTGGTTGAAGTTTAGGAATCGCTAATCTTCTTTTCCGGCGTAGTGTAGAAGTGGTGTTCACTGCAGTCATCCTGAAGGTGTGGTCTGACAAGAATATAGGAGCACATGTTCCTGTCCAGTCTGGGGGCAATATGAAATATGCCCGTTGTCCACATAGCCAGGCCATTCCTTGCACCCAGTATGTGCCGTTAGAGGGTCCAGTCATGTTCACAGGTGCGCCCTCTCCGTGGCTTGCAGCTTGGACAGAATTTGTGGTGTCTCCAAGGGGTCTGTTACCTTTCTCTTGCTGGTAACACATGGAGTGGTTCTTTCCTGGCACTTGGTCCAGGAACACTGGGAAATGGATAGAGATATTCCGATTTGTCACATTGAAGTCGATCCAAAAGAGTTGATCACATGTTCCATTACTAAGTCCAACAGCGTATGAGATTTTATCGTCGATGATGATTCGGCTGTGTTGGAATCCAATGCCAGCAAAGCTGGCTGCACACTTTGCTTGAGTGTTGTTCATATATTTGCCATATAATGTGGGGTGTGTCGACGTGCTGGGCATATGAGAACAGACATAACAGTCTGTATTTGCCGATTCTGCCTTTGTTCTGTCGTGGATATAACGGTACCAGGCATTATTCATCCACGGATGAATGTGATCTTGCGTCATGTCCCTTAGGTGAGAGGTGTCGTGTGTCCATCTCTTCTGCCTGCCTCCTGGTTCAGCTGCTGTTGAGGTCAGCTGAAGTCCTGTAAGGGTGAGCATCGTAGTCAAGGTAACCAGGAGGGTCCACCTCCCCATGGTTGCACACAGATCCATCACACCTCACACTTGGTTGCCCTAGAGTTGATCAGAGGCTGGAGGTTGGAGTGCGAGCTTACCCTACGGGGGCTCAATCAGCACTCCCCCCTCACCACTGAAACAACCAAGTGTGAGATTTCCCTAATGTGCTGTCGATGGAGCTTGGCACGCTCCCCTCATCCTTCAGGTGCCCATCTGTTGTCCACAATCTCCTCTGTTGGCCTCTGGAAATCCCCTTTGGCACAGCTCTCATTCCAACGCAGTTTCATGGTCCTTGCTGTGGCTCCAAAGTCTGATCTCATGATGGGCCCTAACCAGCTTGACCTTTGACCTCAACCACTGCCTGGTGCTGTCAGCTATGCCTGGAATGGTTCTCGCTTCTCACTGGGCCTCTGAAGATTTCCCAGGAGATTACTGCTGCACCTGTATTTTAGAAAAACTTCTATTTGGAGAGCATGTCAACAATCATCAAACCACATTCTTTAGTTCAGTGAACTTATAGACCATCAAAGCCTCATCTGAACATGGGTGCACCACTTGCATAGGTTTAATACCCGTAAATAAACGGTTAAATCACTGCAGCAATAATAATAGAAAACATTGTTTAATGTTAATCCTTGGACTCCACCTCTTGACGCATGGACACTTCTCATGCGTCAACTCACCAAACCTGGATCCCTGTCTTAAAAACTGGCCATCATGGCCTGGAAGACAAGATCTGGAAATAAAATCAAACTTCACACGTATAAACAATTATATCAAAAGAGTAATAAGCACGGGCAAGACAAGTGTCATGTGCAAGTTTTCTCAAATCATTAAATCACTATTATCACCCCAATTTGCCTCAAACATGGATCATCCCATGTGCTCAGTTAACATTAATGTAATCGGTGACTTCTCTTAAGCAAAGTCACTCCACTCATATATTATTATGGATTCAAAAGTGGCCAGCAAATGAGCCCATAATAAACTATTCCATAAGTATCGTAATCTCTTATTTGTTTTACTAATGTCACTTGTCCGCCTCTGCCGAATCCTCCACAGCATTCTCAGAGAAACAAACATTAGCAATACACATTGACTGTGGTCAGACGGAGGTCAGACACAGGTCAACAGGTTCCAGAGGTGCCATAAAAAGACCATAAAGTCAACCATCCCTTCTCGTGGAAAGAATGTCATTCACATATAAACCCAGAAATCCTATAGTAAAAAAAACCATTAACTAATCCTCTTATAAACCACATGATCAAACACATGATTAATCATCTGCTGTAAAAAGAAATGTAAATGTTAGCGCTGCGCAGGTGTGTACACTTTCTCACAGTTTCTTTTACCAGTCAGTCAGCTTTCTTTCCTTTCACTCACGCATTCATACATTCATTCTTTCTTTCTTTGCTGATAGTGGAATCGATTGTCGCATTTAGTTTCCACTCTCAGCAAAATGACGTCATCTCAAAAATAAAAAAAACTTTTAGATCGGATTACCTCGCTGAATCCTTTTTCAGGCTGGGACATTCATTTAATAATTGTCCCAAATAAGTGGCTTTCTCCTGAGCCCATTTTAATGTGGAGAAAATGCACTTGTAACGGCGTTCTCGACAGGTCGTATAGCACTTTTAATTCCCGACGTGCAGATCTGCTTAAAGAAAAGAAATAGACAAACAAAATCAGTGCCTGTTCAAAAGATAAAAATGAAAAATAACAGATTATCAAACCAAACTTTCAGTGCACTGTAAAAGTATCAAAATAAAAAGGCCTTGTTAAGTCATGACACAAACTCCTCATCTCAGGAGGGTAAATCATACCATTATACTAATCGGCAAGCTCGACTTCTCAACAGGAGAAGAATCATCAGCTAAATTCACTCCAAATCAATCATCAGCTGCACAACACACACATAAGCCTAATGTGTCTTATTAGCTATGAGTTTAATCACCAGGTCTTTGCATCACACGAGGTGACTTGGACAAGATGATAAACGGACTCACACACTTAAAATGTTGTCTAATCTTCATGAGTTATTTTGTGTTTGTATTAGTAGGGTTAGTGCATGTTCTGTTTTTATGTATCCTTTCATGTACCTTCCCCCTTTTTTTTCTGAAACAAAGCTCCGTTCACTCCAAATTTTGTTTCAGAAACAAATGAAAAACTCTGTCATAGTCAGGCACAGCTAAACCCCAAATGCTTGCAGGTTACCATCGGCAACCACACTGTGTGTTGTTAACCCCTTCTACAAATGCCCTCTCTTAATGTGTAACACTTTGTGTATGATTTTTTTTTTTTATCTCTGGTGCATATTATCTGTATGTGTCGTGTCACTTTCCATTTTTTTCTAACAGTACACTTGCATACCTGAGTGCTTGTCGTCCTCCCCCTTTTGTGGTGGTCTGGACACTGTGTCAATCCTCCACCTCCAGGCAGTCGCCTGTCTCCCCGAATTCCTTAACCCAATTTGATTGCCCACACTAAAACAGCCGCCTCAGTCCTCTTCTGCTCCTTTTCATCTCTCCCACTTTTCAGTCCAATGGCAGTCAGCTTTTTCAGCTTTGTCCCGTGTCACTCTTTGTCCCACTGTCTCTTTTATTGCCATCTCACTCCAAACATGGCAAATGTCAAAGTCCTTCACACACAGTGAGTTTGCAGCTTGCTGGAAACGCATCTCCATCCATCCAATCTAGATGGTGGTTCTTCTCTTTCTGATGCCGTTTGCCCACAGCGCTGCTGGACCTCTCTGCTCAGAACTCTGGTATTGTCTCTTGGACTCCTGTCCACTGTTGATGTTCATGCTCGTGCTTCTGAAACTGCACTCGGTGTCTTCAGGGAGAGATTCGTTTCCTTGGAGCTTGCTTGTTCGGGATGAGGATGGGAAGCTGCAAAACAATTCAGCCAAAAAATTCTGGCTGGGTGTTTTCTATTTTTTCTAATGATTTCAACCTATAATTTTCTTCCGACTGCTGCCCGTGGAGAATTGATCCAGTTCCGTTCCCCACCTGTAAACGACAGACTGAGAGACTTTCATTATTATCCTCACTGCTTAATCAACACACATCTCTCTCTCTCTCTGTTTTTGTGAACCGTCCTTTCTTAAAAGCAGAAAATAAGATTGTAGTTGTTCTTGGTTGATCAACACAAAACCTTTTTCCTATAATTATTTTTCATCTACAATGTAAATTTTGTCTCTTTTTCACTCTTTTTTGTTTGTATTATTATTATTATTATTTTAAATAGCTGGTGACCTGCAGAATCACCGCTCTCACAATCAAAAACAATTATTTTTACACAGCGCACAAAAACACTGTGACGTCAAACACATTCACACTCACTTTTTCATCTGCGTAAATAAATCACATAGCTGATATGTACCATGGTGATCCATAAATATGATCACCAGTTTATTTAACTATTTTTCAACCCAACAAAACAAATAAACAAAAACATAATGCTGATGTTATGAACACTCTACACACAAGTCAAGATGCTCACGGAAACGCTGCACACTCCAGTTATCACAGTTCTGTTTGTGTGAATTATCTGCTTTCATTATTAATACCAGTTTATAGGTTGTTATCCTTTTTATTATTAGTTTGAATGCATTAAAATTAAGTTGTAATTTAGCCTTTTGTTTATTTTACTTTACTCCTCTTGCATTTATATCTATTCAGTCGGGTCTGTTTCCAACCCTTTTTTAAACTACTTCAAACTACTATGATCTCTAATTTTCACTGGGTGAGGGATTATTATGTTCTTCCTAGTCTGAACTGCTCTCTTCACCTGAGCTGCTATCCTATTCTGAGTTACTGTCTTCTTTGTTTCTTACAGTCACGTACCAAATGTCCCTCTTTTCCACACCTCCAGCATGTAGTGTTAAAGTCACTGTTTGGTGTGTGTGTGTAGCCTCTACCTCTTGCTCTTCCACTATGCATTCCTCTCTCTTTCTTTTGGATTAGTCGTGCTCCGGCTTGCTGTTTTTCTAGACATTTCTCATCAGGTGTTAATTTTACTTGTTTATCCCCCATTTTCAAAGATTCTGCTGGGCCGTCACTGGCACGCTTGACTTCAGGGTGGTTTACTGATACGGCCTTCGACTTCACCCTAACGGTGAAGCGGTATCAGTTTTATGAGATGAAACTCAACCGTTCTCCTTTGTCACCACTACGTGAGCCTCAGCAAAGAAAACAAAAAATGGAAGTAGTTCAGCAGCGTATTGTGCTGTAAAATCAACTTACTTCCAGACACATACACACACATAGACATTTGCGCGCTAATTTGTCACGAGATAATTTCAGCTACCTCTAAAACTGGTCGAAACACAGTTCCTTTTGGCGAACTTAGACCTAATTTGTCACGAGATAATTTCAGCTACCTCTAAAACTGGTCAAAACACAGTTCCTTCTGGCGAACTTAAACCTAATTTGTCACGAGATAATTTCAGCTACCTCTAAAACTAGTCAAATTCGGCTCCTTCCGGCGAACCCAACCTAATTTATCACGTTACTTAAACGTATTTTTAATTTGTCACGTTACTTTAAATCTTTGCGGCCGTCTTTAAATACCAAATAGTGTTTCTCACCCCCGATGTCCCACTGACGGTTCGGATCACCAGACTGAATCCCAGCGCCGTGGACCTGGTCACCGGCCCAGACTCGAATTCACGCTCTGGGACTCTCTCCTCGTCTGAGAGGGCTGTGCACAGACTTCGGTGCCGGCTCCCCACGGCGTCAGGAATCAGTGCTGGATCCTGGAACAGAGTCACAGATAACAGTTCTGATATATTCTGCTCCGGCTCGAAGGACCAAGTAAATGTTAGGGAAAATGTTCTAAAACACTTCTTCAGTAAAGACTCCGAGAAGAGAAACACACAGAACTTCTTGCTAGCAAGGGCAGCCTCCACTCTAAGAGACTCCAGTGAGAGAACTGCCCCGGTCTTTATTTATACTCCATTGAGCGTGTGTGTGTGTGTGTGTGTGTGTGTGTGTGTGTGTGTGTGTGTGTTGAACAAAGGGTCATATAACCTAAAAGCAGGAACAACATCCTTGGTCATAAAGAGGGTAGTCTTCCCCCACACCCAATGTATGGTTTACCAAAGATAACACAGTGAAACCATACAAAGGGTAGGAAGCTCTACCAAACATCAAACAGATCTTCAAGTTAGGATGTATCTACAATAAAACAAGGTACGACCTCTCCCATGCTCCCAGGATGTGGGGGGTGAACCAAGCCTGCTAAAAATCACACATCCTGTCACTACCAAATAACTACAAACAGCATCCTACCATAAGCAAACTTATATCACTAAAAGATTATACTGACTACTAAATACAATTTTCCATTGACACAAGTGTATAATACTAAATGAATAATGCTTGGTCAGCTACCACTACTTAAAACATAACAAAAAACATAACTGAGTACAAGATCACCAAGAATAACATCGTATAAGTGCTGTGTAAGCATGTTTGCATTTAGCCCTCTGCACTCAAAGTCAAAACCTGCAATATATCAGTCCGGACCATCACGCCGAACGAAGCTTATGACCTTCAAAAGACCAAGTGCCAACTCATCATAAGCACAATTGCAAGGTGTGTCTGAAATTATTGAAACCACTCTTTTTAACAAAAGACAAACAAATTAACAAATCTTCTAAACGTTATTCAGTTCATTTCAATCATTAATGATTAAACATGAAAGTGATGATTTATGCTTTTCACTGATTCTCTAAAAAAGCCCGGAAACTGACTCAGGCATTTAATATTTTAATCAATGTCATTTAATTACTACCACTTTAAACTTAGCAAAACATAATTGAATAGAAGACCACAAAGAATAATATGATATCAGTGGTATGTAAGCGTGTGCGGCCCTCTATGCTCGAAGCCTTTCCCCTCAATAGATCAGTCAGACATTCACGCTGACTGTAGCTTTTAACCCTTAATTAACTTGAGCACAACTCTATAATAAGCAACAAACTGCAATATGTATAAGTTGATCATGGTCACATCTGCAATGAAAGATCATATTATTATTCTGGTACCTGTAAGTAAAAAATCAAACTAGAGTTATAACAATCACTGTAGTACAAAGGCTAATGTAAGATCAAAACTTCAGTATATATTTAATGCAAAGCTGGTTATATGATTCTAATGAACTAATAGTGCCATATTAAAATGATGAAACTAGAAGAGGAAAAAACATCCCCTTTTTATTCTACACTATGAAGTGGGCTATCTGCGACGGACCCCCATATTCATGTACTCTTCTGGTTGGTATTGGTACAAAACAGCCCATAGACTGCACAGCATGTAAGTTTAGAAGTGATAAAGGGGCTCCTTCCTGTTTCATGTCCTCTGTTTGACACTCCAGCCTGCTTATGGTGTGCATTTTGTTCCCCCATCAGTGGTCCCCAAGTAGGGCTGGGCCATATTATACCGTTCACTAGTGATGTGCGGATCGATCCTGAAATATCGATTCCTCCGATACTAATCATTTATGTTCTAAAATCGATTCTCACATTACAATATCGACATTTTAGTAATTTAGAGTAAATTTGTAGTTTATCATTAACAGGAACACAGTGGAAGGAAACTATAACATTCGGATTGTCTACATTCAAAGGAACTACTTCCTCTTCCGCCTTTCATAGTCATGTGCGAAATACGTCTGTATAAATGTCTCGCCGCCCCTTGGCGTGCGCACTCACAACGATGGCTGAGCGTAATTGTGTGGATGTATTTTACCTCCACAAACAGCTGAGACGTGGTTTGCAATACATTTGGCAAAAAAGTGAGGTGTGGCCATACTAGGGAGACATTCAAAAGGGCTGTTGGGGGGGGGGGGATAAATATATTTTACAGTGTTTATTTATAGGATAAAATACGTTAAATGTCACCATTATTATTGCCCGGCCCGGAAACAGCGGGGGTGTCCAAATTCAGAGGCTGCTTCCACCTGAGGACCCGGCCTTCGCGGTCTAAAGAAAGCCGGGTAGTACGTCACAGGCTCCCTCGGTGGAGAGAAACTCTGCCATCTGCTCCTTGCTATCTAGATATAACAGGGCGCTGGCGTAGACTCTTCTGTTTAATCATTTTCTGTTTGACGTTTATTCAGCTGTGTGAAAACCCCGGAGGAACCCTCCCGAGGGATTAATAAAGTTTAATTTAATCTAATCTAATAACTTTAATCTCAGCCAAACCGATTTACCCACGAACAAATAAAACACTGAAAAAGCCAAACAATAACATTTTTAAGTTATCAAAGTGACTTATATATCCTGTTTAACCCGAGTAGCAAAAGACCGCGGGGGTTTGAAGACGATGTGTCGGTCGGCTCAGATATTTGAAGTTTACACATTCTCACCTGAAAATATGTTAAAGGTTTTTTTTGCGACCCAGAAAGAGAAATAAGAGTAATATTAAAACTAAGTCGCTGCCGTCATTGCTGGAATTGGCTGGGCCACGCTATGAATTCTGCGATACGGTTTTTCAATTTTGTTGTCCGGGTGGAAAATCGGGGGAAATTCAGGAGAATGGTGGCTCCGGGAGATTTTCGGGACGGGCACTGAAATTCGGTATTGTCCCGGAAAAATCGGGAGGGTTGACATGTATGGTTGTGGATACACCACTAACCTTGTCAAACACCTCAGAGTAAATCATATCACAGAATATGACGAGCGTATGTTGAGACGAACTGAAGAGGAGGAGAGGGACAGGTGCTGCTAGGGCGAGACAGACGTCTCTCACGGAGCCCTTTAGTGCTGCAGGCAGGCAAAGTGTTCAAATAGGCAGAACTTCAGATTTTTTATTTCTATATGATGAACTCTGCATTATTAAGTAATAAGAACAAGTAATCTGATGCCCTGTAATCATTATGATGCTATAATTTGAGATACAATAAATAAAATAAGTTTTTGTACAAAGTATCGGTATCGGATCAGTATCGTCGATACCACCCTGAATATTACTTGGTATCAGATCGGAAAGGAAATCAGTGGTATCGCACATCACTACCGTTCACGGTAATACCGGTACAATGCTAACGATAAGAAAATGAAATATCGTGATAGAATATGGGTAAAACACGCATGCGCAGTGCCGAAAAAGCACAGCGGCAACGGAGAACGAGAAGGGGGAAAGCGGATTGTTGAGTGAAACGGATGAACCAGACTGCCAACCCCTTAGTATTGTGGAGAGTGAGTGTAACGTACTGGGGGAATAGGAAGACATCTTATCAGAACCTTATCCACCTGGCTTTACAGCTTTTGTGTACCCCAGCTTCATCTGTTCCTGTGAGTTTCCAAAGCTGGGGAAATGGTGTATAAAAAAAACAAAAAAACAACCGCAATAGACTGAATGCAAAAACATTGGATAAACCTATTTTTCTGAATAGAAATTTATAATAAACTGAGTCAAATGGGTAATATTACATTCACAATACTTTCATTTTAATTTTCACTTAATGTCATTCATAATATATTTTAAAGATGTCTACAATATTTGTAATATAGAAGATATAAAATGATTCCATGGAAAGTACAATACCTTACCGTGTATACAGTGTATATAAGTATGACTAGGTCATTGAATCAGTGTCTGTTGTGAGTCTCAAGTAAGTTGCCTGCAATGATATTTAAGGTCCAGCAGGTGTCAGTATGGAGCAAAAAAGCAAAACTGTGCCGATACAGTTTGGGGAATGTGCTGAAACGCTTCACGAGGCCTCATCTACCCATCACTACTGGTGCGTCAACAACTCTGGAGTTCGTCGAACTGACAAGGGAGACCAGAACCTGCAGTGTGAGAAGCTCTATTGGTAATTCACACACAGTTTCTGTCCCTCCACACACAGGACTCAGTTCTGCTTCTATGGGCCACCTTTGTTTACTCTTTCCCACCCAGGCTTCTAGACTTCTGATTGACTAACATTTCTACACAATTAGGAATTTATTGCCACCTGTTGCTTTGGCATGTTCCTGGCAGCGTTTTCCTTCGTTTTTGGGGTTTACGTGTGGATGGGATTTCTTTTAGAAATAAAAACTCAAAAACTGTTTTCAAAAATGCCCGTGTACGTGTGGATGTAGCCTCAGCCCTCAGTCTCCCTCTGCTTGTTGTTATGTTGTCTCAAGTCTCTGCATTTGTTAGTTCTAATTTGTCTTTATTTTGTTTCCTTAGTGTTCATCTGCTTTGTTTGTAGTTCATTTTACCAACAATTAAAGCTGCTGCTTTAAAGTTTTTGTCTCGGAGTCCTGCATTTGTTCCTTGCTTGCCACATGACACGAGCTGCTGGAGTTCAAGCCAAGCATCAAAATGGGAAAAAGGTTTAATTTAATTGATTTGGAACCTGACATAGTTGTTAATGCCAGCCAGGTGAGTTTTTTGGAAACTGTTGATCTACTGGGATTTTGACACACAAACATCTTTTGGATGAACAGAAAATATTGGAAGTTCTTTGGGTGAAAATATCGATGTCAGAGGAAAATGGCCACACTGCTTTAGCGTGACACAAAGGCAACAGTAAGTCAAATAATCACTCATTACAAACAAGAGTTTCTCTGAATACATGTTGAAGCAGATAACAGGTATTTTTCCAGGTAACCTCAAGGAAAAATACATGTTGAACCACCAGCAGCTGTCTGAACCACTGATAAAAGGCAGAACAGATTCATGGTTGTTTACAGTAAAGTCTGACCTGACCTCCTCACAGTTTAGGCTCCTTAGTACCACCTGAACATTGTTTATACACCACAGCCTAACTGAGTCTTGTTCCCGACTATTCCCATCACTTTATGACAACAGCGTACTCATCTTCTCTGCCTTCTTACAGCAGGATAACGCACCATGTCACAAGGCTCAGATCATCTCAAACTGATTTCGTGAACATGATAGCGAGTTCACAGCACTCCACTGGCCTCTACAGTCAGCAGATCTCAGTCCAATAGAGCACCTTTGGGAAGTAGTGAAACCAGAGACTCACATCGTGGATGTGTGATGCTGTCATGTCAACATGTGCCAAAATCTGAGGAATGTCTAAACTGGTAAAAGGTGTGCTCTTTGACTGTTACTAAAAAAAGTCTACTTAAACAATTCTGTATAATAAAACATAAAAATCTTATGGGGGAACCAAAACTTATTCATGCAGCTTTTGGACACATTTCTAGAATCACTTAGTAGACAGAATAGATTTGGACCACAAATACCTGAACTACAGGTTTGGGGCCTCACACATTCATGTTATTAGTTACATCTGTGTCACTAACAACATAATCTTTGTGAGTGTCAAGGTTCATGACTCAGTCTGAATGAAAGTCAAAAGGGGGTTTATTTATAAAAGTGACACCAGGTGAGAATATCCATATAGTGCTGTTCTGGGGCAGGGCAGGGGGTGCAGAGCAAGGTCCAAACTCCTTTTCACACTGCCAGTGACTCACAATAATCCAAAAGCCACTCCAGCTGGACACTCTGGTGACAGTGCCAGAGAAAAGGACACTAAAAAAACTGCTGGACATTATGAACAATGCTGGGCATCCTCTGCACACGGCCATAAACAACCAGAAGAGTCAGTGACAGGTTGCTTCTCCCCAAGACAAGAACCAACAGACTTAAAAACTCCTTTGTCCCACACGCCATCAGACTGTTTAACTCCTCTCTGGAGGGGAGAGGGAGGGGAAACAGGAGGACAAAGGAGGGAGGGACAACTAAGCTGTAGTGCCTCTTCACCTCACTGTGCAATACCTTGTGCAATACTTTTTGTAAATAGTCAACAGTGCAATAGACTCAATACTTGAAATGTGCAATTCACTTGTATTTTTATTCCTATTTATTCTATTTATCCCCTTCGTATATTTTATTTATATCTGTCTGTATATATATATATATATGTGTGTGTCTGTGTATATATATATATATATATATATAAAAACACCCAGCGCGCCCCTGCGGGCGGTTTATCCTTCAAGCTCGGGTCCTCTACCAGAGGCCTGGGAGCTTGAGGGTCCTGCGCAGTATCTTAGCTGTTCCCAGGACTGCGCTCTTCTGGACAGAGATCTCCGATGTTATTCCCGGGATCTGCTGGAGCCACTCGCCTAGCTTGGGAGTCACCGCACCTAGTGCTCCGATTACCACGGGGACCACCATTACCTTCACCCTCCACATCCTCTCGAGCTCTTCTCTGAGCCCTTGGTATTTCTCCAGCTTCTCGTGTTCCTTCTTCCTGATATTGCTGTCATTCGGAACCGCTACATCGATCACTACGGCCGTCTTCTTCTGTTTGTCTACCACCACTATGTCCGGTTGGTTAGCCACCACCATTTTGTCCGTCTGTATCTGGAAGTCCCACAGGATCTTAGCTCGGTCATTCTCCACCACCCTTGGGGGCATCTCCCATTTTGACCTCGGGACTTCTAGGTTATACTCGGCACAGATGTTCCTGTACACTATGCCGGCCACTTGGTTATGGCGTTCCATGTATGCCTTGCCTGCTAGCATCTTGCACCCTGCTGTTATGTGCTGGATTGTCTCTGGGGCATCTTTACACAGCCTGCACCTGGGGTCTTGCCTGGTGTGATAGACCCCAGCCTCTATGGATCTTGTACTCAGAGCTTGTTCTTGTGCTGCCATGATTAGTGCCTCTGTGCTGTCTTTCAGTCCAGCTTTGTCCAGCCACTGGTAGGATTTCTGGATATCAGCCACCTCCTCTATCTGCCGGTGGTACATACTGTGCAGAGGCCTGTCCTTCCATGATGGTTCCTCGTCTCCCTCCTCTTTCTTGGGTTTCTGCTGCCTGAGGTATTCACTGAGCACTCGGTCAGTTGGGGCCATCTTCCCAATGTATATATATATATATATATATATATATATATCTATATCTATATATATATATATCTATATATATATATATATATATCTATATATATATATATATATATCTATATATATGTATATATCTATATATATGTATATATCTATATATATGTATATATATATCTATATCTCTATATATATAGATATATCTCTATATATATAGATATATCTATATAGATATCTATATATATATATATATCTATATATATATATCTATATATATATATATATATATCTATCTATATATAGATAGGCAGCAGAAACCCAAGAAAGAGGAGGGAGACGAGGAACCATCATGGAAGGACAGGCCCCTGCACGGTATGTACCACCGGCAGATAGAGGAGGTGGCTGATATCCAGAAATCCTACCAGTGGCTGGACAAAGCTGGACTGAAAGACAGCACAGAGGCACTAATCATGGCAGCACAAGAACAAGCTCTGAGTACAAGATCCATAGAGGCTGGGGTCTATCACACCAGGCAAGACCCCAGGTGCAGGCTGTGTAAAGATGCCCCAGAGACAATCCAGCACATAACAGCAGGGTGCAAGATGCTAGCAGGCAAGGCATACATGGAACGCCATAACCAAGTGGCCGGCATAGTGTACAGGAACATCTGTGCCGAGTATAACCTGGAAGTCCCGAGGTCAAAATGGGAGATGCCCCCAAGGGTGGTGGAGAATGACCGAGCTAAGATCCTGTGGGACTTCCAGATACAGACGGACAAAATGGTGGTGGCTAACCAACCGGACATAGTGGTGGTAGACAAACAGAAGAAGACGGCCGTAGTGATCGATGTAGCGGTTCCGAATGACAGCAATATCAGGAAGAAGGAACACGAGAAGCTGGAGAAATACCAAGGGCTCAGAGAAGAGCTCGAGAGGATGTGGAGGGTGAAGGTAACGGTGGTCCCCGTGGTAATCGGAGCACTAGGTGCGGTGACTCCCAAGCTAGGCGAGTGGCTCCAGCAGATCCCGGGAACAACATCGGAGATCTCTGTCCAGAAGAGCGCAGTCCTGGGAACAGCTAAGATACTGCGCAGGACCCTCAAGCTCCCAGGCCTCTGGTAGAGGACCCGAGCTTGAAGGATAAACCGCCCGCAGGGGCGTGCTGGGTGTTTTTTTTTTTTTTATATATATATATATATCTATATATCTATATATAGATATATATATATCTATATATATATAGATATATAGAGATATATATATATAGAGATATATATAGAGATATATAGGGATGGGTATTGATAAGATTTTAACGATTCCGATTCCATTTTCGATTCTGTTTAACGATTCGATTCTTTATCGATTCTCTTATCGATTCTTTTTTTTTTTTTTTTAAAAAGGAGAACACTAAGGTCGATTAGCTCAGAGCTTTGTTTTATATCTTCTCTTTGAACAAGATAGAAATTTAGGAGTAACATGGCCTTACAAACCCAACAGTGAGATCTTGAGAGATCCAGCCTACGGCTTTTCAATGGGGTGTCACAGGGTCCCCAGGAAAAAAAAATTGTAAATGTAAAATAATAAAATAAATATTCTTGTGAGACATATCACATATTGACGGGGTCGGGTTATGTTAAAAAGTATAAATTGTTATACTTTGTTCATTGGTTCAAAGGTACCCCACACTTCTTTTTTTGTTTGCTTGTTTGTTCTGGTGTATTTTTCATTTGAACTGTTACTCTGCCAGAGTACTCATATTTACAAGATGGCATTGAACGCCCCATTGGTGTATCAGGAAAACTATTTTGTACGTATGTTCCTTGAAGGGGATTGAAGTCGTTCTTTTTTCCACCGCAGCGAAGGGCTAGGAGTAGGAGAGGAGCTGCTGTATGTTTTTGTTATCGAATCGATCTGATTGTGAAATAAAGCATATGCAGTGAGAAAGCAACTCCAGGAGTCATCCCTGCCTTAAAGCTGCAACATTCTTCTGTAGCAATAACAAAGTATAACATAAATTGTTCTGTGGCAATTACACAAGAATATCCAGTAATGTCCCTGCCTACAATTAAACACATTCACTTACCAAAAATCGGGGGCATCTGCTGTGGCAAATGGGTGCAAGCCTTTGACCACAAACTTAGACACTGCTCGGTGACATTAGTCTATCCTGGTGTAACCGGTGTGATTCTGCGTTGTGTCTGATAAAAAAGGTAAAAGAAAGAAAGACCTCCAAGTAAATAATTTGCCCACTCCAGCTCCTCTCCCACAGGGGAATTGTAGAAAAAGGGGCTGGCATTTATTTTTACATTAAACATAAAATATGCATTTACACGTAACATATTTGACATAAGATAAAACAAAAACAACATGAAATCTGACATACCTGATAAAAAAGGTAAAAGAAAGAAAGACCTCCAAGTAAATAATTTGCCCACTCCAGCTCCTACGACCAAATACAGACAGTGGGGAAGAGGATTAGCTCAACCCACCACAGCTCCCAAGCTAGCAAGGAATACATATTCATGCTATCATTTATGGCGCCTAAAACACATTTATGACACACACATACTACACACTTATAACATCTTACAAAAAACAGGCTCAATAATGACAATAACTGAATTAAAATCGCAATCATAAACATCAGGGTGGTTAAATATGAATTATGTGTGCTTTAAGGTGCTGGAAAGAAATGACACCCACCTCTCCCACAGGGGAATTGTAGAAAAAGGGGAGAGGCAAAAGGGGTACACTGTATTTATAGTATTGCACCAAAGAAGAAGAAAAGAATGAGGAGGGGCTCTAACTGATAATGAACACAACTACAGGCTTGGAGGTCCTAAAAGTCAGGTATAAAAGGAGAAGTTTGGGGGTTTAGAACACATTTTGTGTAATTATAACAATGTTATTTATGACTCTGTTACACTGGCCTGAAAGGAGACGCTACCGGTAGACTGCAGCGAGAACTGCCAGCGAGCGCCAGCCAGACTCTGTCTGTCTCTCTCATCATGGTCACCTACATGTACAGTAATGGCAGGTCTTGTAATAAGGCAGATTGCGCTAACATAATATGCACTGTTAGTTGATTATTTACCTGCCGCATTAACGGGAGAGGACGTGCAAACGTTAGCGCTGCTGCTGGGTTGAGAGTCACGAGTCCGGAGCGGAATTAAAAACGCGTGTCATCGCGTGTTTTGTGAGCAAATGCTTTTGCATATTCGTAGTGTTTCCTCCCTTAAATGAAATATCTACTTTGCAAGTTGCCCTGTTGTCATCGGTTCTCATAAAGTATAATCAAACTTTTGAGCGTTTGAGCCGCTTAGGCGCCGTGTTTCCTGCCAGGTAAATGACGCTCCGCAACGTGGTGACGTCATTCGGGGCGACTGGAATCGATAAGGGAATCGTTTGCAAAAATGGCAAACAATTCCAAGGAATTGAAACAGTGGGAACCGGTTCTCAACAAGAACCGGTTTTCGATACCCATCCCTAGAGATATATATAGAGATATATATAGAGATATATATAGATATAGATAGATAGATAGATATCTATATATATATATATAGATATATATATACACACAATATATAATATTCTGTAACTCTGTAACTTCTGTCGGTGCTGTGCTCTTTTTGGAAATCGAATTTCCCAGAGGAACCCACCCGAGGGATTAATAAAGTTCTATCTTATCTTATCACCCATCCAAAACTCTTTAACTCCCTCCCGCCCTTCTCCCAGCAAGGTCTAAGTACATCTAATGTAGGGTGATCCGTCCCCTGACCCTGTAAGTTCCAGCAACAAGTCTTCTTCTTCTCCTCCTACGTTTTAATGGCGGTTGGCAAACAACTTTTAGGTGCATTTACCACCACCCTCTGGAATGGAGTGTGGGTCGGAACAGTTTTGTAATCTACAGCCTCGGATACGCACCCGTCGATCTTAAAAAGCCCAACACTGCCCTATAAATAACATCCCCTGCATCCCTTTGAAATATGTCCCTCACCCTGAACACACTGAACACTATTTTCTTACAATTCAGACTTCAATACTTCCCTTTCTCGCATGTACTTTTTGCACTCCAACACTACATGCTCAAATGTCTCTTGTCCACAGAAATCACAAGTCCCTGTGTCATGTTTGCCCATCTTTTTAGGTGTGCTATTCAAGCCTGTGTGACCAAATCTTACTCTCGAGATGATATCCTCATCTCTTCTACTTCTAAAGCTCCTTCTACATTGCCCGACTGTTTTCTGCATGCTATAATAATACCTGCCTTTCCCCTCTCCGTCCCATTGTGACTGCCACTTCTCCTTTAACTTTACCTTGATTATACTTTTCACCTCACTTTTGCTGTATTTTACAGGCAAACCTACATGACTCCTTCTTGCTGCACCTTTTGCAAACTTATCGGCCTGTTCATTACCATCAACACCGATATGCGCAGGAACCCATAAGAAAACCACTTCTATCCCTCTAGGTTTAATTCTTTACAATAAATGAAATATCTCAAAAACAATATCTTGTCTAGAGTTCAAAGACATTATCTATACTCACTAGTGCGCTGCTAGAGTCCGAGCAAACCAAATACCTCGCTATTGGTGCGTCCTCCATCCAGGTCAAAGCCAGTAAAATTGCTACAAGCTCCCCAGTATAAACTGCCAAATCATCTGTAATTCGTTCACTCGCCACGAAACTTATGTCTGGGAGAACAAATGCAACACCCACTCTGTTATCCAACACTTGTAGTCACCCCCCCTCCCTTACGTAGGAAATAGAAGTCAGGAATTATTTGCTCATATAAGCAAGGTGGCAACACTGACAAGGCTACTGCTGGGCTAAGGTCTGTGCCACTAAATCCCATCTTGTTGACTTCTTTCCCTATAGCCCAATCCCTTTTTCTTGGCAAGGCTTAAGTACACTCTGCGCTATATGACTTTCACTATGTCCCTTCAAATTTGCCCAGTAAGTCAAAGCAATTTGACGCCTCCTTAGTTATAATGGTTGCTCCCCCATTTCCACTTGCAGAGCAGCCACTGGAGTAGTCTTAACAGCCCCACAACACAACCTCAGAGCTTCATATTGAACTCTGTCCGCGTCATTTAGCAAAGTTTTAGCTGCTGAACCATAAACCAGACACCCATAATCCAGCACTGACCTAATGAGACCTACATATAGAGCTCTCAATGTTGTCCTATCTGCACCCCAGTCATTACCTTTTAAACATAGTAAAATATCATTTTCCATGTAAGCCGTTCATCAAACCAAATACCTAAGTATTTAAAGCAATCAACCTTTTTTTTATGTAATTCCCATATAGCTTGAGACTCAACTAGCAATTTATTCTCTTATGTGTGAAAACAATCCATTTTGTTTTTGAAACGGAAAACCTAAACCCCCATTCCAGAGCCCACCCCTCCACCTTTTGTAATTCTCGCTGCATTTTAGCCATGGTGAACCATAAGTTTCAACAACAAGTCAGCCTCCACCAAGGCCTTAAGTAGTGCAGGAGTAATCAGCAGCAATGGATGGCATGTGTGTAATTATCAGTGATGGCAGACAGGTGAGTAGAGCTGAACAGATGAGTACTGAGGCGGGGACCAGAGCCAGACTCCACCCTGGTGGTGAGGAGTGAAGGAAAAACAATAACAGACAATCCAGGAAACCCTGGGACGATGACAGTGAGCTGTCCTTTTGTTCTTGGTTTCAGTGTTATTTTGTTCATTACTCAGACTGTCACTCCTTACACAACAACTATTGTTACTTGTGTGCTGCTCCTACCGCAAATGTCTGCCATGAGCTGGAATTACAGCTAATAGTTTATCACAGACTGTAATGAGAGACATGAGATTATAATATCTAGTATGTAGAGCTAATACGAAAAGCTGTAAGACTGATACTTTTGCACCTATGTGTACTTGTTTTGAACAATTTGGCTAACCTTTGTGTTTATGAATCGGCCTCATTTTTATTGTAGCTAAAAGGCAATTCCTTTTTGTTTAAGTTAAATGTGACCAGAGAATGGAGCGCTACGTTACCAGCTAAGGCTAACCAGCGTCATCCAGGCACAGTGACACAGTGACCTGCTAATTAGTGCCTTCAATTAAAAAACCAGAACCTCCAGCAACAAAACTGAAGCACAAATATCTCGAACCATTTGTTTCTGAAATGACTGTAGTGCTTTTTTTTTTTTACAGTGCACACACAAAGCCATGTTTTTACAAAAAAAAAAAATTGTAAACATTTTTATTGTATGGCACTCTCCAGTGACACAGCATTTGAGAAATAAAGTAAAAATATAAGATATGCAAAATATATACAAATAAAATAAAAGAAGCTGTAACAAGCTACATACATATTTCTTCTATTTTTCCTCTTTAAAAAGAACAAAGAAAACAAAATGAATATATAGAAAATATATATAAATACGACACTCTTGCCTTCAAAATAAATACCAGTGAGTGAGCTGTGTCGGTGGAGGTTTGCTTCATGTAGTTTCCAGTTTAGTTTTAGTAAACTATAATAACTTTGGTGCACGATATGAAAGACTTACACCACTTGCAGATACGATCTGGTGTCTTTAAACAGACAGACATCACACTTTCTTGTTACATTTAGTTCCAAAGATTTAATATGTTGTTCTCATGACAAATCTGGAAACCCATTTGGTGTTCGCCTGACCTTTCTGTGTACTTAGTAGTTATGGGCTACAACTTCCTGTTTCATATAGGCACGGCTTTTGTATGCAGATGAATTAAAAAAGCTACTAATTGAAATAAAGATCTATATCATTTTGAATTTAATGCATGATATCCATTAGACTTTTGAAAAACTGTTTACCTTCTCGGCCTTGTCAGATTGGCTCGGACACTAGCGATCACACTAAAAGCAGACCTTTTGTTCCTTACCACCAAATTTTGTACATTTAATCACAAGTATCTGCTTGTAGACAATATTTATGTCTAAAAAATATAAAGAAAGCACTTTGTTTATGGTATACAAAAAGAATAGGGCGTGTTTTTTAATTGGGAAATACATGCAACACATTTTTTCAGTTTTTCCTAGTGAAGCGATTTCTTTCCAATATGTGTCTTTGTTTCCTTTCGTGTTTCTGGAGTGACATATAAAACCCTGCTAAAGTTTTAAGTGTTTAACAACTGTCTTCTTTAAACGGGTAACTGTCCAGACTGAAGAAGAGGCAGTTAAAGATTCTCAATCTGTAAACACGCTCATGAAAAAGAAAGGTGTGTCAGGAAAAACACAAAAAACACACTGTGTGCCATAGGTGGCAGCAGAGCATTCGTCTGGTTCGCTGTGCATGAAGCCCAAATAAGAACTGTCCCCAACTTAAAAGTTTAATCTTTTAAAACAACACTTTATGCCACTTGATCCCAGCTAGATCAGGTAGGAAAGGATTTGTGCAGAGCTGGTGAGAGTATCTCTCAGACAGAGACCCGAGGCTGTGACTCATCCGTGAGAATGTGACTCACAACACCTGAGAAATGTTTTCTCCCTCTCCGGTTTCTGTTAGATACCTGCTGATGATGTCATCGCATCGCGGTGTTTCACAATTCATAACAAGGAAAAACATCTGCATGAACAACACAATGTATTTTAAAGTGAAACTACACCATTAGGTAGTTTCAGTGTAGCAACATGGGATTTCTAGTTATCTGCCACAAAATGTTGCGGGAATATTATGATGGCGGTCTTACAACAAAATACGTTGAGAATAATAATTATAATAAACGCTTTTATTTGTTTAAAAGTAAAGTTTATGATATGAATCAACACCACATGACATGGCTTCTATAGCCTAGGAGAGTTTGCCTTTTTCTACATGTTTTACACGAAACTCAACAAGCACGTCAGGAAAATATCAACACGGAAAACAGGGGAAAAGAGGGGAAAACAACTTAATAACCAGTTCCCTGCAGTTCCTAACGGACTCCTTTCTGTGTTAGTGAACCCAAAACACTAAAAGCCGATGGTTACATAGGCATTTAAAGGTATTTAAAGATGAATTCAACCAAATTTTAAACCAGTTTCAGATAATTTTTGATAAATATAACAAGACGATGACGTCACAAGGGTAAACGTTAAATTTATTTATGATTTGAAAATGAAAATATCTCAACAGAGACAGAGAGGGCAAATATGGTCATACCGGATATAGGTGCGTTTCCCCCGCGCCCTCCCCACTCCGCACTGCGCCGCCTATGCAAATTAGCCTGACGTCATGAGAGTAATTCTCTTATAAATTTTACTGCTCAGGTCCTTCCTCCATCAGGTGTGCAACAACTACCAAACGGAATATAATCCAGGATAAGCTCTGCTTTGAATTTGAATTCAACTTTTAAGCGTGTGCTCGCGCTCGTTCGGTTCCTCGTCTCACCTGTGAGTGCGCGCGCTTTAGTTCCTCTCTAAAACAGGTTTGACCGGGACACACCTGCGCCGAGAAAAGGAGCCTTGTTGGGCGCGTCGAGGGCATTCTTCACTCGGTCTTTGACCTCTGCGGGAGACGGACGCATAGGAAGCGGACAGACGAAGACTTTTTTTGTTTGATCATGAAAATGTGGATTTTTGCTGTTCTCGCCGCCCTCGCGGTCGGAGCCTCGGCTGAGTGTAAGTAGTTTAAATTTGATATAAAATTGTATCCGGCTGAAAAATCGCACAGTTCATTTTGACGTAGATTTGATGGAAGTTTTCGCAAAAACAACCATTTTTAAAGTTTTAACCAGCTTTATTTAAGACATAGATACATTATCTTTCTATGAGATGTAGTTTTGCTTGTTTTATTTGTTAAAATAATGTAATTAGCCGCCAGAGTTGGACCAAAAATCTGTTTTTAATGTAACACTAGCTAGTTCAGGTGGGTGGGGGTTGGGAAGGTTTGTTCCGCTCTGTGGGGAGAAACCAACGCCCAGGCAAACCTGCCGGTCTACCTGTACGATTTAACGTCTCCGTTTCGAGCTATAAGGAAGACAAAAGACTAAATCTTTTCAAACACTGTCATACCAAAGATTCATCTTTCTATTGTATTCCAGCTGTGTGTGTGTGTGTGTGTGTGTGTGTTAAGCCTCGGGAAGTCACAGTATAGTAATGTGGTTATGTATTTGAGTTCCTGTTAATAACCTGCTAGTGTGGTGGTGTTTTTTCCTCTTTAGGTCCAACAACATGTGCCACTATGAAGTGGGCTATGTGCGACGGACCCCCATGTTCATGTACTCTTCTGATTGGTAATGGTACAAAACAGCCCATAGACTGCACAGCATGTAAGTTTAGAAGTGGTAAAGGGGCTCCTTCCTGTTTCATGTCCTCTGTTTGACACTCCAGCCTGCTCATGCTGTGCATTTTGTTCCCCCATCAGTGATCCCCAAGTGCTTCTTGATGAAAGCTGAAATGTACAGAGCTAGAAGGGGCCTGAGCACTCGCACTATTGGAGGAAAGCAACATGAGACCGCCATTGTGGACAACGATGGCATCTATGACCCTGAATGTGAGAATGACGGCAAATTCAAGGCCAAGCAGTGCAACAACACAGATGTGTGCTGGTGCGTCAACAGCGCTGGAGTCCGTCGAACTGACAAGGGAGACCAGACCCTCAAGTGTGAGAAGCTGGTGGAGACCAAGTAAGTGATTTCACTATAGTGAAGGATTGCTGTGAGGATGAATAGTTCAAGTATTCAACATTTCTTTATTTTATTTTTCCCTCTTCCAGCTGGGTCCGTCTTCAGCTGACACACAAGGAGGGGCCCACCAACGTGAATAAAGACAATTTGAAGACGTAAGTCCACTTCAGCCCTTATTAAAAGTTAAGAAACATGCTGAGGCTGACATTTCCAGATCTCACCATCCTAATGTCTTTTTTAAAACAGTGCTATTGCAAATGAACTTAACAGCCGTTACAAACTTGACCGCAGCCTGGTGAAGGAGATTCAGGTGAGTGACAGTCCAACAAAAAACTGCTTGTAATTTAGAACAAAGCAAAAAGCACCACTGCCATGCTAACTAACATCCTGTCATTCTACAGTATGACCCAGACGCTCGCATGATTGTGGTTGATGTGACTAAGCCAAAAGGAGAGCGCATCAGTGACCTGTCCAGAATGGCCTACTACATGGAGAAAGACGTATGTACAACCTGTGTGTTTGTGTGTGTGCACGTTTTGTATAATGGACCCACTGGCTAACTTCATTTCATGTGACTTTCTGCAGGTGAAGGCGCTGCCACTGTTTACTGACCAGAAAAACTTTACTGCTTCTGTGGATGGGCAGACTCTGATGATGGAGAAGATCATCGTGTACTATGTGGACGAGGAGCCCCCGACCATGACCATGAAGCACCTGACAGGCGGGATCATCGCCGTCATCGTGGTGGTGGTGCTGGCTGTGATTGCTGGCCTGCTGGCTGTGGTGAGCGCATCTGCATGTCAGAAGTGTCGTTTGTTGTTTTAACATTTGTTCTTCAAGCCATAATTTGGTTTCTTCTGTGTTTGTAGTTCTTTTTCCAGAAGCGACAGAGGAAGTACAAAAAAACTCAGGTGAGATAAACGACCTGCTGTCTGTAAATTTATCTTTTGAGAGAAAGGGTCATTGTATTAACTTTGTGTGTGTGTCTGCTCTTTCCTCCAATTCAGCAAAGAGAGATGGAGCAAATGTAAAGCAGAGAGAGTGTGAAGAGTCGACGCATACAATCGCCTTTTTTGGATTACCTTGTTTTGTTTTCTTCGCTGTGGGAGCGTGCCATTTTTATCTTTTGAGACTTGCAGATTGTAAATGAATAATCACCTTTCTGTTTTCTTTGTTGGGGTGTCATTACTGCTACAATTTATTTATAAATCATGTAAAGTCTTAAAGCATCATCCCTCTGGTCTACATGCCATATAAGTACTGTGCATTTTTTTTTAAAGTGTGCCTGACATGCCTCATTTTAACATTAGAATTTAAATTCCACATCATAGAGTGTACAGTTTCTTACTTTCTATTGTGTTTGTTTGGATTGTTTTTAATAAAACATGCTTTAAAAGACACTGAAGCAGGTTTCTTGATGTTTTGGCTGTATTTTTCCACTGTTACCAGACTAAATGTGGGGGATGGGAACAAGATGGAGGAAACTACTCTGAAAACTGCTGAACATGATGAGATGATCGAAGCTGATTTAAAGTTGTGTGGGTTTTTAATTATTCTCCCCCCCTTCCTCGATACTCCACCTCTCAGACATTTTTTTTTTTTGGTGTATTTCCTTAGAAGTGTAAAGCCTCCATTGTCTGGGAAGATGGCTGCTCCGATAGTCGTTGTTCGTAACAGGCACTTTGTTTACAGGGGGCAGGTCTGCTGGAGATCAGCTACTGCACGGGTGTGGCAGGAATCATGTGAATGTGCTTTGCAGTAGGCTTTTGTATGTTAAGCAAAACTCACAGCTCTTAGCAGTTTTGTGCCACTATGGCCAAGATGGAAAGGACTTGTTTTTGTGTGTCACACTGCCTCAGGTGAGACGGACAACCTTTTATTATAGGTAGGCATTTCTAGCTGCGCTCAGGAGTCGTTTGGTGACGTGTTGAACCTGTCGGACAGGTTCCATCTCACTCACGAATGCATGCATATGCTTGTACTGAGACTGCCCTCGGTTTAAAATGTTAGGGCAGGAATGATTGACTGAGTCAGGTGAAAGGGCCAAAGTCCAAGTGGACTAAAATGGCAGACATCGTCTCATCAAACAAACTGAAGTTGGCATTATCTATCAATCTGAATACATAAATAAACCGCCTGGTTTCCTGTTGCAACATGTTTGTATTGCAAGAAGTATGTGGTTGGTTCTGTACAGCTGTGGTCTGTGAAGCTAGCACTCGAGGAGGCCGTGCTTGTTTACACTTTTTCAGTGTGGAGCCTTCCTGAAGCTTGGAGCACATTTGAAAGAATACTGACCTAAAGAAGTATACCTTCCTGTTTATTGTATGCATTTGCATTCTGTTTTCAACATCAGCAGTTGACTTACTTTCTTTTAACCTCAGTCCCCACATAAAGCACAGTATCAGTCACCTGCTCTACCTTAGTTCCCTCTGGCCTCACCCAGCACCCTCCTGTGAGCCCCGCCCCCTCTCTCTAGCTCCATAGCAACAGGAGCACAAAAGCAGATCTCTAACTTGTTCAGCCAGGTTAGGTATCATATAGCTTCTCTCCTTTTACCCTCCCCCACCCCTCGATTCTGTGAAAGACTGCAGGAATGAAGGTGTACCGCTCGCTGTGAGGCACCTGTTGCAGGTACCGACATGTCGGTTTTCAGTTTGCTTCAGTGGGGCGGATTTAAAGCTTACTATAGATTTATACAGTTTCCTACAGGGTGAGGATTTTTATATGACTGTCTGGGATTTACACCCGTGGCTCAAGCAAACTTTCATTTCCAGCACACAGGATTTCCAGGATTTAGATACATGTATTCCATGTCACAAATAAATAGAGCCTGATTATTCTCACTGTATACCGGATCAAGATAATACTAGGAGTACCTTACATTAAACTGTCATGCCTTTCCAGTTTGTCTTCAGGTTTATATCAGGTTCGGTTTCGTGTTCTGTCACACCAGCAAACAAAGAAAAACGTTACAGTTCTCTGGAATCTCTGTTCAGTGACCAACGGATGTTTTCAACAACATGCTAAAAACACATTTCCTACATCTTCTCACCTTCTTTTTACATACTTTTTAAGAAATACACATTTCTTAGAGCTGAGTTCACACTGCTGAATTTTCCTTAAAAAAAGACCCCTTAGCCATTAGTGTGTGTGATTTTTTTTTATTATCCACACATTTTCAATTAAAACTGCTTTCTCATTCAGACTTGACAGCCATCAAGGCTCCGTTGTGAATGTTTACTCACCATATTGTTTACTGGAAAAATGGGCAGTGGTGTTTCATCACTGTCTTCCAGTTTGACCTGCTCACAGCACAGTTTTCATTTACCTTCAATATTGTCCCTGACATGAACCGAGGATTTTTCTGTGTGTGTGTGTGTGTGTGTGTGTGTGTGTGTGTGTGTGTGTGTGTGTGTGTGTGTGTGTGTGTGTGTGGAGGTGGAAAGTTTATGATGAATGATTAGACTGGACTGGAACCTTCTGGGCAGAATAAAATGAAGCCAATGGAAAGTGCAGTTCCTCACATGGCCACTTGAGGCTGGATACAAAAGTGTTAAAATGCCAAATTTTGACTTCATAACAGCTAAACAAGGAGGTTTTTTTTTTAAATAATACCTAAGATTTTATATGTTAATACCTAAAGTGGGGCAGTTGTAGCAGATGGCCACCGAACTGTGCAACGGACTCAGTATAGAGGAATGTGTGTCATAAAGAAACAGCACACTTTTCCATACTTCCACGAAAGCTGTCAAGTAACATTCTGAGTCGAAACCTCCTGCTGATTCAATCCACTGACCTCACCAGAAAAGCCTTATGTATTTGTACATGATTAAAGTTTTACCACTCTCCTGGCTGTTCAGTAACCAGGAGCACAAAGAGGACAATCTGGTTCCTTTACAACAACACAACCCACCAAGTCCACAGTTCTTTTCCTCACATCTACTGCAAAAAGGAGCACACAGCCCCAGATGAGGTGGTTTATACACATTTTAAACAGCTGTGCTCCACTTCCATCTGGTTACCTGTTATTGCCTCTCGCTTTCATCATTATGCATCACTTTAACACTAAGAGTTTCACTTCCTGCTGGGGCCACTCTGCCCTACAGGAAGGCAGGAAACAACAGGCGCCCTCTTTAAAGGATTTTTTTTTAATAACAAGTGATCATTACCTCCTCTGCACTGTGCATTACGTTCTAAAGACAGGAATACAAAAATTAACTGAATGCACACAGAAATGTACCAGGTAACACTGATTGATAGAGACGTTTCAGAACATTTGCTCAGTCTGTCAATAAATACTGTTGATTTTTCTCCTTGGAGTGACAAAATGAAAGCAACACAATCATTAGGGACACAAAAAATGTTAAGCAAAGCCTCTTAGTGCTTCTTGGCCCCATTGTACCTTTGTATAAAGCCTTTAGCTCCAGTTTGAGCCACAGATCTCATCAAGTGTTCTCTGAGGAAGGTACCAAGGCGCTACATGGTGATACCTGCAAATTGCTGCTACCTCAGCTGGTCTGCGATATTAAACTGCACTCAACAGATACGTTTTTGTTAGCGCCCGGCTCGTCACGAAGGGGTAACCGTTCCACTTATTAGAATTTAGCTGGGCTTAAGTGCGCAGATGAAACCATGCAGCTAAAGATCCTACATTTCTAATGTAAATTAAGACCAGGGTGTAAGTCTTTGCGCCATCACAGCAGAGTGGGGGCCTTGCTGGGGCGTCCCAGAGCTGGTGGGGATTTGCTCCTCAACTCTTTGCTCTTCAGGCTTACGGGCTGGGCCACCATCAGGGCCGGAGCAGAGAGGTGGTGGGCGGCGGCCTTCTGCTGATGTGCGCTGTTGATGTAACTGAAAATAAGGAGCGTGATCTCCCTGATCTGTGGACAAAACAAAAACAGAGATGCATTCCAGTTTTTGTACATCTCATAGACTATATATAAAAGATGGACATGGTCTTTGCATCTAATAAGTGAAGCCAGTGCAGAATCTGCAGGATCTGCAGGAGGGAAAGTCCTCTGTTTGCAGAGAGAAGTCGACTGGAAGGAAAACAACCCTGATCTGTGACCTCAGATAGATGAAGTAAGTTTGTTTGTAGCCCCAGTTGTGGGTTTCAGGTCTTCTCTATAAATACATTATCTAGTGCCAAGTTTGCATTTGTTTATAACGTGGTAAGAAATGCACAGCGGCTAAAGGATTTGAGCCAAATTGTCAGCGTAAAAGATTCAAACATGAAGCTAACTCCAGCACCAAAGTGTCATTCATGAAACATTTACCCAAGACATTTTTATTTTGTCTGTATCCAAAGAATGTAGTATAGACATGAACGAACCTCTGTTTTTTTTAATGTCAAAAAGACAGTAGCATTGTTTTAAATTAAAAAGACCAAATGTTACTCAATGGATAAGACACAGCTTTAGCTTTAAAAGAAGGTAAAACAGATGAACTTGTTTGAATCATGCAGTATTTGTTCTGCTGTGATTTTCTGTGAAGTTCAACAGTTTGTTTTCTTCCCTTTTTCTATAGAGAACTGGAGAATAGAGGAACAGTGGTTAGCACTGTTGGTTTACAGTAAAAAGACCCTGGGTTCAAATCCACCGGCAGGCTGTGTGGAGCCTGCGTGTTCTGCCTCTACAGGTAAATGGCCTGTATTTATATAGCGCTTTACTAGTCCCTAAGGACCCCAAAGCGCTTTACATATCCAGTTATCCACCCATTCACACACACATTCACGGCAAGCTACAGTGTAGCCACAGCCACCCTGGGGCGCACTGACAGAGGCGAGGCTGCCGGACACTGGCGCCACCGGGCCCTCTGACCACCACCAGTAGGCAACGGGTGAAGTGTCTTGCCCAAGGACACAACGACCGAGACTGTCCAAGCCGGGGCTCGAACCGGCAACCTTCCAATTACAAGGCGAACTCCCAACTCTTGAGCCACGATCGCCCCAGCGTCCTCCCACAAATGACCACAGACATGAATGTAGTGTTAACTGATGATTCTAAATTGGGTGTTGGTGTGGATGTGAGCACGCACGGTTGTCTGTCTCACTCTGTGTTAGGCCTGCAATAGTATAGACCTATCCAGGGTGTGCCCTGCCTCTCTTCCCATGACACCCTCCCCACAACCTTTGGCTAAGTGCAAGAAATGGATGGATGTTAAAAACTAATAAAGGCATTCTTAAAAAAAACACTAAACTCACACATTTTGTGATTAACAACATAGCTAACACCAAAAACACTCACCTGAAGGATTCACAAAGAATTAGACGAACATCTTTTACATAATGTCTCTGTTATTTCTTTGTGTCGTGCCTTTAATTTCCCAGAGAAATCTGTTACGTTCTGTTTCACTTTGGTCGACTCCACTCATTACACGTAACCAAGAGTCAGGCAGGAGTTAATTGTCTAACTTGTCCTGTTGTTTTGCAACATGTACTGACACATACTCAGATAGAATGAGTGGAATGAAAGGCAGCAGTGTGACACAGTTTTAACTTTTACTACGACAACAAATGTGCCATCCATTTTAAGAATACAAACTCTGCTTGGCCGCCTGGACTGTCGCCCTCTGGCCCTCTCACTGACCTTGGAGGGGTCCATAGCAAACAGATGTTTCTCTGTAGGTTTGTCTTTGCTGGCGTTAGTGCCGACGTTCTGACCCATCACCAGCATAAAGTCCTGCTTGCAGCCTCCAAATGTCATCAGGTTCTTGTAGGAGTAGCACACCAGCAGTTTCTGAGTACCAGACACATAAATAAATTGTAGTAACAGAATTCGATTAAAAAATAGGATGTGAAATGTAAAAACTGAATTCTGGGCCTCAGTTTTAAGATTAAAGAAACAACAATGACATCAAAAACGATGTAACGCTCTGTGCTTTACATTATGATACTTAAAAGTGATTTTACACCGTATGCAAATGTTTACTTCTGGAGTTTGAAGAAACACATGACGACTAAGTAACTGTTAATCTGAAATCACGGCAGCAAAGCAGAGAAATCTTTCCTATGCAGGTTTCTGAGACTGTGTTGCACAAAGCTGCTCACGATGGAGTTGTGCTCCAGAACGCTGACACCATCTTCATGTACAGCCAGCCAAACACGAACACCAGGGTCCGGAGAGGGCGTGATGGACTAAAGCAGAGAGAACAGAGGGTGAGGTTAGTTACGAGCATGTTTTCACGATGTGTCGAAAAACTGCAGCACTCACTCTGTCAGATACTGTTGACACTGTAGTGGGAAACAATGCAAAGAAACCTATTTCAAGTTTTTGTCCCCTACTTTTTTCTTTTCTTTTCTTTGAAGCACACTGACAGTTTATTTAGTTTAAATGTTGGCCTCCATTCATGCTACTTCTTTGTAATTTGTAACATATATTCAGTATCTGAGATGATAAGATAAACTTTATTTACAAACAGATTACTGCTCACACATGCTCACCTCTGCTTCAAACAGTCGGGCACCAAAGAACGGCCACTTCCTGGCTACGGTCAGGTAGATCCTGACGCACTCTGGTGAACTTCGACCCCTGAGTGAAGCCCAGCGGGCAGAGAGACGCTGTAGCAGTTGTCTGAGGGAAAGCCGAGGACAAAATAGAGTTTGCTTTTAAAGCATTTACAGTTTTGTAAGTCTCTTTTTGACCATTAAAGACTTGAGAACACAAAGACAGGTACTGTATGATGAAAGAAAAATAAAACACAAGCAGTCACAAAGCTGCTTTCTGGGGTGGAAACCTTGATGTTATAGGTGTAATAAAAGACTATAAAAGCATAAACAGATAATGTGCATGCACTACAAAGTAGGACGTGAGTTCAGATTTAAAGCCACTGTTTCTCAGGGTGTGTTTTGTGTCTGGTACCTGAGCTGCTCCTCAGATGTGCTCCTGCGGTAATGTTTGGGGTAGAATCTGTCCAACACCTGCTTCAGGTTCTGATTAGACTTAGTCTGGGCCGATCCAGAGGTGGAGAAGGGACGCTCAAAATCTCCAAATTCCACCTGTACACAAACACGCAGTGCAAGCAGTAAGTATTCAGAAATTCTTCACGCTCTGTGTCTCACTTTAATCCAGGAGTGGATACGACATATGTGGCATTATTCAGCTATAAATTACATTAAAAAATGCCGAAAAATGTGGCAGATATCACTGTTTTTAGACCAGGGCCTGAGTTACACATGAACCACTGCATAAAGCCAGGCCACATTACACACGCTGTGAAAGAGATATGAAACGCAAGAAGTGAGTTAAAAGAAAAATCACTTGATATCAGACCTGTGCGAGCAGTGCGGCCATTTCCAGAGCCAGCTCCTTGTTGACAGGAAAGTGTCCGGCTACGATGGCTTCATTGGTCTGATATGCCAGCAGTAACCTCTCCCTCTCTGACTCCCCCCTCACTTGGAGAGAGAAGTAAAGTCTGAAGATGGAGAGGAAAAGTTAAAGAGAACTGATATGAGGACAAAGCGACCGGGCGATAAATCCTCCTGAGAGAAACATGTAATCCAGGCAGTAACTCCAGTCTCTTTGTGTGGTGACAACAAATCCTGATCTTCATATGCAGTCTGCCTCTGATCCGCCATCTAGTTTAATTTACAGTGAAGAGCGATGCCATCAAATATAATCAAGAATTCTAATTATTTAAGACTGAACTGCAACAGACAGACTGAAATAAAAGGGGTTGAAATCAATGCAGCATATTTTATTTCAATGTTTTGTTTTGCATTCGTCCTTTTTTCTCAAACTTGCTACACAGGACACAGACTCAAGCTTTACAAAAGCTTTTATGCAACGTGTGACCACTTGGCATCCATGGTGTGTCTCACCCAGCTGTAACCTTTAGTGACCCTCAATAAGCAGAATAGCTAACAAACTCTTTTATCCCAATGAGCATTACTTCAACACTGAACTGTTGAACCTGATGTTTGGACGCTACCTGTTCTTGTAGGTGAGGCGGACAGTCCTGGTGTTTTCCGACTTGCCGGTGTGATGCTCCTTGGAAGCCTGCTCCCATTTGGAGATAATGTCACAAATCTGCACATGAGACGAGACACCTTTGTGTGGGAAAACGCAGATTTTTCAATCTTCCTAAAGTAATCACCGCATGACTAAAAGGCGCACCTTCAGGCCTCCTTGCAGACAGTGTTCCAGCGACCGTCCAGTGGGGTCATCGGTGTACAAGCTGAAGCCAGAAAGTCCCGTTTTCCTCATGCCGGTGTCCTGGTTGAGACGACACTGGAACTCGTCCACCGTTGTTGAGGCGTCAAAGCTCACCACCTACAGTACAAGGTGTAGGTGAACAAGGAATTAAATGCATAAGTGGAAGACGCAATAATCTAATCTGAGTGTGCAATGATTCTTCAGAGTTTTCAAAATAAATCCGGGTCAAGCTTCAGCTCAAAAGAACAAGATTTCTGACCCAAAACATCTGCATGGTGTTAAACTTTAAATGCTGTTTACAGAAACTGTGATATATCGACACTGACTCAGGTAACCTGTTAATGTTTAACAGGTGTTATGACTGGCTGATATGGAAAGATGAATTGTTGTGCGCATGTGTGAAAATGCATCTACTTCCTGTCACAGCGACGGTTTGAACAGATTTTTCTCTTCCCGCTGATGATTGACTGTGCCGCGTTATTAGTGCCGATACAGAAATAAACTTCACAGACAGAAAAACACAAGACAATTGGTCTTTGATCTTCTGTTCTGTTAACATTATACATTACATATTATGGATGAATATCATGAATAATTTATATTTGCCTGGTTATTCAATGAATAATGAAATATCCAACATCAACGTCAGTAACGTCAAAGTTGCACTAATCACGTGCAGCATGACTTCAGTGCAAGCTTTCCTTTACTAATACAGGCACATAACAAAGCACACAAAAGTATAATCTAACATAGATTTTATATGCTGGCTTGGAAAGTTCTGGAATATATATTTACATAGTCTCGCCAGCAATAATTATAGGTTACACTCAAAAAGAGATTTTTCACCCTCAATAAACAGATAAGATCAAATGTTTATTTATTAAAAGACTTTTAAAAAATGTCCTTGGTATAAACTGAATTTATACCAACCAAGTTAATTTCATTTGATCAGATCCCTTTAAATGTAACATTGTACTTATGCAATAAAAATGTATGGAATTAAATGAGCCAGCATTTTGGGCAGAAAAGTTTTCATAGTCCATATAACACAGCAATCAACATGGACATGGAGTAGTTAAACATGTTTAAACAAACTAGTAGCAAGAAATGCAAATTTTTACTCTGGGGTAATACAAATAAGATATCCACAGCAGATACGGCAGAATTTGCCTTTTTTTGGAAGGGGTGATCATTGCGAATAAATAAAATGAGGCGCTAAAAGTTTAGGGTTAAAGAAAGCTGCTCTGTTTCATTCTGAGAGGATCGTGAAGCTCTGGACGTTAGGGTGGATACTCCATGGTTAACCTCAAAATGAAGGGAGCAGCGGGGTCATAACGATAACAAATAATTATCAAAGCTGTCAAATTAAAAAATCTTAAAATGTAATTAAAATTAAAAATATCTTGAAACGAACTTTATATAATACAGGGTATTTATGTTTTGCCTTTACTTTATTCTCTCACACAATAAGCTTGACATCGATTACAAACAGACACAAAACAGGTTTCATAGCTTTGTTTGTTTTTGAGTCCTGAACTGTTAATACATGTAAAGGTAATGATCTCATCACTTCCAGTATGTATAGGCGGAGACAGCCAGGAAGCAGGTAGCAAAGGGAAACACACACACCCAGGGGAGAGATGCAAGGTTAGCTTGATACTGGGTGGAGCAGTGAAGCGAAGAGAGCGACGATGGTGCCCGGAGGGACAAAGTGAACAGATAAACATCTCTGTGTGACTTTGATGACAAAAAGGCATAATATTTGGCATTTTTCTCATATTTCTCATATCTCATAGTTAGTTAGCAAGAATCAAGCGTGGATGAGTTAGTTTCACTCAACCATCGTTTAAGCTAGGAAAAACATGCAAATCAGCACAAAAAACAAGCCGATATCAACAACAACAACAACCACAAACAGAGCCACAGTTCATGTATGGCTCCGGTTTAACATTTAGGGCACTGGTTCCTGTTTATTGCATCACAAAAAACTTGACATTTTGGACAATTCGGCACTTCTTGTAACCGCAATAAAGTGGATATTTGAGGATTTAGATGTACACAGGTCTGTGTAGAATATGACCTAAATGCCTTAATGTGTACATAGCTCTTTATAGAAAAGCAAAAAAAGGAAAAGTGAACAGGGAAAGTCTCACATTGGACACTAACCAACCATAAAGAACATAGTTCTGGAAAAGTGATACTCAGTAGCATGATTTTATGAGGTTAAAGGTAGAAAAGCAGTGGATCCTTGTATAAACACCCCTCAGCAGAGTATCTGTCAGTGGGGTTGGGCTATCATCTAGTGCAAGAAAACATTACAGAAGTGACTCTGTTACGGTTTATTAAAGAGCCGAGGCAAAGGTCGAATGGCTTTCAAACATATACCATAATCCTGCACAACTGTAAATCCGTTTAACTGGGTCACATGACTCACAGCATGTGATTTAAAATGGTGTATATGGTATTGTTTTACTGTCAGTTGAAAAATAGCGGTGCTCAAACTGCCACATACATCATTAAACTGTTAGGACTGGAGGCAGGCAGCCGTTGATCATTGTTTTTTCTGTGTAGTGAGTGACTATTATACCTGGTATGTATTGTTGAGGAAGTGCACGGGCACACTGAAGGGCAGGGAGTGATGATAGGGATTCCTCAGAAGAATCGAAAGAATCTCCATACGGGAAGGCCTGGCCTGTCTCTCGCCCTTCTGCTGTGTCCGCTCCATGGAGCGCTGGCAGTAGATGGTATACTTACCCACCTCTGTCCTGAGGACAAAATGTAGCCACTCTTTAGTTACAGATACGTGAACATTTTTATAGCCAAAATTCCCTGAAAGCAACTCAGATCTCAAAGCAAAGGAAATGAAAACAGCCATCAGTAAAATAAAAGAGAAAGAGAATAAATATGTGCTTATGAAATAACTCGGTCTTTCAATCCCAAAATATTATAACTGTATTCAAGCTGATTTATTATACAGTATTCCTGGGAAGGAGGTAAAGAAGTGCTCGAGTGCAAAGAGCATATCTATCCAGATGGTACATACACAGTACACCTGCTGTATTTTGTGCTTTGTTTCGTTGTGTCAGTTTTCAGGGCCCCTGTGTTTTCTCACCTGGCATCTGCATGTCTTTTGAGGTGGATCTGGAGCAGCCAGAGGAAAAGGTGCTGTGGCAGAAACAGTCCCACACACAAGGCTAGAAACTGCCAGCCCTGGAGAGCGACGTGCAAACACTCAGTCACCACATCTTTAACAAACTGTCACATGCATGACTCGGTGAATTTCTATGCACGACCACAGCTGACAGACTTAAGACTGCACTGTTTCCTTGTTTCGTATAAAGCATAAAACAAGTGGCCATACTGGTTCCTGTTAATCAGCTACACTGAGTTCATTCATGTACAGGGATGATCGTGCTGTGACACAGTGTTTTGGTTTTTAGCTGAATGAGACATCAGCACACGCTGGAATCTTCTGTTCTTTCTGCCCTCTGACAGTATTTCTGGTTACTGGCTATGGAAGATTACCACAGAGTGACAGGTTTTCATGCCGACATAAGAGAGGCAAGACTCTTCTTGCCTCTCTTATGTCGGCACTTTTCTAAAATTGACCCGTATAGTAATAGATACTAAAAGATCTCCTTTCTAGGCAGTTTTGATATTTGTTAGGTCAGTGAACCCTGATGATACCACGCCTTTTTTGCCAGCCTTTCCACTTAACAATGCATACTGCTGCTGCCACTGTGTGGTGAGAACGCAAACCTGCAGGGGTCCCGGATGGCCGTGTGGCTGCCTCTTGCGGGTCTGCTTGATGAGTTGGCAGAAAAACTCATTCTGAAGCTCGGGGTGGGCCAGGCACACCTGCAGGGCACTCTGGGCCAGGGAGACGTGGTAGTCGATGGCCGGAGCATCGATGGCCACGTTAATGAAGAGCTGACAAGTCTGAGAGGCGGTGATGGAGAGAGTTTAAAAGAGAGAAAATATTTTTGATATAATTAGTTATTTGATAGAAGAAACATTCAGTGACTACATTTTTTATTCGAACATGTGGAGGTTTGTGGTACCTTGAAGAGTTTCACTGCCTCTGTCTGCAGAGCTTGTGAGGGCAGGGTGGTGAGAGGAAATGACAAGGCTTCTTTGCTGAAACACAACATGGGATGTCTCCAAATCTGAGAGTCTGAAAGGTAGGTAGGAGAGTGGGTCATAAGAGTAAAAGACGGAAGGAATAGCAACTAAAATAAAAATGAAAGAAACAATGTTGTGTACTTCCAAAACTGAACTAAGCTGAGTCAAATTTGTCAAAACAACCTCCAATAACAGACAGTGGTGCATGCATTTTTATTATTGAGCTTTATTACTGCACTGCTGTAAACGTGACCTGACAAATAACGTCCCTGCATTAATAAGAAAAACAAAAACGAGCAAAAACTAAGCACAAAAATAAATATTTTAAGAATTTTTGCTTTGTTTTCTGTCTAATTATAGTCTCTTGACAAAAAAAATGCTCACTGTGCTTAAATTCAACTACAACTCTGTGCAGAGGACAACAAATCCTACTGTATTTCACATAAGTCTCTCTAACTGCAGACTCCAAAGTGAGGCTGTAGTTGTCGAGCTGTTACTGAATGACTTTGAAAAATAAAACACTGTTGAAAGAAAAACAATCTTTGCTTCTACTTAAGAAATTCCCGAGCTACAGTTAATTTCTGTCCCTACAAATAAAACGTACCCTCAGTGTACACTGCAGGGCTATTTAATGTCCCTAGAGGTAACTGCACGTGCACCATTTTGACGACCAAATAGATGCCCAATAAAATAATATGTTCACATGCAGTAAAACGTGTGCAGGACACAGTTTGTGGTCAGTAAAACACTGTGACATAAGACATTTTAAGTCGCAATAAAATTATCTGTGGATGAGAGAAAGTATGAAAAAAATCTGCATCAAGTAAAACAAAACTATAAAACACAACACAAGACAAAATCGTTTGTACTCACTTGGATCTCCATCCAGCTGGAAGAGTTTTCCCACCAGTTGTTCGAATTCAGTGCCAACTTTGCCCACCGTAGTGCCTGCTGCCACAGACAGATGGTACAGCCACGACTCCTACACAATGATCCCAGAGACAAAATCACAACAGGAAACATAATTATGCATAATCATCAGTTTGTAGTTTAAAATTGACTGGATTGGTTTTTAGCTTCAAGTAAAATACAGGAAGCCCCTCTCATGGAGCTGCTCTCAGTCTCAGAGCAGATTTGTTGCAGTACAGAAAAATGACTGTACACATGAGCTTAAACGCCATGGTCAGAAGATACACGGGTCTGCCTGCCTTACAGAACAGAAAAGTTCAACCTTTCAGTCCCGCGCTGACCTTTTCATGGCAGGATTCAATAAGCAAGTAAGTGGGTCCTTGCTCCTGTGGGTGGATGGCAACGGTGAAGGGTGCCGGCTGTAGGCCTCGCCCGCATGCCTTTAGGTCGTCATCTGAATCTCTTGACCTGTCCACCTCCTCCACCCGAGCCTCCCACAGCTTAATCTGACCCAGCGGGAACTGGAAACAAAAGCAGACGTGCGCTCCACGTTCAGTCACAAGTAACAGCTCAGGTCAGTTTTGAATTGATCACCTGCTCCTGACAAAGGCTACAGATGTATTTCTACAGATGCACACCTTGTCCTCTTGGCTGCGAAAGTAGTACAACGTTTTGCCGATCAGAGCACACCAAACCCGCTTAGAGTAGCCGTGTTTCACCTGCAGCAGAGGAAGTACAAATCGGAGCGTAAAACACAGAATTTTGTGAAATATTGTTCCATTTTCTCTGTGCTATTAGAAAATGATTAAACTTTGATGCAGGGACCTTGATGAGTAGTCCCTTCATGCCAGGGCGAATATCCGGCTGAGTGAAGAGAGGACTGGCGGCTTTCAGCCTCAGCACGCTCTGCAGGACCCGAAGCCACTCCTCGAGCAGGTTAGGAGAGTCCGCCTTCAGGTAGTAAACGCGCTTTCCTGTTACTATCTACACACAAGGATAAATAAAAGCCCAGGTGGACGTGAAAATGTGAAGGAAAGGATTTAAAAGATCTAGAAATGTTAGATGATTGTGGCCGTTCATCGAAGACTGAATACCTGAAGAATCTGCTTGCCCTCGCCACGGGCGATGCTGCTGGTGGCGCTGACCTTGATCTGACCCTGAGGTTTCCTGATCACATCGCTCTGTGGAAGAATCAGAAATCCTAATCTTGTTAACCTGTTGGCCACGAGTCTCAACAAAGGAAAAAACAAAAACGTTTCAAATCCAGAAAAAGTAGATGAAGTGATTGGGACAGGAAGACCGCCCGTTTCCATTCTCCATGCGGAGAAGCCAAAAGTAGCTTTTGTTGTTGAAACCAACATACCGGTGACTTATAGTAGAGCAGCTCTCCATCTTTGAGGACAAACCAGCGTCTCTTCCAGGTCTTCTTCCAGGTTTTGACCATTTTCAGCAAATAGCCTGACTTCTCCATTGGCTCCTAAAGGTTGTGACACTGTTCAGTTTTATGCAGCACCAAAGAGAACCGCTAATGAAACAGACCTGAGAAATTAACTAAATGTTGGCTAATGAGCCTTAGGTTCAAAAACATGATGTCATCATGCTGTGAGCAGAAAAAACAAAGTCACTACTCAAATAGCTTTTGAAGGTAGAGGTACTTCAGTAATGCAGTCGCATCAATTTCTAATCTTAGAGTTACCTCAAAGACTTCAGTTGTAGTTTGCTTATTAAAATTAGCTTCAAATGATGTAACTTAACCAGTCAGCATTGTTTAAAGCATGGAAACTAACAACAGTGGACCAAAGTGTTGAGCTGTCACTAACACTCTTGCCGTTGTCACTGGGTGAACAGCAGGTTTTGGGCAGTTTCTGCTCAGGTTCCGAGCACTCCGTGTCAGTGGAGTAAGCATCAGGAGGGATGGCATAGTCACACTCTGATGTCATCGACGCCACGGACACAGCTTGAGGACAGTAAGTTCACACATGAAAAACAGAGAAAGTCAGTCTTTGGAGGTGAAGAATTAAACAAAAAAGCTTCTTAAATCTCCAGGTCCTGTGATAGCCACATGAGACTAGCTCCAAAAATGAGTCCATCCCCACAGATATCAGTCTTAAAATCAATTCTCAAATACTAACTGATACTAAAAACTATTTAGCTATAAGCAGTTAGCCAATAGCTACAAATTTAGCCTGTGGTTCACAAGCTAGTGCTCTCCGGGAGGGTTGTGTCAAATTAAACATGCAGAACCACTGACTGTGTCAACGATAGCCACATTAGCTATTTAGTTATAAATGAGTTAGTAGCTAGGAGCTATGGCTAATAATAAAACTGCAGCATTAGTGTGCAGCAAATGTTATTAGTCCTGCCTGTCTGTAACGTTATAACAGATGGTACCAATTTAACAGGATAACATAATTATCTGGGTTTAAAAACTATTATGTTTCTCTTAACGACTGAACCTGACAAGTGTACTAACAATTCAAAAAATGGCAGCTGACCTTAAGTGGTCAGTTGGACTCATAGCCTGTCTAATTTGGTGAGTGAAATTTAAGTATTTTAATTAGTAGAATAGAATAGAATAGAATAGAATAGAATGCCTTTATTGTTACTATACAGTTGTACAATGAGATACAGAGTATGGTACTAATATAGATCTGTGTGATGCTCTTACACAGTGTATGGTTTAGAGTTGGACCGATCCAAAATTACGTATCGGTCCAATACTGACCTAAATTACTGGATTGGATATCGGAGAGAAATAAAAAATATAATCCGATCCATTCAATATCACAAAAGCACCTCACAAAACTTGCGATATAGCGTAACCCAGCTCATAACCGTAGCACGTCGGAGGAGTATGCGTCTCATGATAGAGCGGCTGTGGCGTGCGAGACCTGTTGGCAGTCTGGTTGAGCTTTTGGAGCCTTGCTACCTGCTTCCAAACCGGCATTTAATCTCTGAGAGAGCTATCCCAGGGAAGTAAAGCAAGTGTGTAAGATCATCTCTGAATGTTTGTAAAGCATTCCCAGTGAAAGCTGGGAGCGACTGCCTCTTCTTCTCTCTCCCTCCCTCTCCTGTTGCTACTTCAATTGTGAAACTGATCAATGATCAGCTGATTGGCTTTTCTGTCGCGAGTCCGTCTCTCTTGTTTGTTTATCGCCCACTTTGCGCCAGAAAGAGGAAACCAGCGGATAAACAACAGCAGCACGTTTAAGCTTGATAAGCTGTTGTTAGAATGTATTTAATATTACTTTCTACACCAGGATCTTTTTCCACGTAGCTGACAGCTGGTATGTATAGAAGTCCATTATTGTCTAATATATACCCTGGTAAGCTATAGTACTTTTTCCTTTGGGAAGGTACCATCTGTGCAGTCTGCAATTCTGTTGAATAAAGATATTGAATCTATTTAATTACTGTAGAAAAATTATTGATTTCTGTGCATTTTTTTTTTTTACACTTGCATTAAATTACAGTCGATTACGTCGATTAAGCATCACGAGGCGGAAGGTGGGGGGTGGTTCCCTATTTTTTTTGCTGGGAGTTGGCAACCCTATTAGCTGGGTTGTTTAATATTTCCTCTAAGTTCTCTTTAAAATACCAGAATAGGGAGGATGGTGCAGGTTTATGTCTATTAGATTGATCAGTGTTGCTGATCTATGAAATATTTTGGGTGCAGTGTATTTTTTGCATACAGATATAACAGAATAGCTTTAGTTTTGTTTTGTTCTTTAAACTTGAGTATGAACTTATACACAATGCAGCAAGATATTTTAAAAAAACATTTTATTGATTACAAAATACACTATATTGGATTTATATCGGTATCGGCAGATATCCAAATTTATGATATCGGTATCGGACATAAAAAGTGGTATCGTGCCATCTCTAGTATCTTATCTAGTACCAGGGGTATAAAAAACTTAAAATGGGTAAGGTCACAATGCAAAACTAGAGGCTATGTCCATCTTTTATATGCAGTGGTTGTTTGTACCTCTCTTGAGAGAGCGTGGGCTGCCTGGGCTGCTGTCTTTTCTGGAGCTGGAGGAGGTGTGGGAGCTGCACAGGGAGCCGTCCTCGTCTCCTGAACTAGATGACTCCTCAGAGCTTGATGACTCATCTGAGAAGGGACTGCTGCTCAGCAGAGTAGCTTTCTGCAATTTGAAAATGGCACACACTCAGAGCCATATACTAGATATTAAAATCCACTTTGGTGACACAATTGCTGTTAACTATAAACAAAAAAGCATTTTCTTTTCAAGTTCACAAGTGATCAAATAGATAGTGGGGGAATGTACAGGTGTTACAATTAAACATGGCCTTGTACTCTTATACTTACCCCCTTCAGAGTAGTGTAAACTGGTGTAGTCATGTTTTTATAGATGAGTGATGTGTACATTACAAAGGCTGGATAGGAAGACTGAAGGGATGGGTCTAGGACACAAAGTACAGTTTGTTTATTAGAAACCACTACAGCAGACTAAGCTGTCAACTAAGTAGGGAGACCTGTTTTTTACCCACTCTCTTACCTTTGTTAGACAGGTCTGTGCATGAAGTGTCAGACAGTCTGATTCCTGATTTAGCAACAGCATATATACGACTTTCCTGAAAAGAAAATGTGCCATGTCATTAGTCAATTTTAAAACCAAGCCTGCCATTAGATAATAACATTTAAAAGCTGTAACTGCATACACTATATTTATTTTTGTATATCATCTACCTTCAGTATATGAAGGCAACTCCTGGTTAATAATATGAGCAAGAGCTCATCTTACCTTTAAACTGACTCTCAGCTGTTTAGCCAAGAAGTAGCAAGTAGCTCAACAACCTGCCCATTACTTTAATTTGCATTTAAATTTAATACATTTTTTTAATCTTTAGCGACTTCAGTGCTTTTAAGTTATTTTTACATAAAAATTTCAACTGTTACTACTTTAAGCTTAGTACTTTAGCCGTTAGCCGTACATTAGCTAATACTTAATAGCTTTTTGTTTAGCATTGTAGCTGTTAAAGCTAGCAATTTAGCTAACAATTTTACCAATTCAGTATGCTAATTTAACTTTTTGTTTCATTTTATGTCCATTAATTTACTATTATTTATTTTGACTGGATATTTTTTACTATTTATTCACTTTGGGCTTCAGTTAATTTTCTGTTTAAACCCTGTTATCCGCCCCATTGCTAAGACAGCTTTCTAATTCTAATCACTGAATTTATCTATTTGAAACTTTTCTGTTTACTCACATTTACAGCAGATGGCAGTGTAAACAACAGAATTACAAACATGGAGAAGTTCCTGTACTTAGTCCAACACTTAGAAGAAAATATGTGGTTAAAATTGTAATGTTTCACATGAAGGACTTCATGAAGGACTATTTGTGTTTCACAGTAGTGCAAAATATTGTTTCCTTTATCCAGGAAAAACAAATTCTGTAAAAAAATAAACAAATTGCCTAAAACATTAGCAGCTTTCCAATGTATTAAGGATTGATTGCTGTAAGAAACATATTTGATTTCTTTATTCATACTTAGCTGAACATTGGGAATTTGTTTTCGAATTTGTTGCCAGTGCCAAATTTGCAATTAAAAAAAAAACACAACTTGGTGTGCCTAACATGAAGGGCAGTCTTACCCAGGAGGGGAGCCTGTGTAAAGGTGGAGTAGGAGGTTTGCTGCCAGGTGTGGTGCTATCACAGTCTGACCTCTCTGAGCCCATCTCTGTCCCAGGTTCTGATGAATTTGGTGCGGATGGCACGGTGGTTGCTGCTTGTGAGCCGGGAAGGATTTCGGGAACTGTGGCTTTGCCCGTTTCCATTCCAACCTCCTGCTGTGCATCAACATCAGTTTCCTGAGGCTGGAGGGGGCGCAGCATGCTGAGTGCATTACGCGTTCGGCCATGTGCTGCCTCACTGCTGATTGACGGCTGGCTTAGGTGTTTCTTGGCCAGAGACACGTTCATCAACCCGAACCCCGTAGGAGTCCTCAGACGGGGCTGTTTGGGTGAGGCGGGGTTGTCTTTTGGATCCTGGGGCAGGTTGGGCCGTTTAGGGGTGAGAGCTGGTGTGAGGATGGGGCTGGGAGTGTTAGGTTCACTGGAAGATGATGAGGAGTCAAGTCTCTGTGACTGGAATCGTTTGTTGAGCTCCTCAGAGGTGCAATCCTCCAACTTAACCGTGCGTCCCTCCTCCTCGTCATTCTTACACCCTGCTAGTGTTCCATCTGATGGCTCCAGCAGGCTAAAGCTGGGGCGCTCTGTACGCTGCATGTCATCGTCAAACAGAGAGCTGCTGTCGTCTGAAGCTGTCAGGTAGGTCTCACTGCTGGGCCGGCTGAACTCCAGAACACACGCTCCGCTTCTGCTCTCACATACTTCTTCCTCCACTGATGCAGCACTGGAGAGCACAGACAATACGCGGCGGGACTCGGGTCCAGATGCATTGCTAACAGAGCTTTCAGGTGCACCGTCATCCTCTAGCGGAGAACACAGCAGTCCAGTTTGGCTCGGTTTATGGACTTCACCATCTGTCACTGATGAGGATGTCTTCTTACTACTTTTATCTGCCAAAGAAAGCATAAAAATGTGTAATAATTTCACAGCTGGTGGAGCACTAAAGACGAAGCATTTGAGATCTTTCTAGATTACAGATTACAATTTAAGTGAACTATGTATTTCAAAAAAAAGAAAGAAAGTTAAATAATTCAAATTAAATAAGTTAATTGAAGGATTTGTTCCTCTGGGATAGTTGCCCCCTCTCTCTGATCTAATTTCTCTCCCTCATTTATTTTCTGGTGAATTTGCAAATCTACGCTAGTGCTAATGTTACAAACAGAAATACATCTGACAGCTCGGGTGGAGGCAGCATTCACCATGCAAACCTGACATCTGTGTTGCATCTGACCAGTGCAGTGTGCAAAAGCACAGGAATAATCATTTACTGTCAGATCCTGACTCATCCTTTTCCTGTTTGCCCTGTAATGCTGTGTATTAGTTAAAGTGAGTATTATATATTGAAAGACTCAGATATTAATCTTAAGACACTTCTGATCTTCTGGAGTCTCATTAACTACATTTTGACAGACATTTCAATGTAAAACTCAAAAACACTGCAAGGCGCTTTAAAAAGTATTTTTATTGACCGCATTTTATATTATGGCTGACTTGCGGGATCTGAAAGTGAATCTAAATACATATTTAATGAGGTCTGCAATAATAAGTGTGTTCACGGGCCAGATTTACTAATGCTCTGCACCACAGCAGCTTGTTAGAAGTCTGGTTATTATTGTAATGTACTGGCTGTATCTTTGTCTGTAAGTTAGACCATTTTTTGTAGATCACCTGCAGAACTTTCCAACCCCATTCGTGCAAATCTGCAATTGCGGCATCACACAAACTCCCCCCAGTTAGTAAATCCTCCCCTATGTGTGAAAGCCTTTCCTGTGGCTTCCCTCCAGGTTCCGTTCTGACCCACCTGACACACATCACTGATCACTGAGCAGCAGTACATTAACTCCAGCTCTTCAACCCACTTTTAGCCCCTCTTCAGGGTGTTTTTCTGGACCTTTGTGCCCAGGAACACCATCTAGTAAATGCTTTGTTTTGACTAAAGCTTTCAGCTCTTCCTCTACAATACTTGGTTTATGACCAAACACTAGGAGAACCAATTCTTGTTCTCATCAGCCTCTGCTATGCTGTGTGTTTATAGCTAATTAGTGAGTGTTGGCTTTCTAACACACTAAAACCAGTTTGGCAAACAATGTTAATACAATTCCAGCACCACATTAAATAGATCTGCACAATTATGACTGAAGAATCTTAGTATCTCACAGTTTAACTATATTGTTTCTTCACATTCTTACTCTAACTATCAGTGATGTTATTATGTTATATAACTATCACACATTATTATTATTATTAAAAGTCTCCAAATAGCCCATAAAATACTCCAGTGGCAAATACTTTCCTTAATACAGCATGACTATGACCTCACTCAGATAGTTACCATCCTGTGTCCAGCTCTGCCCCAGAGTCCCATCTAACCACTCACAGATGCTGTTTTCATTATCCATAGCTGCGTGACTGTGTGGGGACTTACCCGTTTTGTCCCTGGCGTCTGTCTCCCCCTGTGTGCTCAGGGTCTTCTGGGACGGCGCTGGTCCAGTCAGGACCTGCGGGTTCTTCCCTCTCACCTGAAAGCAGCCGAACGTCAGGCTGCTAAGACGCTGGGCTTCACCTGGCCTACACAGGGCTCCAGCTCCACCCTTGCACTTCTGCTCAAAGGCTGCAAAAGCAGCAAACAGTCATGCGCATACTGCAGCGTGTGCTTACAATGTATTAGCATTGATAAATCTGTATTTGCTAGTAGCAGGCATTTAGGAGTTTTAACCTGCATAAATAACTTGCATGTTAACATGTTCCAACAAAGTTCCAAAAGCTTATACCTTGTATTTGTTTTTGAAGCTCCAAAATCTGAGCCTCCTGTTGTTTGTTGGTTTCTCTTAATGCTGCATTCTCTACCTCAAACTGAAGCACAAACATGTTCTCAGATAAACCAGCAACCACATTAAATACTTTAACTTATCTTCCAGATTTCCGTGTCTTTCTTATCTGTGTTTTAGGAGCCTTTACAGCTGACGCACACACAGATTTACCTCTGACAACTTCAGCATCACCCACTCTTTGATCTTAGCTGCCTTCTCTTCCACCGCCTTGGCATCTTGAAGGCGGAGCTGTTTCTGTTGAAAGAAGTAAAAATGAGCCGTCTGTCTCTCTGGGTGAATATATTTTGGAATAAGAAGGGCAGATTTAGACGAAGCGAAACAGAGAACAAGGGCGGGGAAACATAAGTGAACAGTAAGGAGGTTAAAGATGGTGTTCATAGAGATAAACGTGGTATTAAATTTAAAAAAAGGGGATTATGAATTACTCCACTGGCATCGCATCTGTTGAAATTCTTTATGCGTGTGCTTTTTCTTACCTGCTCCTCCAGCTGCTGCTCCAGCTGTGCGATTACATCCTCCTTCTCCTGCACTAACGCCTGCAGCTCCTGGCACCGCTGAAACAGACGCACCTCTGAGTCTCCAGACTGACCATCTGCTGCTTTGAGCTTCTCCTCCATCCACTGCACCTGGAATCATCACACATGTACTCACATAATCGCATTCCGACACGTCGAAAGGAAAGACAAACAAACTTGTGTTTCTGGTCCTCACCTGCTGCTGAGCTGTGAACGCCCGTTTCTCCGCATCGATCACCTGCGTCTCCAGTTGTTGAATCTGGAAAAGCAAAAGTTTATTTTAACTGGACTTTAAAAATAAATAAATCCTAATATCTTACTAGTCTTGTTACATGTTCACACAAGGACCACATAAACATACAGTAACCCCGTCTGATCTAAAATTAGTAATCAGGTTCCTTTCAGTGATCCAGACTGCAAATGTTTGCAAATGCATGGAGATGAAATATCCACTCCACTCGAGCCTGAAGCCAAACACAACAGCACCAAATAAAGACAAAGAAAGTCTTGCATGCCTAACGAGAACTCCACTCAAGATAACGCTGCCACGCTAGAAAGGAGCAGATGCGATTCAGCTGGGTTCTGTTATTCGAAGGAATGCTATGTTCAGATAGATTCACATTCATTTGCAGCCATTTTTAACACAAACTACTGAGATGTTAAGCAACCTACAATGCTAGTTTATTTATCTTCCTCGTGATGAAGATAAGGTGTCATTCAGTGCACGCTGAAACCAAGATGGCTGCTGATTGGGAAAACTGTGTTTGTTACTCTTAGCAATCCAACAAACATCACGAAAAGAACTTAACATCCAAAAGATTGGTTAAGACTTGTATCTTCACAAAGAAGTTTTGCTTCATTTTGTGTGAGTATTTCCACAAACTTTGAAGTTTAGGGTCCCTTTCTTTCATCACATGTGCTCTACAAGTAACACCTGGCTTATTGGATTACCTGGAGCCTGGAATTAATTTTGTCTTCTAAGAATTTAAATTGGTGATCAAGAAACATGACAACTAAGAGGCTAACAGAAGATATTGAAGAAGTTAAGAAGTCTCTTAACTTCATGTCAGAGGAATTGAGTAAGGTGGTGAAACAGCAAGCAGGACTACTGGACTTAATTGAAGAAGTAAGACAACTGAAGATTGTGATTAAGGAAAAAGACAAGAAGATTGAAGAGCTGGAAAAAAGAGTTGAAGATTTGGAGCAGTATACAAGAATGGAAGATGTGATTATTTCTGGACTGAAGACAAATCACTACACCTATGCACGGAGTACAGCAGGTGACAAGGAGGGGGAAGATGCACCAAGAGCTGAAAAGGATTTGCTTGAGCAGCAAGTTATTCAGTTTTTCAAAGACAAAGATATTCTTTTGGATAGCAAAAACATAGCTGCATGTCATACTATTCCACAAAAACATACCAAGATGCCAACTATCATACTACGATTTGTGAACAGGAAATATAAAGTTGAACTGTTAAAGATGGGAAAGAAGTTAAAGGGAACCGGCGTATATGTGAATGAGCATCTCACCAAGAGAAATGCTGAAATTGCACGACAGGCAAGACTATTGAAGAAGGAAAGGCACATCCAAGATACCTGGACCAGGAACTGTAAGGTATTCATAAGACTTAATGGGACACCAGAACAAGCTAAAGTAATTGTTGTCAGAGACATTGCAGATCTTGAGAGATTTAAACAAAAGAAATAGAGTTCAATGTAGAAAAGAATTGTGTTGCTGACTGTGATATGAACAATATCTGATAAGTGTGAGAAAAATAACTATGCATGTGAATGTGTGAACAAAAAAAGGCAAAAAATGGAATATTTTGGATCTCATGATTATAAATTTTATGAGTTGGACAATAGTATTGATCCAGATATCCACCTCTATCAGAATGTTGATATGACATGTGAATATTATAATGGGGAAGAGTTGGATCCCAAGATAAAAGGTTTTTCATTAATCCACTTTAACAGTCGGAGTCTTTACAGTAATTTTTCTAAAATCAAAGCGTATCTTGATCAATTCCAAAATAAGTTTGCAGTGGTAGCAATTTCAGAAACATGGTTGAATGACGACGAAGAATTGCAAGATGGACTAGAGGGCTATGAAATGTTTTGGCAAAATAGGAAGAATAGAAGAGGAGGAGGTGTTGCTATGTTTGTTTTTTCACATCTTAAATGTAAAGTTGTTAACAATATGACTGCTGTGATTGATAACTTGATGGAATGTTTAACCATTGAAATTCAGGTTGAAAGCTCGAAAAACATATTAGTTAGCTGCATTTATCGTACACCTGCATCCTGTATAGATCAGTTTACTAAAGAAATTTCTGTAATATTGGAAAAACACAAGGAGAAGGTGACTTTTTTTTGTGGTGATTTTAACATTGATCTATTGAAGGCAAACGACCATAATAAGACTTCAGAATTTATTGATACAATGCTTAGTTTTGGATTCCATCCGTTGATTCTAAAGCCGAGCAGAATAACGATGGATAGTGCCACTTTGATCGACAATATTTTTGTCAATAAGATAAACGGCAAGATACATAGTGGACTGTTAGTCACAGATGTAAGTGATCACTTGCCTGTCTTTTCAGTGTTTGAAATGAACAATCAACTTCATTTTCAAGAGGAAAAGCAAATGGATTACAGTGGTAGAATAAAAACACCAGAACAAATTGCGGCTTTTAAAACAGACTTAGAAAATTATGACTGGCAAAAAGTTTATGTGGAAGACACTAATGATGCATACAATGCGTTTTTGGATATATTTTTGTCAATCTATGACAGCCATTGTCCAATTAAAAAGTTTTCTAAAAATTATAAAAAGAAAAAACCATGGTTTACACAAGGTCTGGAAAGAGCCCGTAAAAATAAAAATAGGTTATACAGGATTTTTTTTGACACATAGAACAAAGGAAAATGAAGACAAATATAAGAAATATCGAAATAAATTAACATCTATTATGCGATACGAAAAGAAAAGATATTATGAACAGCTGCTTCAAAAACACAAAAGTAATATTAAGGCTACCTGGAGTGTATTAAATAGGATAATAAAAAATCAACATAATACATGTTCTCCAACACGTATTGTAACAAGAGGTAATGTAGTGATTGAGAATACTGAGAGCATACTTAATGAATTTAATGATTACTTTGTTAATGTAGGTCCCAACTTGGCAAAAGAGATTTCTGTACCAGGAGGAAATGATGAAGTAGATTCTACTTCTTGTAAATGTAACTCAATGTTTCTTAGTGGAGTCTGTGAGAGTGACATTGTAGAAGTGGTGAGTAAATTCAAGAGTAAAAAATCCACGGATTGTGACGACCTTGACATGTCGCTAATTTAAGAAGTTCTTCATAGTGTCCTTCAGCCGTTAACATACAGTGGGGCAAAAAAGTATTTAGTCAGCCACCGATTGTGCAAGTTCCCCCACCTAAAATGATGACAGAGGTCAGTAATTTGCACCAGAGGTACACTTCAACTGTGAGAGACAGAATGTGAAAAAAAAATCCATGAATCCACATGGTAGGATTTGTAAAGAATTTATTCGTAAATCAGGGTGGAAAATAAGTATTTGGTCAATAACAAAAATACAACTCAATACTTTGTAACATAACCTTTGTTGGCAATAACAGAGGTCAAACGTTTACTATAGGTCTTTACCAGGTTTGCACACACAGTAGCTGGTATTTTGGCCCATTCCTCCATGCAGATCTTCTCGAGAGCAGTGATGTTTTGGGGCTGTCGCCGAGCAACACGGACTTTCAACTCCCGCCACAGATTTTCTATGGGGTTGAGGTCTGGAGACTGGCTAGGCCACTCCAGGACTTTCAAATGCTTCTTACGGAGCCACTCCTTTGTTGCCCGGGCGGTGTGTTTTGGATCATTGTCATGTTGGAAGACCCAGCCTCGTTTCATCTTCAAAGTTCTCACTGATGGAAGGAGGTTTTGGCTCAAAATCTCACGATACATGGCCCCATTCATTCTGTCCTTAACACGGATCAGTCGTCCTGTCCCCTTGGCAGAAAAACAGACCCATAGCATGATGTTTCCACCCCCATGCTTCACAGTAGGTATGGTGTTCTTGGGATGCAACTCAGTATTCTTCTTCCTCCAAACACGACGAGTTGAGTTTATACCAAAAAGTTCTACTTTGGTTTCATCTGACCACATGACATTCTCCCAATCCTCTGCTGTATCATCCATGTGCTCTCTGGCAAACTTCAGACGGGCCTGGACATGCACTGGCTTCAGCAGCGGAACACGTCTGGCACTGCGGGATTTGATTCCCTGCCGTTGTAGTGTGTTACTGATGGTGACCTTTGTTACTTTGGTCCCAGCTCTCTGCAGGTCATTCACCAGGTCCCCCCGTGTGGTTCTGGGATCTTTGCTCACCGTTCTCATGATCATTTTGACCCCACGGGATGAGATCTTGCGTGGAGCCCCAGATCGAGGGAGATTATCAGTGGTCTTGTATGTCTTCCATTTTCTGATGATTGCTCCCACAGTTGATTTTTTCACACCAAGCTGCTTGCCTATTGTAGATTCACTCTTCCCAGTCTGGTGCAGGTCTACAATACTTTTCCTGGTGTCCTTCGAAAGCTCTTTGGTCTTGGCCATGGCGGAGTTTGGAGTCTGACTGTTTGAGGCTGTGGACAGGTGTCTTTTATACAGATGATGAGTTCAAACAGGTGCCATTCATACAGGTAACGAGTGGGGGACAGAAAAGCTTCTTACAGAGGACGTTACAGGTCTGTGAGAGCCAGAGATTTTCCTTGTTTGAGGTGACCAAATACTTATTTTCCACCCTGATTTACGAATAAATTCTTTACAAATCCTACCATGTGGATTCATGGATTTTTTTTTCACATTCTGTCTCTCACAGTTGAAGTGTACCTCTGGTGCAAATTACTGACCTCTGTCATCATTTTAGGTGGGGGAACTTGCACAATCGGTGGCTGACTAAATACTTTTTTGCCCCACTGTATATTTGTAACAAATCATTTCAAACTGGAATTTTTCCAGATAAAATGAAAATTGCCAAAGTGATCCCACTATATAAAACTGGTGATAAACAGATTGTGTCAAACTATAGACCGGTATCTTTACTGCCTCAGTTTTCAAAGATTCTTGAAAAACATCAACAAACTAGATTCTTTTATTGATAAATATGATTTATTGAATGATCATCAGTATGGGTTCAGAAGAAATCGCTCAACATCTCTAGCTGTGATGGAATTTATTGAAAATATTGCAACGGCTGTGGATGAAAAACAGTTTGGAATAGGTGTGTTCATTGATTAACGTAAAGCCTTTGATACGATAGATCATTCTTTACTTTTACGGAAGTGTGAAAGGTATGGTTTAAGAGGTGTTGTACAATTTTGGTTAAATAGTTACTTGAATAATAGGTTCCAATATGTGAGTAATAATAACATGAAATCTAAACTTAGAAAAGTAACTTGTGGAGTTCCGCAAGGATCTGTTTTGGGACCCAAGTTATTTTCACTTTATATAAATGATATTTGTACAGCCAGTGATACTTTAAAATATGTGATGTTTGCTGATGATACAAACTTATTTTGCTCTGGAAAAGACATAAAGAAATTACTGAAAACAGTGGAAACAGAACTCATGAAGTTAAATAGATGGTTTGTAATTAATAAACTATCATTGAATGAAAGTAAAACAAAATTTATGTTATTTGGGGGTAGTAAAAGTAATATTAAAGTAAAATTGAATTTAAATAATGTTGAAATTGAAAGAGTATATGAGACAAAATTTTTAGGAGTAATTATTGATGATAAACTTTGTTGGAAGCCCCACATAAAACATGTGAAACGAAAATTATCCAAGTCTATTTCTATTCTTTATAAAACAAGAGATTTTTTGAATAAGAACTGCCTTTATTTATTGTATACTTCCCTTTGTTTGCCTTATATGACCTACTGTGCAGAAATTTGGGGGAACACATACAAAACATATTTGGATTCAATATTTAAATTGCAAAAAAGAGCTATTAGAATAATAAATAAAGTTGGATATAGGGAGTCCACCAACCAGTTTTTTGTAGGATCATCTATGTTAAAATTCATGGACATTATATATTCTAAAACTTTAGAAATGATATATCGTGTGATGAAAAAGAATGTTCCAATTTGTATTTTAAGTATGTTTCAACTAAGAGATGGAAAATATGATTTAAGGGGGTCTTATAAGTTTGAAATGCCTAAAGTGAGAACCAATGTTAAGTATAGATGTGTGTCAGTTTTGGGAGTGAAATTATGGAATGGACTTAATGATGAACTGAAGATGTGTTTTTCTTTGTCATTCTTCAGGAAGATTTTAAAAATTAGTATTATACAAGGTTATAGAAATTTGGTTTGTTAAAAAATTTTTTGTGTTGATTTATCATTGATTTCTTTTCAAACTGTTATACAACTTATTTATCAATGTTATTTATTTTCTTGGTTAAGGATTTGATTATTTCTATGGGGGTAAGGGATAGGATAAGTATAAGCCATAAGGCTTCAGCCTATTCCTTTTTCGGTTTCTGTTTGAGTACTTTTATGTAAAATTATAATCTGTTGTTGTTGACTGAAATAAATTTCAATTCATTCATTCATTCATTCATGAACTTGTAACTGGGAGGCTAGGGATGGATTAATTTGTTTACAACATTGTTATAAAGTCTTTTCATGGCTGTAGAAGTGCTGCATATAGCGCCTTTAACCATTACATAATGGTGATGAGGTGCCAATGTTACAAGTAGCCCTTTGTGTGCTAAGATCACAGCACTACATGTGGAAGCTAGCAGGAGTGTGCTAAAACAACAGCAAAAGGTCACACGGATTAAACACACGCACACACACACACACAGACATGAGATTTAAAAAAAACCTGTGGGAATGAGCAGCGAGACAGAGGGATGACTTGATGAACAACATTCCTCTGAAATTCCTCAGCTCAGAGTGCCGGAAGCAGCGTAGGAACTAGAGATGGCACGATACCACTTTTTTATGTCCGATACCGATATCATAAATTTGGATATCTGCCGATACCGATATGAATCCGATATAGTGTTTTTTAATCAACAAAACTGTTTTTTAAAATATCTTGCTGCATTTTGCAAGTCTGCAAGTTCATACTCAAGTTTAAAACAACAACTACACTAAAGCTATTCTGTTATACCTGTATACAAAAAAAATATTTCATAGTTCAGCAATACTGATCAATCTAATAAACTTAAACCTACACCATCCTCCCTATTCTGGTATTTTAAAGAGTACTTAGCGTAAATATTAAGCAACCTAACTAATAGGGTTCCAACTCCCAGCAACAACAAAAATAAATAAATAAAAAATAGGGAACCACCCCTCACGCTCCACTTCATGATGCTTAATCAACGTAATCAACCTTAATTTGATGAAGTGTGAAAAAAATGCACAGAAATCAATTATTTTTCAAGAAATATTAAATAGATTCAACATCTTTCTTCAACAAAATTGCAGACTGCACAGATGGTACCTTCCCAAAGGAAAATGTACTATAGCTTACTAGGGTATATATATTAGACTTAATAGTCACTATATACAGTAATTGACTTCTATTCATTTTACATCAAATTAAAACTTTGGGTGTCAGATAATTATTTATTAAAAGCTTATTAAAAGCTCATTTTAAATGAGAATAAGAAAGAAAAGTATGTCTTTGTGCCCCCTTTTCCCAGTTAATGCCCTATCGGCCCCCCTGGCTAAACTTTGCTAGATCCGCCCCTGCACAGTTACCAGCGTCAGCTACGTAGAAAAAGATCCTGGTGTAGAAAGTAATATTAAATAAATTCTAACAACAGCTTATCAAGCTTAAACGTGCTGCTGTTGTTCAGCCGCTGGTTTCCTCTTTCTGGTGCAAAGTGGGCCAAAAACAAAGACGGACTCACGACAGAAAAGCCGATCAGCTGATCATTTAAGCAGTTTCAGGATTGAAGTAGCAGCCGGAGAGCGAGAGGCAGTCGCTCGTTAAGCTTAACGCAGGAATGCTTTACAAACATTCAGAGATGGACTTACACACTTGCTTTACTTCTCTCGGGGATAACTTTGTCGGAGATGAAATGCCAGGTTGCTAGCGAAGCTCCACATGCTATCCAGACCACAGGTCCCGCATGCCACAGCCGCTCTATCACGTGATGCATACTGCTCCGACATGCTAACGTTCTGAGGTGAGTTACGGCGTGTTGCAAGTTTTGTGAGGTGCTTTCGTGATATTTAATGGATCGGATTACATTTTTTATTTTTCTCCGATATCCGATCCAGTAATTTAGGTCAGTATCGGACCGATACGTAATATCGGATCAGTCCATCTCTAGTAGGAACCACTGTCTTCTGAGGAAACTCTCCAACCTCAGAAGCTTAGAGCAGGAAAATATGCAGGATTATAGATGGAAACTGTCTGCGTAGCAACCACCATGGCAAAAATATTCCTCGACATGTCCACATATATACAAAATGCATTTAAAAAAATTAATCTGTAATTAACATGTGGTGTATAGTACATGTACACCACTGCTCCTTTTTATTAATAATAACAAAGAGAATGGACTGGCATCACTTTCCATCCATTATCTTCTGCTTATCGAATTTAAGGTTGCACGGCAACCATAGGGCAGGAGGTGGGGTAAACCCTGGACAGGCCACCAGTCTGTCACAGGGCTAACACAGAGAGACAACCATTCCCACTCACATTCACACCTACGGGAAATTTATTATCACCAACCCCACTAACTCCATGTGGGAGGAAACTAGAGGACCTGGAGAAAACCCACACAGACACAGTGGGAACATGCAAAAAACATTTTTTGTGGGGTAAAGTTGAGGCAATTTTATCTGTTCACAGGAACAATGAACGGGGTTTCTGTGTGCTGAACATCCTTCTAATACTGTATGGATTGCAATGTAAGTTTTCTTGAAGGACTTAGATGTCTCCATCACTCGCTTAAAAAATATGTTTTACAATTATTAAAATTTTTATATTTTTTGAGGAAAATGTATCAGTTGCTTTTATGTTAATCAAAAATGATTTCTTCCTTTAAAAGTCTAATAAAGTATCATTCTATTTGCAGCCAGCTCACACACTCGTGTGTCACATCAGCTATGCGCTGTGAATAGCTCCTTGTCTTATGTTACTCCGTAGAAATCGACAAATTAGCACTTAAATTAGTAGCTGCCATATCCAAACTTGATGGAAACCGCTGTGAAGAGCGACATCTGTTTTTAGCCTGGAGACAGGCATGGCTGAGCTCCAGTTTTCCCTGCTTCTGTTCACTTGTAGAGACCAGAAGAAGTGGACCAAGCTCAGGCCAAAGCCGGGAAGCCACACCCTGCCAGACACCCACACTGTTTCCACCGCGCAACGTTTTCTGGACCAAAGTGGAAGCGAGGCCTTTTACACAACCGCTGTTCCACCTGACATTTGAACAACATTTCACAGAAGCGGATTCTAGGAAGAAGAATTTATAGGATTATGTCACTGCGTTTCCACATATGGAAAAAGGCTGTGGGTGTATTCAACTCAGTATTTGGACAGTTGAGGTAGAGCTTTTGCACATCTGGTTTTTGAAGATCTATTTTGTCCTGATAAAACTGACAAACTGTGATGAATCCAACAATAACACAGATGCTGCAGACTTTTCTTCACCTACTGCTGCTGTCCCTGTGAACCTCAGAAGCATTACTTTTAAGGATTACTTTTACTACAGGAAAAAGCACATTGCGATGAAGAGCAGACACGAATAAAGGTCAATGCGTATCACACACAAATGCACAGTCTTTCTCTTCCCTATATAGATCCTCTGCTGTACCACAAACGACCGACCACATGTGCCTCTCTCAATGACAGATATAGCATCTGGCTGAGCACGCCATGTTAATTACAGGCCATGTATACTGTAGGCTACAGCTGGAGTCGACACGCACATGGACTTTTACGCACACACCACTTAACAGTGTATACAAAGGCTTAAACACATTAACTGCTGCGTATCAGAGCATTCGAGTAAGTGTGTGTTTGCTTCATGATGTTATATATAGGATGAACCCAACCTGGGCGTGTGTGTGTCACATCCTGTACAGCTCACTTAGGACGGGATAAGAGTAACGCCTTGCTACTCTCTTTGTATTCAGGCACAATACGAGCACTGCTATTGCCGCTTCATCGCGTCCGGCCCTGGCGCTCACCTACACGTGATCTCTGTGCTCTCCCTCAGCCTCAGGTCTATCACCTCTGCAGTCGACTCCCCGTCCAAATGCAAAATCTGAAATCCAGTTCAACTTCCATTCCTGGAATTCCACAACTGACGCCCTGTGGCCAACCTCCCCCTGAACTCGCTCCATCCATCCATCCCTCCCCCACCACTCCATCCGCAGGCCAGACAGCCAGCTCACAAAGCCTCTTTCTGTAGGCTGCGACCCACAGTGCTTACCTTACAGTTAAAACAGGTTTAACACCACAGACTTACACCAAGTATGGTAACTTGCACCGGGGGCTAACGCTGACAAAGACTTTTATTGACAGATTAAGTACAAGCAACTAAGTAAGGACATATATTTTACATTTCATAGGGGATCTAGAACGTTCATTTCATGACAGTCAGTTCAGAATAATCTTAATTATTATTTGAATGGTTCTGGCAGTTCACACAAAGTCTGAAATCAGCTGTTTTAGCTTCTGCTTCACTTCAAGCCATTTTCTTCTGATCAGGCGGGTGGGGCTTCTGTGCTCCCAGTCAGAGCTGTGTGTGTGTGTGAGATGGCCATGTTAGTTCTTTAGCTCTCTGTGACCTCAAACAGACCGAAGAGCAGGAAAAGCCTCTGAAACAGACCTATTAGAGCGTGCAGTATGCAGCTTTTGGGCCACAGGAATTACTTGAACAGAGTTTGACCTCATTATATGAAACTTTGACCACATTTACTATGAGGATCCACCACTGTAACAATAGATATATGATTTAAAAAAATATAGCAATGCCAGTTGGGCTTCCCTTACAATCTAACAATAAACTCTAGTTCCTTTGGCACACTCTGGGGCAGGCACATACCATAGCTGTCCAAAAAACAGAACCCCAGCACGTGCAAAGTGGAGACGGACACGCATGAGGAAAAGCAACATCTGTTTGAAAATGTTATGGTTAGCCGTAGGCATCTATGTGGCTGTGACTGGGCAGCCAGAGACTAAAACTGCAAGCGGATGTTTATGTGTAGCAAAGAAGGAGCGGAAAGCTTTGTGCGCGGTGCTTAAACTGAGACACTTTCTCTCATATCACATCACTGATTGGTGTCTCAAATCTGCATTTTGAGGCATTAAAATTAGCATTTTGGGCCCCACAATGATGTTTTCTTTTGAATAAAGTTATCAGATAACATTTTCGAGGGTCGATAGTATTCGCCCGCTCAAACACTGACCTTTTTATAGAGCCATAGCAGAAACCACTGCTGTGCAATGATGTGGAAATCTTGTCAAGGTCGAAGAAATCATTCGGCAAAAAGGATATTTTAAAATATTTTGAAATGAAACCTCAAGCAGTCAGCAAAACACTGAGTTCTCACTTTGTCTGCAAACACAACAAGGACCAAAAATATACGTTTCTGGACAAGAACTACATCCAGAAGACCAAAGTGAACACTGAATATTCTTGGAGCTTGAGAGATTCAAGCTGTTTAACAGCAGCTGGGAAATACTCAGCTGTACCTTTAAATAATGTTAAGTAACAGACAGATAAAATATTAAAGTGTCAAATATCAAAATCTAAACATAAACATCTTGGAGGGGATGTGTTTAGGGTGACCAGATATCCCATGTGGGACTACAGACACACAAATACTAACAGAAAGAATAGCATCTGAAATAACAAACAATGGTCTTAACTGTAATTAAAAGAGAAGAAGGGAATCCACAAAGACAATCACATAAAGCCATGGAAACAATGGTTTGGAGGATAACACATTTATCCGACTATCCAAGCCTGGATAAATGGGAGGACTGTGTCAGGAAGGGGATCTGGCAGGAACCTGTGCCAAATCAGAATATGGACCCATATACTGTGGCAACATAATATGTGTGTGTTTATGTATTATCTTTGATATCCTAACACGTCTGACGCAAACATACTCTTTGTTACTCCGGATCCGGCCGTGCTTACAGCACCACACAAATAACTTGTCAGATAATATAATTAAAACGCTCCAAACAGCCAACAGGCCCATTTTCAAGGTCTGAATTGGTGAAGCTGGGGCATGTGCCAGTCAAGTGGCCACACCTCCCTAACTTTGACCACTAATTTCACCTCCTGTCTGTTTTGATTTTATCGCTACTTCATTTTAACATTTAGCATCCTGTCTTTTTCTTTTCCAAAACTTTATAGGGAGGTTGAGAATCTCTCCTGAGACAGACACACAGGCACATGGACACAAGAGAAGAAGTGAATGAATGCATTACTTTAAAAAAAAAAAGGAGGGTGAAGGCTGATATATAGAAAATGTAACACACATGGTCGCTTTGTCTTCATAAGGAGATGTGTAGCCTACTGTTACAGCTGAGAGACCCCGCTGGCCAAAACTAACATGCCTCCCAAATCCAAATATCTGTACACACACACACACACACACACACACACACACACACACACACACACACACACACACACACACACACACACACACACACACACACACACACACACACACTCTAAACTGGGTATTTCCTCCCCTGGGCAGTTCAATCCTTACACAAGGCTTCATTTTTTTTCTTCCTCCCCCGTTTTCCCTCTCAGTCACCTCATACAGGCTTTCTAGGATTTCAGTAATTTGCCAAGTCTACCCAGACTGCCGTCAATTCATTTCATGCTCCAGTTTTGTGGAACGGCAAATTCAAAACCTTCGTTATCCTCTTTCAAGGTAATTCTGCAAAAAAGAGGGAGGAAACCTACAATAAGAAACACAAGAAACTGCAACATATTGATGGTTGATCAATAATAAAAACTATAACAAAAAGGAAAAATAAATATAAAATAAAAAATGGACATATATTGTACCCACTGCAGATGTAATTATCCATGGCTCCTTAGTTTTCCTCTTCCTTTGTGTCTTGAATCCCTTTCCTATTACTCCTGCATTCCTCTCCCAAAAATGGTCATTCTGACCCCTTAACCCTTCCTCTACAAATTTTCATTCTGTTTGCGTGTTGATACGGACGGCCTGTCGTATTACACTGACCCGGAGCAATCCAGCACAGCGTCTGCTCTGACTCAAGCCTGAATGTTCTGCAGCTGGATCTGCGTGAACATTTCGATACAGTAATAAACACGAGCCACTGACCCTGCTGTTGTCTCGTTTCCATGTGTTTCCTGTTTTATTTGAAGGTTGCTCTGAATGTGGCGTTCTGTGCTTGTAGTTTTCTCCATTGCCATTTTTCCCGTCTTTGTTAGTGTTAATTCAGCTGTAGATTTTGGTCCGTTTCTCTTTTCTAAAGTTCAGCGTCAAAGTTAAACTTTGGTTCAGTTACCGGGGTAACAGACTGTTTCTCTCTGGCTCCGCCCATCCTGCTGCTGTTGCAGCGACTGACTGACACTCGGTTTTATCTCATTGTCCATAAAGTATCAAAGCACATTCATTTGCAAAAGTTTACTTTTGTACAAACACTGAAATCCCAGTTAAGCAGGAGTTCTTTTTGTACCTTGCATTTTTATAACCACAAAGCAGGCTGCAGACAGTTTAACTGTATTCTGACTGCACTTCATATGAAAAAGTGTCCACACATTGAAACATGGCTATTAAATGATGTCGAACAGAGCTTCTAACGCATATTTCAGGTCCATAACTAAACTGTATCTGACCTGTTTCTCCATATTTTTATTCTCAGATTCTGTCAAATATAAAATTAGGATTCGGGCTCCGTCTAATGATTCCCACTGAAGTTGGATAAATGGTGATTACGGACAATATAAAAGGGTCATATGTTTTACTGATGACAGAGAGGTCCAGTCTAATTAAATTATAACATAACATAAATATCACAGTCCACATGGACATCCACTGATGTTGGTCGGCTGGATTAAAATGGAGACTCCCCTCTTTTTTTTTTATCCATTGCCAGAGTGAATCACGCACGCTCAGCTCATACTCGGGGTTGAGTGAACTAACTCAGCTCAGAGTTTGATGGAATAATCTCATAGTTTGTTGAACCTTTTTCAGGAACAGCACTTTCTAGATCTTACAGTATTACCAGCATTTTACCTCTTTCAGGGTTATATGCCACAACCTGCGATCTGCCTTTTTGCACATGCTGCAGTGCCATCAATACATCGGAAACAGTAAACAGTTTTTTTTAGCACCAGTTATTTGGGAATCTGAAATGTAGAATGAATCACTGCTCCTAATTAATTCTTTTAAACCCACTCCTCACTGGTTTATGAGTCTACCTCTGTGAAGCGATATTAGGGGGATTTTGCAGTGACGTGCATCCGCCCCCACACGGCTTTAAAAACAACAAGCTCGGGCTGAGGCGGTGGGAGCCACAGCAGAGAAAAACACATCAGCAGGGGTCTGGATGTTAACGTGATGAGCTCAGAGCATTACGAGGTCAGTGAAAACATGTTCACCGGTCATTACACAACAAAGCCACATGAGCAAAGTCAGAACACATTACACAGTACGCGTACACAGCATTTGGACTGCGCTTAAACTTTTTATCAAATAAAATAAGTGCTTAAAAGGGATCTGAATGAGACTGGGAATTTTAAAGGATGATTAAGAATCATATTTGTTTGTTCAGATTAAACTTATTTGGCTTTACTTGAATACTAACATGTGCTTTAGGGTTTATTTTTTTTCCTCAATATCATTATTTGTGTTGGTGTTTCTAGAAATGCTGCTGAACTCTGACTGAACTCTGGATCCTTGGGAAATGACATCAGTCATCTTTGGTGTGCAGTCAAGACTTAAGGATTACTGCTATTCTTCATCAGATTTAGAGCAGTCATACTGACCAAATATTACAGGGTGCTGAGCAACAGTTTAATGCAGGATAAAGGCTTTGTTGATGTCTGCCAAGATTACACACTACAGCTGCCTCTGTCGTCCCCATCAAGACCAAGACCAAGTCTGCTTCTGTTCTCAGAACTGGCTTCCTAACAGAACTGAGGCTGAAGGGGACGAGACAACTAGAGAAATAGTTAAAAAAATAAGAAAAAGCTTAACAAATCCCCTGTAAAATTCCTCCGTGTGGCTACGTAGCAAAAAATAAGTCAGTGGAAGCTTCCGATTGATTAAATTGATCCATGAGGTAACTTAAAAAAGCATTTTGACCCCCCTTTGACAAACCGCCGGCCTGTCTGTGGGTAGGCTCCAGCCCTCCTGTGACCCTCAGTTAGATAAGCAGTTAATAAAACTGAGTGATGGATGATTTCTAACTTTACTACAATTTCCTCAATTTTTCAAAATTTCTGTCAGGTGGATTCATCTCCCTGATTTCACCTTATATTTTGTTTTTACACGGCATGTAACCTCCAAAGAGCAGAGCTAGGATTGAGTAAACACACCAAAGAAGAAAAACACAGTGCGTGTTATGGTGTGTTTAACAGTGTGTTTTCTACTGCTGAGTGGAAAAAGGCCGTAAACCTGTCAAACAGGATGGATAGAGCCAAAAATACACGGCAGAGACTTTCACATGTGCTACGTGGGCTGCAAAAACCCACCGAAGCCAATCTCTCTTCCAAGTCTCTCCGGGAGTTTGTTTTGCTGTCCAGCTGAGCTTACTTTGAGTCTGTAATTGACTGGAGCTGGGTCAATCCCATCATGCACTTCGTAGCGCAGCCCTGTGGTCAGACTGCTGTTTACATTAGAGCTCTAATCAGCATCCCTGGAGAGCCGCTTCAGATCTAGGCCACTGAGCAGTTTGGGCCTGCCCAGTGTCGGCCAGCTGGGAGGGACGGCCCGTTCTGTGCCCACCAGACACACCACCACTCAGTTTGAGAATGCGCATCATCTTCCCATACATGCGAGGACCTTCTTCCCTTTCCCAGAGATCATTTGTTATAGTGTGTCAAAGCAGCACCACTTCCTTTGTCTGTTGCCCTTGAACATAAGTTTGTTTGCATAATCTCTGATTCTGAAAGAACTGGACAATTTACTTCTAACTAACTAGTTCAAGTTTAAGTTTAAGTTCAAGTTTAAATTTATTTATATAGCACTTGTTTAAAAACATCAAGTGTTGACCAAAGTACTGTACAACAAAATGGACAAAGCAGAGGACATAAAAGAAAAACAGAATAGTGTTTTAGAAGAGAATACAATCATAGAAAGAATAATGGTAACAAACTAATGATGAATCAAAAGCCAGAGAATAAAAATGGGTCTTTAGACGGATTTTAAAAGTATCCACTGTCGGGGAGGACCTGATATGCAAAGGCAATGTATTCCACAGTTTGGGGGCAGTCACGGCAAATGTCTGGTCTCCTCTGTGTTTTAGTCTGGACCTAGGGACAACCAAAAGCATTTGGTCTGCATACCTCAAGGATCTTGGGGGAGAATACCAGGTTAGGAGATCAGCAAGATATGTAGGGGCTGGTCCATGCAACGTCTTAAAAACAAGTGTTAAGATCTTAAACTCAATTCAAGAGCTGATTGGCTGCCAGGTAATGATGCAAGTATAGAAGATATATGATCTCACTTGCGTGTGCCAGTTAGGAGCCATGCTGCAGCGTTTTGGACTAGCTGCAGTCGGCCAACTGATGACGAGGTAACACCAGAGCAGAGGCTACTACAGAAGTCAAAGCAAGACGAGATGAGGCAGCTCTTTCTCTTTTTCCTGACAATACTTTCCTTAAAGATGTAACACATTTTGGGGTAAACTTAAAAAAGGCAGCGATGTAAAAGTGAGTTCAGGAGTCAAATGTGACAGGAGAGTTGGAAGCAAACTATAATGTGATATTTAGAATCCCCATATACCTGTATCTTTCTCTAAATGTTGTTAATAATAAACAATGGCAGCAAGACACATAGAATTAACAGCTCTACATGCTGTTTTTATCACTCTGACCTTCAAATTGGTCTTGAAGGAGAGGTCAAAGTCTGCTAAGTGTTGAGTGTAATACTACAAGATACACAAGCCACCCATGGGAAAAGGATAATCATTGGATCCAGTGTTTTATTAGTAATGTGTGTTTTAATTCAGCATTATCTTCAAACAAATTCCAGTTAGGTTAGGCGACTGGATATTGGCTGTAGCCGAGTCAACTGACAGTCGCTTTTTTCTTTCCTTTTCGTCCTCTTTATTTTGGTATTGCATTGGTCTGCCTTCTGGACAATTCAACACTACAAAAAATGTAATCTGTCACAATACAGTCTGTGATCATATTTGGAGTATTCGTTCACTGACGAGCTCATCCTTCAGCTTTAAAACCAAATTAATCCCAATTAAGGGAGTTTTCTCTGAAAATGTCATTCGCGTGCCGCATACACACATCTGCTAAAAGACAGCCAGTCTCTGTTTGTTGGACCGATGATGGCCAGCTGGGATATTTTACCGTATCATTTCCATATGACAGCATTTTCAGCATTGCCGTAATTCGGTATTGGCGTCACGTCTCTGCTCTTTCAGATACAACAAACTGTATCTGCCTGTCAATCATCAGCATAGCTTTTCTTGCAAAATAGCTTTGCACCTGTTCCTTTGACCGGGGTTATCTCGCAAAGATGAATGTACTCAAGCCAACCTTGTCTGCTGTGAGCTCTCGGATCTTGATGATCTGCACTCTGAACTTCATGAGCAGTGCTTCCAGGACCACACACTTCTCCTTCCAGTCCTCTTGGCTCATCGCCTCCTCCCCCTCCGCCATATCCCTCTGAAAAATACCCTAAGCAGTGAGACACAGAGTGTATATACAGTACAGTATGCGTAGCAAAACATTTTTGTGCAGACATTTAACATTTTTACATTATCTCCATAATAGCAGATGAAGAAACACAGACATGAAAGAAAATGGTCAGGAGGCTTGTTGTTGACCAGATGTGTTGGCACCAGCCAGGCAGCACCTGAAATATTCCAGGGTGTAGCCCAGCTGGACCAGTGTGGGCAGTGGGCGTATCACTCACAAACAGGAAAACAGCTCTATTAGTCCAAAACACCTCGACACCCTCCCCAAAAGACACTTGTATCACATTTTCCACGACTAATGTAGGAAAACAGGCAGCAGAGAGAGAGCGTCTGTGATGTTGGATAGAAAGCCTGGGTTTCTCTCTTCCTAGTAATAACCTCTCATTACCAGCCTGGCCTCCTCGCAAAGAGACTACAAGCATGTGTGGAGGAAGGCCATAAAGTAGTTTCCACAGGCTTATTTCTGCTGCCTGTTTGCTGTGGTAAACACTGACGAGGGGAAAGGAATAAAACGAGTCTCACTCCACAAAACAAAACAGCACGAGGGACTGAGGGGATGGAGTTTAATATGACAAAGCTATAAACGTTAAGAAATGCTTTGTATTCTAAATTTACATTTCACGTATCACACATTTATCCGCTGCTATCTCATTAAATATGCTGGAATTTGACACTTGGTGTTTTTATAGCAGTTGTAATATTCAAAATGTTTCTGTTTAGCTACAACACCACCCTTCAGCTGGTTACATATTGAAGGTAAATAAACAACATCCTATTAGAATATTAGTCATTATTTGCGATATTGGAGCACTCATGATCTTAAAGCAAAAATGACCCCTAAAGCCCGGCTCCCAGTGTTTTCTTTTGCAATCTTTCTCTCAGACTTCCTGTTGGTCAAAGTCAGAATCAGCACACACAGACACAATCGGGACTCATTTGGATGTGGTGTGCTGATGAAGTTATTCTGTTTTTATAAATAAAGGTTTACAGGACATCAAATTGACTCTGATGGAATAAAATCTTTTGACTGTTTAAAAAACTTATCAGCTGAGCGTAACACGTTTCAGAGGTATATACACTGATACGTCACTTACATCTACATCTTGCTTGTTGGCTTGGACCACCTGTTCCCATCACAACCGCCTTATTGCATAGATTCTACAAAGTGTTTGAATCAAGCCCCAGCATTGCACAGCTGCTGCAGATTTGTTGGTTGCACATCTATGATGTCAACCTCCTGTTCTTTCCACCTCTTCCTAAAGGAGCTCTCTTGACTGTGGACACTATTTCAGTGCAGTGAGCTACCTCACTTCTCAGTTAGAGATGATTTGAGATTCGTGACATTGGTGCGTTATCCTGCTGGAAGTAGCCATCAGGAGATATGCACACTGTGGTCAAAATGTCCTCCAGACCAATACACCACCAGCACCAGCCTGAACAGTTGCTACAAGGCAGGGTGGATCCAAGTTTTCATGCTTGTTATAACAAATTCTAACCCTGCGGCAGTGGAAATTGAAACAAATCAGACCAGACAATGTGTTGATGCATGCTCAATAATCGGTAAGAAAATCCCCAAACGTATTCAGACCAGACAATGTTTTTTTTTCTTTCTATTTTCCAGTTCTGGTGATCCATTTTCATTACAGCCTCTGTTTCCTGTCTGATAATCTGATACAAGTGGCACCCTTAGTAGTCTTCCACTGCTGTAACATTCAAGGCTGGATGTGTTGTGGATTCGGAGATGCTCTTCTGCACACCCTGGTTGTAACGAGCGGTTATTAGAGTTACTGTTGCCCTAATATCAGCTCAGAGCAGTCTGGTCTTTTCCTCTGACCTTTGACATGAGCTCATGCCTCATTTGAATCACCATTGAACTTCAGCAGGCTATCTTGACCATGTCTACATGCCTAAATATACCGATTTACTGCCATTTGATTAGCTGATTAGATATCAAACAGGTGTACCTAACAAAGTCACCAGGGAATATATGTCATGCTAATTTAAAGCAGAGCTGCAGACAGTTACATTATTCAAATAGAGTTCAAATACGTCCAATATTATCACGAACACTAACCTATTTGAATATTGAGGTATTTTTCCTCTTATTAAAAACCAAAGTCAAATAAATGACCATGTTTACTCATTAACACCACCTGTATCTGACTAACCAAACTGATCCCCTTATGCCATCCCTTAAATGTCAGCATCATGTGCTAGTTTGTTGCACCTCACACATTTCACTACAGCTGTCTGAGCTCTAACCTTCTTCTTTCAAACATTCCTAATTTCTGTCTTGGACTAGGAATTTCTTTCTTATTTTCTTCCTTCGTTTGAAAATATTATAAAAAAAAGATTTTGTAAATTATTAAAAAAGGGGTTCATCCTGTATACTCTCATCAAAACAACTTGAGCCCCAAATTGAGCCTCAACAGTTCTGAGTTTAGTTTCAGGTTTGTGTTATTTTACCAAACAATTATTACTATTATTAAACAATCAACAATTATTACATATGGTAGTTGTTGCACAAGGTTTTTAAAAAAACTTTTCAAGATGAGAAATAAAAACATACTGTTACTTTGAGCACATGAACCCCAAAACCTAAAGCCAAACAGCATGTTTTCTCACAGAGTAGCTGTTTGATTTGTCAGAAAGCTCATCCTGTGACTGAGTAAAGACGGCTGTGACTTGCCCAGTTTCCCCGACTAACAGTCCATCTACTTTCCCAAGTATTTCTGAAGAGACTCAAAACAGTTTGTAGCAGTCAAGAAAACCGAGGTGATGAGGTGCAACAATGTCTGTGGTAGAACACTTTCTAAGGGATATTTTAAACATTTGGTTTGTGAGTACGTTAATGCGGGGTGACTTTCAAATATTAAAAGTTAAACTTATCTTTTTTTTTAAACAGCTATTAATTAAATACATAAATAGCATTTCTTCATTTCCCTACAAAAAATGGTTTTATTAGTGCTGATAAACAAAATTCATTAGTCTATTTAAGTTATTATCAATTTGACATGACTGTTAATGCACATTGCTGCTAAACCGTTATTAAAATAGATAATTCATTTCCTAATAATTAAAACCATCCATTTTCATCGACTTACCCTTAATAATATTAATGTAAAGACACTTTACGAGGAGCTTCACGTCATGTCGAGTCCAGCGCTTCTTTATCTGCTGTTATTCCTCTGAAGAAAATGCTAATTCATGGCTTAAAACGATGAATTTCTGTCTTTCCCAGAGGTTTTCATTGCGCTTCTCGGGCAAAGTTGGCGAAGGGCTGGCGTTTTTTTTAAAGGTGTGGCTTCATCAAAAACGTCCAATCAAAAACTAGGTAGGAGTTGCTCAGCCGCGCCGGAAAGGAACGTCTGCCTTTGATTGACGTGTGTCATCCACCAATAAAAATCCCGAGCGCCACTTCTCGGGTAGCTCAGTTTCTGAGGGCGGGCTCAGACATTTTGTCGGAAGTGACGTCTACTATGTGCGGCATGGCCCCATGAGCGTCAGGCATGCGACAACACCATAGAAAGCTTAAAAGGTTTGGTGTCAAAGTAAAAGTTTGCTGACATAAAAGTACACATTCAGAGTCTGAAAGTCAAAATTTTGATTTTTACATTTAAATAAAAACAAAAATATTGCTAAAGGTCACATATAAGCTTTATTTTGTTTGTTTTATTGGGCACGATATTTAATGGGTGTTTTATTCTGAAAAAACGTTTCGGAAGTAAGAGGTTTTAGTGCTGCTTGACACTATTCACAGCTACCAGCTGAAGCTGAAGGGCTCAAGTGAGTAAAGCTCATGCTGAACAGAGTTAAATGCTTTTTACATTTAATTTTGCGGGCGTGTAGAGCTGCTCTAGTAAAGCCGCGGTTTGTTGTTTTGTTGTTTGAGGGTTTGTTGTATCGGTCTTGCCTTTCATTTTGCACGTGTATTCAGTCTCGAGCAGCTAGCAGTAGTTGGCTAACATCTAGCAGCAAGAATTTCAAGCAGTAAATAAGCTCCTATTTTGTTTGGTTGTTTCTAAATTATGTTTGTATGTTTGCTCCTCACACAGAGGCAGAGCCATGGTAGTGAAAAAGAAGACTTCCAAAGTGGAGGCTGTGGCGCTGGATGAGGAGAAACTGCACAAGCTGTTAGGTAAGGGAGTAAAAGTACAAATAACTGTGCCTAAAAAGTTATTATAACAGTAAATAAGTCTCATCATACATTGCAGGTAGAGCAGTCACAGTGTGTACCCTTCATTGGATGTTACGCATGTCTTATAATATTTATTTTGACCTTTTCCCAGCATCCCTCTCGGTTGATGGAGGAGAAGATGGAGTCAGGCAGGTTGCCCAAACCCTGCAGTCCTGTTTGGAGCTGACAGAGCCGGTGCAGCAGATCCAGCTGGTTAAAAAGGTCTGTCTGGTATAGAACGGTATGAATAGTGTGATAAATGGACTGGTTCTTATATAGTGCTTTTCTACTCTGCTTGAGCATTCAATGCAACTAAGACTAAGATATCCAAGCAAGATGTTAGCTGCAGATCGTTTAGGTCTAGTAAGTGGTAAAGTGGAACAGACGTGTGAGATCAGCGTATGTCGGTCTCTCCGATACTTACACGTCCCATGTTTCCTGCTTCCAAGACCTCAGCTGTTCACTTGCTGCCCGATTCATCCCACCCTTTGATAGGTACCACTGTAAATGAGATCATAAATGTTTTCACTTCTCCAGGTTTTAATGTTTGTTTGTTTTCCATACTTCATCAGGCAGGGTCCCAGCTGGAGGCACTGAGTGATGAGCAAATGGGCGGAGTTCTTTTAGATGCTTGTCTACACACGCTAGCTGTGGTCTACACCTCCCTGCAGTCCAAGAACCCCCTCCGAAGAGCCATTGCAAGGTAGACATATGCTTCATTTTCTTTTATATTCATTTGTGGACAAGCTGAGCCTGAGCAGCTGTTTATTTGTGGTTTTAAGGGAGAAGATGTAAAGAGGCCATAGTAGCTGATTTATCTTTTCTCTTATGTGTCTGTTTGTTCTTCGTCAATTCTGAGGCCCTCAGATAAATAACTTGTCTGTGTTGCACTTCTCAGTGCCTTGGGTTCAGTACCAGCTTGGCTTCAGGAGCAGACTGTGAGCTGCTTGGCTGGTTGCTTGTCTGATTGTCTTTCCAGCACGTATTCAGACCGGTATCCCCACATCGTCGACTCCATCACTGCCTGTCTGGATGGCTTCCCTCTCGGTTAGTGGTTACTTTTGCTCTTTGTGTGATCACTGCTAATATCAAACAACAGTTCATGTGCTATAAATAAGTACCAATCACGGCAAAATTGTACATCTACAGGTGAGAGCTGCATTAACAAACTATTACCGGAAGGTTAGTATCCACCTTATTTTAACCTGCTTTAACTTCATGTATTTTTGAGGAAAGCTAATGTCTCAATCTCATCCCGTTGAGTCCTCTTCTCTTGTGTAGTTTTGCAGTTCCTTCACAAGGCGCTGAGTGAATACCTTCATCAAAACAGGTATGGAGGCATGCTCTTATCCCTCAAATCACACTTCCAGTCTCTTTCATTGATTGGACTCTAGCTGGTGCTCATTGATTTCAATATTTTGTAGGTTTATATCCTCTGTGTAAACATTGATACATGAGAAAATCTTACCAGCCTTGTATTTGTATCAAATTGTGTGCCTCTGTTGCCCTCTGCTGTTTTCCCAGTGGTCTTGTAGGACGCCACATTGCCCAGGCTCAGCTGATGCAGTCCTGTCTAGCTGCAGTGAAGACCTCCATGCTGGTCGTCCAGAGGTCTCAGGACACGATCAGCGTGGTTTTACAGGCCCAACAGGACTGCTGCAGGCTGCAGGACACACTGGGTGACCTCTTGGGCTGCTACATACACATCCTCACTGATGGTAAGAAAGTTAGGAATTAACAAGACGAGCAGAGAACAAACAGCTGGAAGCAAACATGCAGATCCACCGTCATCTCACTGGAAAACAGGCAGCTGTCCTCATCAGTCACTGAATCCAAGACCTTTTCACTTAGATTTTAGGTATTCATTTTGTGTCACAGGTGTAGATTTCAGTGGGAGGGAGGATACAGATCCCAGTTCTACCTTCTAGCTTTGACCACACACACTATGGTGTCCATGTGACCCTGTTCCCTCTCCCACCCTGAATGTGGCAACTGTTCCCTGTGATATTATCAGGATTTGGTATAACTCAGGATCCAGGCTCAGAAAAGTACTTTGGGCAGGTTGATGAACTAATCAAATACTGTTTCCAACAATCCGTGTGTTACGTCCCCACTTAAAAGCTAGGCGATGAGGGTGGGGGACAGTAACAGTTAGATCCAGGTGGAATGAAAAGAACACCAGGCAGAGGTATGTAATATAAAATAGATCTTTATTGTAGGCAAACACCTCAATAATCATATAAATGGCAACAACAAAAGGAGACAGCACCGCTGCTTTAATGAGAAATCAGGGAGGTTAACCCAAAGTGGTAATGACCACTTCAACAAAGGAAGCAACAATAAGGCTTCAACAGAAAGAGACAGCAACGCTGCTAGCAAACAATATCCAGGCAGGCCACACAAACTAATGAAGGCTGCCGTCACTCATGGGCAATCACTGCTCAGTTAAGCACTACTCACAAAGAGCCACACACCAGACGGCTGGCCACACGCAGCAGGCTGTCCTACACCTAAGCCAGTAGCACACTCTGACCAGCACAAAGGAAATCCACCAGAAACCTCTCCCTCCTCTTCCACACTGCTCTTCTCCAGCTTATATCACCCCTGAGGGTAATTGGTTGTAACGAGAGCAGATGAGCAGCAGGTGTGACCTAAAGGAGAAGGCAGGGGCAGAGGGAGGGGCCAGAACGAAGGAGGAGGAGAGGGAGGAGACAACACCACGCCCACACATTCCCACAGCCTCCCAGGATGTAACACCGTGAAACAAGTTCAGTTGTGATGCAAACAGGCTGAAGCGAACCTTTAATAGTGCGTTTTCTTTCTTGATTTCAGTCACAGCAAGGACTAACATAGAGAGGGTGTTCGTAGTGCAATTCAGAACAATGAGAGAAAGTGACACTGTTGATGTTTGTGTGTATTCAGGGCCGCGTGTGCAAAAAAACCATCATAGGATTCTAACATTTAGCTCAAGCAGCCTCTGTTCTACTGAACAAAGTTATCACAACACCAGTGAAGGCATCATCACTGCTGTAGTTTATGGACGCACACACACACACTGTAGCTATGCAGGTAAAGCTTAATTGATTTATAAACATGGAATACATTTTTTTTTCATTGATTTGTCTCTACTCTGTTCTTCTTCCTGTCTTTAGAGGAGTTCATCCAGTCTGTCCAGAGCACAGCTGGCATGGCTGTGGTGTTATTGATCAGGTCTGTTATGGGCTCTGGAGACGATGTTGCATCAGTGGTGAGTGAAAGGGACTTTTATCACTCTATGTATACCATATAACACTAATAAATTACAATTGTAGTGTTTCTTCATATACAAATCTAAACTTAAGTAGTACCTTTTTTCAGATAAAAATTATATTGAGCTGCTGTAGTCCCTCAATACTGGGTCTCATACTGTCAAATTATTTATAAGGTTTTTTCATTGAAATTAATGAGTTATTTCTGTGTTGTTGTTGTTTTTCCTTCTGTAAGTAATAATGTATAACATTATTGCTTACAGAAGGAAGTACCAAAATCAGTCAGGTTCTTGCTTCTTACTGTCCTTCTGCTAAGTCAAATATTTGATATCTTGCAGTAATATTTGATTCTTCTCTGGGCCTTGACTCGCAGTAAAGTCTTTGTCTTGTTCCTGTTTCTTTCATTTAAGGAAAAATTGTTCATGCATTTGTGTCATCGCATTTAGATTCTTGTAATGTCCTGTTTACCAGCTTGGACAAATCATCCCTTTCTCACCTCCAATCTATACAAAATGCATTAGTCAGACTACTATCTCGTTCTAGCAAGCGTGCTCCCATTACTTCAATTTTATATTCTTTACCCAATTCAGGGCTCTAGAGTGCGACCAAACTTTTCAGTGGTGCGACTAAAAATAAATATTTGGTCGCACCTGTGTGAAAAAAAAAAAAAAAAATTCATTCGCTTATTACCCACCAGTCTACCGTTGTTTACAGCGCTGTCTTTTTCTTTTTTCACTTAAATGACCTCAGACAAGAAAGCCTAATTTCTGCTGTTCAATACTGAAGAAATTTAAACTTCTTAAAATTATGCAAAATTGCAGAATATTTTTATGGTTATCTGCTATAAAAAGCCAGACCAGGAAAATCTCCTTCATGTTTTTCTGTTTTATTCTCAGTAACTTTCACACAAAGGCATCTGCTGTGATGTTCACAATTCTGATGAAGTCTCACATGTATCAGTACTGATAAATGATCAGAATTATAATATTTCTGACTGTCTGAGGCTAAATTGAATCGAATCAGGACTTTGAGAACCGGAATTGAATGGATTATAGAAATCAGTGATGATACTCAGCCCTAGTGAGCAGCCTAGGCCTGAGAGAAGTGGATGTACTGTAGCTGTGGGTAATAAGAAAAGATGAAAAGAACTATTGATAACTTTTTTGTTAAGTTAAGGCCTGATCTGTCTGAAATTCATAGCCAGTGCTCTGACACGGTGCCATCAATATTTGAATGCTGAAAAAGCACAGTGTATCCAGGAAACACATTATATGCTGCGATAAATGCACTGCCCAAGTGTCCCCTCTCCCCACTGCCTTTCAGCAGCAGACAGCAGCAAACAGGTCGTCAGAGGAGGCCAAGATGATGATTAAGTTTTTAACATTTTCTACAATATTGACAAAGCACTTTAAGCACAAGTTTGTTTGTTAATAATTTAGAAATTAATATTGTCTGTATGGACACCCCCCCCCAAAAAAAAGAAAGTGCACATGTAAAACTGCGGTGTTAAGCGATGCGGTTGAAAAATTTGAGTGTGCCTAACTTTTGTGCCGGTACGCCTAAATTTTTAAAGTTAGGCGTACCGGTGCGCCCATGTCAAAAAGTTAGTCTAGAGCCCTGCAATTGATTTTAGAATTCGTTTTAAAACTCTTATTTTAACATACAGAGCACTAAACGGCCGGGCCCCAGATTATTTATTCAAGCTTCTTACAAAAGACACTGCTGCTCGCTGTCTCCGCTCACAGAGTTTGAAGATGAGAGGGGACAGAGCCTTTCAGGCTGTGGAACAGTTTACCACCACAGCTCCGTTTGGTTGACTCTGTGGAATCCTTTAAAAGGCAGTTAAAAACTTTACTGTTTAAACAAGCTTTCTGTTGATCAATGCTTTTTAGGTTGTTTTTTTCTTCAAATAATTTTATTTACATTGAACCTTTTATATTGTGTATATTGTCTGTTTTGTTACTTAACATTCTGTTTATTTTAATCTTTGTTTACAGCGCTTTGTGACTGCCTGTCTATGTAAAGCGCTTAATAAATAAACTTTACTTACTTAGATTGCAATTATAGTAAAATAAAATGTTTATTTATGTTTGTGAACTGCATTAAATAATGAAATCATAGATTCTGGCTATAAAGGGGATCTTTTATGCTGTGTGTAGGTGTGCAGTTTGCTGCGTAGCTCTGTGCAGGATTTGGATTCGGCTCCTCAGTGGCTCAAGCAGAGGTGTGAGGGTCTGTGCAGCGGCGGACGCCCACCGGGTGTCTCTCTGTATCTGTGTCACGGTGCCCTTGCTATGCTGAGCTGGAAGGCTGCCCTACCAGGACCACAGTGGGAACAGCTGCTGCTGCTGGTCCCAAACACACTGCTGGATCTAGATGTTAGGTAGCTCTGCTCTGATACCCAATTTCTATTCTGAATATTTTTCCAGATTCTGATGAAATGGAATGTGCTGGGATGCAGTTTACAACTTTTATTTTAAGTTTTGCTTTTGTTTTTTTTCCTTTCAATAGTATAAAGGAGTCGAGTACAGCCATGGTGGTGGCTCGGGTCCTGACTCTGTGGAGTGGGGCTGCCCTGGATTGCCTGCAGGGGCAGACACAGTTGTGTCCTCCCAGCCTCCAGCAATCCCTGAGTGGAGGCTCTGACCTACAGCGACACCTGCTGGAGCACATCTACTCCCACTGGGAGCATCCGCTGGATGGTGTCCGCCACCAAACCCGGTCCTTGTTCCGCAACCACCTCCTCATCCATCAGCACACCAGCCCGTCCGTCTCTGACCCCATCGAGGATCCGTACATCACCGACCTGACTCATAATCTACTAGGGCTTGAGTGGCATATGAGGGGTAAGTTTGGCTCCTTAGGCTGCCTGGTGGAGCTCTATGGGGCAGGGTATCTGCTTAACATCCAGCCCCAATTGCCTTCATGTCTCCTGGGTTTGATGGGTGACCAGACCTTAGCTCCGTATGCCAGCGACCTACTGGAAAGGCTGTTTGTCAGCCACAAGGCACAGCTGACGAGAGAGGCTGGTGCAGCAGCGGGAGAGGCGGAGGCTTGGATGGAGTGCTGGCACCAGACGTGGGTAACTCCTCTGCTGCATGTGTTGTGCCAATCCAGGCTGGACCAAACAACGTACATCCTGGACTACTTCCTCCCCAAGCTGCTACGCTGTAGCCCCTCCAGTCTGGCACACATGGTGCAGGCCCTGCAGGACATGGCACCCACAGGTAAAGACTTGCATGTCCTTTACATCTGCAGCTGTTTTCACTCAACCCTTATTTCTCAAATGCATATTAATGTCTCTCAGCTTGACAAACTGTTATGAATGCAGTCAAAGAGTATATTCTATTGCAGTCCCAAATAATAAGCCATAATATTATTCTGCTATTTTGCTGTTCTTATTAGGTTCTGCTGGCAGCAGAGGAGCTCTAGGCGCTCTGATGACGTGCCTACGGGCAGCCAGGGCCCAGGGAGTCATACCGTCCACAGAGGGTGGTCTGTGGGGAGGACTAGTGCCGCTGTCCCTGCTCCAACAAGCTCTGATACACAAACATGATCAGGTAAGTCTGTCTGTGTCCTCAAAGCAGATGCAAGTGTTGCAAGTGTTCTTATGCATTCATCTCTCACTGTTCAGGTGAGGATGGATGCTTTGGGCTTGGTGTGTGAGAGCCACCGCAGCACAGAGGTTCTGACCTCACAGGAAATGGACCTGATCCGCCACTTCCTCCTGCCCAACCTCAACAGCCAGTCACCAGGCATCAGACAGCAAACAGTCAGCCTGCTAAAGAAGGTTAGCAGCCTTACACCCGAGGCTGTCTTTAATGTTTGGAAATGCTTTTGCTGAGCAGAGCAGGCTGTGGATTTACGTGGAGGAAAACATTGAAATCGGCACTTAATGAAACTTTGAATGTTCTGCTACACAGCTGCTCTGCAGGGTGAAGGACAGCACTCAGCTGCTGCAGAAGAGACTGAGCCAGAAGAGAGACCAGGACGAGGGAGACACAGACCAACACACTCTACGTCAGTACAAGGTAAACCACACACTCAGTTGTTTTTTTTTTTTTTCCAATAGTGTTGATATTTTTGTCTGATGAATTTATTTGTCTTGTTGCAGGCGTTCCTGTGCTGGCTGTGTGAAAGGCTGCTGGAAGTTTTGCTCCCTGGAGCCTCTTTTTCTAAATGCCTCACGTCTCTGCATCTGCTGGGTCTGCTGGGTCAGCTCTTTAGCTTCAGCACTGGTACATCAGCTGCTCGCTAGTCACCGTTTTGACTAAATTGCTCACTACACTGAACTAAAACTTCACTGATGTGTAAATATGCTGTATTAGACTCCAAGGATTACATGCATGTTAATCAGGATTTGAGACCTTATTTCAAGATCCCAAATAGTGTAGCTTTGCATGATTCAGAGTTCAAAATAATCCATATTATTCTAACTGGGCCTTGGTACAGCTTCTCTGTTCATCTGAAACCAGCTGTTTTAACTCCTCTCCCTCTAACTGAGCCGCCTTTGTAGACAGAAACACAAAGAAAGTTAGTGCTGTGCTTAGAGCTGAGAGGACCGTATAGGACGGGGGTTGGCAACCCTGGGCACTCGTGCCACAGCTGGCACCCGAAGGGTTAACTGATGGCACGACACACAGTGAATTAATCTGAAAGGTGCATTAAAAAATAAATGGCCGGGCCAGCGGTGCACATCGCAAATTAGCTCGCATAGACACATTAGTTGTGCTGCTTCTTAATGACGGTATCTTATCTAACAACCCAAACTACCAGATTCAACTTGTAATTGGCTAAAAATCACTTAGCCTGCCGGTGAGAGAGATGTTGTTAGCTGGCAGGTTTTTTTCAAGCGATGTTGAAATTTCCAAATTTCGACACTTCAAAAGCTTCAGGAGCTGTCCGCTCAGCGCAGCATCGGCACCGCGGACATACACGGATACATCCGAAGAGTCGAGACAGAATTCACAATGAGTTTTCTGGGCTTTCAGGTGTATGGACCAATGTTTTCTTTTCTGATCAAAGCAGAAAGCTTTAATGAGCAGCTGGATTTGTCTCGCATTAACTGGCTGAGTTAATGCGACATCGAAATGCAGCATTAAAACCTGGGCTATGTTTAACATGAGCGTTCATCATTCTAACAGTGTAAATGAGAGAAATGAATGAAAACCAGAATGAGGCCCTTAAAGTTCCTTATGGCTAAACTGCCATCTGAGACTCAACTTTTAATAAACTGTTTCAGGTGGTAAAACGGAAAGATGGTGGTGTTGGGCTCTGATATGCTGCAACAGTTTGGAGTCCAGAGCTGTGTTCAAGGACGCAGTAACAGTGATTCTTGGCACAATGCATGTATGCATGTGCCTGAACCAGCAGCTTGTCTGGTGCTGGCCAGCCTCTTTATTTTGATGCCAGCCTGGTGCTCCAGCTGCGTCAGCTGCATACTCTGCCTGTTGTCACAGACTGTCCCCTCCTGTGTTTTCTCAGAGCCTGATGTTTTCGCCCTCGGTGAAGTTGTGACCTCTACATATGCTCAGAACGTCCTCTGCTGTGTCGCCAGCAATTTCCTGGAAGTCAAACAGCTCGCCTCGTCGTTAATACAGCAGCTCCCACCATCAGCTGTTGGACTTGAGGTTCTGACACGCGTCTAAATAAAAGTTTCTGTTACTTCAAAAACAAAAAACTTTTTTTTCTTAGATTTTTGTAATTCTTGTTTTTGTTTAGTGCAGACATTGATCTCTGGTCTCTTTGTTTCCAGGTGCCCGAGAGGATGCGCTCCATTCTTCAGGCTGCTTTGGACCTTAGTACAAGCACCAAACCTTTTGACAGCGTTACAGCTGCCCACCTCCTCAACCTGCTGCTCCCCCAGCAACACCTGAGCCAGTCTTTGCTGCACTGCGCCCAGCAGCAAGGCCTCGATTACCAGCCTCTTTCCATACCAGCCCAGGCTTCTGATATGCTCATTTTGGAGCTCAACACTCTGGCAGGTGAGATCCACGTTTGCAGACCAGCCTCAGAATTTTATGTGCATATAGCGTATGTTGAACTGTGCTGCTTTCTGTCCTCAGTGGTTCAGTTCTTGCTGCGCTGCCTGCAGTCTGAGGTGTCGAGGGCAGAGGCATCTCTGTTGCAGGCAGCTGCTTCCTTTCCTCTCTATGGCAGAGCTCACTGCATCACTGCTGTCCTGCAGCATCTAAACACAGAGTAAGAACAAGAATTGCATCTACATAATATTCAAATTAGCCACGATCTCTTATCATGGGATTATTACATGTGTATATATGTGCGTGCGTGTGTGTGTTTAGGAGTTTGAGTCAGACTGAGCAGTGGAGATTCCTGGTGTCAGAGCTGGTTGCTGTGTGCTACAGGATGTCTGACGTGGTCTCCCCTGTAGTCCAGAGCTCCTCTCCAGAAGGACTCATCCCCATGGATAATGACTCAGGTCTTCTATGTGCAGTATAACTACAAGTCTACACTGTAGAATTCATCAGGAAAACAGTTGCTGAAATTACAAGAACCCTGGAACACAAATAGAGAAACTGTTACATGCATAACACAAAAATGACACTGAAATCAGATGAAAAAACTCCAGCTTGCCTTGTTTGTGTTTTGGACAGAGACCTCAGCAGGGCTGCAGAAGATCCTGCAGGAGATTCAGCCCAGGGACACCAACGACTTCTTCACCAGCGCAAGAGAGCTGGAGACACAGCAGGGGGACGATCACACACAGACCCCATCACTTGACACAGGTAATGTAAACATTTCCCTGGTATCTTGGCTCTTTAAGTGCAGTACCTGTGATCTCCTGGTGAGGGAAGTGTTTCATGTGGTAACTTTACACGATATACAGTCTGGACCCTGCAAGTGCAACAAGTGCAACTTCACAGTCATAATGGAAACTGAATAGTGTTAATGTGTAACACAATCAAACAGAAATATTGAATTTGAGCACAGTATGAGACTTCCTGTTTCGACTGCATACAGAGGTTTAGTTTGCCACATTACTTAATAAGACAACCAAACCTTGCATGCATGTGCTGGCTGTAGGTGGTGAGGGCTATAGGGTGACGGCTCAGATGGTGCTGGTGTGCTGCTGGCGGACAATGAAGGAAGTGGCCATGCTGCTCGGACAGCTGTGTCAGAGCCTGCCTCTGCACTACACCAATGACAACGTGTGCACGCACACCGGGCTCATCACAGAGCAACAGGTGAGACCCCAAACACCAATGCATACACCCCTCGCATCCTACTACTGCATTTATCTCATACACAACAGAGGGTAGTTCAGCACGTTAGGTATATTACTGTTGTTGAAAATATGAAAATAAAATTGTTCTGACTGTGAACTTTTTTTATAGAAGTTTGATTAGCAGGTTATGGGCCAGGGTCAGTGATGTAAAACATCAAGTAATTGTTCATTCAAAGCTATAATTAATTATTAAGCTAGTTAAATGTGACAGTTTTCAAATGTTAGATGTTTTTAAGTTATATTACAAATCATTCAGACATTGTTAGTAATAATAGACCTTCCTGACTCTCAGTTGCAACCTGTGGAGTGATTTCTGTGTGATGCAGGTTGAATTTTTTTGCATAAATTAAAAGCATGTCATGTTTCCTGAGCGAGTTCCCTTAATATCAGTCTGTCTGTTCCTATCGGTGGAAATGAGGAACACTAGCTAACAGTAACTTAGAATGAGTTAGTCACTGATTTGAACTCAGACCATGTATTCAAAAACAGACTTGAAATGAGGACAACCAAGCAAACATGCTGTGGTTCAGATAGTATTTTGCCAGCACAATTAGCACAGGTGAGCAAATAAGCTAAGGTTAGATAGCTTCTACATCGAGTATCGAGCAATATGTTTGTACCAGCAGGCGAACTAACGCTCAGGAGTTATTCTGAGCGTGTGTAAAAGATAAGCTGGTAATAGTCTGGTATACTTTTCTAATAATCAGACTGTCCCTTTAAAAAAAAACCAGAGTCTGAGTACCACAGTGACCTGTTTGTATTCAAAGCCCCACATATCCCACTCGTCCGTATTAACATAATGCTCCATTGTTGTTCCAAACTACGTGAAACATTGAGTCAGACTGTTGCATCGTTACCAATTAGAACCAATGCACCTGGGTGCAATAACAGAAACAAGCTGTGGAAGTGGGAAAGTATTAAGAGTCAGACAAACACTATCACCCAGTTTCCCAGACATGGATTAATTGTAGTCCTGGACAAGAAGAAAAATTCAGCTAAAAAAGACGAGGATTAAGTCATGTCTGGAAAAACAAGACAAACCATGTGAGCTTCAGTCTTTTCATATTATTTCTTGCCAGTGAAAAACTAAAATATTTCATACATTCACACATAGATTTTAAGCACAGCTTTTACCTTAAAAATTAACATTGTAGGTCATATGTTTTATAATTATTTTGTTTCATGTTTGATGTTGGATTTTAGGCATAGATGCTGACTCAAATCAGTAGGGATGTTCCAAAGAACAAGAACTTATTGGTGACAGTCAGGGGCTGATTTTATGAATAATTGAATAAATGTTAAACGGCCCAAAGTGAAAGGGGGAAAAAACTGCTGCATGACTACAGCATGTAGATGTGGTCTGCAACGCTGGGTAGCACCTACATGCAAACAAGGCAGTTATCTTGCCAAAACGTTCTGTTTTTATTGTCACAATGATCTTTCAGAATTATCCAGACTGTGAATGTAGTGAAAGACGAGCACTGATATTACTCAGTGCATCCCTACATGTCAGTATGAATTGCATAAACCTCTTAATCTATCTGTTGTAGTTAACCTGTATAAGAAATGACATTTAAAATAGCATAAGCTCTGCTCCCTCCAGTGTATTAATTTATGTCAGGGCCTGTGGATGTGTGTCACATCGTCCTCAAACACTGCTGTCACGTCTCAGCTCTGCCTTGTCCCCATTCCTTATGTGTGTGTGTGTATATGTGTGTGTGTGTATATATGTATGTATGTATATGTGTGTGTGTATATATATATATATATATATATATATATATATATATATATATATATATATATATATTATATGCCAAGGATAGGGAAGCCCTCTCTGTTATTACTGATTTCATACAATCTACAAAGACAAACGCCTGACCTGAATGTGGACTCCACTGGGGTCTCATGCGGGATCTAGAAAGCGAATAGTTATGTCTATAACTTCTGTTCCCTGAAGGAGAGGAACGCGGTACAACACATAAGTATGGGATATCACGCCCTCGTGTGTCCTGGCTGAAGAAACCTTTATTCACGCCTTTAAGGCAGATGATGTGCGATGACACGTGCACGGCCCCACCTGCACATATAGCCGCTGTCATCCCTCAGTTCGATAGCCGCTCTTCACCGAGCCAAACTGCTCAGTGGGGCCACCTTGTGTTGTAACTCGTTCCTATCCTTCAGGGAACAGAAGTTATAGACATAACTATTCGTTCCCTTTCAGTCAATTCACTCGGTACAACACATAAGTATGGGACATATATACACGCCCCACAGAGGAGCCACCGAACCGGAATCGGACCACCACATCCTTAGTGAGTGGTAGACCCAGCAGAAATGACAGCATGAGCCACCGAAGGGGCTGTAACGTCCAACCAATAAAACCGCACAAAAGTGTGTGGTGATGCCCAACTAGTTGCCATACAAATATCAGCTACAGGCACCCCTTTAAAAAGAGCCCATGAGGTTGCCATCCCCCTGGTGGAATGAGCTCTCACCAGTGAGATAGCTTCTATAATCCAGTGGGACAGCCTCTGTTTGGACAGAGCTCTACCTCTATTTGGATTAACGAAGCAGACAAACAGCTGGTCACATAAACACACAGTCTGAGTGCGCTCAATGTAGGTGTGTAGCACATGCACTGGACAAAGAGAATGCTGCATCCTCTGCTCCTCAGATGTAAAAGGAGGGGAGCAAAAGCTCAGACACTCAAACTCCATTGAGCTATAAGATGCAGGCATGATCTTCGGAAAATAGGCAGCATCAGGCAGCATGTGGCCATCAGGAGAGAGGGTCGGTAACCATGGCAACGCATGTAAACGCATGGCAAGGGGCCGGTAACCATGGCAAGGGGCCGGTAACCAGGGCAACGCATGGCAACGGGCCGGTAACCAGGGCAACGCATGGCAACGGGCCGGTAACCAGGGCAACGCATGGCAATGGGCCGGTAACCAGGGCAATGGGCCGTAACCATGGCAACGCATTTAAACGCATGGCAACGGGCCGGTAACCACGGCAACGGGTCATAACCATGGCAACGCATGTAAATGCATGCCAACGGACCGGTAACCATGGCAATGCACAAACAGTGGCAGTTAAGCTAAGTTCAAGTCAGCAGACAACGGAGCTAACTAGCAGCAGCTAGCTAGCCCAACTCAACAGAGGTGTTCTCAGCGAAGTGAAGAGCGTAAGAACTGAGGGATGACTGTGATGACAGTGGCTATATGGGCAGGCGGGGCCGTCCGTGTCATCACACGTCATCTGCTTTAAAGGCGTGAATAAAGGTTTCTTCAGCCAGGACACGCGAGGGCGTTATATCCCATACTTGTGTGTTGTACCGAGTGAATCGACTGAAAGGGAACCGTTTACACTCTGCTATCCCAGTATGAGTTCTTTGCTAAAAAAAGAAAGAAAGGAAAACAGTGTACGGTTATACAGTTTATGTGTGTATATTGTGAATTCTGTAGAAAGGAATGCTGTGTGTGTGTGTGTGTGTGTGTGTGTGTGTGTGTGTGTGTGTGTGTGAGAGAGACCCCCACAGCAGGAGGCCCTTGAATTAGCATCCGCCCTCGTTAGCACCGCGCTTTCATTTGAGGCCCAATCCCGCTGGTTTAACGGCCACGACGCCTCTCCCTTTCCACTGCATTCTTTCCAAATCACTTCCACCACCAGCAGGAAAAGACAGAGCACTGCAAACAACAACACACACACACACACACACACACACACACAAACACACAGGAATAGTTGTCTGAGTGTTTCAGCATGTGAGCGTCCATAATAACAACGGTACCAGACATAGGCTGTGTTTGTCTTTGTAGGGGGTAATGAGTGTGTGTTTGCTTGTTGACAGTGTATTTACACTGAGAGAGAAAGCAGGAAGGATCAGAGGCTTTTATGTGCTGAATGGGTGTTTTTTTTCTTTGTTTTGGACTGCAGGTTAACCTGCAGCATCTTGAGCAGTGTTGGCTAACAATTACGTACAATCTGTGGCACATACTGTGTGTTCTGAAGCAGCTTGTGGATTTCACACTTTGGTTCTATTTGTACTTTTTTTCTGATTCATATGCTTCATGATGCTTTCGCAACTCTGTGAGATTCTGCAATGTTTTTCTTTTTATTGTTGTGACATTGATTTTAAATCTAGGCGATGTGAGAAGCGTGTAGATCAGCGGTCCCCAACCTTTTTTGCGCCACGGACCGGTTTGTGCCCGACAATATTTTCACAGACCGGCCTTTTAAGGTGTCGCGGATAAATACAACAAAATAAAACTAGTACCGGTACCGAAAAAAAAGATTTATTCATAGCACACGTGAAAAGACCCAGGAAAACAGAGTTAACAAAATAACTGCTTAAATAAGCAGTTATTTAACAAACGCAGGCAGACAAGGAAAATCTGAACTTGAGCTCTTTTATCTTCATTCAGTTGTCATCAGTTTCACTGTGTGTGTGTGTGTGTGTGTGTGTGTGTGTGTGTGTGTGTGTGTGTGTGTGTGTGTGTGTGTGTGTGTGTGTGTGTGTGTGTGTGTGTGTGTGTACATCGATAGTGAATCTGTTCACATTGACAGACAGTAGGATGATTGTGAAAGGGTTTGGGAAGTTGGATCTGCTGAAGTCTCTGCGTACAAAGTCTTGCTGCCCTACCGCAGTGATGACATGCATGTGTGTAGTGTTTGTGTGACCGAAACACAACTCCTTCCAAAAACGTGTGTGAGCTCGACACCTCCTGTGGTCCTCACCAGCATCCTGTGTGACATCCTTGTTGGCCTGGCTAGCAGCTCTGCACTGTTGTTGTGGGTGAAACCATGGCAACAAGAGCAGCTGGCAGTGATGCTGTAATTTCTTTTAATTCCTTTCTAATTTATTTTTATGTTTAAGCGTTTAGGTTGAGACCTTTCCAACTTTCTCGAGTTTTTCAAGATGACAAACATTTTTTTCAGTTTTTTGTTTGCAAGAAGTAAAGAAATTAGGAAGCTGTCCTGCTGCTCTGTACAGTCACTTCAGAAAGTCTTTACATTGTAAAGTTCACATTTTTCCCCCCCCCCATCTCAGATCTCAAATTATTTAATATTTTGAGTGTTAAGATATATTTCAAAATACCAAAAGGTGAATGTAATTTAGAAGCTGTTTGCCAATCAGCCTTATACAGCTGAAATAGAAGAACATGTTATTTACCATCAGACCAAAAAAGGAGAAACAGGCCAAGTCAAAAACCACTACAGCTGATTTTTGAAAAATCGCCTATTCACCATTCACCGCTTTGGTTAGGGAGGCAACTTTAGCCGAAACGCTGGTAGTTTGGTACATTTACCCTGATTTATGGCTATTTTTTATCATAGGTGTCCTAATATGCAGTGTGAACTGGTGAGTTTGTATACGCACAATTCGCCCTTTTCTAAACTATGTGTAATCAATTGAGCTTGTCACATGTGGCCCCCAGTCACGTTATGAAAGCAAACAGGACAACAGCAACATCTAAGGGTTTGAATGCTTGTGTAAATGAAAGAGTCCAGTTTTTTTTTTTTTGTTTTTTTATGTTAAAAAAATTGAGTGTAGACTTGAATGTCATCCTTATCCATTCAAAATTCAATCTACAACACCTGAAAGTTTGCAATAAGAGGTGTGTGTGTGTTTGACACAGACCACCGAAGTAGCTGGTCAGCTGGAGTTTGACAGCATATTTGGCATAGCTGGGAGCTCAGAGCACTGGTTACAAAGAGGAGGCAGACCATGTGTTTGGCCTGCTCTGCGTCTGAGAGGGAAACACACCCACATCCTTAGACAGGCAGAGAGGCATGCACGCGCAGTCTCACACACACACTGAATGCATTGTCTGACATCTCCATATATTTGCTCTCTTGTACATAATATTTACTTTGCAATGCTTTATTTGAAAATCTAAGTTCTAAAAATAAGAGTTCATCCACAGAGTTTCCCACAATGGAATAAAAATATACGCTTTAAAACCACCTTTACCTGTCAAAGGTGGTGTGGGGTCCTGAGTTTCATTTTAGGGCTTCCTAAAGAATGAATATGGACTACACTTTAACAAAGGGACAGGAAGAGATCCCACAAGCTTGCTTACAGTGGGGCAAAACAGTATTTAGTCAGCCACCAGTTGTGCAAGTTCTCCTGCTTAAAAAGATGAGGCCTGTAATTTTCATCATAGCTATACCTCAACTATGAGAGACAAAATGAGAAGAAAAAAAATCCAGAGAAATCATATTGTCTGGTTTTTAAAGAATTACTTTGCAAATTATTGTGGAAAATAAGTATTTGGTCAATAACAAAAGTTCATCTCAATACTTTGTTATATACCCTTTGTTGGCAATGACAGAGGTCAAATGTTTTCTGTCTTCACACACTGTTGCTGGTATTTTGGCCCATTCCTCCATGCAGATCTCCTCTAGAACAGTGATGTTTGTGTTGCCCAGCCCAAAGAATTTCAACTCCCTCCAAAGATTTATCCTATGGGGTTGAGATCTGGAGACTGGCTAGGCCACTCCAGGACCTTGAAATGCTTCTTATGAAGCCACTCCTTCATTACCCGGGCGGTGTGTTTGGGATCATTGTCATGCTGAAAGATCCAGCCACGTTTCATCTTCAATGCCCTTGCTGATGGAAAGAGGTTTTCATCCAAAATCTCACGATACATGGCTCCATTCTTTCCTCTACACAGATCAGTCGTCTTGGTCCCTTTGCAGAAAAACAGCCGCAAACCACCCCCATGCTTCACAGTAGGTATTGTGTTCTTTGAAAGCAACTCAGCATTATTTCTCCTCCAAACACAACAAGTAGAGTTTTTACCCCAATTTTCTGTTTTGGTTTCATCTGGCATTCTCCCAATCCTCTTCTGGATCATCCTGCGCCAGTCAGAAAAGGATCCTGCTGTAGAAAGTAATATTAAATACATTCTAACAACAGCGATCCTCTCTAGCAAACTTCAGACAGGCCTGGACAAGTACTGGCTTAAGCATGGGACACGTCTGGCCTGGCGGCGTAGTGTGTTACTGATGGTAGCCTTAGTTACTTTGGTCCCAGCTCTCTGCAGGTCATTCAGTAGGTGTGTGGTTCTGAGACTTTTGCTCACCGTTCTTGTGATCGTTTTGACCCCACGGGGTGAGATCTTGCGTGGAGCCCCACATTGAGGGAGATTATCAGTGGTCTTATATGTCTTCTAATTGCTTCCACAGTTGATTTCTTCACACTTCGCTGCTTAATTATTGCAGATTCAGTCTTCCCAGCCTGGAGCAGGTCTACAATTTTGTTTCTGGTGTCCTTTGACAGCTCTTTGGTCTTGGCCGTAGTGGAGTGTGACTGTTTGAGGTTGTGGACAGGTGTCTTTTATACTGATAACGAGTTCAAACAGGTGCCATTAATGCAGGTAACGAGTGGAGGACAGAGGAGCATCTTACAGAAGCAGTTACAGGTCTGCGAGAGCCAGAAATCTTGCTTGTTTGTAGGTGACCAAATACTTATTTTCCACCATAACTTGCAATTAAATTCTTTAAAAATCAGACAATGTGATTTTTTTCTGGATTTTGTTTTTTCTCATTTTGTCTTTCATAGTTGAGGTATAGCTATGATAAAACTTACAGGCCTCTCTCATCTTTGCACAATTGGTGGCTGACTAAATACTGTACCAAGGAATAAAAACCACTGATTGTCAACTTTTTGCTTTTCCTAATCTGGTCAGCTATGTACTGTAGAAGTCACAATGATTATGCTGCGAACTTAAACTCTTTTATTAAAACAACATTTGATTGTTTCGCAGATGGATTTTCTGTCAATACAAGCAAAACTAGTGCTGAGCAGAAAATGTCAACATCATATTTTTTTGATTGGACACAGACTGAAATGTTTGGATGGTTGCCGAGTTAGTACAAGATACAACGTTAGTTACATCATTTGCAGTAAGCAGTTACATAAAATTAATCACTGCAAACATTCCAGCCTATGGAGCATGGCTGATTTCACATCGACAGCTTTTTCAAACAAAATGGTAGAAAATGTGTGTTTCACAATAAAATAAGAAAGAAACAGATCACTGCATCAGTCTCCTAGCTGCTTTGCCAAATGGGAAGAACTTTCTCCCTGAAAAGCATGAGAGCATGGTTTGCATGTTGTTTTTGCAAATCAGTTATCACCCATTGGACTTATAACCAAGGTGTACAAAAGAGCTTCACGTCACCTCTAAATGTAGATGAACTACAGCAGCAGGAGACCACCCAGTGTGGTCTCCTGCTGCTGTACCTTCTTACTGCACACGTCCTTAAAGGCGGTATTTATGTGAGCCAGAAGCTGCAGACTGCTCTCACTCCCTTTCAGACTTGTTTTAACTATGGATCTGTAGGTCAGTGAAACAGGATATCATTAATATGGTCATCCCAAGCACGCAGCTGTGGTTGTGAATGCAAAAGCGCCACCCACCTGTTGTTTAGACCATCTGATTGTAAATGACAGCCAATCAAAAGAAAGCAGGCTAAAAGGAAGAAGAGCTTTGGGTGCCTAGAAAAGCGCTATGTAAATGCAATCCATTATTATTATTATTATTATTATTATTATTATTATTATTATTAAGAGTTGTAGCAGATAAAGTCTAAGAACATGGAGTTGGAAATGAGCATAATAGACTTTATAGAAATGTATCAATACCTGTGAAAGGTACGTTGTTATTAGTAAAGTGTCAAATGCAATGGAAAGGAAAATACAAGATTCAAAAGAAGAAAAGTATGAGAGATTTAAAAAAAAAAAAAAATTGTGATGTGCAGTAGGGAGTTATTAATATAAAGAATTGTGTGCAGTATATAGTGTGCTATATTAAATTTGTGGGGTCTTGCAGGAATGATTAGCTCGTGCTCTTCAGTCCTTCCTTTAAGCAGCAGAGAGTCCAGAGGGAGATTGGTATGAGGACTTACTGAGACATGTAGTAAAGACAAAAAATAATTCACTGAAACTGAGCAGTGGCAGCAGCAACAACAAACATGGTGAGAGTGCCGTCTAACCCGGGGCCATCGGGGGAGAAGTTAGCTATTTGGGTCACTGTCACGGCCGAGCCATACATGTAATTAGACTTGGGAAACTTCTCTCTCCGCACATGGAAGTTTTTTCTGGGAAACGGGCTAGGCTGCAAACAGGAAGTTGACATCTAAATAAAGTGCACCCCCCCTTTGCCCCCTCCTGCCCCGCGCAGGAAGCTTGCTCAGCCCTTTTTAAACAGTTACACAGACGGGAACCTTCGAAAGGGAAGCTTTAAATAGGTGAAGCCGCGGCCCGGCTCGGCCCAGCTCAGCACCGCAGCGGTCTGGGCCCCGGCAGCAAGGGACCATCTTAACAGTGACTGTCGCTGCCATTTTTACCCCGGTGAGGTCAGGCCTGTCCTGGGAGTCCACTCTGGCCACCAGTGTGATAAGTCATTGGGCTTGGTAGGCTGTGGTTTACACAGTCCATACTTTGGTGTCCAAGTTAGTCCACTTTAGGTCTGCAGGGTCAGTTGAGTTTATTGACCAGTCACGTGGTCAGAAACGGGCTGTCTAAGCCTTTCATCTTTGCCGCATTTATTATCTTTGTATGATTTTCATGTTGCACATAGTTTTAATTCACGTGCAGCATTTTTGTTTCATCGCAGTCTCCTGCTGTTTTTCCTCTTACAGACCAGCTTCATGCATCATTTTCTCTTCCTTCAGTGACATCAGGGCTCGTGGCTGAAGTTTACAGTGACTGGCATATTTCTGGTTCATGTGTGGGTCTGAGTCTGTGTTAGTTTAGATGTTGTGTCTAACCCTACATCCCCTAAGGGGCTGTTGGGATGTTTTTTTCTCTTTTTACACGGGGTATTTTCTTTCTTTCTTTTTTTTTTTTTTTTATATTTCTTTTTTTTTATGTTTGTGCTTTGGGTCCTCGCCACCCCTCCCTGTGCCCTCCATGCCACCCCTGACTAAGTCGGGGCCTGGCTGCCTCTGTGGTGGCGGTGATACCACAGCCTTAATGACAGGGCCGTGGAGCTCTGCGTCCGCCTCGCCCTGCCGCCTCACCTGCAACACACTCGCCAGTTTACACACTGCTGCAGGAACAGCACTGACTTGTGTGTGTGTGTGTGTGTGTGTGTGTGTGTGTGTGTGTGTGTGTATAGTTAGAATAATGCTGCTAACACTATTACTAACTGGATGGTTTTACTGACAGTGGCCATTATGTGGATGTCTCAGCATCCTTATTTGAACGCACTTGTCACGCTACTGACATGCCGCTCTCACGCTTGACGAGCAGAGTGCTCCCTGGCTGAAAACTAAGTGGTGTCTCTAAAACAAGAGTGCAGCCAGTGTTGCAGCTTTGCCAAGCAGAGGAAAGTCTAAAGTGGGATTAGGTAATGTAGCGAAGAACCATTTTTTGTACACCATGCTGCTTTTTTCCTTCAGCTGGAAGCTGTGAGGCTCTGAGTAATTGTCTAAATGACCAAGCTGGTTATCCAAATGGTTCATTTTACCACCATTCAATGAGCCACGAGTGGAATTGTGTCATTTTCAAGGGTGGAGTGTGGTGGGTGGGTAATTGTTTTGAAATTGTATTGAGTTTATTGGATGTATTTAGACATAATTGCTCGACTTTAAAGGCTGATTCATGCGCTGACAAAGACAAAGTCCACTGTGGTGGATCCACTCAGATCTAAATGCTTCATTGTTTCAATGAAAGATAAAACGTAGCACACTAGAACTAACATGACACCGTCACTGTGGGAACCTCCAACTACAGCGAGCCACTTGGTGAATCTGTTTGCAGTAAGTTGACCAACAGCTTTTTTTTTTTCCTTTTCAATAAATGTGTTTTCTGTGTCTTTCAGATATGCAACAACTCTTTAAGTTACGCTTTGACATCCGACTCATCAGTTAATTCCACTCTCAGATGTCAAATCTTCAAACTGTTCATCCAGTTTTGAGTAATATGAATGCGTTTGAAGCAGACTTGAATCAACGTGACGTTACATATTTTTACAAGTACATCAAAATATCCTACAAGTACATTTTTCCTTTCAAGTACTAAAATGAATACAAAAGCGCTCAAATTGCAAGTATTATAATGAATAGAACCTGCTCCTGTGAAATCCATGGTTACTTTGCATTTCTTCTGTTGGTGCTGTATGTTGTTAAAGCCTTCCATAGACAGACATGTAGCCAAAGATGAAAGCAACACATCTACAAGTCGGAATATTCTGGATAATGTCACAACATCCCACATTGACACAACAGTTGTTTTGTGAACCAAAGTGTAACAACCCTGCTTCCAGGTCTTTTCCATATAGACCTGTGATTAAAAGCTAGCGCTGCTACTGTATGATTGTTGAACATGAAGGCAAATCTTGGCCCTGCAGGCCTCCAGTTGAGAAAACAGGATCTGCTGCACTAGCTCGTGGCCTGGCCTTGTTAAGGTTGCATCACTGGGTGCATATAGCATGACTTATGTCATTTTGACCCTTTGAAACTGGCATAACTAACTTCATTTGGAGAGTGCAGCAGGAGGAAAGTTATGTGAACACACACAGCCACACAGTTCACCTCTTACAGTTCAGCTGCTGATCTCCTTTCTTTCTCTCTCTCTGTGTTGCAGGTGGAGGGGGTAGGCCTGTACTTCCGTCAGCAGCTCCTGCAGTCCCGTCATCGTGGCGCCTTCGAACTGGCTTATGTGGGCTTTGTACGCCTCACAGACATGTTGTGCAGGTGCGTATGTGTCTGTGTTCACATTCAGCATAAATGGACTGAAAGGTGATACTGTTGGACGGCCATGGGCATTAGCTTCCATCACGACAGTGAGTGTCCCTGTGCCTTGTAATTAGCAGTAGGCAAGCACACTCAGTAATGTTCTTCAGATATAATCCACTCTAAATAAATCAAGGCTGGATAATTGGATTTATTTCTAATCTGGTGCCCTCTGGATGGCCAGCAGAAAGGCATGGGTGTGAAAGAACTGAACTGCTGGTGACAGAGAAAACCCACGCTGGCACAGGGCGAACATGCAAGCCTCTGACGATCTCATTAAAAGAAACATGCAGCTCCTTTAAAGTGGAGTCAGACTGTTAAATACCCTTTAATGGTCAAACACATTAAATCATGGACAGCATGAAAATCTTGGAGAGACATCTGTGATGTTTTGGGGTGTATGAGTGCCCGTCCATCCGTCCATTTTCTTTGGGTTACCTAATCAAGCCTATCCCAGCTGGTGTAGGGTGAGAGGCGGGTCACGACCCTGGACAGGTCGCCACTCTGTCACATCTGTAGCCAATTTATGGTAAAATGGTAAATGGCCTGTATTTATATAGCGCTTTACTAGTCCCTAAGGACCCCAAAGCGCTTTACACATCCAGTCATCCACCCATTCACACACACATTCACACACTGGTGGAGGCAGCTACCTTGTAGCCACAGCCACCCTGGGGTGCACTGACAGAGCGCCCCAATTTAGAATCCTCAGTTAACCTAACCCTACTAAACTGCATGTCCCCATTTGTGCACACAGTGTGGGTAGTCTGTAGACGTGTAAAGGCACCAGGGACATGGATAGGTTTTTGAGCAAAGTACGCTGCAATCCAGACAGCGTCAGGGAAGTCTTTGCTCATTTCAGCAAAACGTTCTGCACGTAACAAAACTGCAGGAAAAGATTCGGTCCCTTATGAAACAGAAAATATGATAAAGGAGGTCCTGAAGTCCTACATCAAACAAAAACATCTCAGCTTCAGCTTGCAAATTCTTGAAATGATAACTACAACTTATAGACTGAAAGATTAATCGATCTCAGACAAAAACAGAAAAGTGCAACTCATAGCTCATAACATTTTCAAACTTTTTCTTTGAAAACCAGCATTTTGCAAAACACTTCTTTGCAGTATGAGAAAAGAAAATGACAGTTTTCCTGCGCTTAAATTGCTCAGTGAAGAGCAATAGCCTGGTTTGGCCTCAGTGCCAGTGTGCTGCCAGGGCCAGCGTTAAACTTGGCTGGAGTGACATATGACGCCAAAGTCCTCATCACCTGTGCTATTCCTAGAAATAATCTCTCTATTATTCTCCCGAGGAGGAAGAAAATATTTGTTTTAATTCTAAACGACATGAAAGAATTTCTCACTTTCATGTACCTCCCAGTTTTCCTCAATGGTGGGTTGTGGAAAACGTCTTTAGCCCTGCGGCGGGTCACCAGCCACAAAACCGTCACAGCAGTGTTGACTTTGAACCACCCAGTGCTGAGCAGTTAAAACAAAACTCACTTGTTTTGTTCTTGTGTAGAAACCAGGCTCTCTGTGCGTTGTGTAACATTTTAGCGGTCGTGTGTAGGAGTACCGGGGAGTGTGTGCGTCCTGCCGCTGGCTTGTGTGGATGCGAGTGTGTGTTTCCATGAGGGAAAGAGCAATGTGTGGATGGTATGCAGGCCGTGTGCTGGGTTATGGGGTGTTGATTGCGGGGTGCTTAACCGCAGCCTTTTGATGCTCTGCCTCGGGATCTGGCTTCGGTGTGTTCCACTGTGTTTGCACTCTTTCACTCTGTCTCTTTGTCTCTCTCTCCATTCTTCTCAGTTTTCTCTTTCATTCACTCTTTCCGTTTATCTTCACTTTCTCCTTTCTGTTTCTTTTTGACTAAATTCTTTGGTTATACAAGTGAATTTCTATCTGCAGTTGTTTATAGCTGTGGTTTCCATTTTTGTGCTGAGACATGCCCCCAGCAGTTGTTGTTCTACTAATAACAGCGTAATTTTGCGGTAAAACAAATATAGTTAATGTCAGTTCATGTCGAACGTCATGTCTTAATAGTCATGTCTTTCAGTAGCTTTCTTTCCAAGCTCCTCAGACAGTCTTGAGACCATCTCTCATAATAATATTTGCAGCCCTTTATTGAAGGGCCATATAGATGCATGGAAATACAGTATATAAGGCAAAAACACCATTTGGACAGTTATAACAAGCTTGAAAGTCAATATTTGGCATGACCAACTTTACTTTTCAGCATACCTGAACTCTCTTAGGCAAACTTTCTTGTCATTTCTTCAGGAGTAGTTCTGCAGGCTTTTTGAAGGACATCCAAAGCTCTTCTTTGGACGTTGGCTGCCCTTTGGCCCATTCTCTGTAAAGATGGTCCCACACATGTTGAGGGGAGAGGCCAGTGCTTAATTGGTTTGGGTTGGTGTGTTTGTTTGGGGTCACTGAAATTGAAAGGTGGAAGAAAGTTTTCTTCTCTGATGAGGAAAAAATGTAACCTTATTGGTCCTGATGGTTTCCAACGTTGCTGACACAACAAGCAGATCCCACCCGAGATTTTTCTACGCGTCACAGTGGAGGCGGCGCCACAATGGTCTGGGGTGCTTTTTCCTTCAGGAGGTGCAGGGGCGTCAAACGGCCACTGGCTCTGTCCAGATGTTGCAGAGAGCGTCCCTCGTGATTTATTATATGATTTTTTTTTTTTTTTTGCCATTTGTCACGTTGTCTTAAACTTTTGATTGGGAATGTATTTCTCACTTATACAATTTTATTGCACCAATTTTATTTTGCATTTTAGCTATTTATCTATTACTGACAAAGCCACTCACGCTAACACTTGTGACCATTTTCCTCCTTTTAGCTGTTTTCACCATTAACATTTTTTGGGATATTATTGGAACATTTATTCATTGCTTTTTTACTTTGTCAATAATTTAGCCAACTTTTCACCAGTGTATATTTTGCGTTATATATTTTAACATTTATTCAAAACCTTTTACTTTAACTGTTTATTGATTATTTGCAGCTACCTGCTTTTAAAAAGAAAGTATTTGTTAGCTTGCTGGCTCAGCTAGCCGGTTATTTTAGCAAACTGTTTCAGTGTCTGTGTTCACTCTTATTTGCAACAAGTGCCGTGTACTGCTCTGTTCAACATGTGGCTGTTTTTATACATATTTTTTTATATTGAGTACTTTAATACCAGCAGTATACTGGGAAGGAACATCTGGATACAAGTACTCTGAAAGAGAAAACTGGATTTCAGTACGCATTCACTGCATGATGATGTTTGCGCCCTCACTGTGAGGCTGGATTATGCATCAGTACTACATCTTTACTCTTTCCCACAAATGTCATTGTTTTAATTTGCCCACTCTGCTTATTTGGCTTTTGTCAAACAGCTGTTTGTTACAGAAGTAACAGATCAGTGTGTGTCCACCAGAGCTGCTTCATAGATGATCAGTTTGAAACAAAAACCCCAAAACCTACTGTGGGGTCTGTCTGATTGTCAGCGGGGTTTTTAACATGCGAGCATGTATCCAGGTTTGATGAGAGTGGCCTGTTTTGGTTTTGTGTATATGGAAAATGATGAGTATGACTTTACTCATGTGTGGACTACAGTGCACAGGGAAACTTAAAAGATTTCAGTCTTTGTTGCTTACGTCCATGTCATTGTTTTGTGTGTGTTTGTGTATAAGGAGTGGAAGTGAGGCCCTGCAGCAGCTTCCTGCTCGCTGGCTTTCTGAGGTTCTGGAAGAGGTCAAATCCAGCGACCCATCATCTAAGCTGTGCGCCACGCGACGAAGCGCTGGAATACCTTTCTACATCCAGGTGTGTAAGCAATATTTTTAAAGATATAAACAGAACAAATGGGCTAAAAGATGATGCAAAGGGTGCTTGTAAGGTTTCAGATTTGTTGCTGGACTTGCTATTGACTCTAAGTGTTGGCAAGAGCCTAATGTTTAAATTTCCGACACTTCAGAAACCACAGGCTTGTCAGTAAACATCACATTCCTGTGACTTGGCTGCTGCAGAGTGTGCGGTAGAGTGGTGGTCATGTTGGTGGTCACACCAATTTCTTCATGAGTATAACTCTCTCAGGACACAGTGACCCTTTGTTGCAGCTGATTGCTTCTCTTGCTTCATCTGATAAAACTTCCAGATTTAAAAAAAAAAAAAAAATTATTTTGCAAATAGAAATGTGTCACTGCCAACTGCAGCGGTCATCCCGAAGACAAAACGAGGACCATAAGCAGTAACCATTTGGTCAAAATTAGGGTTTGCAATAGAAACCTTGTGTGTTTTTGTTCCTGTTTACTCCCAAAAGTAGCGCAATAAGCAGTTCTTGGCATACCGGTGAAGCACTCGTGCTGGAAGAACACTCCGTTTCCTAATCTAGCCATCTTTTTTTTCCCCCCTCACGTACAACACACACTCACTCACTCACTCACTCACTCACACTCACACTCTCTGGTTGTCCCTCCCGTCAGTAGTCCCACAAATTACTAACACTGTGTTAGTCTCTGACTCTTATTTAGTCTCAGCTCGCGTCTTCACTTCCTTTGATTCCTAATATCGAAACTAGACGTGACTGAGGGGATGTTATCAGCAGTCATTTTGAAGCGGCTTACTCTTCTTTTGTGGTTTTGGTCAGACAGCCGCGTCGGTGATGTCACTGACTCGCTTGTTTTCGTGTGTGTGAGGCACGTGCGCCTCGTAGCTTGATTGAACGGGATGCTTCACATTAGTCTTAAATAAATTTAACCGACTTTCTGAAATTGACTTTTAAGGGCTCTGACGTCTTCCTGATCCTGTTTCTTTTCTTTTTGTTTTTTAAGACTTTCTAAACATTATCTGTGATGAATAGTAACATAACAGAAGAGCTTTAACAGGACAGAGCCTGACAAGTAGGCTGGGTGATTAAAACTGAGGATGAAGAGAGACGGAGAAGATAAGATGAAGGTGAATGAAGCAGAGGAAGTCTGAGAAGAAGAAGTTGCCACTTTGGCAGAACTCCAGACCACATTCCTAGACAGACATGGAGTCAGATCCGGGAAGGCTGGCTCATGCTGGTCCTGACTAGTTCATAGGAACCAGGCTAGCCCTCCTTTTCCTCTTGGCTTCCTCTGCTTCTAACCTCAGAGTTCATAAGAGCCAGATATGCCCCACCCTCTCCATCTTATCCTTCAAGGTCTAAGTCTTTACCATAAGCCAGGTAGGTCAGACACATCTGGCTCGCATCAGCTCCAGCAGAGATGACTTCTTTCTCACACAGCAAAGTGCCGTCACCTCCACACACACTCCCGCATTCCCATCTCCCACTCCGAGCTCATACAAATGATCTCGTTCAGTCAGCCTGTCAGAACAGACTAACTTATGGGATTTTATGAATGTATTTTTTGTTATTACCATATAAATGTGACTCAGTTTAGCGGGCCACGATAAAACCCTGAAGCATAGACTATTTAATAGACGGATGCAGTAGCTGCAAAGGGGCTATTTGCAGTGTACCAGCACTCCCACAGGATATCACACCTGATGTCATCATGTGATTGGTTCTTGAAAAGGCTCATCAGTAAAAACAGAAAATCATTATGGGCGAGGTCTTTAAAATAGGATATGTCTGTTGTTTTA